>NC_141246.1:11008866-11648866 GCF_054856555.1 Leptonotus elevatus
GCCAGTCCACTGAGAGGAAGAGATCCTACCGGGGGTAAAGGAAATGAGAGTAACAAACACCAACACACACAAAGGAAGATGTCTTTTTTGAGACGCATTTTTTGGATTGTGAACACATCGCTTTTACGAATAATGCATCGATGTTCACCATTTGTTCCCCGTCCGAAAACAAAAAAGGCCGTCTACCTTTCTGTTGTCATGGAGACGGAAATATCTTGAAAGTTAAAGGTATTCAGGTTACCTGGGGACTTGATTGGTGGTAGACTTGTACAGGTTGGCCGTTGAAGGGAAGTCAGATTTGGATGTGTGAAGAGAAACATTTGATATCTCCTTTTCGTTGCCTGTCCTGCCTTGTTGGACCTTCTCAAGCAAACAAAAGACGTAAAATGCCAACTTTGATCACATTGTAATGTTTCACTTCTTAAAAAGAGCAATAAAAGGACTTTGTTATAGATGGAACCTAAAACAAATAATAGCTCACTTACAGTAATTTTACTCGTCACCAAGCCTATGGTTGAGACTTCCAGGCCCATCCGCAATCGCTTTTGTTTCTCACAGTAAGCCTTCCATGTGTCTTCATTAAAGCCATAGTTGAAGTAGTCGGACAAATCCGCACCTGCAAAAAACAAACAAAAAAAAACGTCACCCTTTAATTAGTTGCAAAGAATTTATAGTGTTTTCACAACTACTTCAAATGTAGGCATAAATACAAACGTTACACAATTACTATGAAAGTTACTAAAAAGGTAGATAATCATTCATGTAATATAGTGTGAAAGTCGAACATTTCAATTCTGCCGACTACTGATAGATGAGTGCATGCAAACATACCCGGTTTCCTCCAGGGCTTCTCTTCAAATAATTCCATATCCGCTTCTAGCACCGGGACACCGTTAATGTTACCAGGAGCATCAAGATCCACTCCTTTCAGTTTTGTGGTAACTAGGGAGGGAAAAGGTAATGGGGGTTGTGTATGGTTGTCTGTGAACAATTTTTAGATTGCTACAACAAAGCCAAAGACGGAGGTCTAACCTTGTCCATAAGGTCTGGAGCCAGTTGTTTTAATGTTGAGATTGACAGGTGGAGCACCATATGGTCTGTAGGAGAAAAACAGCAAATAACATGCATCAAGCAGGTGGGGCCAGAATATATTCAACAATCGTTTATGCAATAACAATATTTCAAAAGCATACGCGTATTGTGGGGCCCCGGTTTTAATGTCTCCAATGGTGACGCGGACATCGTCATCATCGTCATCGCTGTCGCTGTCACTCTCCCCATCATCGCCTGCAGCGTCCTCGGTGGCCTGTGACTGAAAAAGTTGTCATTGGAGAAACAGAATGATATGTGAATTCCTACCATCACTGTCACCAATCAATATGCAAGTGGGCTACCTCGGACGCCACGCCGTTTCCTGTGGCATGTTCGGCAGCTTCGTCAGTAGGGGCCTCAGCAGGAGCACTGTAGATCAAATGAAAGGGTCTCATTTATATTATACTACACCGTCCTTTTAAGGTGGAAAATCTCCCAGGAGATAACTTGCATACTGCTATTACTTATTACAGGGCATCTTTGGTTTACGACGGTTCTGGTGTGTGGTCTGACCCCACACCGGAGCACGATTAGAGGTTCAGAAACTAGATGACAAACTAGAGAGTGGAGTGGACCATCTAAATTTACCAACCAGCGGCTGTTTGTCTTTTAGTGGACATAAAAATCCGATTTAGGAAGTGCACATCTGGTGTCCGTTACCTGTCAGCAGCAGCCGGCTTGGCTTCTTCCTCCTCTTCTTTGCTCTCATTTTCATCTGAAAACAAGGTAACACCGTGATTAAGTCAACCTCGCATGAACTTGTGCCTATTCAAATATCACAGTAAATATTAAACGTGTAAGCATAAATGCACAATTGATAATTTCATTGAACTGTGGTAAAAACTTGGAATGAAATCCCAAAGTGTCACGCGGCTAATCTAGTCATAGAAGCGCAGTCTAGTTAGCCGAGCAAAGCTAAGTCCCGGCCTCACTATTTTAGCTTTTACCAGTGTCGTGATAACTTTACAGGGTGGTAGCCTATTACTCACTCGATTATCACTCAAATTAACACCCGTCTGACACGAGAGCTTATGTTAGAGGCCAAAACAGCCCTTTTACCTCCATAGAGCCATTCTTCCTCCTCGTCTCCAGCGCTAGCATCCGTGTTGGCCGTTTTGTCCGCTTCTTCGGCGGCAGACATGTTTGCGAACCTTTAAAGCTGCTTTACTAGCGCGAGGCTTAACAATTCTTCTGTGTGGAGGTGCACGCATAAGATTTCTCCTTTTAGTCAATAGGCAAATGTGTGAGAAAAATTACGATTTCATAGATTTATCTCCAACGTTGGCGAGCCAAGGGGAAACCGGAAGTGATTGAAAATGCGCTCTGTGTAATGGTCAACAACTGGGTGGCTTTTAGTGTAGGTCACATAAAACAGCGCCCCTAGCGGCCAATACGCGTTAAGATCTGTACTTGAACGGTCTGTTGAGTGTTTTTATTAGAGAGAGAGAGAGGAGAGTGGTGGGGTGTACAGTATTATGTGTCTCCTGTACGTCTTCTGATCTGTACTGTACATTGTTTTCCCATTTTTTTAAACTGCAAAATAAAAACAATTCATAAAAAAGAGTGAAATACACCTTGACTTGACTTATACCTTGATTAACCAGTTTAATTAGTTTCACAACCACGCTCGTAACTCAGAACATTCCTATCACAAATCATCTTTCCCCATTGAATTGAATGGAAATGCATGCCATTCATCAGCCACCCATGAAAACACTCATAAAAAACTGTCAGTATTTTGAGAGTTTACGGAGCAATCTTGAGTCTTGTCAACAATAAAGTGATTTCAGGAGTTTGCTGTTGTGGTTGTGTTGTGCACCAGAACTTGTCCGAGTAATGCAACACGCATTGTAAATGCATTTATGGCTTGTGACCAGTTAAGAGGGGCCACTTTAGCAAGTCACTAATTGACACGGGGAAATCTGTGGATTCTCTCACTCTTGTTTTTTCCTCAGCACTTTAGCTATTAGCATCTCTTGAATGTGGTGCTTACTCTGCATACAGTTACCATTCCCGCATGTTTGAATGTGGTGCTTTTTGAGATGCTAAATGTAAAGGCAACATTGTCACATAGTGGTTATCGTGTGCCACACCTGAATTAACTTAAAAAGTGCAACTCTGTGTGCTTCTATGTTTACTGAGCACACATGCAGTGAAGGGAAGGAGGGGCAAGAAGGTCGCCCAGCTAAACTGATCAGTGCTTAAATTAAATTTATTTCATTCTCTTTGTCTCTCCACTCTCATCCAGCAATCGTCTGTGTTTTTTCTTCATTTCCTCTGGCTTTTTTTAAAATTCTCGTTCATATTTTTGTGTCCTCCTCCCTTCGTCTACTATTTAACTCCCACTTAAATATTTGGAACAGTATTATAACATTTAAGAACCACAAACAAATGAAGTGAACGCAAGGTTTAGTTTATAATTTGATGTGCGGTCATTTAGAAGGGAGGAATACACAGAAAACAAGATTATGACACTCCCCAATCTAATGATTCTCAATGAAACATTATACTGAAGTGGAAAAAGCAGATGTGAGAATATGATATACGCTCACTGACAATCTAATGAGAGAACTAACAGTCCTGCAGTTTATAATAATAGCACCCAAAAAGGAAAGTATAAACTTTTCATAACATTTTATGTTCCCCCCCCGGCCCCCAAATTGTTTGTTAAATAAACATATATGAAATGTCATGTTTAACTAAACAACATTAACATAAACTTTGGGATGGATATGACATTTGCTAATAGGGAAAAAAAATCTATCAAGTGCTCAAAGGAAAACTGCCATATTCTCACACATCGATATGAGAAGCTGGGTGGCGTCCAAATAAATGTTATTGTTGCTATGGATATCCACAATGACATTTCACTTGGATTTGAAATGCATGTGAAGAGGAAGGGGCATGGTTTACATTATAGCAATATCTGACCACTAACTCTACATTGTAAACTAAAATAAACTATAGGCACATAAAGACAACAATAATGTAGGCCTATTGGTTAAGAGTAACCAATCCCTGGTTCGAAAAACACCGTCATTATTATTTCTCAATTTCTATCTATCTATCTATCTATAATTTTTTTTAAATCCATCCTTTCCCCACACTTGCCATACTCCCTCCTCTTTGCATTCCTTTCCGCATCTTCGCTGTACACCACGCGCCCTCCCTGCCCGTATCCCTCTCGCTCAATTTACGCTGGATTAGAGCGCTTTGCAACCAAGTCGATGCTAATCATGTTTATCCTGACCGAGGACGATCACAGGGCTATCAGTATAATTATACACGCTGATAATAGCTTACTCCGATACGTGCGCGGGCCTGCCTGGCATGTTGTCAATCCACATCATCTCCCTGGATTACACATGCGGTTATCTCAGCACCGTGGTTGTAAACACGGCAGTTTCTCTTTTTGTTTTGCACTACAAAGATCCATCTGTTGAGCTGATCATTAGCGCCCGCTCGTTTCCTGCTGGGAAATTAACATGCTCATAATTTACACTTAATATTCAATATGAAATAGAGTGGAACTTGTAATCCATTGGACTACTTTTACCGTACTGTATAACCTCAAATATAGATCTCTATAGCCTCTCTACTCTAATAATGGCATAGATAGATAGATAGAAATTGAAATTGTCTGTTAGTTGCTCGACCTCAGGTGACTTCAGAGATTCTAGTCTATTGGCCAGTAACAAAGCAAGAGAGTATTATTTATTTTTTTACCTGGTGCTCCTCTTTGTCCAGTCTATTAAGTGGGTCATAACAGGGTCATAAAACACCACAATTCAACCATAAAGTGACTCTTAACAACCACAGGGTCTGGAACGATAAAGAAAAGACAACAACATCTATTGTATCCATCCAAGCAGGGGAAGACTGAGAGCTCAAGTACTGATGGGAGAGCGTTGGATTGCATCGTAATAATAGCTTGGCTGGTCGGTGAAACACAAAACCATGAGGTATTTTTTAATGTGTGTGTTTTTTCTGGCAGACTCCACGTGGCCGCCCGAGGGTGTGAACTCCATTTGTAGGTGATTGAGTTAGGGTGTGTATGTGTGTGCGTGTCGTATCAGGAGAAGAAATGAGAGCCATAGAGGAGAGAGGAAGGTGAAAGGGAGCGACGGGCATCTGGAGAGGAATGCTTGCCATGACGTAATCTAATCGAAGTGGCTATTTTTTCTAGTTTAAAACCTCTGCTGGCCTCCACGAGGCTGTCGTCCTCATCTGTCTAAAAGCACTGAGTGACTCATACACACACACACACACACACACACACATGCGCGCGCTAAGTCAGAGTGAGTCAGCCCAGAGCTACTGCTGTAGACGTACACCTCACTTATGAATAATGAAATAGGCGGAGGCAAATAAACTGCTCGAGTGACATGTGAACTGAGTGGAAATGGACGCATGTGGACGGTCTTGATGAAGAACAACAAGCAGTGTCATCCTCACAGAGACAGACGCTCCGCTCAGGTGTGTGGTACTTTGACACCTTTCCTTTGTTTGGAAGCAGGTGTCTTCCAGCTGGACAATGACGAGTGTTTAACAGCAAACCATTAATGTAAAACAGGTTAATACTAAAATTCATTCTCATTTATTATTCAATTGATAATAAAAAAGACTCAGTGGCAGAATCCTATCATGTTTGTGTCATGTTATAGATAAAAGATTTACTTGATGTTTAATTTAACACTTAATGGACCCAACTATTTGTATACACGATGTTCAAAAGTCCGTCCGTCCATTTTGAAAAACGTTATTAGGTTAGCAGGTAAGCTATAAAGCCTAGACCAGCTAACCAGCAATCCATTTTCCATAATGTAATACATTATAAACAATTTCAATTCAAAGTAAGCAATCCTACTGTTATCCTTATAAGTGATTATATAGCACACAAAGAAGTCAACTAAAAATAGATCTAATCTCAAGCATTATCATGTTAAAAAAAAATCTTTCAAACCTGAGCATTTTAGTGTGTCAAGCCCCGCAAACAACTCAACAGTTGATTAGCATCGACGCTAACGCAAACACAAAATATGTGTCAGATAAGTTATCCAGGGTCACCATCGCAATGACTGATACAGATTCATGGATGCATATAAAACTTGATTTTTTTTTTTAAACTGTATCTGCAGTAGTCATAGCTTTTGCTTGACCTTGTTGACCCCTTGTACCAGCCCCACTCACATTGCGTAGATTATATGACCATAATCCCATTGTTGCCCTGCCCACACCAAACTGTCAATTTGGCAGAAGTACTATGGAAAAAGGGTGTTATCACAGCAATGGAGTGGATACACAAAGACAATTTAGTCGATCCACTTCATTAAACTGGGCCGAGTTGTTCCACAGGAATAAGATACACCCCTTTGAGAGGACTTTGTGGCCACACACACGAAGTGTGTCAACATAGTGACCAAAAAGCCACAAAAGCAATCACGCAACCCTATCATAAGCTCAAAAAGGCGCAAACAGCCATAGGGCGATGCAAAGAAATGAGAAATTCATCATGTGCGTAAGAAAAGGGGGGGAAAACACACACACACAACAGAGCCCCACTGTCCGCTCACATGTTTCTCAGAACCAATCTCAGGATAAAGTGCCTGTTTCATGCCACCGCCGGAAGGCTTGGCGTATCGATAAAACCTCATTCGGCCCAAGAGACTGATGTTTTCTTTGTGAATAAGACGCAAGAGGCTCCACATGCCTTTGGCCTCTTGTGTTCATTAGTTTTTATCATCTCACCGCTTGCAGTGACCACACAAGACAACATGCGAAGCAAAAAAGTGCGGCAACTTCCTGCACAGTCAAAACGTGTATCTTCAATTTAGTGGAGGACTATCTCTGAAAATCAAAGGTCCACATTTGTTTTGTTTCTTTACAATTAAATGTTCAAAGCAGCCCAACTAGTCTAAACAAAGCATTCTGATTAATATTGCATTTGTGGAATATGAATAAAGCAGTAAAATCCACCTGTTTTTATCTATCTCGGGGAGCAGCCATTTTGTCACTTGATGTCGACTGAAAATGAGATCACAGTTGCTCAGGGCTTAAGTAGCAACCAATCACGGCTAACCTTGCGAATGTCACATGACCAAACTCAGAAAATAGGTGGGCCGTAATTGATCTTTAGCTCTGAGCAACTTTGTTGACATTTTCAGTCAACATCAAGTGACAAAATGGCCACCCTTTGAGATGGATAAAAGTAGGTGGATTTTGCTCCTTAATTCATATTCCACAAACACAATAATAATCAAAATGTTGCGTTTTACAAAGAAAGTTCTTGGGTTGACTTGCTGCTTAAAAAAAAATGGAGATAGAAACAAGCAAATAAATAGTATCTGATTGAGCACAATTGCTACTAAAGCAGCAGAGAAATTCAACAGCTATACCAACAGAAAACAAAAGTTTACTAAACTGTATTGAAATTATCCATCTAAAATCCTTATAATAATACTCAATTTTGATGGACATATTCAGGGCTGTTTTTGATATTGCTGATCTTTTGTTATTATTATTACTTCTCAAACTAAAAAACAGTGAGTATTCTTCGTCATGTTATACAGCTCTTGTAATGGACCTTATTACATTTGGCAAACACACAACTTTTACCCTATAGTAAACAAATACAAACTTGAGAGGAAACAAATTTCTAATGCAAACATTTCTAACCACTTGGCAGTTGTCACTGTTAACTAAATTAACATAGGCCTACTACTAATAATAATAATAAAAAAAGAAGGTCATCTAATTAACTAACAACTATTATTAGGTTTTGACTATTATATTCATCTATTTAAAAGTGTCAAAGTATCGGAAATATCTTTCAGTACGATGCAGTCGCACCCACCATAATAAACATTTTATTAAGTCAAAGGCAAAACTGAACGTTTGTGAAGGCAGAAAGTGCCTCCGTTGGCGACAGACTGAGCTCTCAGCATCGCAGCGGGCAGCACTCAAATGTGAGAAGTGGCAGTCACATTTAACACATTTAACTCCTCAAAACAAATGAGCACAAGACAAAACAATTGGACCAGTTCTTGCATATTCTTTCCATAATAATGCGTACAGGCTGGAAATTGTCAACTCAATTTTCCAGTAAATGCGCCTCTCATCACTTTTGGCGCGCCTCCAGCCAATGCGGGACTGGGGGGAGGTGCCCAAAGTGAGGGAGGGGAGTAGTGAGGAGGAGACGCTCAGGACTGTGCACTGTCTTTACTAGTCACTGTATCCATCACAGGGAGCTCTTCCTTATGCCCGCATTACATTAGAGTATATCTGTTCTTGCCCCGTTGGATCCAGTTTGGAGCGTTATTGTGACTGTGCAGGATGTCATGAGACACATGGAGTAGAGCCAAGATGGAAAACTTCAGCATGACATGCCTGTGGATTGTTTTTGCATCACATTTGATTTTTCTACCACTGGCAGGTAGGAAACACATTTCCGTTCACTTACTCTTTTCGAGTATTACAATTCTGTGTTGTGAATATGCTCAGCATGTGTTGTTCTTGTAAACTCTTGTTTGGGGGTTGAATATTTGGGGATTACTTGGACCTGATGGATATATAAGATCAAATCATCAGTATTGAACATAATGTAAATAAATCTAGGTTTGAGTGCAATTAATAAATACATTTAGATTCAACTGCACACCTTATATAGATGCTTATAGATGCCCATTTTCTTCCAAATGCCTAAAAAGTGTCGTGAATATTGACACATTATTTATTGAGAAATTATGGAAAAGTGACAAAATATATTATTGAGCAAAGGGTAAAATAGCTTTGCGCTTCATCTGGATGCTCACCAAAATGATCCCAAATTTAAAAGGCTCTTCTCGGTCCCATGCCCCAACCATCCACAAAGTTTAGTGGAAAGTCGTCACTCCCGCAAACTAACAAGGAACAAAACTCTCAGAGTAAATAAAAAATGGTAAATTGTAATGTGATCATTGACTTGCTAACTGGTAATGTGGCCTTCATTATTTCCCGGCTTTAGTGGGCCACATAAAATGACCTGGTACGCGGACCTTGAGTTGGACCATATGTGGAGAATATAGTAGTAGAATACCAAAAATATGAAAAACAAAACTTTTGTCATACCGCATGTACTCTTGTATTTGTGGGCACGTTTTCCAAATAGTTTTTGATTCGGAGTAGGAACATTCAAAATGTAACGTAGTGAGTAGTTTTTTTGTGATCCTGAAGGAAACATTAAACACTGCTCCTGGGAATCCGTTGGAGTTTAACGGTGCAGTTTAACTCAACCTGTGAGCTCAGGTTTACAGATCGTATCAGTCCTTATTTCCATAACCACCATGAAGGAATAGGAGGAGGCAAAGGAAAGGGGCGATTGCGTCTTCTCCCGCCGGGCAACAGGTGTGTGTTGTCGGTTAGAAACCAATCAATTATTCATCAAACTGAAATAATACTCGAGTAAAGCAAACAAAGATCTCAATGCACAAGACGCCTCTTAATGCAAACAAAGCCATGGGGCACCTTCCCGTGACATTTCACTACTCTTTCGTAAAAGGCAAAACATTTGCTTTTGGCTAGAAAGAAAAGAGTATGTTGACATTTCAGAAATACGTCCTTGGGAGCTTGGTTCGGTTAGGCCTGAAGGCACAACAGTCACAGTAAGTGTTCTTGAAAAAGTGGCCAACATGCGGTGAGAAAAGCGCTCACTGGCGGTAAACTAAGATGGAAATGTTAGATTTATATATTTATCCTAAGCGAAGGATTTTAGAGGCCTGAGGTCATGATTACTCAGCTAAATACAGCTCATACTTATCGATTATTCCATGAAGCAGCGCTGGTTAGATAGCACTATATCTTCAGTGGCTGTGTGCCAATCAAAACATGCTATTTAATCATCACATTAAGCACCGTATTTACTGTACTGTACTCTGCTTTGTTCTCCCATCTTTGTTAATTTTAGCTACATGTAGGCATTAACATGGCTACCAGGAAAACTACAGTATACTCCAACTGTCTGTTGGGCTTTCGTTTACTTCCAATTTCATTATCCAATGGCAACATAAGACATCACACAGACAATATCACAGAATTGCTTGGTTTGTTTTTCCTGATCACGTCACATGGCTCCTTGTTGCTGGGCAAATTAAAAGCTCCACATACTAAACCCCTTCCTGGGCAACTCGAAGTAGAAAAAGAGAAATGGCAGGGAGAGGTGGCACGAACACAAAATCAGATCAAATAATATATACATTTTTTAATCTTTCCACAAACAGCAAATTCTGGCCCTTCACCGCTTACCCTTATGCAAAAGCCTCACTGCCTAATACATTTTGACAAAACTTTATTGCAACATTTACAACTTTTAGCACAAATCATCACAAACAACAATGCATCCATTTTCTATAACACTTACTGTATCTGGTTTATGGTCCTGGCAGGGACCCGAGCCTATCTCAGCTGATTTAGGGCCAAAGGAATGCTAGTCAATCTCAAGAGGAATGTGAATGCCGCATTGAATGGGAATTGAGCCCACACTGGCTTTATGAAAGTCAGTTCCAGGAACCACTACAATAAACCAATGACAACGTAAATCACTAATTTTTTTTATATTGACAAAAATGGCCTATATATGGCCAAAAATAAGAGATGGTACTTGCTATGTGATTATAATACTATACTACTACTACTACTAAACTTTATTTGTATTTATTTTGTCTCAAAATATACTTAATTGGTCTTTGTATTACTACAAATTATATATATATACAATTAATCTGTGAAACCACCCGTTCCCATCCACACAACAGACTAAGTCACGGCTTACTGTATTTATATCAACTTTGTGTTCAATTAAACAAGCCCAGATTTCATACAAAGTAAATCTGAGTAAATTGACACAAGATCACCATTATTTCATTATTCAAACATTTTGTGACGTTTTTGTTTGATGTACAGACAAAAAGTTTGAACTATTCAGATCCTGGGTGATGTTTTAATACACATCCAGCAGTTCAACGATTCAGTAATTTTTGCACAATCTGCTGTGAATTTTTCTGTTCATTTCCTTTTTATCGAACAGAAAGTACGGAAACACTCAACAGTTTAGCATGTGCATTCAAACTTTTAGAGAAACTCTAATTAAGTTCACCTTTAAAAGTTTTAGAATATTTTAGGTGCATCTTGATATTTCATCCGAAGCTAAATATCAGTCCCTTTTTGGAAGTATAGTATAAAGTAAGTAAAAAAGTGATATTACATGCACTCCGTTATTCTGGATGAAAATACCCAAAATGTAAATTTTGTCGAAAGTCTTCCTTGAAGAGCGGCAGCTGTTATAGCTCCAATGTGGAGGTAACTCAATACTTTCTTCCATATTCCCGTCTTGTGGGTGTCATGGCCAGGTGTCCCAAAACTTGTGAGCATGTTAAGACTCATCCTTTGTCTTTTACTCCAGGATGGTGCAAGCCCGTCATCTCTCCCAGTGGGCCTCACGTAGTTGTTCCCAAGCGAGGGAGGCTGGAGCTCTATTGCCGTGACAATGCCACCGCATCTGGCGCCACATCCAGGTTGAGGTGGCAGAGGGAGAACGCTCGTAGACTGGAGGGGGAGGCGGAGGACGGCGGTGTGGCTGTTGTCAAGGTGCCTGCAGTGCAAGCCTACCACATGGGCCGCTACGTGTGCATCAATAACACTACACTGGAGAGCACGTCCATCTACGTATATGTGAAAGGTGGGTGTTGGAGGTGAAGGAGAGGCGTGCGAGCGGACTAGTTTTGCCATTGCCATTGGCTATTGTTGTGCCCATTATTCTCTTGTCCCTCCTCCGGCTGCTCAACCCCTCTTATCCAGCCCCAGACTAAGCTCCTATAAGGGGAGCACAGTATAGGATTTGGAGGGGAAAAAAACACTCAGCAAACCGGCACATATGAATACACAACACACAGCAACTCAAATACTAGCACATGTGGAAGTGGAGTGTCTGTTAGTCTGTGTCCTTGGTCCTCGCCGGCACGCCAAAACACTTTGTCTCATTGTCGTGGAGACAGCCTCGTGACTCGTGACAAAGAGAGATAACTTCGAGTTTATCCAAAATAAAACTGATTTGACTTACATTCATAGATGGATGTGAACTCTCCATGTTTTACAGACCCTGTCAATGCCTTCCAGCGCACTATGGTAAACGTCATCCTGGTGCGCGCGGGCGAGAACTGCACCATTCCCTGCCTCGTGACCAACCCGCAAGTCATGCTGCTGGCTTTGCAGACGTGTGATGGGCGACCTTTGCCTTCCGCTATGAGGTACTGGACCCACCACGAGCAAGGCGTCATCATCGGCAATGCAAGCAAAGAGTTTGAAGGCTGCTACGTGTGCGTTGGGAAGCTTGGGGAGGATAAAGTGACATCGAGCCAATACACCGTGGACGTGCTGCTAGGTAAACGAGCTCCAAGTTTCTAATGACATCAAACGGTTGTCCTTAGAGCTGTACTAGATATGTAATTTGGGTGCTAATGAATTGACACTTTAGCATGGTGGCCAACTGGTTAGTACTCCAGCTTCCACCCACATTCCATGTTGGGTTCACTGAAGACTCTTATGAGTCAATAAATGTGAATGTTGCGCTGGTAACAAACAAATATGTAGATATACTATAAAGATATACTCAACCGACTATAAAGTACCCGCTGGATACATAACTAGCATCCAAAACATCGACATTCTCAATTGTCCCAATACTAAATGTTGCTGTTGAATGAAGGGCTGACCTTCATGTTTGTACTTATCCCTGCACAGCATCACAATGTCCAAACACAGACACGAGTTATTGGTCTCTTTTTTGAGTGATGGAGAGAGGGAGTAAAACGTGGTTGTGGTGAAGGACACAGGGATTAACAGAACGCCATGCTGAACAAAGCTTTGTAACAGTGCATGAAGGTGGCATTTGGGTTAAATAGATTTATGTCAACCTTTGCCAAACACAACCGCTAGTGACGTCAGCGACATTTATTGAAAGCAGTAAATCAGGCAGTTTGTGTGTGCCTAAGGCTATGGATATGCAAATATTATTAGATATGTGTATGCAAGTGCACGTGTGTTCATTTATTTCCAATGAAAAAACGGGCATGACACACTTGAGACTCTTTTAGTTGATTGCAAAATTCTTCATTGCTATTCAGATGAGTTATGTTTATCTATTCAACCAATCCATTAATTGCTCGACTAAAAAGAATGTTCCGAGGAAAACTAATGACTTTTTTTGAATGCCTTTTTAATATTATGTCCTTTTGCACTTTATGCAGTTCCACAGGTGCTTCCGGTCATCACATTGTCCCAGAGAGATAAGGTTATCTTGCGGAAAGGAGAGAAGTTTGAGCTTACTTGTAGCTCCTCCAATGTCAACCCAGACTTTAATGTCAAGTGGGATTATCCATCAACAGCGGTGAGTTTTATATCAACCACGTGGTTACTCTAAAGACACACGAGGCGTGTGGAACTAAAGATTTAGGTTGGACAAGGTCAACATTCATTATCGTTTCATTAATAGGATCCTTATTTCTATTATTTTTTATATGATGTGATAAAAACAGACTTAAATTGTGACTGAAATACGATCATATTGTTACACAGCACAGTCAGAAAGTTTATTAGACAACCCCAAAAACGCCCAACCACATAGCATATGTTTCCTATGCCCTTACATTGCATATTCATGTCCTAAAAACCAAAGAATGCTTGAATTTCTTCAAACAGACTCAAGGCCTTATTCAGTGTCAAGAGTGATTCGATTTTGATGATCAAAGGTCACATCCATCACATTCTCATGTAATGTGACAAGTCAGAAACGCCCAAAGGGGATTTCATTAGATCAGGCACCAAGACGTCAACAAAATTCAATGAACTCTGGTGGTTACCTAAAGGTCAAGTTCCATCAAAGTCCTATAAAAAGTTTTTTCCTCAAGATTTGGTAAGCTAAAACAATTACAGCGATGAAACATTATCAAGAGCTGAACTTTTTGTTTCCAGTCTTAAAATTCATATTATGGCGAATGTAAGCGGAAGACGGAATAACACTTAACTTTGCCGTCGCAGCAGCCGGATGAAGCCCACACCTCAAACATCCTGCCCGGCTCTCGTGGTTATCAACGGGCCTCCCGGCTCTCGATTGGAACCGTAAAGCGAACAGACTCGGGGACGTACCGCTGCTCGGCCCACAACGAGAGAGGCAGAAGCTCCACAGCATTGCACCTGGATGTCTGCGGTAAGCATTAAAGCACATATACAGTACGGAGTCCATTGAGATGGTATTACATCATTGCATCTCGTTATGGAATTTCCAATAAAAGCATGATTGATACAATACACCATCACATATTGTACGGTATGGAACCTTTAAACCACTCTGAAGCAATTTGCCCTCTTCAGCAACCCTATAGAAAGGTTAATGTCACGGTGCTAAAGGAGCTGTTAAAACAAGTATCAATATGATGTCATCCACTTGAATTGTGCATCAGCCAACACTTCTTCTCCATGGGTTCCATATATGTAGACTGTAGACTTCTTACCTACCAAAAATAACTAAAACCAATGCCTTAAAAGTTATCCTTCATTTGCATACTATGCAAATCAGGGGCCCTAAAGAAACATCCAAGCCCATATTTCAAAGTTTCTTGAGGAGCACCCATAACAGTCTCTATGGACATGTTAGGACATGACTTGTTGACAAGACCAAGGCAAGGCGGTGCCATGTTTTAGAAGTGAATAAAACGACAGAACAAACACAAAAAAAACGGTCTCCTAATACAGCAGGAGCGGCTTTTCTGGTACACCACTAACTGGACTCATAAGCCTGATAACAAAAGGCACATTTAAAATTGTATTGAAAAAGCTAACGGCTCTTTTATTTAATCCATTAAATCTGGATATGATTGCAGTGTGCTTTAATTTATATGCCCAGTAATATGCAACTCTAGGACCAGAAATTGAAATTGCTTTATAAATTGTGTGTGAATTCTTAGTAGTTAGCTTACAAAATAATTTAAGAGCCTATAATAGCATTTACCACATATCATTAAAATCCCCCATATGTTGTACAGACAGGGGTTTCATTACCATGTTAAGCCGCCCAAGTCCCGTCCAGGCTGGCGTCCGTGAAGGGGAGAGCCTGAATCTCAGAGTGGAGTTAGAGGCCTATCCATCTCCCAGTGTTCTGTCTTGGTCTTACAATGACAAACAACTGCTGAACACCACAGAGCATGTCATCACTATCCACCAACACAAATACAGGTATCATCGTAGCATGTAGTGAGTGAGAGCACTCGCCCACACGCAATAATACATCTCCTGACTTTACATTTAGGTTCATTAGTGAGCTGAAACTGGTGAGGGTTCTTGGCTCGGAAGGTGGCGTCTATAAATTCTCAGCCAGTCATGAAGACGCATCCGTCGACCATCTATTTCACGTATATGTCAATAGTAAGTGAATTCTTCTACATTAACACAGTTCCTAAATGGTTGAGGAACATCTGATTTATGATGTCTACTCACTGTACAAGGTAAGCCGGTCATCATCGCCCAGGAAGGGCCAGTCGATGGTCAGGTGCGGTGCGTCGCCGCTGGTCACCCAGTTCCAAAAATCAGCTGGTACATCTGTGACGTTCCCCACACAAGGTATCACTTGCATCAGCTTGCATCAATATTTTCTGTATAGTGCAAGAATGTCATATTCTGCCTGTCCACGATAATCTTAGCGTACTTCTTTATGTTCTTCTTAATCAATGTTTTCACCCTGGAAATGCAACAAAAATTAAATTTGGTGAGATTTAACGAATTGTTACTCAAAATTAATCACATAATTCCAAAAGCTAATGACATCATTTGTATGTCTAATGCTAACCAATAAGTTTAGTTCCATAAAAATAACTTATTTGTTCCGTTTTTTGAATTACTTTACATCCATGAAGCTAAACAAGTAAGCTTTTGACCATTAGCTAAAATGAACCAAGTAACACCTTTTTGACTATGGCTAACCAAATATTCTTGTTTCAAGCTAACCAAGTTTAATAGGCTAAACCTACAGTACAGTTATTAAACAGAGTAGCAAAATATGTTAATTGCGAAATTAAGTTAAAATGCAGTATAAGACAGGGGTGGGTATTGTATGGCCTGCAGGCAACATACGGTCTGTTCCGTTCTGTAGCCTCTTCAGACCCACATTTTTTGTTGTTGTGATTTGGACTCTTTTCCCACATAACCACAACATGGGAATTTTTTTTTTGGGGGGGGGGGGGGGGTTACCCCATGTTTTTAGTTGTTATAGTGGACACCAGGATAATATGGCTGTAAAGTGTTGTAAACTTACCAACTTCTATGCTACATTTTTAACATGAACATCATGCAAATCAACTTGCGATTGTGATTGGTTAGTTATGATCCAATCATGAACCAGAAGTGTTGACATCATCCAAATTATGCGTTTTATTGATTTAGATACGCGAATATGTCATTGGTCCACTGCAACCATCTATGGGTCTGAAGGGGTTTTAAATCCGGCTCATAGAGCGTTTACTAATAACACTTGCTGCATCAATTTATTTATTTTAAACTAAAATTGATTAATTAAATTGTCTTTATTCATTCTTCTTCTTCTTCTTTTTTTGTGTGTGTAATTTATCTCATTTGATAATAAATTGAGTTAAACAATTTTACATACACAGTGAGTAATATAATTTTCTTTATTAATACTAATTAATAATTAATAATATAACTGATTTCATCTGATTTTGATTAATTTCATAAATATTATATTATTATTAAAATGTAATCTAATAATATAATACAAAGGATCGAGTAAAGTACGAGTAGCTAGGTTAGTTAGGTAGCGTAGGTTAGATCGAGAAACCATAGTAAATTCCGGAATTAAAATTAAAATATTAAAATGACTACATTATAAATCTCACTGCAGCCTGTCAATTGCACAAATGATCATGATTTGCTGAATAGTTGTAAGGGGTGGAATATTACAGAAATGACCTTCCACATAACCTCTCCTCAGGTGCTCACACCTACCCAATGCCACCCAATGGGAGACTGCGGATGTCGCCATGGTGACAGAGTCCACCTTCAGTAGGAGTGAGGTGGAGAGCCGATTGAACATCAGCAAGGAGCATGGCAACTATCACACACTGGAGTGTGTGGCCTCGACAGAGCGGGAGGAAGCTTATACGCTCTTCTCAATCAGTGGTACTACATCGTTAATATCTCTCAAACACACACACACACATTTGTAGACGACTGCATGGACGTTATTTCATAAACCCCACCACAAAGATCCACGTAAACAAACTCTTTGACCCCCATATGTGTGCGTGCAGGCCAGGTGTGTGGTTACTGGCTACAGATTGAATGAGATTAGCATATGCTGACAATGCAGGCTAGGATTAGATGGTGTCGACACACTAATCCAAGACACACAAACAAACGCCACTGCTGCAGCTGCCTGTCTTAATCCTGAGGCCGGGGTCGTCTGAGGCCCCGTGTTATGTGTAAAGATGTGCGTGTAACTCCTGGGCTGCGGCTTTGTTTCTCGAACAGAGCGACTCGTCCCGCATAAACTGTTCACCCCACTTCTAACTGGCATGGTGGCCATCGGCGCCTTCCTCTGCCTCATCCTGGTGGTGCTGCTCTATAAGTACATGCAGGTAAGAAGGCAACTACACCCCAAAATGCCACATCATGATTTCGTATTTGAATGGTTATGATCAGTCATATTGAGTCACGAAATGCAAACTGACGTTAAAATGACGTGCAAAGGAACGGCACTCATCTCTGATGAGTCATGCCTCCATTTTTACGTGTGATTAAACGATATCCTGAATATAGCCTAAACAATCTGAATGTGTTTTAATGAAGATGAAATGACTCAGTCAACCATTAGAGAGATTCAATTGGCACACGTCGGCAACAGCGTGATGACATCTTGCTCTTTTTCCAGTGCAGTGACTCAGGTTCCAAGATAACTGGCTTACATCAGCATGTAAAGTGCACAGAGAGCAAATTATTCTACATGGTGCGGATAAAAGGACACCAAACAAACATACAATAATACCACACAACATTAAATACACCTGTACTGTATATTTAAAAAAAAATCCAATACATGATTAGTATAAAAAAAATAAAAATTATCATCAGATTTTCCCAGACTTTAAATTATATAGTAATGTGCAGACCTTTACCATGACTGCAGAATTTGGATCAGCACCATATTGGACACTTTCACCGATAACAACTACCTGCATATTCCCACATTTTGTCATATATATATATATAAACTGTTAAAATAAAATAAAGCACTCTCAGAAATTATCAATGAACAAATAAATTATAAACATAACCTTCTTTGCAAATATATCATGAATAAAATAATGTTTCTCTCATATTTTTACGTGAAGTAATCAAAATATGAAAAACAGTTCTCAGTATGATGCCGTCACTGCAAAATAAAACAAAAATAATGCCATTGTTTTTATTTCATACCTCTCTGAGAGTGTCAATAAAAATTAAGCATCACTGTCTTTGTAAAATTATTTTTTTTGTTTTTTGTTTTTTGTTAAACTGTACAGGTATTTGGTGGTGGAAATAAATATGAAGTAAATAACCTACGTCTTCCTTTCTTCCCCTTTCAATCAGAAACCTAAATTCCAAATCCAGTGGAAAGTCATCGAGAGTATCCATGGCAACAACTACATTTACTTTGACCCCACCCAGCTTCCCTACGACTCTAAATGGGAGTTTTCTCGACAGAAGCTCCGCTTTGGTATGACAATTAAAAAGGGAAGTCAACCTTAAAAATTATTTGACAATAATATATGTTATATGTGACCTCACTAGTCTAAGCATGACATTCTGATTAATATTACATTTGTGGAATATGAGTTATGTAGCAAAATCCAGCCGTTTTATCCATCTCAGGGGGCGGCCATTTTGCCACTTGCTGTCAACTGAACATGACATCACAGTTGCTCAACGCTCAGGCAACGACCAATCACTGCTCACCTGTTTTCTGAAGCTGAGTTGTGATTGGTTGTTACCTGAGGCCTGAGCAACTGTGATGTCATATTAACTTGACAGCAAGTGGCAAAATGGCCGCCCCCTGAGATGGATAAAACGGCTGGATTTTGCTTCATAACTCATATTCCACAAACGCAAAAATAACCAAAATGCCATATTTTGACTAGTGGGGCTACATGGAGTTGACTTCCTCTTTAATAATTTTGTTTATACTTTCTATAAAATCTGGATGATGTTAAATGGTCATCTGTGTGAACACACAGGTAAAACTCTGGGTTCTGGAGCTTTTGGAAAGGTGGTGAGGGCCACGGCATACGGCCTGTGCTCAGCTGACACAGTCACGACTGTTGCCGTCAAGATGCTCAAACGTAAGTTGTCTTATTTTTCATTTTATTTTTACCTTGGTTTGCAACGTGATATGCAACGTGTGGAGGCCTCAATATCCCCCATGATGATGTCATCGCAGCCAACGCTCACGCCACGGAGAAGGAGGCACTGATGTCAGAGCTGAAGGTGCTCAGTTACCTCGGCAACCACATGAACATCGTCAACCTGCTGGGAGCCTGCACGGTCGGAGGTGAGAGGAGCCTAAAAATAAGAGAGTTGAATCAAACTTTCATCGTCTTTCCTTTGCTTTTGCTTAGCTTGATTATTGATTTATTTATCTTAGTCTTTCAGTTATTATGCTTTAAATATAAATCAGATATTGGACAGTCCAGTCAATGGCAGCCAGCCCTGACTAGAAGCTATAGCTGTCTGGGCTTTGGAATTGACCACTCTGCAGCATCTTGATGGATATCAAATAAGTAGAAAGACACTTGGCATCAAAAGTCCTCATTTAAAGCTATTGAATATTGACTAGACTAAATATGTTGCTGTTTAGTCACACAGCTTTCATATTATCCCAATTTGTCCATGTAAATGTCTATTGAGTCGACCGATGCGATAATGAACAACTTATAATCACCAACAGCATCTCCATATTTGAGTGTTGCAGTCCAATTGATTTTATGAAATCTCTGCACCCTCCCAGGACCAATTTTAGTGATCACTGAATACTGTTGCTATGGCGACCTCCTCAACTTCTTGCGCAGAAAAAGAGAGTCCTTCCTAATTTCCCAAACGGGAGACGGTTACTATCGCAACGTCTCCAAGCAAGCAGATCCTGCAGGGTAATCACGCACTCACTGTAAAATTACATATGTTATGTAACAGTTCATAACAAATCCTGTTGTGAACTTTTTTTTCGTTTCTCCTCTCACAACATACTGTACGGTGTCCTTGAGTGTCAAGAAAGGCACCTCTAAATATAATGCATTATTATTATTATTATTATTAATGTGTGTATGTGTGCAGCAGAGAAGTAACGGGTACAGAATATATGGCCATGCGTTCCTCAGACAAAGAAAGGTCCTCACAGTCAGGTAAACGTTTTCCCATCATGCACTGCACACCATGACTTGCTTGTATAAGTAACACTGTATAGTTTCTGGTCTCCTTTAGAAGATGCAGATGAGCTTTCTTTGGCCGCTGAAGACCTCTTGAGCTTCTCCTACCAGGCGGCCAAAGGAATGGAGTACATCACATCTAAGAATGTAAGTCAGCTAGTTCACATAATTGAGGATTTAATCACTGGCCGCAATATTAGGTACACTTGCACAAGCTAATGATCCATCACTACCAGAACCAGTTCCAAAGTCAATATAGACACATCCGTGTTTGTGTTGTGTTCGTGCAGTGCATCCACAGGGACCTCGCAGCCAGAAATGTTCTCTTGACTCACGGCAGGGTAGCCAAGATTTGTGACTTTGGCTTGGCACGGGACATCACTACCGATTCCAGCTACGTGCTTCGCGGCAATGTGAGTTCAGCACGTTCTAATCTTTCAATCCTTCTTTCTATTCTTCCATCTCAGGACATGGAATTCTTTGTTGTTGTTGTTGTTGATACCGGTAGTTGTCTGTTTGCCATGTCCTCAGAGGGTTCTTTTGCATAGAACACAGGTCATAGTTATATTTATACTACATCACAGTGACATGTTGTGTGTCTGTAACGTGACATTTCAACATGGAGCAGAAATTGCACCTTTTTCCTTGAACCTGGAACCTATGCTACAGTACTATTTATAATGTGCACGTACAGGATAATACGGAAGCGTATTGCATTCACTTGAAAAAAAACCAACTGTTTTTCTGACAAATTTTTGGGGGGAGCTTTGTTTTTTTGAGTATTTTTTTTCTGTTTTATTGAATATTTTCCCCCCTGTTTTTTAAACCAATTTCCTTTTTTTTCAGAATATTTTTTTTCAGTTTTTCTGAGTAATTTTTAAGTTTTATCAAAAATTTTTTTATGTTTTTCTGAATATTTTTTTTCAGTTTTTTTCTGAATATTTTTTTAAAGGGGTTTCCCTCAGAGATTAGAGAACAAACCACAATACAGTATCCACATTCATTCCTTTATTGAGAGCTAAACATGACCATCTTATTGCATATGGAAGTATGCGGGAAAGTGTCCGATTCCGCTATTAGCGAGTCTGCAACAAGTCACTTGGAGTTCAGAGGTAAAAAAAAAAAAAAATTACTCTGGGAAAAAAAAGAACACCAGCTCTGTTTTTCAGAAAAAAATAATTCTGTTTTTTTGAAGAAAAAAATTCTGTTTTTTTGAAGAAAAAAAATCTGTTTTTTAAAAAAAAAAATTCCCCCTGTTTTTGTGAGTAATTTTTCATCCTGTTTTTCTGAATACATTTTTTCAGCCTGTTTTTCGGAATTTTTTTTGACAGAAAAAATATATACAGTAAAATAGAAAAAATATTCAGAAAAACAGAAAAAAAAATATTCAGAAAAACAGAAAATAAAAGAAATTATTCAGAAAAACAGAAAATAAAAAAAAATACTCAAAAAAACAAAGCTCCCCCCAAAAATTAGTCAGAAAAACAAGAGTTTTTTTTTTTTTTCCCAAGTGAATGCAATACGCTTCCGTAGGACAACATGTTAGTAAGCACATCTCTCTAACAGTTCTGAATGTTTGAATCTTGCTTCCGGCCTGTTCACCCTGTGCTTGTGTGGGTTTTCTCCAGATACTCTGGTTTCCTCCCACTTTCCAAAAAACAAACATGTTAGGTTCACTGAAGATTCTAAATTCTCCATAATGGTAAATGTGAGCGTGAACATTTGTCTGTTTGTGCCGTGATTGGCTCAGGATCAGTCCAGTGCCAAAGGCAGCTGGGATAAGCTCCAGCTTGACCGTGACCCTAATTAGAATACAGGAAATGAGTAGATGAATGATATTTCCTTTGTCTCCAAACTTTAGTGACAACCTGTATTTAACATTAACTTGCTAAAATATTGAGAGGATGCCAGTTCCACTCACATCTTTCCATAATCCTTCCTCCTCTACTTTCTTCATAAATGATCCCTCCTACTATTATTTTTCTCGATTCTCTGTCTTCATTTTATTGAAATAAGAAAGAAAAATAGGTTTTGGTGTAATCAGTATGAACAATGGGAACCCTTCCATTCTGCAATTCAAAAATCCGTTTCACTAGCTATGGAATTTTTTTTCTTCTCAAACGTTACAACACACAATAAAAACACTCCATATTGTGAATGTAAAACGGCCTATCATCCACGCAGGCACGTCTTCCAGTCAAGTGGATGTCCCCTGAGAGCATCTTTGATTGCGTCTACACATACGAGAGTGACGTTTGGTCCTACGGCATCTTACTGTGGGAAATCTTCTCACTTGGTAAACAATTTAAAACTGCGGCTCAGTTGTAGAATGTCTGCGAAGCGACTGTATTATTAACCAAGTGAATAGACAGATATGTTTCATGCCATGCAAAAATACTGTAGTATTTTATTATTTATTTATTTATTATAAGTTAACACACTGAATATGTTTGATACAGGTAACAGTCCATATCCCGGGATGCAGGTGGGCTCAGCATTTTATCGACTGATTCAAGAGGGCCACAGGATGAGCAAGCCTGCGTTTGCTCCCATTGAGATGTAAGTACTGTATTGACAGACAACCATTCACACTCAAATTGACATCATCGCTGACGTAGACTGAAAGAAACCAGGGAACTGTACAAACAAACGGACGAGGAAACACCTTGACAAGACACGAGTGGCTGAGGGGAGCTGATTAGACGCAAAAACAAAAAAAAAAGACAGACATGAAAAAAGGGACACGGGAGAATGATTGAACAAAATCTCATCAAAACTAAATCAACAAGAGCACAGATCATGACAGCTGTCTGCACAAATGTCAGGCGAGTGAATCCCTACTCCATCAGCGACTAACTTTTTCTTTGTTTGGTTATGCATACAAAATATCATACCAAAGCCACACTCCATTTTTTTTATTTAGTAGAAGTAAACAGATTTTAGAATTTGTTTATTTTTAGGATTTGGTTGATTACATTTCTAATGAAAGGGAATGCATGCCCCTCCAGGTATGACATGATGCTCTCATGCTGGAATCAGGACCCTTTGAAAAGACCCTCTTTCAGAAAACTGGTCGAGAGGACTGAGCTTCTTCTGTCAGAAAATACCCGGAATGTAAGTAGAGCAAACCATGAATGATTTGGATTGTCTTATAATACCACATGCCTTTCCCTCGTGACGCTTTGTTCATTATATTTCAACTTATTCAGAATGTTGAGTTGCGGAATGGAAGTGTTAAAAATAAATAAATAAAATAAAAATAATCAAGCTTATGTCTGTCATCTGGCAGGTTTACCTGAGGCTGAGCAACGCCGCAGGTCCCTCAGACCATCAGAGGGCACCATCGCGGAGGCTGAGCTCTGTGTGCAGCACCACGGCCCCCAACCAGCCTTTACTGCAGAATACCGCGGATGTCTTTATGGACTATGTCTGAAACGCTCCTCACGAGAAGAAAATCATACAAAAAAGGTTACACGTTACGGTTGAACTGGAGTCATCGTCAGCTGCATGTACGGCAGCGCGAGTCCTGCAGAATCATATTCCACAAACATGGCCGACATGCTGTGTTATATTTTGCCACGGAAATTCTAGATTCTGCCATCATTTCAAAACGTTTCATGCCTTCCTATATGTTTCATTCATAAAATCAAGAGAAATACTTAGGTTTTATTATAGTAACAGAACTTATGTACCGAATTCTACTAAATTCTCATAGGCATACACTGCATTGATGCACATACCTGTGTTATTTAAATCAAAGGTGTCAAACTCAAGGCCTAGGGGCCAGATTCAGCCGACTGTATCTTTTTATGGGGCCCACTAAAGCAAATAGTCTCTACTTTATGTTTCTTGCTAAATAGGAACAAATACTTACGTGCCACAATTTTCACAATTAATCTTTTAATTTCAAATTCAATCTGTTATTAACGTATGTAACAATCAATTGCCAGAGCCATTAATATGATGAGGTGACTATGGTTTTCATAATCATAAGGGTCCTCTATGGGAAGTCATAATTATGATATGGCCCATGACAAAAATGACAAAAAAAAAAGTGTATCATTTCCAAAGACACAAATGCCAAGTGTTGCTGAAAAATAAATGTAACAGGCCTTATAAATATGTACAATAAACACTGGATATGACCTGCACTGCTCTCAGTAATGTCCTATTGATCTGTGCGATCCGACTTTCAGCACTTACAGCACTAACGGCCCATCATGTACAACAGCATCAGGGAGGCGTCCAGCCTGTGATCATATCTTAAACTTGCATTTGGGAGTTTGGGATTTATTTCTGTCAGACTACTAAACCATCTTTGAATAGGCATGAGCCAGCAGCTTGACACTGTAGCTATCTTAGCTTAGCATCATGACAAGAAAGACACATTCTGTTGGTTCAATTAACAACTCCCCAGCTAACTTATTTTAGCATCCAATCTTGAAACACACAGCGATCTACTCAAACTATCTTGGTTTAATCCAAAAAGTAGTTTGGTAGCTACCTTAGTTTTGCATAAATGGAAATACAGAAAACTCTATCATTTTTGTTACTGATGATGAATCTCACCTTGTTAGTTACCTTAGGACCAGCACTAGAAATGTTTTTGTCCTCAGTGTCTTCTTGGTAGCTACTTTAGCATAGCATCAAAACTGTAAATACAGAGGTCGCCAATTTTGTTTATATTTTTCCAATTCTACTGTTGTTTGAAGCCAGTTGCCAAGCTATATTAGCTTAGCAACCAAAAATCTCAGACTATTGGTTTCAATTAAAGAATCACTTGGTAGTTTACTAGTTACCTTACCTTAGTATCAAGGCTGGGTATATTATTTCCCCTTTAATCACCGATGTGGCTTCTTAGCAAACTTAGCATGAAAAATGAACACGTGTGTCCCACGCCCGCAGCGATAGGTTAGCATCAAAACAAGAAACATTTAAATCCTTCAGATAACTGCTTTTTGGGTACTAAATGTTCTGCTTGATTCGCCGTTGTGGTTAATGTGCAACTTTTCTATTAGCTACAAATGTTCTGTTCATTGTGACAACAATCATCAAATTGGCCTTAAATAAATCAGAGCCACTATGTGATGTGTCCAAGCGGCATGTAAGCATTAACTCTTTATAAAGACAAACAAAGTTAAAAGAAGAAGCTGTATGTTACCAATTCTTACATGTGAGTTGTATATTTGACTAGTGTAACTGACCAAGTGAGAGGAATAATGTATGTATTTGTGGAGTAGGCCTAGGCCTAATCTTAGTTTAGTGTTCAGGACTGAGTGATGGATTGTTTTGTATGTGTGTGTTCTTCGTTTGATGTGTCACGTCACGTGTGTGCATTGTAAATACAATAGAGATGTGCCTTTAGGTTTTGACTGGCGATGTCTGGTTGTCATGAGGGCACACATCTGGTTAGGAGGTCCCTACAGTTTTGATACAGTTTGTTGACTTGTTGTAATAATAAAGAAAGTACCAGTGATGGTAGAGGTAACTACGTGTCCATTTGATGTGTCAGAAATTACACTATAGCTAGTTTTCTAAATAGAATATTTGATTTTAAAATGTGACCAGATATGCTGATGAATCAGTTTTGACTTCTTTTTTCTTCTTTTTTTTATGAAGGGAAAGTCATTCACAATGTCACATATTCGCAGCTGTGTTTATTTTCAAATTGACCAAGAGGAGAGAGGGGTTTATAATAACAATAGCATTTTTGCTTCAAAATATTGATTATTATTACATTTGACTTTGGGGTAGATAAAAGGAGCACAGAAATATACATACAGGGTACATACAGTACAAGAAAGTATAGCACCGTTTTACACAAAATACGGTTGTCTTTTGTGTACAGTATTACACAAGCATTTAAACCAATTTGTGTTTCGGTGGGTCATCTGTGAGGAGGGGGCGCCCATTGTCTTGTCCGTCAAATATTAAATATCATACACCTCAATTTGATTGGGGGTAGTAAAAAAAATAATATTCAGAGCTTCTTTTATAATGTTAAACCTGTCCATTGTTATAATCTAGATTATTATAATTTTTTGCAACATATTTTGCTTTGTCTTCTCGTGTTTTCCTTCTTTCACATAATCAACATCCATTAGTCTCTTTTAAAAATAGGGAAAACATCTATAGGCCTACTGTACATTCTTTGGGCTGGCTCATCAGTGACACACACTCAAGAAAATAACAGATCAGCATCACGCCTCAGAGTGATGCCTCACACACAAACACTAAAGATGGTCTACAGTATTTCTACTATGTGGTGGGTGGTCAATGTTTGCAAGTAGAATATGTTCTGAGATGAGTTTGATGTGTTACTGTGGTAAGTGTTGAGCTGTCAGTCATTTAACAACAACCCTGCAAGGTGAGTGGGGGGGGGGGGTGACTCGTGCTGCACGTCTAAAAACATCCATTTTTTTTCCCACTCACACATCTACCTCCATTTCCTTTTTTTTTTCCCACTCACACATCTACTTCCATTTGAAAATAATATGGTTTGACAGTGACATGTTTAGCATGCTTGCACAAATACACACATTCTCCCTCACCAACACAAACACACACCGTTTACACTTATTCAAGTTGAGCAGTCCCACACACGGGCTTCCAGAATACTGAACCCAACCGGTGAGGAAAGTTTCTTGAATATTACAATTTTCTTTATACTGCAACGCAAGAACTGATTGGCTATCGCCAGGGGCAACCAATACTGTTCCCCCTGAGAAATACAAGAACCACTCAGGAATAGGAGACGCACACACACATAGACACGCACACATAGACACGCGCACACACACACTCAAGGATGTACAGTGCAACCTCCAAAGTCAAGCATCCCAGGAAAAGTACATACCACAAAATGTACTCTGGAAAAATGTCATATCAATTGCATAAATGTTAACTTTACTACTGCCTGTTCTTATTCCATGTTATGGTGGAAGACTTTCAATTCTGAGTAAAACAACTGTATTAGTTGTATTATATAGATAACTAGGAATGTTAGTTAAAAAAAAAAAAAAGGCTTGTAGATACAGTTAACGTTTTATCATTGCAACAGTTTGAGCAAATCCATTTGGTTTACATTTGTTTTTATATGTCGGGGGAGAAAAAGTTTTGAAATTAGGACAACTTGGAAGACGGGTTCGACTTTGAAGGTTACACTGAAAGACATTCCCGGAAGAAAAAGAGAGAGAGAAAAAAAAGACTCCTTTACCAAACGTCAACACTTCCTTCAAACCGAGGCTTTTGCGTTTGATATGGCTTTAGTGTAGTGAGGAGGTAGGTCCCCATTGACCTGGTCCTGTTTTTTTGTTTTTTTTTACTGCTGCTTGAGAACTGAGGAACAATTGTAGTGAACTGCATGATTATTGTCTGAGGCCCAAAGAAGAAGACAAGGGTTAAACTGTGATGAACCAAGAGACCAGAAGACAAATGTCCTATGTTGAGGTTCACAGGTCCAAATGAAGACCCCTGCCTATTGTGTGTGAATGTGGGTCATATCATCATCATCATCATCATCATCATCATCATCATCATCATCAGTCACCACACTCCTTGTGACCTTTTACCTCTAGCCTCTGGTCTTTACAACAGCACAGTTTAACCCTTCCTGGTCTGGATCCAGACTGAGGCAGAAGCAAAACTTTCCACATTCCTGAGAGTACAAGTACCATCCGGCAATTTCAAACCCTTACTAAGTCAATTACTGTAAGACACACAGACACATACGCACAACCGCACACACTCACAAACAAACTTGCTCTCACGCACACAAGGTAGAATTCTCACACAGTCATGCCACAGTTGACAAGCGACTAGGTCTCGGACAGTGATTTACTGTACACAACCACATCAAGTGCTTAAGTTTCATGAGGATATACTGTTTGTTACGTATAGGGCTCTCTGACTGTTCAAAAATAATCCATTCTACATATATATATATACACACACGCGCGAGCATTGTTAGGGGTTAGCTCTTTGTTGGAAAATATAGATTTGTGTATGTATGCCTTTACTGTTGGGAAGTAAAACAAACAGGACTACGTAATTGGCACTTGGAATCACAAAACCTCTTAAACGCGCAGTGATCATCCCGCAAACAATTCAGTTGGACTGTAATCAATATTTTTTGTGTCAAAGAGTTAAAAACAAACAAAAGAAAAACTGACATTTCTGTGTCAACAGCCTCTTTTACACGGAGATCCTGCAAAATTGCCAGATCGGAGACGTAACAGAAGGCTAGCAGTTGCCTTTTACCGTATCCACTTTCACACTGCATCTCGCATTATTATAATTAAATGCGTGACATCGACGCACAGTGTGACATATGAAATACTTTGTCCAACAGCACCGACACACACAAGATGGCATTGCAGAATCCCCTTACACACAGGTCGCATCCTGCCTCTGTTACGGCTCTGATACTACTTCGAAGACAGAAAACTGGCGGGGTCGACTTTGTCCTTCCCCCCCGCCATTCCGTGCCTTGCCCTTTATACAGAAAAGTGACTCGGGGGGAAAAGTGACTTTAACAGGCAGTGTAAAAGGGCTAATGTCACAGTGCTTAAAAACACTTGAGTTGCACACAAAAACCTCACTTCCCCTTTTATCCCCCAACCAGACTTTTATAAGCTAATTGTGGACTTTTGTGAGAAAATGTGAGGAGGGGGAAGGTTCATTTGAGGGGGTTTGTCAACACGCCAGGAAACACTTTGAACAAAGTAAAAAAATTTAAAAGCGACTAATAAAAGCTTACACAGTTATTCTTTCCATGCAATCATATAAAATACTACATTTCCATTTCCTGTTAGGCTATATTGGATATTTACACTTTTTCTTAATATCATACAGGAAATTTGTACAAGGTTAGTCCACGTTGACACACCTCCAACAGTCTTCTGTTACCATGGCCATGAGGTGTTTTTTTTTTTTTGTTATATTCCACAGACGCACCAGCCCCCTTCCAAGGGAAAACAGGGAGCTTGCCGGGGGTTCATTTATCCAGCTGTAACTGGTGATGCTCTTTCATGAGAACCGCGTGGTCGCAGATTTCCTCATTCCCGCGTGATCACACCTTTCAGCTGGAAAGGTTTGCCAACCACACGACTAAAACAAATGTATGTGGCAAGCACTTGGACTTTTCTTTTTTCTTTTCCATCAGATCTAAGTGCTGTGATGCGCTCCAGGCCTTACTGCGGTTGGCTGCTGACACTGTCAGTCCTGTGCGACGACGGCGCTTTCTGCTGTTTCTGGGGCTGAGGTTTGAGCTGCTGTGGATGCCTCTGATGGTGGGATTGTTGCTGTTGCTGTTGTTGCCTTTGCTGGGATTGTTGTTGTTGTTGTTGTTGTTGTTGCTGCTGTTGTTGTTGATGAGTTGTCTGGGTAAAGGTACCCTGCTGCTGAAGAGGGAAAGCTGCCTGCAGAATCAGCTGGGTGGAGGGGTTACTATGGAGAAGACGAGTGCCCTAAAAAATAAATAAAATAAAATAAAAAAAGGGGACGAATATTAGCACATTTGTGTAATGAAGAAGTTAGCGGGTAGACAAATGTAAATTGAAATAGATGCATAGAAAAATGCAAAAAGAGAAATTCATATAAACACACAAGGAAAAACATTTCAAAAGGACAATTCCTACCCACTTTCCATCTAAAAAGTAGTAAGAGATTACATAAGTCTGTAAACAAAATAAAATATAGCAAAAATACAGAAAAAAAAAGGCAGATTCTAATATGCAGCGCAACGAAACATTTTTTTAATTAAATGACAAACAACACCATTTAACTCATGCGCTTTTGCTGCTATCTCATGGTACCTGTAGGAATTGCTGCTGTTGTTGCTGTTGCTGCCCCTGTTGGCCGCTTTGCGCCACCACAGCCGCCTGGTTGGAGGCATCAGTCTGACCCTGGGAAGGTTGAGCTGGTTGGAGAGTCAGTGTCTGCGTTTGTCCTCCCTGCTGAAGAATGGGAAAGTAGAGGAAGATCTTCAAATAAACTGGAAGAGTAACAGCCTACGCCACAATATGAATCATATGGCAACTTTGTCCTTACCTGCTGCCCACCAAATGGGTTGTATGCAGTGACCACCTGGCCCATGAACATGGAGGTGGGCACCATGACAGCACCACATGCCATTGGAGCGGTTACAAGTTTGGTCACCAGCTGCTGCCCTGCTGGAAAACTGATAAGAGGACAAAGCAGAAAACAAAATAAGAACGCTTCCATTCCCACACAAATCTAGGTTAACATCTTGACTGAATCGACAAATGTACCGGATCTGACGGTCCTGCGTGAAAGTGGCCACAGCTGTGCCTTGCTGCGTGTTGTTCTGCGGCATACTGGTGCTGATCTGTAGCACGTTGTGCTGCCCCGGCTGGGAGATCATCATGGTATTGTACAGTTGGGTTGGCACAGAGTTTTGGGTCTGTGGCTGAGCTTGAGGGGGTTGCTGAGACTGTCGTTGGCTCTGGAAAGGGGAAAAAGCCAAGAGGGAAACAATAGTCCAGATCTATTTTAGAGTTGTGGAATTTATTTCTCCATTTTGGAATGTCTTATTTATCTTCTAGACAGTATAAGACAAAATCGACAAATGATATGCGACAGCTCAAAGCCACAGAATGAGAAAATGACTTACAGCTGCAACATTGAAATGGTTTTATGCAGGGCCAGATATTGCATTGAATTTTAAACTGAAATCAAATCTACATAGATCCATTTTGGGAATATAGAAATCCGAAACATGCTTCGTTTCATTTTTGTAGCCCAAACACTTACTGTGTGTTGCATACTCAAATTACAGAGCAAACAATAGAAACACAGTGTTTCCGAAATGACGTCCCGATCTGATCATGGACAAATAAATGAGTCAAAACACCAAAATCTATGTCCACACATTTTTTTAATTTTTTATTTTTAACATGAACCAAAGTAAAGACCACAAATTATCTTATTAATTCAAGAAAAAGTCACATCTACAGTCCAACATTATTAATTCTGGCAAAATGCCACTTGGTGACAGTATTGCACTGCTAAAGTGAGGTGTGAGTGGCTCCGCCCAGTTTCATTTCACTTTTCTACACATCTCTTTGAGTGTTCAAATGTTACAGAATGTTACTTAAAATATTGCCTATGCCGTTAATTAAGGTTTTATGATAGTGGCAGTTTGAGCCTGGAACTAATTAATTCCATTTACATGATTCCCAATGGGAAACATTGAAACTAGAGCAACTCAGAATTCAACATGAGTCACAGTAAGCTCTATAGAGCTTCCACTGTACATGTGTTGTATTTGTGTGCAAAATGCTTGTGTCCCACCTGCTGCTGAAGGCTCTGCTGAGGAGGAGGAGCCTGCTGCTGGATGGTGAGCTGCTGTGTTCCCGAATGGACTGGGTTGATTGCCGTTTGTGGGACCTGATTGCTCAGAGCGGTCGCCTGCTGGACCGGCGCCACCTGGGGAAGCTGCATGTTCATCGCTCCACCCTGCTGCTGCAACAACATCTGCAATGAGCAAACATTTCTTTTGTGTAAGCACATTAGTAGATTAAAGAAGAAAATAAAACATGATTTAGTGAGAAGTCTCAACTGTTGTCTGTGATGATGGTTTCCGTGATAACTAACAGATAAGGAATGATTCTGCTCCAAGGTCAGACGAAGACAGCTTGCAACTGCACAAATGAGTTTTGGCTTTGTTCAAGTAAGTGTGTGCAATTGCCCAAATTTGGAATATTGGGTCAGAAAATTTCTCCGGGTTACATTTTGTTTGTGGACATTTGACTTTTCTGCAATATGAACAGCAGTTTAACGCATACTGAAGAGGGTATAATCACTGAATTTAAATCAATCGCTTATCTTATTATGGAAAAGTTAAAATGCTGAATGAGGCATTTCAATGGGCTGCTGCCAGTTGAAACTGGGCCAGTTTTGTCACCGGACCTTTCAGTGATAAACAGTAGCTCCTCTCAAGCACATGACAATACGTCAGTGGAGAAACGAGGGTGAAGAAGACATTCCGGTTGTGGCTGTATCATTTTAGCTGGCATCACTATTGCCAGTTGTGGTAAACTACTTACTGGCCACAATCCAGCTGTCACAGATTAAAACTAGTTCCAGGAGTCACTTAACAGGCCTACATTATACATGGCTATTGTCTAGTTGTGACTGTGTGAGTGTGTGTACTAACGCATGATCTGAAGAGTATGTCACTTTCTGCAGGGTGTGAGTAAGATACATGCAGTGTAATATCGGCCATTCTGAACATGAGCTGCGGCGGTCAGCAGTTCCTGCATTAGTGTGTTCATTGTATTTATATTTTACTGTTCACAGTAAGTAAGCATACTGTAAAAAAAACATAAAAAAAGTATTGCTTACAAATCTCTGTTATAGCCCAGGCATGAATGATGAACTGTGTTATAGTGGAAATCCTCTTTCTTAAAAACTACATTATACAGGTATACTGTATTGGTTTTACCTGGATACCCTGGCCCTGTACCCTCTGCAGCTGATCCTGGATGTTTCTTAGCTCCTCCTGCTGCCGCTGAATGTTGACCTGTATCATTCTGGTCCTTTGCTCCAGCTGCTCCTTCAGATGCTGCATAGCATTCACTTGTGCTGAGAACTCCATCACGGGCTGCAGCGGAAGGAAAAAGAAACAGTTCCGTCAAAAAAAAGAGTTTTGATGATAGCATGTACCGTATGCATGCACGATCCATCAATGATTTTCGACAAAAGTGCACAGAATTACCTGTACGTTTGACTGCAATTGCTGTGGTTGTTGTTGTTGTTGTTGCAGCTGTGGCTGCTGTTGCTGTTGTTGTTGCTGTTGTTGTTGCAGCTGTGGCTGCTGTTGTTGTTGTTGCTGTTGTTGCTGACTGATCATACTTGGAGTAACACTCTGGCTAGTAGTCTGAGAGCTCATGGACTGCAGATACAGACAGACAATTACAACAGAAATCATAATAATGTTGTATTAAAAAATATCTTATAAGTTTAATTATGCAGCGTAGTTTGCTACATGTTGCTGTCTCAGTTTATTTGGTCTCACCTGGCTGCTAATGGATGAGCGACGCTGTGACGTCACCTCCATGGTTGAAGCCAGAGACTGTCGCGGAGGCGTGGCTGTATCCATATGCAGTTTGGAGGCTGTTGGTGCACAAACAGAATGACTGATTAACTAAACAACGAAAACCAAATGGGGAGATCTTGGTTACATTATTGGAATCAGAGACTATAGATTACACTGGTTATTATAATGAATAAGGTTGAACACAATAAATGTAAAAATAATTTTTAAAAAAATAAAAAAACTGAAAGCCTTAGTTAAACGTATGAAAGCGTATTGCATTCACGTGAAAAAAAAAAACATACTATTTTAAATTTTGGGGGGGGGGGGGGATATTTTTATTTATTAATTAATTTTCTGTATTTCTGAATATGCCCTGTGATTGGCTGGCAACCAGTTCAGGGTGTACCCCGCCTACTGCCCGAAGCCAGCTGGGATTAGGCTCCAGCGCCCCCCGCGACGCTTGTGAGGACAAGCGGTTAAGAAAATGGATGGATGTATTTCTGAATATTATTTTCTGAATTCAGAAAAACAGGAGGAAAAATTACTCCGAACAACAACCCCAAAAAACAATTCTGAAAAACAGAAGCTGGTGCTCTGTTTTTTGGATTTATTTATTTTTACCTCTAAACTCCAAGTGACTTGTTGCAGACAACTATATCACTTACTGACTCAGTTAAGGTAAGCATACAAACATGTCAATCGATCAGCATGATACAACAAGTCACTTGGAGTTCAGAGGTAAAAAATAAAAAATAAATAAAAAGCTGGTGCTCTGTTTTTCTGAATATTTTTTTATTTTATTTCTTTGGGGAATATTTTTTTATTTTATTTCTTTGGGGAATATTTTTTTCTTTTATTTCTTTGGGGAATATTTTTTCCCCCTGTTTTTCTGAATATTTTTTTCAATGACAGAAAAAAAGGTAATAAAACAGAAAAAAATATGTTCAGAAAAACAGAAAAATAAATAAAAAAAAATACACAAAAAAAACAAAGCTCCCCCAAAAAATTATTCAGAAAAACAGGAGGGTTTTTTTTCCCTTCAAGTGAAGGCAATATGCTTCCGTTTTATGGATATAAACGTGAGTTATACTCCAACATATAAATTGCAGGTGGACATCAAGACCCTTTCATTGCAAAAGTCAATGTTTATGCAATGCGGTTTGCAAAAACTAGTGTTTCACTTACAAGTGCAAGTGTTGTCCGATACATGCGATGAAGACTTGTGGGAACTTCGTGAAGAGGTTGACGGTGTTCGGCTGTGGTCAAACCTTTCTAATGCCTCCTTCAGGCTGGATGTGTTCAGCTCTGAACCAGAGTCCTGGCTCTGTGTCAGGGACATAAAAGAAGGATAAATGATGTGTGATTTTAACTCAAAAAAACATAGTTTCATTCTATATTAACTGAAAATGTTGTATCCACTTGAATCCATGTTATGTAGCCAAATGTTTCTCTCGAAACATGAGTAGGCAGTGTATCAGTAAGATGTACAGTATTAATAAAAAAGTAAATAACAAGATTTGTATTTATAATGTATTTGTTGTGTTGCTGCAATATATTGTTTGTAAACTTGTCAAACATGTGAGTGTTTCTCACTGAATTAAGTAATGCTTTTATTTAATTTATTGTATGTGCTTGAATGAGATGCCATGAATTTTTTTTTAAAGTGCAAAATAAAAATATAATTTCACCTTATCCACAATGACTTCTGGTTTGGACTCTTCAATGCCCAGCTCCCGCCGCTGTTCTGCCCTCACTTCTGCATAGCTACAGAGACGTTTTTTGTTTGTTTGTTTTTTAAGAGAGGAAGGAACAGATTTCTGAGTCAATATGCAGACATTTTTAGTTGTTAGACTAGAGTGACCTCATTAAAGTGAAATTTAGTGAAAGGATAGAAAGGAAAGAGATACTTTTTGCTCATAATACCTTACTACTGTGTGTGTGCAGACAATAAACTCGGGCCTTGAGTTCCACTGGTGATAGGTGATGTAGTAGTGCGTCTGCAGCCATATCCACTGTTGACCTTTAGTCAGGAAACGGTAGTAACAAGACTTCCCTTTACCGTACTGCATCACTGAGCAGAGGAAAGAAAAAGGGGCCAACAACAGAGCTGTGAGAAGAACCATAAGGAAAGAAAGATTTTTTACCAGTGCAGTCAAAGTGAATGTACAAGTGAGCCCTCACAGTGTTCATGGCACTTAGCAAGCGTCTCCAGGTCATCCACATGATAATAGTCGTACCCTGAAGTTCCCAGAACCTCAAATGGTAAGTAGCCGATGATTGGTGGTGCTCTGAGAAAAAGAAATGAAATGCATAAATGACAGTACAAGAGTGGTGTTGTGTTAATATAATGTAATTGGAGTATCTGATGAGAGAAGAATCATACACACATACAGTAATGTTTATTTTTTATTTTTTATACCTGTGGTCTAAAAAGAGAAACTTCCATTCCAAACTGTGCCTCGAGGTGAATTCTTCATTGGGCTCTTCCACTGTACACATCTCCTAATGAGCATAATACAAATAATATTTTTAGCATTCTTACATATGATGCAGATTTAATAAAATGTCATTGCGACTGTGAACATGTCTGAGCCTACCTTGATAAACTGAGGTTTAGTGAGCCGTACAGTAGCCACGAAGCACACTTGGTCATCAAAAGCTGGCTGTAGAGAGCGCTGTAACACCCCCGCCAGACCATTCCTTGTCACGTTAGGAACTACAAGAGAACAGCAAATTCTGAGCATGACAAATCATCTGAAAACAGCTGCTTCAAGCTCATTCAGACAAAAGTGCTTCTGTTTGAATTCAAGTCTACTAATATATGTCATACCATTGTTGAGCGACTTGAAATTTCCAATGAAGCTCACGTATTCGTAGATAGGAGGTTCTTTTGGGTCAATTGACCCACGGAGCATATGACAACAAAATTCCATGTAGTTTTTACCTGTAGGAAAAAAAAAAGTGTTCCTATCAACTAAGTTCTCAAACAATATAATATGATTAATACTAATATTTAGGGGACAAGTTTTTGATATGACGTACAATTTGTACATCCATTTTCTGTATGGCTGTGCTAATCAGTCGGCCACTGTGCCGCCTGACGTACAAATGACAAATATTCTTCAGGTAAAATTAAAATTTCACATTATATTCCAAATTTCTATATTTCTTATGAAGTCGTATGGTTAAAAAAAAAAAACTGAAACCTATCAAGCTAAAAACATTACGCATAAATTAGTTCTGTGTTACTTACTCTTTAAATAATCTGACGCAAGGGTCTCTGGGTCGTTGGGGTGTGTGGACAAGGCTTTGTACACTTCTGAGTGCTCTCCAACTGGCAGGAAGTTTAACAAGTTCTGGTCCACCAGGTCCGCCTGCCAAGCCAAGAAAGAAAAAAAGAGCTAAAAATATTTTTATACTGCGCATTCTGGCAACATAAAAACAGTCAAATGTTCTGTGCTATGGTAAGTCAGATATGCAAATGCTGATCTTCCATGCTAGTTAATGAGGTAACTGAGAGGCTGCTAGTGCACAAGTGTAAAAAGATTCTAAATGACTTTAGGATACAGTATAGCCTAGGATACTCACAGGAAGGTGTTCCAGTAATGAGGTGACACTTTCTGACACATAAAGGATATTCCCGTCAGTCATTATTGCTATGAAGAAGCCATCCAGTGCCTGGTAATGTCAAAGAAAGACAATACCACACTCTTTACTATTAATCTACAGCTGTGGCAGTACTAGGTAGGTTAAGTTGTGTCCTGTTAACTTGATAAGTATATTTAGAATAAAACTTAAGTTCAATATCTGACCTCCAACATGAGCTGGGTGAACTCCTCATTGCTAAGAAATGGCGGCTTCCAGTCTTGTCTGATCTCACTGGACTCAGACTGAGCAGCAATTTCTAATAAGGAGAAAATATATTATTATATTTTTTGAGAAGGGAAACCCAGTGTATGAACATACAATAAAGATACAGGAAATATATAGGGGAGGGGGGGTAGACAAAACAAAAAAACAGCAGTGTCACAAGACACATCTTTAGAAAATGTATTGATTGTGCAAAGTTCAGAATGGACACAATAATGTATGTAGAATGGTAGCTAGCGCTGTGCAAAGATAACACTAAATAATGTGAGAGTAAGCAGACATTTCTTTAAAAAGTGCAGTGGAACCTCCAAATCAAACACCCAAAAGTTTCTCAAAAATATGCTTCAAAAGTCAAAACGTTGGGAGTTCTAAACATTAACATGCAGGACAAAAGAGAGGCTAGTAAATCTTTCTGAGCATCAAAAGGATCAACTGACCAAGTACTGTATGTTTTGCTTTTTCTTTGGATTGTTTTGTGATGTATACATTATGAGAGAAAATGGGTATTAATAACTGTAGAATCATAAAATGAAGTTTCTGTGAGGTCTGGCCGCTCAGTGCATTATGAATATACAGTACTATCCGCCCAAAGACCAATTACAGCACATACACAAATGAATTTTAACAACATGCCATTTTGAACATATTTTCTGTCTGTCAGGAGACTTTTCAAAGGTGAGAAGATTTGCTTTTTCTTAGCTTGTCTTTATGATTTTCTAACAGAAATGTTAAAACTCGCAACACAAAACGGGCTGTTTGTAATGTTCTCTCTGTTGACTTCCATTTTAACAAACTTGAGCGAGGCCTGTTCTTATTACAGTGGAAGCTCCAGAATCATCGAGAACATTAATTAAGAAGCAGGAACACATTGCCCTGTCATAGTGCACAGAAACAGGAAGTGAGGCGACCTGACCTTTGTGTTTACACAGGAAGTCGATACTTTTCTGCAGGATAGTGGACTTGTCCATCTTCCTGGTGTTGCCAGGCAACATGGTGCCAAGTTCCTTGATGAGGACATTGAACTGGTCTCTCCGTTTCTTTTCAGACTTGTTACGGGACACGCTACAATTCAAAGGAAGGGTTGGTTAAACAGGTGAATAACTCAGAGTGGGCATCTGATTTAGTGCCTAACCTAATATTTTGAGTCAAATTACCGTTTTGCTTTGTCCTTTTCATCTTCTTCCATCAACCCATCAAAGATGCTACAATCATCCCTGTGTGAGTACAACATGTTTTCATGTTATAAACATGTTTTACTCTTGCACTTTTTTGTTTTCCTGCACATTCAGACACTTGTGGGTGGCTTGAAAGCAGATATGCATTGGTAATAATAGCTAATGGAGGATGTTGGCTAATGAGAATTCCTACATGCCAGCAACTGGTTTATTTTTGGGTCACACAGAAAGCGAGGCAGACAGAGAAAGATCGAAGGAATGTGTTGTGCTCGCCAAAAAGGTTAACAGAACATTTGTAAAAAAATCTAATAAAATAAAGAGCATTTGTCTTGGGCTTTCTGGCTTCCTTTCTTATAATCGAAGTCAAATTGAATCTTTTAGTTTCTGTTCTTTTAGTTACTGTCATCATACTTTGACACATAAGAAGTGGTGCAGTTTCTCCAGAGGCTTGCATTTGAAAGCGGGAAAGTTTTCATAAACCACACAAAGAATCAAACACAGATGTCAGGAACTACCGTAATTTCTCCAGTATAAAACTTTTTTTTGGGGGGGGGGGGCATAAAAATCAATCTAAAATGGAGGGGATGGATGTGTTATAGTACACATAGGATTAGGGAAAAATGGACTCTAAGCATCCACCATTTCCTCGTTTGGGGAATGGTGGCGTGCTAACTTCTGGTCGCTAGGCTGACGCTTGTGATAAGCAAAAACAGCGTCCAATTTTTCAAAGTATCCAAGCCCCACCCAAGCAATCAAAGCATCCACATCTGATATAATGATCTTCAACTCCCCATAAAATAATTGTTGCTGCTCAGTAAGCATGATAGACTGGACTAGAGAGTTAGCACCAGCTGCAAACTTGTAACTACATTTGAGTGCATTGTTTTTGTCAAATAAGAACGTAAATAAATGGCCATAAATAGAAACAAACATGTCTTACCTGTTGTTGTGTTTAGTATAAAATAGGGTTCTCAGACTACAAAAATAATCAGTATTTCCCCCACAGGCATTTTTACAATGCTCAGTCGCTTCTAGAACACATTTGTGCGTTTGCGGGTCTTTTTCCCCCCTCTTCGTGTTGATTCATGTTGAATGATAGAATGCGATACGTTAGCACTTTGGCAGCCGGCTAGCGACATGCCTACGTGGCAGCCATGTTGGGGAGGTCGACATTTCAATCAAATGCAATGCATGGACATTGTAATTAAGTCAGGACTTGCTCATTTCGACCAATTTGTTTTTCTTTTTTTTTTGTGTGTCAACGCCAAAGCGTGCGCTTTTCACATTTATGAGATACACTGACGACTTAGACCTAGTACCGCTACTAGGTACCGTTACCGGTGTTCCTATTTGTGGGCTCGAGTGTTGACAGCCAAAACTGTAAGCAATTTAGCAAGGTAAGAGGCTTTCTCTCTTTACAAAATAATATTTGTCTGAACATAAGAAATCCTAACCTAACAAATTACTTTGCAGATAATAGTTCAAATTCTAAGCACGAATACCATCAAATTGGGGTAGCACAGCAGCTTTTGAAGGACCATTTCGGGGGCGGGGGAGAGAGATATTATATCCCAGTGCATATTATGCTCAAGAAATTACACTAAAGTGGGGAAACTGCAAACAAGAATTTGAGACGAGGGCAAATACTTTTCATGGCTGTTGTGTTTTGCATCATAGAAAATATAGCACAGTGTCACAAAGTATATGTATGTTGCAACATACCCTATGCTTGATGTCATGGTGGCTGCTGCTCAGGGCTGTGGCTGTGGTGACTTGCTCTTAAGGCGTGAGGTAGGCATTTGGAAGTCCACCTTGAAGGGAATGGAGGGAAACATGCATCTAACTACTATGACATAACTTTTAGAATATGATTCAGATGATTAAAAAACAGTAACAAGTGCAGTCAAATATATATTGGACTAATCGAGGGGTTCTAGTTTTGTACATAACAACAACACAGAAAGTGTAAAGCAGCAGTTCCTAAAGACTGTCTCAACTTGGGCAGCCTGCCCAGAATAAACCCAGACGGATAAAATTCTTCACTGAATAAGTGATGATATGTCAAGTTGCTAGTTTAAAAAAATTTATAAAATAAAATAAAAACTTGTTCAAGGCTAGAAACATTCTTATTGGTCAAAAAAGCATAACAAGAAGTTAATTAGTGTTAATAGTAAAACATAACTTTTATTTAACGTCGACGTCGATAGACTAAGGTATAGCGCCGAGTGAATATTGATGTATTGTTTTGGGGGGATTATAGCGATATATGTTTGAAGAATCCAAACAAAATTAATTTTCCTACTTACGCCGTAGGTAGCCTGCTGACGTGCACTCTTTACATTGAAGGCATGCTAGTAAACAGAAATGAGCTAGTTTACTAAAGACGCACTGATTCGTCAGTCAATTGGAATTTGTTCGTGTTTGCAACGTCAAACAATAAGCGGTAAGCAATAACGGTCCATTGCAAAGTATGATGAAAGTTGAAAGTACAACCGTAACTCCCACTAACAAACAGACAACATTAGGCAATCATGAAGTCAATCACACTGAATATTGTCTGAGCTATAGACTTACTTGTCTTTCTGTTGGAATAAGTGTCGCCAAAAAAAAGCTCCAAAAGCCATGGGAAACTGAAACACTTGCAGAGATAATTGTTGATGCACGCTCTAAGTTTTGTGTGACTGTAAAGTATCATTTTTTCCCCCCTGAAAACTTCAAATTACTGATCAAAAATGTGTTTGATTAATAGCATAAGTATACTTTGAAAGGAGACTGATATTTTTCTCAATTTTGACAAATACCACTGTGTAATTATATTTATTTAGCTTGATGTGATCTTCCTAAGTTGCAAACTACCAGTTATTATCAATGAATGACAGTGCAGCATTTTGTGTGTGTGTCTTTGTGTTCACTTACCCCACTGCAGCTCATGCACGGTGTGAGTTAATGTCTTTTTTCAGGGGCTTAAAGAGGATAGGGTTAGGGGTCAGTGTCAGGGGGTCATCACGGGTCACCAGACCATGGGAAAGCCATGGTGGTCATCCAAACCTGTAGGAAAAATCAGAGCAGGACACTGAAGGTCAGTCTGGGGTCAGCTTTTATCCGATTGTTCAAACGTCAGGATATAGTACCTAAAACATTGAAAAACTAATTATACACCATGTAAAAATTAGGTTACCGGAAAACATAAAAACATGAAAAACCTGCTTGGCAAGAAAACTTTTTTCATCTAATTTTGTGTTTGTATCTTATTTTTTCTTCCTATAAAAACAAAATGAATAGACCATAAGTGAGGAAAAAAATATCTGAAATGCCTTTAGGTGCACTCTGTATACAGTACATAAATGCTGGAAATGAATAATTTGTCATGCTTCTATACAGTGCTCTTGAGAAAGTGTTTTGGAGCGCAGTGACCTAGTTATGAAAAAAAAGTTTGATTCAAAACTGTCAACTTACTCAGTCACTGGAATGCCCCTTTGAGGCAGAGCCTGTTGTTTTAGAGGCTCTCCTCCTGAGAGCTTACAGATCTTTTTGTGTGAGCCACACCTTGCCTGCAACATACACGCACACAAACAAACAAAGCCGGTCAAATAAACAAACCATGAGACCCATGCTCACTGTTGAACATGCATGCAAATGGTACAGGCCAGCATTGGGCTCATTCAAACACACAAACAACAAACAAACATAAAAAGCTCTGAACATGCAACACGGTTCACATTTTTTGGCTAAATGTGACATAAAAATGTTGTATTTTTGAAAATAAACTCAAACTGTGACACATTTTAAGAATGAAAAGGCCTTCTCATATTCAACCTAGAGATAGAGTGTGTAAACAAGCCCAAAGCGACACAAACATTCATATTATTAATAGTAGTTTAGACCGATTCGCAGGACTTAATAAAATCTGAAATGGCCTAATAGGGGAAAAAAATCCCCCAAATCTTCAAACATATTCTCTGATTAAACTATAACGCAAACCTTATGGTTTAATCACCCAAGTCATTAATTTTTTTGACAATTGCCCCCGGAAGCAATTGAAGGCACATAGAGGGCAGGTACAGTATAAAAATATGATCAGTAATTGAACACACACAATAAGGCTAATAATGCTCAAAATTCTAAAATACAGAAGTTAGCACTACTTTCCCCCCCAGAAACTAAGAAAAACAACAAAACACACAGTCAAGTCCAATTGTCTGGACATAAGGAATATAAAAAATTTTTTAGCAAGCACATTGGTGTTTTATTGATATTACGCTAGTAAGTTAAGAAATGACTTAGGTGATGCAAAATTACGCTATTACGCTAACAAAAATGCATTTAATGACAAAATAATCAAATCCTCACTTGTTAAAAGTTGGTAATGCAGAAAACTTGCTGGTAGAAAAACTTTTCCTTCATGATTAAAATCTTTCGTTTTGCAGTCAATCACACCATGTATATGACTACTGTACAGTAAGTACTAAGCAAGGCCATAGCTTAATTAAAAACCTGACTTCGATAACAATGCAGCAGTCCTATGGAAGGTCAAATTGTGCATATAGTGGCAACAAATAAGATCTTTCAAGCAACGATTTCAACTCCATTGTTGAAATACTGGAAGTTTTAAAGCAACCATCTTGACCCTGTAGTGGCTCCACTTTGGGAAGCGCTACCATGACCTACTGTACAGTAATCCTCATGGCTTAGCTTTTATTTCATTGAGCCATTATTTACAACGAACACACACTCAAGAAAAACAGTATCGCCCAATGGAATATCGCATTAATATCGCATTGAATTGCTCGACATCGAGTGAATAAAAGCATAAGCATATGTGCCACAGGTGTTCGTTATACAACCGGGAGAGCAACCCACATAGTGTAGCTAGCTAACATGCTAACTAAGCTTTGCTACCGAAACCTGCCAATTGAGCGAACTCGATTCTTCCTCCCGTTATCCCCGCGTACACCAAATGACACCAACGCGAAAAATGACGCATTCGATTTAAATGGAGGGGAGGGGGACAATATTGACAGCATATCACAGCAAAAATGGGCTTTGAGCGCCTAGCTGTCACGCAACTGAGCACCAAATTATTCCGTAAAAATACCACTGCGTCTCTTCAAACACTACCCCGCGCCAAGCTCTGCGCTTGATACATTTTTAAACGCCTGGGGAACAACACATACATCCGTTAAAATGCAAATATGGCAATGGTGGAAACATTTACGCGGCAGATATATGTACACACACATCTACATACATTACATACAAACACGCGCACGCGCCAGCGAGCGACCACGCACGCACACACACACACGGCAACGAACGCGCGCATAGACACACATCCACAAGGCTGCTGAGAATGTGGGTCACTGGGCCTTGCTCGCCCTCCAGCGTGCGGAAACAGTCCCCGAGCCTCCGCTGCAGTCCGACCGCTTCCGTGCCTCTCTCGCTCTCACCCACACGTACGCACACACACGCATACGCCGAATAAAACAACGTTTATCCGCCGCACCAAAAGAGCCTCACCTCGCAGAGCGTTCAACAGCGGAGCCTTCGGTTGCGCGGTTCGCACGTAGCCTTGCATCGAGAGGAGGCGGCGGGTGCCAAGAGGACTCCGGCTTGGGGAGAAAAACAGGAGGCCTACTTCATACTACGCCGTACAGTCATGCGCAATAGAGACAGTAGGGCGCACTATTTGGCAAGTACAGTACGCAAGGCAGCAGCCAAGCCGGAGACCACTAAGGATCTTCACTGCGAGAAATGACTGCGTGTTTTTCCGCTCCACTCATTTGTATATGTATAATTACAGTAACAAACTTAAACCTTAATATTTGTTTGCAGAAATATATATATATTTTTAAAAAAGAAAGAAAGAAAGAAAGAAAAAAATACAGTGGCATCTTCCCTGCAACATTGACAACGGGGACAAATAGGTTCTAAAGGTTAATATTTTTAACGTGACGTTATGTCTCCAGTGTGCTGTGCAAGGCAGGGTTGGGGTGGCCCTGCCGAAGAGAGAGGGGTTTCCCCTTTTAATCGACATCCAATCAAAAGCTCTATAGGGTGTGACGTTGCACCCGTCCCTGTATCGAGGTTCCCCTCACATTATTGATTGATTTGAGTCACCCCCACAGAGAGACAACATTTATAAACACACCATCGACACATCGATAAGGTACATTTGCACACTTAAAAGCCAATACAAGAGCGGTATCATAATGCTATTGATTGGCACTTCACAGAGGTACGTGTTACTTTATCGGTGTGGATGGCGTTTTCAATGATGGAAAAGAGCAGCGCACATACCCTCTCCATATATTTGAGCATCTCAAATACAGCAAGTAATAAGTAAATACCTTATTAGAAACATCTTATAGTCGTAACCTACTGTAAACTACACTGCTCTTTGAAAATAAGTATCTTAGTATAATCTTATCTTTGTAAAGTCAACGTTTCGATTATATTTGGACAAGATATTGTAGAGCAGGGCCGGGGGCATAGGCGAACTAGTGGAGGGGGCGCCAAATTGCAGGGCAAAAAAAAAAGATAATAAAATATTTTTTCCCTCAGGTTTTCAAAAATAAAATATTAATAAAAATAATATATTTTATATAATAATTAGTTTTTTTGTTTTGTTTTGGTGTGGTTTATTGAACATAAAAATGCAATACAAAATAAAAGTAAAAGGAAGAAAATACAAGTTAAAAAGAAAAATAATTATTAGTAAAGTCAGTATTTACATGTTTAAAGGGAGTAGGAAGAAGTACAAGAATTTATCTAATCCTCCCCCCACTAATTTATATCATGTACAATAAGTTATTATATTTAATAATAAATCATTAAAACAGGAAAGAAAGCAAATGAAGAAAACAAAAAATAAATAATGGATTTAAAATAAAGCAGTCAGTCCAGTCCAGATACCTGCAAATAGATTTGCATAAATCATTGTTTCACATAACCACGTTAATTTATGCAAGATAAGAATTGTGTGCTGGTTTAATGTAAATAAATACATTATAAGGGCATACTGAAGTTTTTTTTTTGTTATCTGTGAATCATCTTGTTACCACCAAAGTTTTGCTTTATCTAAATTTGTATATTTATACAGAGATGGGCGCGTCAATAAATTTTGAGCATCCGTCATTCGGCAATCGTCAACAGTCAGGACATCATTCCGTCATTGTCAATCCGTCTTTATTTCAAGATGAACCGTCAATCATTCGTCGATTGCTCAGCAAAATGAGCGTCCGTCAATGTTTCTGGTATTCGAGGTGGGCATCTGTCAATGCTACGTCATCGTCAATCCGTCACCAAAACGGGACGTCCGTCATTGACGGATTGCCGAATTTATTGACGGATTGACGATTACATTGACGGATGAAAACCCCCTTCCGTCATTTATGAAGTTCAACAATTTATCGAAGTTTCCCCTCAATTGTCAACAAAAGGCTGCGTCCGTCATTGACGGACCTTCCGTTAATATTGATGGAATGCCCACCCTTTATTACTTTTTTTATATGTATCTTACACAAATATATTGTGCATAGTTTGCAAACATTTTGTAGTTGTTAATAATATGTAATAATGATAATAATATAATATATTCATTTATTTATTTTTTTGCCACGGGGGGGCTAGAATCTACACATTTGCCTAGGGAAAAGTGTTGTAGAGATAGCATGTTTTTATTGCTTTGGTGAAATTGTAAGTGGTATCATGGTCCAAAAATAATCTTAAAGCAAAGCAAATGGATCAGATTTTGAATAATCTGTCTACAGTTCTGTCTGTCCCTTTTAATCAATACAGTGAGGATGTGAGGATGTGAGGATTTTTAGATCGACACTGTTGGCAAACAAACAAAAAAGACAGAGAGAAATCTTTTTTTACTAGTTTATGTATACAATTTAATCATCTAAACTGAGACTAGCATGCAGGTGAGTCATACTGAACAAATATTGATGCAGTAAAAATTGAGTCATCTATTAAACATCCTGCCCTTCCCTTGTGAGAATATACGTAAATGGCTTTGCAGACAGGTGACCTTCCAAATGAACTCAGCAGAGCTCGTTTGGGTGTCTAATTTTATACTAAGGCAGTCCTTAACTCATTCACTGCCATTGACGGCTATAGACGTCAAAAAATCATTTTAACTATTTCTATTAGTTTAACATTTGTCCTACTTTTGTTAACAAGAGTATGAAAAGCTAGAATGTTTTTTATTGTATTATAACAGATGTACAATTTTTGATTAATTGTGATTTAACTAGTGAAGTCATGTGATTAATTACGATTAAAAATGGTAATCACCTGACGCCCTTAATTTTTTATAATCTTTTTTTTCTAATAAATAAAGATTATTTAAAATTTGAAAAAAATAATTACAAATATATATATTTTAAGAAAATATTATTTAAAATTAGGGGTGTCAGGTGATTAATTTTTGTTGTTGTAATTAATCGCATGACTTTACTAGTTAACTCACGATTAATCACAAATTTTATATCTGTTCTAAATCTACAAAAAAAATTATAGGTTTTCATACTCTTGTTAACAAAAGTGGAACAAATGTTAAACTAATAGAAATAGTTAAAATGAATTTATGACGTCTAAAGCCGTCAATGGCAGTGAATGAGTTAAACATGGGGGTACGGTGCGATGCCCAGAGGGGTGCAGGGTGGACGGTGGTGGGTAGGGTGGGGCCATGTGACCACAGGGGGCATGCCGTGTTTTTTTTCTTTCTCCGAAATAGAATTGTGTGTAATATTACACATCCACTACAGTAGGTGGCAGAGTGTGCGTAGGGAGTATATAGCCATAATTCAGTATTCAAAATATTTATTGTCATTGTCACAAAGGAACAACGAAACTTTGTTTGGAGCATCCATACAGCAGAGTTGGTAAAGTGCAAAATCTCACAAAATAAATACCCAAACACAAACATTGGACACAGTATAGGACATAGTACTTGTCATTAATAAAGTGCAGAGCAGAAATATTCAGATACCCGAGAATTACCTCGCGCATCAGTGCAAAACTGGATAATTTAATCAAATATTATAGTTGTTAAACCTTGAGTAAGAAGGGTAAATGAAAAAAGGGAGTAGTGACATCATGCAACAATGCAAACCGGTTCAAAGTTATTGTTGTTGAATGTTATTATTGTCTATAAAGGAAGGGGGATGGGGCAGATAGGGAAAATGGGCAGAATTCAGTAACCTCACAGCCTGTTGGCCAGTCTTGATGTTCTGGCCCGTATGGACCTGTACCTTCTCCCTGAGGGCAGCAAGTGGAAAAGGTGGTGAGCCGGATAGTGCTGGTCCCGTAGGATGTTGCGCACTCTACTCAAACAGCGAGTGGAGTAGATTGTGCTAATCTCAAGGAGAGTCGTTCCAATGATTCTCCCAGCAGCTTTCACCACCCGCTGGAGAGCCTGCTGGCCAGCCTTAGTGCAGCTGGAGAACTACACTTAGAATCCATATGTTAGAATGCTTCTGATGGCACAGTTGTAAAAGTTTACTATCAGCGATCTGGGAATGTGAGCGCTCCTCAGCTTGTGCCTTGCCCACTGCTATGGAAATGTGATCTCACCAGGACAGGTCCTCAGTCACTGTTACCCCCAGGAATTTGAAGCTTCTCACCCTCTCCACCACATTGTGGCCTATAGAGAGGGGTTGATGGTTGATTTGTTTTTTCCTACGGAAATCCACCGCAATCTCCTTGGTGTTTTTAATGTTTAGAGCCAAGTTGTTGTTGTGGTCAAAGATCAAACCAATAGGCGCTATCCCTCTTGCACAATAGTGCATCAAAGGTCATGTCTTTGTTTCCCTTTACTTCTGCCATCTGCTATTTTTCCCCCCAGAAATTGTTCTTACTGCATAACAACCTTCACAGTAAAGATAGACATTCAAATACAGTTTCCTAATCAGAAAATTTGTCAAGTTTGGATTGGTGATGTGGACCCAAGTGCAGGAAAGTAGGGCGCGTGGAGCTCAAAAGTGCTCCCAAAAAGTTTTTTATTTAACAAACACAGGTGGACATGATAAAACTTGACAAAGGGAAACACAAGGAAAACATGACAAAATCCAACAAAACAAAACAGACAAAATATAGATCATGACCAAATTAAGGCGTTATTTAGTTGATTCCGTTTTTTAAGCATGAATGGATCACATCTCTGAATTTTCATAAGTTATGTTTGTGACATATCGAACAGTGTTCGCAGAGGAATTCTTCTATCCGTTACATCTTTGAGATGCAATTAATCAATTTCATTCTAGTCACAGAATTTTTAACAATCAATGAATTGATTAACTACTTCATAGCAGATGTTTCCATTTAACACAAGTCAAGTCATTGCAGCGGCTATTATTGTGGAGCGTATACCTCCATACCCCTATGCAACTAATAATGACAGGATGAATTGATGGGGTTAAATGTCCTGATAAGTAAGTACAATAAACCTCATATGTTATTCATGAGAATCAACACATGTTTCCTTCTCTGGCTATACTTCCTACCTGTACCCGCTCATCTTTCCATCTCAGACGCAAAAAGCCTTTCAAACAACAACAATAATAAAAGCACTTAGCGGTGGAGCGACTCGTCTTTGTTTTCACAAATGTGACAAATCCAATGGAGCCGCATTGTTTTAAGGCCACAAATCAAATCAGTCCTTTGTTCTGCTTCATTCCAATGGGACTCGCTCTCGTCCAATTCAGGATCATATTTCTCAGAAAGTGGAACTAAAGAAATGATCAATGTGTACTGTAGCGTTCTCTGATTATCGAGCAACATCTCTCGTCCTCGTCAATAAGCATAGCATCATTTACATGCTTGTAAAGGGAGTGCTTCACCCCACACCTGTGCTCAAAGAGAGAGCCAATGACTCGTGAGCTTAATGGGAAGCATGCAGAGTGCTGTGGGACATCCATTTCCCTCACAACAAGCGTTTAATCACAGAGAAACACTGGGCAATGTGCCACATCATGCAGCAACATCGATATGGGAGTGAGCCGAGGGGAGACAGAAAGACCGGGGGAGGAACTTTACAGTGAGTGCTTGCTTGAAAAGGATGGGGCATAGAGTATTACGTGATACTGTACAGTTCCAATCAGTGTGGGCAGGGTCCAACATTAAGCCTTTTTTGAGTAGTAGCCCGAAGAGCCACCATGAGCCAAGTTATTGTGGCCCTATCAGAACCGGTACTAAAAAAAAAGAGAGAGCAATGATGATGACATTACCGAATGAACAATACTGAGCTCTTCAAAAAAAAAGAAAAAAGAACCGGTACTCGCCCCCATAAATTCATAATACAATACGATAAGCTTTGGTGATTGTATAGTATCTTTATTGTATACAATTGTGTTCATGGCCATGACTCTTTACTAACCTCTCTCAAATCTCACCATTGTAATTGCACAAATTAATACTAAAGTAACACTTCAAATAATAATAATCACAAAATTATTAAAATACAGTATTTACTTAGCACTTACATTCCAAATGTTTTTCGTTTGTTGTTGTTTTTTTTTGTTTTTTTTAAATAAAGGTTTGAGCATTGAAGGACTGGTTTGGAAACAAATAAAAACAAATTATTTGATGACAAGTGTTACGACAGTAACGACACAGTGTCGTAAACTGTCTTGGTGTGCGTTTTCTATAGAGAATAAAGTTGTCATCCACGCATTACTGCACATATTAATCGCTGCTCTTGTTCCTCGCTGCTAGTATGAATCTATTAAGGCTTGCGGTGATTGAGCTAGCTGAAGCTAGTGACTTGAGGCTAACACCAATTCATGCCCCTATTTTTCTTGCATCATCATATGTTTTGGTCAGGTTGTTTCTGAGATAGAAATATTTTAGTCAGAAACAAGAAACACTCATTTGGGCCACTTTTGGTGGGTGATTTTCTGAGACTTCGAAATTTACTGGCTCATTCGGGCCACCTTCTGAAAGTAGCTGATTTTCCCGAAACAGTATCGCACAGGCCTTGGGCCACTGGGCCAAAATTAATGTTGAACCTGAGTGGGATAAACAGTTACCTTCAGTAACAGAAAGACAAACAGTAATAATATACATCTAGTGCACCATTGTCCTCTTATTACCATTTTCTCCATGTTTTTCATTCTCGAAACAAAATCATCACAATTTTGTACCACTGATAAAACTGCACTTTTTGCATTTTAATTGATCTATTCTTATTTTCTATGGGGTTGTTTATTCCATATTTCCTTTAAATTATATTGTTGTTGTTTTTTTCATATAGTGCGTGACATTTTCCTCTTGTCATTTTTATTTTATATTAATATTTAGAACTAGTATTTAGAGTAGTTTTTCCTTTGTATATTACATTGTTAGAAAAGTCAAACTTTCCACTGTGTTTCTAAATGTGCATTGGGAATTAACTACTGAATATTTGTAGGAAAACCTAATGATTGTGAGTATGATCAATCTAATGGAGCTTAAGAGACACAATAAAAAGTTAAAGTTATTACTCCCCTTTCTGCTCAGTCCCTCCCAAGTTTTTTTTTTATGAAGACAGTAGAATAGTAAAGTAGCACGACCTGGACAATCACACCTGATTAGTGCAGAGTGGAGCAGAATGTGTGTGTTTGTGTGCGTATATGTGTGTGTGTGCGTGTGTGTTCTCAAGGAAGCACTCATTTCACACACCAACCAGAAAGGAAAAAACATCTTGCCGTTCCCACCATCTGCTATCAGGTGTTGTCATTTCATCTTTCTACATTTGTTGCCCACATTTGTTCATTCAGCCTTGCCTACGGTCCGCTCTCTACGTGATGTCGTCTCTTCTGAGGGAGGAGATGCAAAGGGTTTTATTCCGACCTGCAAAACAAAGACTGATGGAATTTATTGAGATTGAAGAACCGGAGATTGGAAGACATTTTCTCTGCGTCTCAAGTAAGTAACTTTATTTGCTGTTGCATGTAATTGTAGCAGCATCTTTGGACATTATAGTCTGTTGACTCAAAAACATTTAAATGATGAATAAATGCACGTATTTATTTCTCCCCAGCCTTTAGGCAAGGCAAGACAAGGCAGCTTTATTTATATATAACACATTTCATACACAAAGTAACTCAATGTGTTTCAAATAATTAAAAGAATACATCACTTACAAGCATTTAAAAACAATAGAAGTAGAGACACTTGAAAGCAAAGCAATAAATAATAATAATAATAATAAATGAATTAAAGTAGCTCCTTAAAAAATTTTAATAAAATAAAAAAAAATAAAAAGCTAATAATGTTCTAATTTGTCTGTCAGAGCTATTTATTTAGGACTATATTTATGCACTGTATTACATTTTGGCTTTTTTTTTTTTACTAACTCATGTCAACCAAAATGTGTTAACATGTTTCTGCAGTTGAAAACAGAAAAAGGCTTGTGCAGTTATGCATAGTGCGGTGCCAAATGACACAGACCTCCATCAAATCTGGATCCAAAAGGGGTCACACCAAACGCTCCAGTATCCAGGAGTGCTATAGGAGGACAGAAATCTGGTCCCTGAACGATCTGACTCTGGTGGATGGACGAGACCCTGATGTGGTAATCTATATAATGACTATTACTGCTTCAATTAGCAGCATAACTAAAGTTATATATCTGAGGACATTTTTGCACAGATGACAAGAATGGCTTGATTAATTGTTTAATTTTTAAAAAAAAAAATTATTTTCCTGTCACAATATTATATTGGCTTATCGTACAGTATGTGGATGCTATTGTTTTTGCTATGATGCTTTACTCCCAGTGGCAAACAATGATTCTAATCAGCTTGTTAAAGTTCTTTATAAGATGTTATAAGAGGAGATCATTTTAGCAAGGCAAGGGCTTCATATCAGAATATTGTACAAGTTAGTCTATGGTGTCAAGTTTTATTTTTCTTTCCAATATAATTAAAGCTCCAGCCTCAGCCCTACTCAACATAATGTAAAATTTAAAAAGAAAAGCCCAATGAATGAATTACAAATCTGCTTAAATTCTTTAAAATGTCACATGACACTTGAGTCTTAAACTGTTTCTGTCTCTCACTCAGGATGACCCGTGTTTCTTGCTCCACTTTGGCAATGTGCGTACAGTGCGTGCAGTGAGCTGCTCCGCCAAATACGCTTTTGTGCGTGCTCTAGTTGCTGTCAGTGAACAGTATGGTCAGAAGTCACTAAACCTGGACAACTTTGACTGGGCCTACATCAAACCCACGTCCTTCTACTCCAACAGAGGAGACTGTGTGGTGCTATCACAGATATGTTTTTATGCATTCAACTTGGTATGTCTGTCGATGTGTCCTGTGCCCCTGGAAGCATAACAGAGATCCACAATGCTGTATGTGTGTGTGTCATTGAGTGATTTTGTGTGTGTGTGTTTAGATCACAATTATTAAACATGTTTACCACACATAACATGCATTGAGAAACAAGATTTCATTAAATGGAGCCTGTTTTGCATTACTGAGGCTTGGGCAGGGTGATATATTACTACAACCCATTTGCATTCAAACTGAATGCATGCTCATGGTGAATGCAAGTTGTTAGTTACTACCTATTTTTATCAATTGTGTCATATACTTTTTTTTTTTATGTTTATTGCTGTGTTTTCAGACAAGCCAGAGTAATGTGTTTTATTTCATCAGCATGGAATATGTATAGGTACTGTCTAGCCATGTTTATTTTTTATTTTTAAATCCCGCTTATTCGCATAAGGGACGCGGGTAGATGTCGAGCCCATGATATACCAAGCTGAGTCAGGGTGCACCCTGAGCTGGTCACCAGCCAATCCCAGGACACATATAGACAAACGAAACGACCATTAAAAATTACAGTACATAGAATTTAGAATTATTCATTAGCCTATTATACAAGGAAGCCAAAGCCGAGGTTCAAATGCCAACCCTCAGAACTATGAGGCAGACGTCCTAACCATGAGGCCTACGTGCTGCACTATTTACTGCATTGGCTACAGTACTATATAGTTTTATACTACAATTTATTTGTATTCTTAGACATTCTTAGTAAGTAACTCGAGAGTTGTAACTGCATTGTTTATCTATTGTTACTATGTTTGACATGATGAATTGTGTTTAAATAACTCACTTTATTGGGGTGGAGTGATTAAAGTTTCAATTATTTTGAGGCCAGAATGAGATTTATCATTATTATTGTTTTCTTTGTTTTTGACACCATGTAACAAAAAAATACAAGAAAACAACAAACATTTAAAGTAGTTATAATGCATAACACAGCATAGTGCATTCATCATCACGCATGTTGAATAAACGCCACACATATGAACACAGTTTTGAGCAAGTTACGACTGAATTTCAATGTGAATATGCCTTTGGGTGAGGACGTTGTCCTTTCCAACATGGCCGCTGCGTAGGCACGTCGGTTAGCAGACTGCCACAGCGCCCAGACGTAGCCCTATTAGATGCCCTAAGATGTGCCTGAAAAATCAAGTTAAAAAAAAAACAATACACCGAAGAAAATGAGTCAAAGAGTTTTCTTCTCATACATCTAAGATTTCATTTTAAAAGTGTCATTAATTTTAGCTGTTGTAATCTGAAAGGTAAAACATATTTACTTTTCTTCTTTTTGTTACTGGCGCAGAGAGGGTGTCTAGTGGCTCTATTTATACCGCCAAAATTCAAGTTACAAGAGCGCAGGCACAACGGCGTTGTTGTAAGTTGATACACATTCGAAACCTCTAGTTTGTGGCTAACAATTACGAGTAATCTTTAAAATACACTAACTAAATTTGTGAGGACGCTTCGGAGGCTTAGCGATGCACATCAAGTCAATTATCATCGATGGGTTCAAATCCTACGCACACCGAACTGAGATAAACGGCTTCGACCCGCTCTTCAACGCCATCACAGGGCTGAACGGGAGCGGCAAGTCAAACATTTTGGACTCCATATGTTTTCTCTTGGGCATTACCAATCTTTCTCACGTAAGTGGCATTTGGCTTACTTCTGCACGTCGACCATGTGGCATTTTATGCGTTTTTTCTTTGGCTAATAAATAAATAAATACGTGGTTTCGTTGAAAAGGTTCGAGCTTCCAACCTTCAGGACTTGGTCTACAAAAACGGACAAGGAGGTATCACCAAGGCCACAGTGTCCATCACTTTTGACAACGCCAACAAAAGCCAGAGTCCTTTGGGCTTTGAAACACATGATGAGATCACAGTCACCAGACAGGTGGGTGAAATGAGTACAGTTGTAAGTGCTATATGGGGACATTCAGCTTTGCACTATAATACCCGTAGTGGTGAACTTGATGTAAATTTCTCTATACTTTAGAATCCAAAAGCCGAATACCCCCCCCCCCCCCCCCCCCCCCCGCTTTGTGGTTAGTAGTGTATAACCGTGTTTTTACTTTCAGGTTGTAATTGGTGGCAGAAACAAGTATCTCATCAATGGAGTAAATGCTAACAATACCAGAGTGCAGGACTTGTTCTGTTCTGTTGGTCTCAATGTCAACAACCCCCATTTTCTCATCATGCAGGTCAGTCTTCTGTGCACTTTTTTCTTTGATTCTCTTTATTTTGTTTTGACACAATATAATCAATGGTGTTTTTTGTTTTTTATCTCTAGGGAAGGATCACCAAAGTTCTAAATATGAAGCCACCAGAGGTAATGTCTGAACATATCCAAACAGTTGCTGCTTTGCCTTTTATGGCATAAAGCAAGGAGTGACAATGTTGTGCACTTTCAGATCCTTGCCATGATCGAGGAAGCCGCAGGGACCAGGATGTATGAGTGCAAAAAGATTAGCGCCCAAAAGACCATTGAGAAGAAAGAGGCTAAGCTGAAGGAGATCCACACTGTATGTCTGCTCACAAAACTTTACACCAGTGTGATGTGAGACACAAACAAGATGTGTCATTTACACTTTTAAATTTTCAGATTTTGGATGAAGAAATTACTCCAACCATGCAGAAACTACTAGAGGTACTGTATGTTGACCCATATGACGCAATCACAAGTTAGACCTCAAATCCTCGGGTTGAAAGTGTTGAATTACGTAATTGGTGTTTGCTTCTTATTTAAGGGTATTCAAACTATTTGTTTACGGTATATCCTTGGCGTATTCATGTGAATTCATTTACCCAGATATGTGATAAAAGCTTGAACAATTGCATAGATCTGACTGAACAAGATGTATGAACCCTGCAGGAGCGATCGTCATACCTGGAGTACCAGAAACTGATGCGTGAGATTGAGCACTTGTCGCGCCTGTACGTGGCCTGGCAGTTCTTGTGTGCCGAGGAGACCAAACAGAAGTCCGCCGAGAATCTGAAAGTGATGCAGGACAACATCGCTCAGATGCAAGCCGCCCTGGCTGAGAACGAGAGCAAAGTTCGTGAGCTCTCAGTGCAGATTCAGGAACTGACAGAGAAAAGAGACCAGGTATGCTATGGGCAAATTTGTCATTTTAGAAATATGGCCCAGAAAAAGGAATACATTCTGGGCATTTTTCTTCTTTCTTTTGTTTCCCAACACTTCAAAAATAGCGCCATAAACGACATTCCTGTTTTGCTAATGTTTAGGAAATGCACAATGTATTATCATCTCTGGAGAAAGCGCTGGCCGACGCGCAGCGTGTGGACGCGAAAGCTCAGAGTGCTCTCGATCTGAAAAAACAGAACTTGAAGGATGAAACCAAGAAGCGGGAGGAGCTTGTCAAAAGTATGCAGGAGGTGAGTATCAAGGCGCCGTTTGAAATGTTCCTTATCCACATTATACTAAGAATAATCTAACAAAGCTGTTGCCATTTTTTTTTTTAGGACAAGAAGATGCTGGTGGTGAAAGAAAAAGAGGTGACCAAGTTGACAGATCAGCTTCAGGCTCTAAAGGAGGAAGGCCAGAATGACGGCGCGGCCCTTAAGGCTGCCGAGCAGCATTTTAAGGCGGTGTCTGCTGGCCTGTCCACCAATGAGGATGGAGAGGAGGCCACGCTGGCCGGTCAGATGATGGCCTGTAAGAATGACATGAGCAAGGCCGACACTGAAGCCAAGCAGGTGGGGAGACCTCATCACCATTAAGGATTCCTCTTGTTGCCGAGTCAAAGATATCTTACGCGCCCTGTTATTTCCTCTCAGGCCCAAATGACACTGAAGCACGCCCAGGCTGAACTGAAGACGAAGCAGGCTGAGGTGAAAAAGATGGACAGCGGCTACAAGAAGGATCAGGATAGTCTGCACGCTATCAAAAGCAGCAAGGAGAAGTTGGAGGCCGAGCTAGCTAAACTCAAATATGAAGGTACTGCATCTTTGACAAAGCATCCGATGGCCCTTGGCAGCTCTTGTTCTTTTAAACAATGTGAGTCGTTTGTACAGATGGGAAAGAGGAGAGTCTTCTGGAGACGAAAAGACAACTGTCCAGAGAGGTAGCAAGGCTGAAAGAGACATATGAGCGGCTTGTGTCACGCTTCCCAAACCTTCGCTTTGACTACAAGTAAGTCACATGAATATCACTACGTTTATATAACTTGCGTGTCAAATGTCGTCAGTTCTTTTATTTCATTTCTATAATAGAGTGCTGTCACTGTCAAATATTTTTATAATTGATTATCCTCTCTGATTCCATCGGGTAATCAGACCCAAAATGGGGAGGGGGTTTGAAATTTGTTTCCTTTTGTTTTGTTAATCCACTAAAGTTGCACGTAAATTGAATTGAGTGGATATAAGTACCTTTTTTTTTCTTCTATATATATATATATATGCATTACAGTAATTGCTGGACTATGAGCCGCTACTTTTTTCACTAGCATTCGACCCTGCAGGTGCAGCTTATCCATCAGATCACAAGGGGGCGCACTATAAAGGAAGCGCAAGAGCGTCAGGCAGAGCAAAACAAGCTAAGCGAGCCCAAATATTAGTCTGAGAGACAGAACGAGAGCGAGACAATTTGCGCCCTCATTATGGAAAAGAAAGTAGCGGGAACCCGATAACATTAAAACACCTATGGTTTATAGTCGGTGCGGCTTATATGTGTAACAAACTCGAGTATTCCCCAAATTTAGCTAGCGCGGCTTATAGACAGGTGTGCATTATAGTCCAGAAATTACTGTATTTCTCACCAACAAAATGAGCCAATGCTAAATGGTTAGCAATCATACTTAGCATTAGTGCGCTAGCCATTACTGCTTAAGATAAACAAACACTAACTATTTATTTCACACATACATCATAGCTACATTACACCTGGCTCAAATTGAGGCAGAGGGTGGTATCATCCTGACTATGATGGGTGACTACCAGGTATTGGTGCCAATACCAGTCTTATTTGAAGGTATCGGTACTCACGGCGGTGACCGATACCATTATCGGCCGCCCTCCTGCGGCCGTTTTACGATCAGGGACAAGAAATTTGAAATTATATGAATACAAAGTTTCCATTAATTTTATGCAATTTGAAGGAAAAATAATATATTAGGATATATAGGTCTTTCTTTAAAATCAACTGTCATTTATGGGTGATGAATTTTATTTACTAGTAGTATCAGTAGCGGTGACTACTCAAGAGTTGCGTATCGGTCGGAAAAAAAGTACTATCGAACATCCCTAATCCTGACCATGCGCCATGATGTGCATGTATTCTGTCAATTCAACTGACTCGCTTTCATTTTTTACATGCAACGTATAATAATTCCAATAAGAATATGACTATTATCATGTTACAGCATTCATTCATTATCAGTCACTTAGGTTGGAGGTGCTGAGCAAAAAAGGTGGAGGTGGCCGCCTTTGAATTTTGTACACAGGAAAAACGCTGTAATAGTGTCTTAAAAGTCACTTGCAGATCATGCTTCAAGTTCAACAATAATCCATGGGTAAGGGTTTTAGGGGAAGCTCAATGCGCTATGTAATGTCTTGAATAAAAACCCAGTAACTAAGTATTTAATGTCAGTGAGCGTTTTTTTTAAGCAGACCAATAACATCCCCCATTCGGCCACTAGATGGTGCACTAACAGCCACCACTGCCATACTGCGTGGTTTTGCAAAAAAGAAAAAAGTCAGTGTATAAAAAAACATGGATGGCCCAAACATGGTTCCGGTGGAGCTTCAAGACAGAAAATAAGATAACAATAAGTCGACCTATTTTTAAAGTCGACTTATCTGATTTGTTTTTTCCCAGCCCTTCTATAATGTTTAAATGTGTTTCAGAGACCCTGAACGCGGATGGGACCGTAGTAAAGTGAAGGGACTGCTGGCCAACTTGATTTCAGTGCGCGACGTCCCCTACGCGACTGCGCTGGAGGTGGTCGCCGGCGGACGACTTTATAACATTGTGGTCGACACAGAGGTGAGCGTGCAATGTGCCGCTTGACTTGAGCCCGTGTCGCTTCTCATTTTATATTCAACTCTGTGTGGCGGATGTTTGTAGGTGACAGGTAAGAAGCTGCTGGAGAAGGGAGAGCTGCAGCGGAGGTACACCATCATTCCCCTGAACAAGATCTCTGCCAAGACGCTGAATGACAGAGTGGTCCATGCTGCCAAAAGCCTGGTGAGCAAACCCGATCTTTGTTGTGTGTCATCATCTCGTCTGGACTTAGAGACTGTCCATCTCCTCTCTCAGGTGGGCGAAGACAACGTCCACGCGGCTTTATCCCTGGTGGGCTATGAGGCTGACCTGCGCAAGGCCATGGAGTACGTGTTTGGCTCCACGCTGGTGTGTGACACTCTGGACAACGCCAAGAAAGTGGCTTTTGATAAACAGGTGACGACCAAGACCGTCACTCTTGGAGGGGACATCTTCGACCCGCAAGGAACTCTGAGTGGAGGTGAGACCAAGAAGGAAGCGCACAGGTTCTTGCTCAACTACGTGTGCCTTGTTTGGGACTAACCATTATTTTAATAATTGATTAATTAGCCAATTATCTTGTTGATTAATCGGCTAAAAAAATTATAATTCCATCCGTTTATTAAAAAATGGGACATTATTTCACAATGCGCAAACATACATTGATTATGATTCAGTTGTTTGTTTGGCCGATAACAAGAACATAGGTGAAAATGTCATTGTTTTCCATAGTAAAAGTGGATGTTTGTAAAAACAACAAAGATAGCACTGGGGAATAATTTGGAGGGAAAGATTGTGTTGGGTTAGGTTTTTAGGTTGATTAAGAGTAAAATTGAAATGCCCGATTCCCAAATTGTTGCCGGTGTTTTTCTCCACAGCTTACCCTCCAGATCAGCAAAATTACGTTGATTAGTTGTAGTTAGTATAGTAAGAGGAGCACTTGTAACTTGTTTTTTCCCCGTATGTGCACATTTATTTAATATATTTTTTACAAAGAAAATTGGGATCCTATCGGTAAAAAAGATACTGTCCGACGTGTTTCCGTTGCGGTTTGTAAACAACATTCAAAACATGCTCGAGGAAGCCGAGAACAGCAGCCAATCGGGAATGAGCAAGAAACCAGTCCACCAATCAGGAGCGGGGGTTTGCACTGTGAAATTTGCATATGCCATTAATAGTAGCTTGGCTGGAAGGAAAACGCTGAGTCTCTGCCCAGAAACGGGCCAAAAGAAATCCTTTAACGTGATAGAGAAAAATTGAGATCAGTTTTGGATTCTGCATCCAAAGATTTGTTAAAAACAGCTGTCAGACCAAACTAAAACATTAATTTATCATAAACAAAAAAACACGCATTCAAAGGTGTTTGAAATCTCAATGACAGTCATATTTTCAATTCAGTAATCAAGTTGTGAAGATATTCAATTGTGACAATTGTAATTATCATACTAATGTGTGTGTGTGTGTGTGTGTGTGACACACAAACATGTAATGTAGCGATGATTTTACACATTGCACTTATTCACTGCCATTGACGGCTATAGACGTCAAAAAATTAATTTGAACTATTTCTATTAGTTTCGCATTTTTCCACTTTTAACAAGAGTATGAAACCCAAGATTTTTGTTGTTGTACTTTTAGAACAGATATAAAATTTGTGATTAATCGTGAGTTAACTAGTGAAGTCATGCGATTAATTACAATAAAAAAAATTAATCGCCTGACATGTTTAAAAAAAGAAAAGAAAAGATTAAATATTAGGAGCGTCAGACGATTACAATTTGTAATCGTAATTAATGACTTCACTAGTTAACTCACGATGAATCACCAATTTTATATCTGTTCTAAATGTACAATAAAAAAATCTAGGTTTTCATACTCTTGTTAACAAAAGTGGGGGGGGGGTTAAACTAATAGAAATAGTTCAAATTAATTTATGGCAGTGAATGAGTTAAGCAGCTAATCATATTTGATCACATGATCTTAGTCCACCATTGTTGAACCCAACCCAAAGGCAGGTGTTTGTAAAGGCAGACCCATTGATCCAACCCTTGCATTGGAGCCGATTGGATGATGCGGACGTTCCGAATCTTTTGTTCCTCCCTCTCTTCCAGGTGCTCGTTCCCAGTCTGCATCAGTCCTCAGCAGCCTGCAGGAGGTGAAGGAGGTTCAGAGCAACTTGAATGAAAAAGAAGCCCAGTTGAGGGAAACTGAGCAACAATTGGCCAGCTTGAAGGGAATCGCTGAGAAGTAACGACGCTCCAAATTACATGAGTCATTTGAAATGGCTTCAGTTCTCTCAATGTTCCGCCATGCGCCCGCTTCGTCCAGATACCGCCAGCTGAAACAGCAGCACGAGTTGAAGGTGGAGGAGGAGCAGATTTTGCAGGCCAAGCTGCAGCAGAGCTCCTTCCACCAGCAACAAGAGGAGCTTGAGAGGCTGCGCAAAGCCATCGGTCGGAAGCATTTCACCGGATGTACCTTCTCCAGGTGCTGCTACTTGCCGCCTTAACCGCGCATGTATATCTTGCGTACCCAGAGGAGAGTGAGGAGACTCTGCATGTCACCAAGGAGGTGCAGAAGCGGGCGGAGGAGAAGTACAAGGTGCTGGAGAACAAGATGAAGAATGCAGAAGCGGAGAGGGAGAAAGATCTGAACGCTGCCCAGCAGCAGCTCAACGCGGCCAAGGCCAAAGCGGACGCCTTCAACGAGAAGCTCAAGCAGAAGCAGCAGGTGCGCCGACGCGCCGCTTTTAGGATTTGTCCTAGCTGGTACGTCCAAAATCCATTTCTCAGCGGCGGGTTGGTTGCCCGTGCGTCAACAGGAGTCCGATGCCGTGGCTTTAGAGCTGGAGGAGCTGCAGCGCGAGCAGGCGGGTTACGAGCAGCAGATTCAAGCCGTGGACGAGGCCGCCAAGCTCATCCAGGAGCAGATCGACAGCATGGCCGGCACGATGTCGCAGAACAAGGTTCCTTTTGATTGGACTACGGTCATGCTTGTACACAACATGCCGATATCGTGTATGTTGTGCAGGAGGCAGTCCGAAAGGCTCAGGAGGACGTTACCAAGAAGAAGGATGCCATCGAGGCTCAGTTCAAGGAAATCAAGGTCGACATTTTGGGTTTGGACCACCAGCCTCCATCGCTGCGTTCCCTTCTTGAATGGGGTTGTTTGTGTGTCATGAATGTTTTAGGGCAAAACCACAGAAGTGAACAAGATACGAGAGCAGAACAATGAAGCCCAGCTGAAGATGAAGGAACTAGAACACAACATCAATAAGCACCTCAAAGACAGCCAGGATGCAGCAGGCGCGGTAAACAAGCATTCATGTCTCATTTGTTTCAACACACGCACACACACACACTCATGATTGCGCCTCATCCTTCCTAACAGGTTGCTCGGATGCTGGAGGAGCACGACTGGATCCAGTCCGAGCGGCATCACTTTGGGAGGCCCAACTCCTCCTACGACTTCAAGACCAACAACCCCCGCGAGGCCGGCCAGCGCCTGAAGAAGCTGAAGGAGACCACCAGCAAGCTGGAGCGGAACGTCAACAAGCGGGCCATGAACATGCTCAACGAGACGGAGGAACGGGTGAGACCACCACAAGGGGAAATCTATATTTCGTTGCAAAAAGTGAACCCATCTTCATTGTGGGCGACGCATTTCAGACCCGCCTTACGCTAACAGTTTGAACATGGAGTTGAGTATTTCTTTTGTGTACCACTAGAGGGAGCGCTCCAGCCACTTCTGGTACTCGCAGCACATTTTCAGAATCACTTCCTTATTGACGTATTCCTCCCTGCGTTGCAGTACAATGACCTGATGAAGAAGAAGAGGATTGTGGAGAACGACAAGGCCAAGATCCTGAAGACCATTGAGGAGCTGGACCAGAAGAAGAACGAGGCGCTCAATGTGGCCTGGCAGAAGGTTTGACAGCCAACACAAATTTGGGCCGTAGTTGTAGCTCATCTACGCTAACACGGTAGAACAGTGGTGCTTTTATTTAATTAGTTAACTCATTCACTGCCATTGACGGCTATATACGTCAAAAATTAATTTGAACTATTTCTATTAGTTTAACATTTTTCCCCACTTTTGTTAACAAGATTATGAAAACCTGGAGAAAAAAATATTGTACATTTAGAACAGATATAACATTTGTGATTAATCGTGAGTTAACTAGTGAAGTCATGCGATTAATTATGATTAAAAAAATTAATCGCCTGATGCCCCTCATTTTTAATAAACTTTTCTTTAAAAAAATGATTATTAATAATAATAATTTAAATTACTTTTTTTTTTTTTTTTAAAGAATAAAAGATTATTAAAAAATTAGGGGCGGCAGGCAATTCAAATTTTTCATTTTTGTTGTTTTGTTTGGAAAAATAAAAAATAAATTATTTTTTTGTAATTAATCACATGACTTCACTAGTTAACTCACGATTAATCAGAAATTTTATATCTGTTCTAAATGTGCAATATTTGTTTTCTAGGTTCTGTTAACAAAAGTGGAAAAAAATGTAAAGTAATAGAAATAGTTCAAATGAATTTTTGGCGTCTATAGCCGTCAATGGCAGTGAATGAGTTAAAGGGAAAGTCAACCTTAAACATTTCTTGACAATAATATGTTATTTATTTATTCTATTGTATTTTATAATTTTTCTTTGGGCTTGCAACAAATTTGGCAGATTAGTGAAATAAGGCTTCAAGCTGTTTATTGCAACTATCAAAACAAAGAATTCCATTTGCTTCCTCAGGTCAACAAGGACTTCGGTTCCATTTTCTCCAGCCTGCTGCCAGGAGCCTCGGCCAAGCTCGCTGCCCCGCAGGGCTGCGGCGTCCTGGACGGTCTGGAGTTCAAAGTAGCCCTGGGCAACATCTGGAAGGAGAACCTGTCTGAGCTGAGTGGGGGGCAAAGGTAAGCACAGGAACTCAAATCTCACAAATGATTAGTAGTTGTTTTTGTTTTTTAATAACGTTCAACATTTGTCCTTCAGGTCTCTGGTGGCCTTGTCGCTCATCCTTGCCATGCTGCTCTTCAAGCCCGCTCCCATCTACATCTTAGACGAGGTGGACGCCGCGCTGGACCTCTCGCACACGCAAAACATCGGACAGATGCTGCGAAGCCATTTTATACACTCGCAGGTCTGCAACATTTTATATAACGACTCGCTGGTCAAGTTCCATTTCTAAACATTCTCTTCCAACAGTTTGTGGTGGTGTCGCTCAAGGACGGCATGTTCACCAACGCCAACGTCCTCTTCAAGACCAAGTTTGTGGACGGCATGTCCGCAGTGTCTCGCACAGCCCTCAGCCAGAAAGACACCAACCTGCCCCACAAAGGTCGCTGACGACAAGGCGGGGCTAAAAGATTAGGGGGGCGACATTGTACATTGGTCATGAATGATGCAACTAAACATCCCCATTACTCTCAGTTACTGTTTATTCGTTTTCATGAGCTCTTTGTTGCATTTGACACTTTTACTTCAAAAGTTGTGAATATGTTTAAACCTTTCTTTTCTTCTATTTTTGTGTTCTTTGGTTCTCTGTGTTAAATGTCTTCCTTTTTTTTTAATGCAAATGCATGCAGTTTAGTAAATAAAAATTTTACGCTATTGCTTGGGACTCCCTATTTAAAGACTGCATTTGATTTTTAAAAGGGAGCGATGGGCCTTGTCATTCTTAGATAAGCAATGTTAAAATAATATGTTTGAATAGATTGTTTGTATTTATAATTTCATCAAATCAAGTGTGCAATAGTTTAATAATTAATTAGATTTTTATTAAACAAATTTTTAGAAATGATAGTAGCCTATATGAAACCTTAATTTTACTATAGTTGCAACAAATCAGTGATTTTATAAAATATAATCACAAAAAATAGCACATTAATCATACATTAATGCAGCATAATCATACTACTAATTTTGACCACAGCGGATGGTTACGTTGAAGGTAGCACAGGACTACATACATTAAAGTAAAGCATTTCAAATGTTTGTATGACATTAAGAATATTTATGTCAAAATATTGGGAGTCATTTTTTTCCATATTCAAATAATTAGAAAAAGAGGCGGATGAGCGTGTCCATTGGATCAAAAAATGTTGACGTCCTCATAACATTAATTACATGTCGAAAGAATTAACACTAACAGGTGCTCTTCAAATTTGGCAGGCAATTTTTTTTATTATAAAAAAGCCTTTTAATTAAGCGATTAATCATGATTAATCAAAGTTCTAATGTGTGATTAAATTGATTTAAAAATGTAATCGTTTGACAGCTCTTCCAATTTGATAAATTAAAAAAACATGGAACCACAATCAAGGAGAAGGTGCTAAGCTATTGTAATAATGATTACAGAATTAACATGTGAATGCAACACTGTGCACCTTTCCTCTCAAAATGTGAATTAAGATGTAAAGTCCACTTTGCTTTAAAAGTAGCACCACTAAGACGCGTTTACCAAATGACTGCATTGTCTGCAGTTTGTTGCCAACTTTCAACATGAATGACCAAAAACACAAGATCGATGCAAATGGAGAAAATTATTAAGACATTTCAAGTAAGTCAAATAATCACTGTTGGGACAAGGTTGTTTTTATTTAATTTCATTTGTGACAAACAAACAACTGAAGCATATGACTTAAACAGGGTTGTAACTTAGTTTCAGGACCTGACAGAAAGTGTCGCCTCATTCATCTGACAAACGAGAGCCGACCAAAGTTTTCTCCTCCGCAAGGTAGTCAAGAATAATAGAAGCATTGTCATCTTTCAACATTCTGGCAAGTCTGCCAAGGTAAAAGAGTTGTCGATATTTAACAAGTAGACAAAACATACAACAGTAGTAAAAGCCCCTCTTTGGGGCTATAGTTAGACAGTGTCAACCACTCTGGTTCATCACATTTACATGTATAATTAGAATAACTGTCCAAAGAGCCAAATAGAAAGGACACTACAAAAGACAACTTTCACACAAGTTGTGTGATTATTACTTTGACCACAGAGTGTGTGTGGCTGGCTTGTGGTATATGTGTGTATGTGTGTGCGTGTTTTCAAGGCTGGCTCTGGATGTGCCTGCGCAGCTCTTGGGCTTTGTCCCTCAGGTCTGGTCTGCTGTCTGACTGAAGCGTAGACAGAGAACGCTGCAGCTGCTCTCGACTCTTCACCGACACGCAATCCCATTGTTCGCTCTCTGGCGCGCGCGCGCGCGCACACACACACACACACGCGAGTAAAACTACCAGTACTATAAACATCAATCACCAACCGGATGACATCCTAAACAAGATGATGTCAATCATAAAAATCAAAAGTTAAAGTGATTTAAAGTTGGATTGGAAGCTCCCTTACCTCCGGTTCTCTTCACAATCAGCTCCACGACGGACAAGGCCTCCGTCCTCACAGATGAGTAACTTTTGTTTTCTGGGAAGAGAGGAAAACCACACACGCGCAGGTGAAGAGGAAGCATATTAGGTCAGCGTATGATAGCGAGGTGAAATATTTACCTAGAGGATGAGTGAGAGCAGCGCAGGTGTCGGTTAAGATGCGCGACAGCGTGCTAACGTTGCCGCTGTTCTTTTCGAACAGCAACAATCTGCGGCGGGAAAGAAAAGCAATATTCATGTTACGCAACACCATGAAAGTCATTTGAGGTGTTTTGTATTTACCCCTGGAAATAGGCCTTCATGCAGCGGAGAACAGCAAGCTGCACCTTCCATGTGCTCAATTGCAGCTTCTCGCACATGAGGCTACATACGTCTACCTGGAAACGAGCTGTCTCCCAAAAAAAAAATAATAATAATTTTTTAATACATTGCACGTCACATCCAAGATCCCCAGTAAAAAAAAAAACGCTTTCAGATATCAGAACTTTGCAACGTGACGACAACTCACATTGAGTCTGGGGGTTCTTAGGCCAAGTCTTTCCCATGGTGTCAAACGCACAAAGCAGGACTTCAGTCTGCAGTTCTTTCTCCTTGCTGGTGAGGTCAACCTCCTCCTCTCGTGACCTCGGTGACGCTGCGACGCTCTCTGGACAGCTCTGTCGACGAGTTCAAATGCCAACAAGGCGGCCATAAATGCTGCTAAAAGACATCCTTTTACCTTCTTTATCAGAGGGACGAGAATGTCGGTCATGTCGCTGAAGCGGTCCTCCTGGCAGCTGTTGAGCACGTCGCCGGCGCAGCACAGGGCGGCCATTTTGTACAGCGGACTCTCCTTGCGACACTCCTTGAGGACCACCTCCAGCACCTCGGAGGTGGTGGGCTGGCCGGCGCAAGGCTTCTGTAGCTCTGTGCTGCAAACCGTACATGGAGGAAAACAAAGCAGGCTGATTTACAGTGACTATTAAAAGTCTACACACCCCTGTTCAAATGCCAGGTTTTTGTGATATAAATAAACGGGACCAAGATAAACCATTTTAGAGACCTGCATTTGGAGACAACTGATCCAATGGCCTTCAGTAGTTCCTCCTAGGACAAAAAAAACAAAAAGCATCATTTTTTGGGGGTCCTAACTCTCCAATTCTGTTGACGGCCATTACCTTGCCCGCCCACGTGCGTCCCGCCAGGCCTTGCATTAAAGCCGTCAGCACCAAGCCCAGGTGTGGCGCCACCAGCGAGCCGGTCTGTTCCTTGGCAACGGTTGCCATGGCAGCTGCACCCTGAGCTTTCATCTTCCAAGACTGGGACTGCAGGGCCTTCTGGGTAATGGCGATGAGCTCCGTCATGTAGAGTCGGATGCCGCCGAAACTTCCTGGGACCCAAGAAGTACTTCATCATGACCACAGTTAGGTTATATTTACTAGCAACTATAAAGTGTTACTAAAGGCTACGAGACTGCTGTTGGCTCATTTCGCAAAAGGTGCTAACGTTTCTCACCGGGGACATTCTCCTGCCACACTTCAGCCCACAAGGTGGCGTCCTGACTCTCTCCTTTCTCCTCGTCGGCGCCGGGTGCCTGATGCATGCCCAGGAAAGCCAGCGGCAGACCCACCCCCGCGTGGGCCTTCAGCACATCGGGGCTATAGTGGCTGATGGCGTGCGCGGTCATGGCGCAAGAGGACTTGTACACAGGCTCTGGAAAGACATCGCAAGGATTGGTTAGTTCGCAAAATGCAACTTGGTTTTTACTGCTGCCTCACCTTCTTTCTCCAGGTACCAGGTGTTAAGCTTCACGAGGAGCTTCTCCACGCTGCTGTCTTTAGCCGTCTGGTGGAGCAAAACAAGAGGGCTTGTTAACACGTACAACCAAGAGAGATCAATGTGTTTTTTCAAATAATTAAAAGTTAGATGAACGCGGAATTCAAGGTCCGCACCCTGACTAGATGGCCCAGAGCAAAGGCGAAGGCTTTCTGAACCACGGCGCTTCTGTCATGGATGCCAGCGAGCAGAGCGCTCATCAGTTTACCTGACAACACCACAAAGCATTAGTATCGTGCGAGGAGAAGAGGAAACAGGACGAAAGGAGCGGGCAGAGCGGCACCTGAGTATGGCGTGAGGTCCTGGGGACACTGCACTGTGAGGGACACAATAACACTGGCACAACCTCCCTGCAAAAAAAAAGACTCAAGTAGTACATAGCTCATCTAATCCGTAATTTTGTACAATGCCACAAGATGGCGCCAACGTAGTAATATGTGCCAAGGAAGTATGTTGGAAGTATTAGGGGTGGGAATCTTTGAATGTCTCACAATTTGATTCGATTTCCGATTTTTGGGTGCACGATTCGATTCAGAATCGATTTTCGATTCAGAATGATTTGATTGACAATGATTTTTGCTTCAATTGAAAGATGTTCAAGGAATCGTAATGATTAACTCCAGTTTGACTTGCTAATGCTAATTAGTGCTCTACTCGCGGCACTTTAATCACTCAAAAGAACAGCTCCGTGCTGCAAAAAAAACACTTTTATTGGAATAACTTGATCGGGACTTTTTCCTTCTACTCTCTAATGTGGCTACAACTTAACAGTGTATCAGACCGCGCGGAACCACACTGCCCCTAAGTGGCCAAATCGGGTACAACATGAACAGCGCTCCCAATAAAAGGCATACACAAACAAAAGGGAAGACAATATAAAATAATTTAAATAAAATCAGATTTTGGGATATTTATAATCGATTCTGAATCGGATTAAATGAGAATCGCGATTCTTATGAGAATTGATTTTTTTTTGCACACCCCTAGGAAGTACGTTGTTTTAAAACGGGCCTGAAAACATTTTATTTAGAAAGGTCCATTACTTTTAATTAGATATTAACCCTGTCCTTTTTTTTTTATTATTAAGTGTAAATCATCATGCTGATGAAAAGCACATTATAAATTAAATCTATTATTATTAAGCGATACATCTTGAGAGACTGATATTTTCGAGTCAATAACATTGTCATATATTTACCCCTTTAGCTATTAATATAGTCAATTTAAATTCTTATTGGTGTGGTGGGGAGGGGGGGGCGTTTCTTCCTTGTTTTTTTTTAATGTTCTCATCAAGGCTCAGTTTCAATCCCCTCAGTATTCAAAAATTTAAGGATTGCATCTGTGAAGGTCCATTACCTTGGTGCCAAGCCCGACTCCACTCTTCAGCAGCTCGCACAGCCTTGGAACCAGCTCCCCCAGTACGGTAACGTCAAGGTGCTGCAAACACTGAACACAACACGCATACACAAACACACTAAGAAAAATGTGACGTGAATATGTGGCGGTTTGAAAACGTAGGGGTTTCTCCTGCCACAATTGTCACAGTCAATGCAGCAGGATCTCTTTATACATGGTTGATCATCTGGCGGACATTGGCGAACGAAACTCATATTTTGGCCTTGAAAGCTATTTTCTGTAACATACAACATCTCAAAATGTTCTTACCATATTAACGGTTTCCATCATTGGAGAGGACTTGGCGGCGCTGAGCCTGGCAGCATCCATGGCACTCTATCAAAAATGGAATAAACAACTGTTAAGCGTTTTGGAGCTGCCACACCCGCATGAGGATTCTTCACGACAACTGCCGTTACCTTCTCCTGCTCTGTGGCTCTGAGGCTGAGGTAGTTGAGGACCTGCGGTTCCATGGTGCTCAGGGCCTCCAGGAGGGCTGGGATGAGTTTGGAAGCGTGAGGCTTGAGTCGGGCGCCGGCTGTCTTACTGATCTTTACGAGGGTCTGAATGCTGGCACCAAACAAAAGGACAAACAATTTAGAAAGGAAAAGGCACACTTGCACGATGAGAACACAATAAAAGACGTTACCTCAGCGAGCGAACCTCGGAGACATTGCTGACTATACCCTTCTCCAGCAAGGTGGGCAAAAGTGCTGCCACAGTTCTCTGGGCAGTTGAGCCAGTAGACTCGCACATACGACTGCACACCTGCGCAGAGAGTCAAGTCAGAATGGGTTCACCTTCCATTCATTCTGGAAGGGAGCGATTCAAAGCTTTACCTTACTGAGCGTTTTCAGTGTTAGATCTGCAGCCTTCCTCACAGATTCCTGAAAAGGCGATAAATAATTGCAGGGTCCAAAACACAGCGGCACGTGTGACGATCTCTCATAACTGACATATGTTGGGTGTCTTTTTACTCACCTTGATATCATCGAGAACTCTGAACAGAGTCTCCCACATTTCAGCCAAGTGATCGATGAGGTCATCGGCTTGACGGCCTCGAACCAAGTCGTTGAGGGCCAGGCAGCTGTGAGGACATCAACACATAGGGCCGGATTGACGAAGATTGCAAACAGCGGGCGCTAAACTGCATGGTTACTCACGCTAACAGATGATGCATGCTCAATGCAACTATTAGCATTGAACCACACTGCTTAGCAATTTAGTCGGTTTGGCCGTGCACAAGCACAACCTTTAACTAAACCAGGCCCAAATCGAGGACATATTTCAAAAATAAAAACCAAATAAGACAGACGAGGAACCGACCTGGACTCCCGCACTCTCCAGGTGTTACTGGTGAGGTTGGAAATGACATCATGCAGAATCTCCTTCAGGTGTTTGTCCACCTGAAATCGACCAGAGTAAACAAGAACACATTTGAATGAATAGAGCCACATTTGTGAGGATGCTTCACATTTGGATTGACGCTAGGCTGCACCTACCAGGGTCTTATCAGTAACTAGAGCATCCCAGATGCTGGTCATGGCCTGGCGAATGTTGGGGTTGGGGTCAAACTGGTAGCGGTACAGTCGTGGCACCAGCTGAGGGAGGAACGGAGCCAGCTGCTCTCCGGCTTTGGTGGCGATCATGTGAAAGCCAAATGCCGCGCCCTGAAAAGGATTGGCGCAAAACGCGGCCAGTATTGTATTCTGCTCTGTATAAACGGCACCGTCAGTGATGTTTGCTGGATCTCATGTGAGTCTATTGCTAAAATGCTAAACTCATTTTCAATTGGTTGGCTGTGACAGTCTTAATAGGAGAGGGGAGGAGCCAGTCACCTTTCGGGAGTTCCACATGGCGTGATGGTTGGCCAGGTTCATGAATTTGTACACGAGATCAGGCTGGTTCAGGTCACTTGCCAATGAGCAGAGCTCTTTGTAGGTAGACAAGTTGTGGCTGTTGGGCATAACAAACATTACACAATACATACATCATGAAATTGGCGACATAACAGAATAATGTGATAGAAAATACGTCCGACATATTGGAATGTTTACCCATCGGGTGTTTTGCCAATCCCCTCTCCTTGGAACACCTGTGTGTCTTCTGAAACGGCATGCTTTACTCTGTTCGGAAAGACAAATGTAACGTTAATGTAGAGTGAACGTTAGCTCTCGTACCTGGAGCAGGAATGGTTATTTTAGTTTGAATCCTCTCACCTTTTGCCAGTCATGAGTGTTTCCACTAGGGTGGACACCAGTTCCTGCTGGTCGACCTCTCCACCCATCTCATAAACCAAGCCGAGGCCTTTAGATGCCACATCCTGACTCAACTCTAAATCAAATAAGAGATTTTTTTTTTTTAGGTGTTTAAAAGCATACAAAGGTGCAACAATGCCTGGCTGTTGTAAACAGCAGATTGGGTTAATTGTCTCTCACCATCTGGGTCTGAAAGAACTGAGATGAATGCCACCTGGATCTCTTTCAAATGGGACTGGAAGGGAAAAGAACACCAGAAAATGGAACTTAAGTTTGATTAAGGAGTGATTTGAAATGTCTACTGTGTTTCATACAAGAAACACGGACTATTGGTTATGGGGAAAACAACCTGTCTATTTTCCATATCCTGTTTTGACTCTAAAAGGGAAAAAAAAAGAACAAAAAAAAAAAGAACACATGCCTTGATTTCTTTGTGTTGGCTGAGTTTCTTAACCAGGGAGAGAAGCCAGATGCAGGCCGCCTGCCGGACATGAGGGTTCTGGCTAGGAATGTACTTCGACAACACAGAGTTGAGGACCCAAGGAACCACGTCATTGTTTTTGACATCTGACAATGAAAGCAAACCATTCAATTCATATTTATTTTGTTATTTTTTCCAAATCTCTGCATTGTCTGCTGATTGTCAATGCAATGCACCATTTGTGTGTGCTTGACTATATTATACACTACTACTACTACTACATCGAGTTGCAAATGTATATTTGGTCACTTTCTCATCCAAATTTATGAAGAATCCTTCAAAGTCTGAAAGTGTGACTATATGCCAGCTACACTTCTTACTTGATGGTGGGCTGTACTGGTCTTCAGTGCAGGTCCATGGATCTCTCATAGCTCCAGAACTGGTGCCGATCGCAGCAGTGGTAATTGCTTCTCCCACCGTGAACTGCAACTCCACTTGCTTGGCCTTGGTTTATAAAAGAAAAAGAAAAAATAATTACGTTAACTTATGGATCACTGTGATCCCTGTAAAGGGGATGATAGTCAAAGCCATAAACTTGCAGTCCCAACAATTACGTGGCACACCTCTACTGAATCCATAAGTCCTTGTAGCAGCTTCTTTTGATGAGGGAAGTCTCCGTCTCCCACTGGCAGGTAGCCCAAAGTCTGGACTGACCGCTCCTTTATCTAGATCAAGTGAAGAAGATAAACACAAAAAGTGGGTAAAAGCCAGTGTTGATGACATCAAGAAGAGTGACTTTGGCAAGTTCCGAAACGTTACCTTTGCACTCTCCTTGCCAGAGGGGATGCGAGCAAGCAGGTTTTCTACAATGGACAGTTTGGTGAGGCCTTCACCGTCCGCTGGAATCAGCAGGGCTCCATTCCGACCAATTTCTCCAAGAGCTGTACATGCTGCTACTGGCAACAATGGACTACTGTTCTCCAGGAAAGAACCTGAATTGCAACACACAAACACTTCAAGATAAAGAGCCAGAATGGAAAAAGACGCAAAATACAAAATCGCGTACGCACCAACTGTCTTTGTTGCCATGGCAACAATGTCATCCTCTTCCTGAGAGGGGACGCTGTGCTTGTGCGCAGGCTCACTGGATGCAGCAGCTTTCTTTTTGCTCATGTACCTTCCCACCATGTAGCCAAGCGCCAAGATAGCGCCATGTTGGGTCTCAGGACTCTTTGGAGTGTTAAACAAAATCCATTCACAGTTAGGCAAGGGAGACTTCAGCATATCAAATAGTGAAAGTGGCTTACGCGGTTGTCTTTGGTAATCTTGACCAAGTTGTGCACGGCGGCCTGCAGATCATTGCCCGTCATGGTGGAGACCACCACAGCGTAAAGCTGGGCTGCAAGTTCCCTCATGTCCTCCTTATTTGTGTTCATCAGACTCTGGAGAGGAAAACATTATAAGATGAATGGATGAATATATGCAACCGTGTCATATAATTGTATTCATCTGAATAACACCGACCTTAATCCATTCAATTTTATCAACAAACTTGGGAGCCAGTTTCTCTGGGCAAACGGACACCACCTCCAAGAGATAGTACATTACCGGAATTCCTGTTTCGAGAAATTATTTGTAACACATACATAATACAAAGATATTTGATGACTAAGTCTGGCTACCTCCAACGGCAGACAGAAGCTGCTGCAGCAATTCCAAGTAGATGTGAACAGGATTCGTTTCAGCGCCCTTGGATCCTGAAGATGGAGGCTCAGAAGACAGAAGTGTGCGGACGTAGTGGCCGATGGCTGGCGCGTCATCCTGCATGTCTGTAATTCGCGAGAACTGTGGCGTGGTGCCCGCGCTGTACGCCAGACACATCCTCAGGTAGCGCATAATCTGAGGATAGACGGGAGCAAAATATGTGAACACTGCACTATAGGCGCAGGTTGAAGTCCAGATCAGTTATGTGAATTACCTCCGCAAAGGCAGATGGATTGAAAGGAATGGCTGAGGTTCCAACAATATATTTAGCTGGAGTCTTGATTCTCTGAGATGCCTGACCAGTCATTTTTCAAACAGGAAAAACACAAATGTATTTAAAATATATTACAACAAGATATGAATCTTAAAAAAAGAAAACACAGAGTCTCACCTTGTCTTGAATGTAGGCCACCATGTCAGGAAAGGAGGGAATCGCCTTAGGCCCCTCCTTCTCAGCACTTTTAGTCGGAAACGTCCTCAACACCTTCTGAGCCTCCCCAGACACCTCCTCGCGCCTAAAAACACAAAACAGAACCACGTTGTGGTTAGAAAAATGCCTCGAACAATTAAATATATGCACACAGGACATGCCATGAAAGTGGGTGGTTGGTACTTACGGGTCTCCAGCAGCAAGCAGCAGCAGATATCTTGATGGCACATGATCAGGTCCGAACACTGTACTGGCAAACTTCATGGCAACCTGGCGAACTTGGACCTCAGGCTTGAAAACAAATTAATAATAATAAACATTAGTTGACAATTAACTACTGTGCTTCCTCAAACAAAGTTCTCCGGTCTACTAGATGCCATGCACAATATATTTGCTGAGTGAATAAATAAATGCTTCATTTGAATTAGCCTCTTATTTTCCCTCATAAAAGATGGTGCTGGTAGGCTGTTTTAATTAAGTGACAATTATTTGAACACTGATAAAAAAATGAATGTATACATTTCATCACTGTGGAAATACAATCCTTGATGATGGACTTTAACCAAGCAAAGATATTCCCCTGCTCGCACTCACCTTTGCAATATACGCTGCCACCAATGCCTCCATCAGGTTTAATAGTGCCCCCTGTAGGTTGGCATAAGCTCCAACCATCATAGACAAAGCTTCCTGGATGGCAAGGCGAACATCCGGCTCCTCCTGAAAACATACAAGCAAGACTTTTAACAATGTGCTTCCATATGCATAGTTGAGAAATCTGCGGAACTCACCTTGCACATAGACTCGAAAAATTGCTGCACTAGTGCAATATCCTTTGTGAAGAGCTGTGGCATACGGCTAAGGGGGGAAAAAATGTGAAATTAGAAATCCTGATAGCTGTTATATATATATATATATATATATATATATATATATATATATATATATATATATATATATATATATATATATATATATATATATATATATATATATATATATATATATATATATATATATATATATATATATATATATATATATATATATATATATATATATATATATATATATATATATATATATATATAAAGTGTGTTATTATTACCTTGAAAGTTTTCCAACGGCAGAATATGCAACACATAGTAATTTCGGATCCTGTGAACACATTTTCTATATTTAGTAGGAGTATTAAAAAAACAACAACAACAGTAAATGTTAAAATTGTTGTATTTACCTCTTTGTATTCATTAATAAGCTTGGTAAGGCCATTCAGCAGCATTAGGCCTAAAGGCTTATTAGTGTCAGGGCACCTGAAAACAAAGGAAACTCAATTTGTTTACATTTGTTCATCAAATGTAGTCGGTCGATTGAGAGGAAAATGTTTTCTTACACCATACAGATGTGATGGACAAACTGCAGGGTGAGCGAAAGCAACTTGTTGTTGGTGTTGGCTCCAAACAAACCGTCATAAACAACCTATGAAAAACAGGAACAGACAAATTGTATGCATACAAATCTAGCAAAAAATAATAATTTTGTGGAATAAGGTGCCCAATCGAACCCACCTGAATATTAGCTGGAAAGCACTCGGCAGCAAGACGCGAGCGTAAGAGATGCGGCAGGATCTTTAACTTGACTCTTGTGCTTACTGGTTCATGTTTCAGCTCTTGCTTCATAGTGCCACCCTGAAAAATCATCCCGCACCAGTTTCAAATACTGTATATGACTCTGAGACCTAAGCGCTACTGGTGAGCATTTCAGCAAGCTCGCAAACCTTTGTTTTCAGAGGAACATCTCCCAGGTACACCTTGTACATCTTGTTAATTATTAAAGGATTATTCCAATCAATAATGCTGGAAGACAAAACAAGACCAAAACAATTAAGTGGACAAATCCTTTGACCTGTTACACAATTAAAATGTGAAATGTTGCATTTTAGAGTGTACATCTGACTTATTTAGTAACAACTCAAATCACCTACCTTTGTTTACTTTTGAGCTCCAGATCAGCTGCAGTGGCCACACTGTGTCGGGTGTCGCTGGACGCCACCACAAGGTGCACCACCGTCTCCACTTCTGGAACTTGCTTTGCCTCAATGAACTTCACTATGCCCAGCTTACACTGTAGAGGCCAAAAAACACAATGAAGCCTTTATACAAAGGACAGGCAGAACGCCTGCTGCAGCAACCATAAGTGACTGTACCTGCTCGAGCTGTTCAGATGTCCACTGGGCTTCTCCAATGACCCTCTTGGCGGCATAGATATTCATCCCTGGGGGAGCCTGGGGTAGACTCTGACCGGGCGCAGCCGCGGCCGCCCCATCAGCGGAACCTCCTTGGGCGGAGGGCGGTGAAGGACGAGTAGGAGACTCGTTCAGCACAAACCTAAACAGACAGAAAATCAATAGCGTTGATACATTGCCAACGATTACCTTCACTATATTACATAAGTGGAACTAATGTGCCACATTCTTTAAAAGTCAGACCCCTGGGACACTAACTCACCCATACGGCATCAGCAAGACGTCCAACATGAACTCCAGCAAGAGCTGTACTGTCTTTGGCCGCTCACTTAAGTTAAAAGGAGAAGCGCTCTTGGAGGCGTCTGCTGGATATTTCATATGGTAAAGAGTAGGAATCAGCAGGTGCATTAGGCTAAGAGAGGATGGAGAAGAGATGCCAAATAATAATTCAGTCAGGAGAGGGGAGGTCAAATAAAGAGGATTGGTACAAGTGGTGGGCTCCGTGAAACTTCATGCGAATACTGTACAGTGGAAGCTCCGGGTTCAAATGCCCCTGAAGGTTTGGGATGTTGAAATCCATTGCAATCTCATGATCACATATTAGCTGAGGTGTCAGCAAGTGATTGTTACATGTCAACAAACAAGTGCAGTTTTCTAGCAGTTGTTAGTTCGTCCATTGGAAAATAATAATTCATAAACACATAGTAGCTCATGCAGCACCCTCGAACAAATCGTGTTCCACCTCAGAAGTTCCACTGTAGAAATTAAGAAGAAAAAAAAGAACAAAAACGGGATGTCTTACCTGTCCTGCTGAGGTTGTGGTTTGCCTTCCATAGCGGTTAGCAGGGTGGGGGCCAACTCACACTGCTTTCCCACCTCCAGGCGAGGGTAGCCCATTTTTATGTAGATGATTGTGAAATTCTGAAGGGGAGAAAAACATTAAATCTGCACCACCACCTGCAGTACAATGTCTTTATTTGAAAATGAGACACCATACCGTAACAAAGGAGGCTGCTGCAGGGTCTTGGTACTGAACCAGCAAAGTTTCTACTGGTAGCTGAATCTTAGGTCTGCTTTTTATCCTCTTGTTCAGGTGGACTAGCAGCTCCATCACCTAGCGCGAGAGACAGATAGTACCCAAAATGATGTTACTTTAAATCAGACGCTCACAAGTTGTAACATTTGGTGCACCTTCATAATTTGTTGAAAACCCCAATGCATCTCACCAAGTTGTTCTACACCTCTGCAAGGTCAATGCAAACATCCAATTTCTATAGCACTTGTCCTCTTCAGAGTCACAGGTGTGCTCGGCATATATTGGATGACTTCAAGGCTTCTAAAAAAATGACTATTGTTTCGACACCTCTGATTTAAGCCATACCATTTTTTACACTGCCCCCTAAAATAAGCGGAACTGAAATTGTTAAAATTCAAACGATGCCCAACTCTAATTATCACTGCTGCGCCGTTAGACAAAAATGACTTTGATGATTTTCAAGAAGGAAGAAATTTGATAGGTAGAGAATATTTGGCATTTATCTATACATTTCCTGATGTCCTAGGAGTCATACATATACACCGGTAAAGACATACACAAATGGTGCTAATCCAGGTAATGGATCTCATTAGATTACGCCGCATGTGTACCTAATATTGTAAAAAATAATGTGCGTTTCAGAATCTGTCTTGATTTAACGGTTTTGACTTTGGAAAAGCATAAAGCAAGGATGCAATATTCAGGCACGAAAACTTAAAGCCTTCTTACTTTCTTCCGCACACCCTCCTGAACACTGGACAGTTTGAGGAGAACAGGGGGGAGGAATTTGGAGATAATGTCCTGAAGTTGATCATCTGTCTCTGCATGGCCCAGGCGCAGAAACACCCGCTCCAGTTGATCTGTCAAAAACAACTTCATTAATTATTTTTGTTCATGTTATCAGCAGTGAAAAAGATGAGCTATCTTTACTTTAAATTGCAACAGATGTGTGCTGACTCCCATTTAAGACTATTTTGTGTCCACTGTATGCCCATAACATAAAGGAACAGGCAGAACAATTAAATGCTCTTCATTATATCAGAAGGTACAATTTACCAGTTGATACATAAAATCGTTGTGTTTGTTCAACTAAATGGGCCAATAGTTTACTCTTAGTAATTATATAGTAGTAGATTAACACCAGGCTTGTTCTATAAATAGCTCCCCAGTGATAGGACGTTGTGATTTTCTAGCAATGTAGAAGTTATCCTTTGAAATGTGAACATAAATAAAAACAACATCATTAAACGCTATTTGAGCAAATTAGCTATTTCGTAGTAGGCATTTCCTCGCATTGATCACTATCAGAATTTTGACATCAGCACAGCACTTCAATGCTGAATAAGACTTGGGTGTAACCAGCCAACGGGGCTTCCACCTCCAGCTTCCTACGAAGTCGACAAAACACAAATATTTTATCCAGCAATAAAATGCATGTTATCCAAGTTTGTTTGATAATCTGGTCCTGTCAGATACTGTGTATGCGAGTCCATTTTCCAGCCCTGCCTGCTGTTTCTTGGCATGGTCCCCCGAGCGGCGACAGCTCACACTAACCACGCATTTCCCCATTTCTCTCACATAAAACGACGCTTACGCACTTACGACACCGTGCAAGAATATGCTTAAATGTCACACGCTTCCATTTGTTAAAGCCCCATCCCGTTAGATCACTTGAGCAATGTGTATTAAAAACCGTCTGTGGCACATTCATTTTGACCATGACTGGGCAAACGGCCTTGTGACGATAGTTAGCTAGCAAGTGCTACTTAGCATGCTAACACTTTTGCATTGATCTCTAAACACGCTGTTACCTAAATCGTCTAAATCAGACCGGAGAATAACGTGAAGCGTGTTTACACTTAAGTGCACCTTACACAGCCAAAAAAAGTCAATGAAATGTGATGTGAATCACTGTTAACGTACACAGAAACTTACTGAGTTCATCCTGGGCAGCCATGTTTGCAAAGGGTCTGGGCGACCCCTACAGATCGCCGAGTGTCACTGCAAGAACAGCTGCGTATGAGTTACCTCAAGCAGATCACAGTACAAACGTACGTAACGTAAATAAAAGTAGGCCAATTCTCAAATCAGCTGCCATGCTGTTTAATTTACAACCCCAAAAATATATTCCATTAATATGTGTATTAGCGTGGTTGTAACTTGTAGTAGCGTACAACTGCATTGCATCATTCTGTGTGTTATGTCTAAAATTAAAATGTACATAATGTAAGAACATAAAATCAACTCTTAATATCAGTGCAGTTCTAAACTACTGCAAATCAAAATAGTGAACAAACACATTGCATGTCAATATGTATTAATCGGGCAGAACTGAGCATTTCAGTACACATAATAGTCCTAGGTCAGCGGGTGGGCAAACTTTTGCTAAATGGACACATTATTATTATTTTTTTAACGAACAGATACGCTAGGTCATTCGTAGATGCGGTTAAAATGTGTTGTTAATTGTATTATTTATAATTAACTTCATCATAACTTATCAACCAATTAGTATTATTTTTAATCAAATAAATAATGAATATGTATGTTGTGGCGGCCATGGCTCAGGGCCTAGGTCGGCTGTTTTTATTGATTTTTTTTATTTAATCTTTATTTATCCAGGTAAAATGTTTGAGAACTAATTCTCATTTACAAACATGATCTAGACAAGAAGCCCAAACAGAGCACATACTTCACAATACAACTAAAACAACAAAGCACAACATAATTATAAAAAAAGAGGAGAAGGGCACTTATGCTGTTCGATCCCCCAGTCTCCCCAAGTCATGTGTCGTTGTGTCCTTGGGCAAGGCACTTAACACACATTGCCTCCAGTGCTACTCACACTGGTGTATGGAAAGTGCAAATGTTTTGGTGGTGGTCGGAGGGGCCGTAGGCGCACACTGGCAACCCAGGGCAGCTGTGACTACTTAAGTAGCTTACCGCCACCACAGTGAGGATGTGTGAATGCATGAATAATGTATCAATTCCATTGTGAAGCGTCTTTGAGTGTCTAGAAAAGCGCTATATAAATCCGATGCATTATTATTATTATTATTATGTACAAAATGGGTTTATTTTATAAACATGTATTTTCTTGAATTATTTACTAAAAATAAATAACTAATTTAAAATATAAGTTGCTGTAGAAAAATTAATACAAGCATGATTAACTGACTGATACTGTATTAGGAAAAATTTCTACATTAATACCACAAAATATAACAGGATTTATGATATAAAGTAAGCCGCGCCATACTATGTGGCTTATAGGGCCTAAATTTGCCCATCGGCTGGATGTACACAGCTATATTGGCTCACAATAAATGTTCAGGTTAATGGTGTGATTCGTGTAAAAATAAATATGCATGATATTTTAATTATTCCAACACGTGGCCATTTTGAAAATGTAGCGTTAAACGGTCCCAAAATTTGGTTACTTTGAATATTTTAAGAAAATACTTAAATACATGTTTTATGAGTGTAGGCTATTTGACAAAGAAACATTAATATGATGCAGTTGTCTTTCACTGTGCAAACACAATAGGCAAACACATGCCAGGTTTGTCTCCGTCCATATCAGTTAAATTGGGCTTCACCCGGTAGCCCCCGAGGATCAAATGATTATCACGTGCGCCTGTTCTAAACGCATTGTGATTTCCTGGAATTCCCAGGAAATTACAAATGATCACCTGTGATCATTTGAAAATGTAAACGCATGTAAAAGTTTACATACACAAGTGTTGGATATGGTTCCTGTGGGTCTCAGTTTACGTGCGCGCTCCCGCGAGGCTTCGACTTTTGACCATTGTCGACGTAACACCGGAATACTGTGCACGCGCAGCACCGAGCAGCAGGAGCAGTTGTCATGTGAATCAGCTGGGCCGAACTAGGAAGGGGATAACAACATCGCGGCTCACTTTTTCGAATTCAAGGTAATGCATATTCTTGACATTTCTTCTTAGGCCTCGCAGATGATCGTGCTTGGCGGCTTAATTGTGTGTATCTCCGCAGGCTTTGTGCGTTTCGTGACTCATTTGCTCCAAACAGCTAATAGCTAGCATTGCTAGCTAGATAAGTTGGCATGCGCTGATGCCAGTGGACAACTCGCATTGTGAGCCCTCCTTTGTTTGCTCATACACCAGACAACTTTGCCGATAATTGCAATAGTGTTTATGTCAGGAGGATTTAAAACAGGACCACTTACAGTTCACGCAGTTGCAAATAGTAGTAGTTTGTGGGCCCGTGTGTGTAGCCACCTTGCGTGGTGGGACATTTAAACCCCTGCTCGGTTGTGCACTCACAAGTTAGATAAAACGAGTGGCTTGCTCGTGGTTGACTGTTTTAGTTTCTTTCTTAACAGTCACGCAATACCCGCTGATTATTTGCTAGCAAACCCGTATTTTAACATGAAGCCAAAAGATTTATGAGCTAGCGAGGTGGGCTATTTTTCTCAGCCATTGCTAGGAATCAAAACAAAACGTTGGCTAGTCAGTTAGCCGAGCAGACAAAACAAGATGGACCTTGTCGATTACACTTGGTTAATGGTTACAAACATAAACACGTTTATTGGAAAATGTACTTAAGTTACGTGCCATGATGTTAACTAATTGGCATTTTAATTACTTGTGTGTCGACTGACGTGATGCACGCTTTATAAAGGATAACACGCTATGACTGGGACAATGGCGAGCAATGTAAACAAAATGTAGCAACAGTTAATCTTATTCAAGACAGATCGTTCGTTTCAGTATGAATATGTGTTACGTAAGCACGTCTCAAGGCATTACAATGAGACGCAAGTGAACGTACGTTTAAAAACCACATAAGTTGCAAACAGGGGCAACGTGTTTCTTTGTTTGTGGTGGAATAGAACTCATTTTTGGGAGTGGGGTGGGCGGATGGGGCAAATCCGAGAGGGTCCCGTTTGGCATCATGAAAGGATTTGAGGCATCAATCTACTTTATTGGTATCTCTACTACCACCCGGTGGTGAAAATGCATATTGCATATATACCTCATTTTGTGAAATCTTACTCTTATCAATCCATGTGCGAAAAGCTAAGTGCAAATGGTTTTTATATTGCAACATTTCTGAGAATATCAGGACGTGTGCTCGGGCATTTGAAAGTAAATCCAAACAAAATTAATTAAACATAAGGTGGTGTAATTAAGGGATTTTGGTTAACATGTCTGCCTCACAGACATGTGGTTTGGGGTTTGAATCTCAACCTTACAGTGTGAAGTTTGCATTTTCTCCCCCCATACTTACATAGGTTTTCTCCAGAGTATTGCGGTTTTCTCCTCCCGCAGTCCAAAAATATGCATGCTAGTTTAATGGAATGGTTGTTTGTAGAAATTTGCCATGTGGCTGGCGACCAGCTGAGAATTGCTCACCTACATCACTAATGAGGAAAAGCGCTCTAAAATATGAATCAATTAATATTTATTATGAAAAAAACACCGCTCCTTCTTTTGGTCAATTTTTTCAGGGGGGTTTCCAGCCATTTACACCAAGTACTACTTAAAAAATATATACTTGGCCCTCCTATTACCACCACAAGAAAGAAGATTTATTTCTAAAAAGTACGTTAATGTAAGATACTGCAAGGTCTACATTAACAGCGGTGAGCCACTGGCCCTGTATATTCATGATGATATAAGTTTAATTAATTATTTGATATGTAGTATCTTCATGTTGTTTTATTTAAGACTTCTTGAAGATATTTGTTTGTAGTTAGTTGATTTGCGTGTAAAAAAAAAAAAGTTTTCATAATTCTACTATTCATGAAATTTCTGCTGGCCGGTTAGGTCAGGGTTTATAACAGGTGTGGGCATCTGTGGTCCTTGAGGGCAGGAGTCAAGCATATTTAGATCAGGATTGTTATCAGGGTTCTACAGCGCTTGCTGATGTGCTGACCATTTGATTCAAGTGTGTTGGAGGAGGGAAGCAAATAAAACAGGCAGGACTCAGGCCCTTGATGACTGGATTTGCCCACCCCTGATGTATAAGGCACGTGGTGGTCTGGACGGTGCCATGCCCTGTTAATGATTCAAGTAATATGTATTGCATATAAAAGTTAAATCACTTTGTTTACATAAATACATGTTTGAACACAAATAGCTGTTTAAGATTAAATGTAATTGTATTGAACTTCCAAAATAAAAAATGGAACAAATGTTTTATGCTGGATTAAAAAAAAAAGTCAATACAATTTTCTGCTCCGTTAGATCATTATGTTCCGCGTAGTACCACTAGAGGGAGCCCGTGTACCACAGTACTACTAGTATAAGTTCATGGTGCCTACCACTTTGAGAATTGTGCAATGCAATGCAATCAAATACAACTGTGTAATTAGAACAATTTCAAATCAATCCCTCTCTGGCACACTCTTCAAATTCAACATTATTACCTTTTTATAGGCTACACAATTCCTGTATTGGATCTTGTAGCAGTAAATGTTGTGGCTGGTGACTTAATTTGATTTTTTAAAATGTAGTTACTGCATAAAATCGTTTTTCATCCAGTATGAAAGCTAAATTCACACGTGGTGTGACATCTTTAATGATTCTGGGAACTCCTAACTTTGTTTGACTTTGAGATACCCCCCAATAGTTTTGGAGCATTCCACCTGTAATATCTTAAGTACCCCCCAGGTTCCAGCTGATGAGGCGACAGGATGGCGGGAGCAGAGGTGTGCACCCCTGCAAACCCCACCTGCAAGATTATGACCTTCAGGCCCACAATGGAAGAATTCAAGGACTTCAACAAATATTTAGTTTATATGGAGTCTCAGGGTGCACAGCGCGCAGGTCTGGCCAAGGTATGAAGTCTTGCCCATTTCCTGTTGCTCTTTCCAAAAGCAACAAGTCCATCATTGCTCTCTTTTTCTTTTTTTTTCCCCCTGCAGGTGATTCCTCCTAAAGGCTGGAAGCCTCGTCGTACCTATGACGACATAGACGATTTGATGATTGACGCTCCCATTCAGCAGATGGTGGCTGGCCAGTCAGGCCTTTTCACTCAGTATAACATTCAGAAGAAACCACTCAGTGTGCAGGAGTTCAGGCGACTAGCTAACAGTGACATGTGAGTATACAGGGCAATTGTCAACTTGGCGTCCTAAGGCATTGGTCCATTGTCTCACAAGACAATACCTGCGGTTGGCTGGTAACCAGTCAAGGGCGTGCACCACCCCTCACCCAACGTCAGCTCGGACAGGCTCCAGATCACCCACAAGCTTAATGAGGATAAACTCCAAAGAAAATGGGTGGTTAAATTAATAATGCTAAAGACAGTATAATACTATACTAAAATAATAGTACTTGAGAGGGTTGGGGCTGTTGCTTTTTAAATTTTTAAATTTACTTTTGATGACATTTTATGTCAAAAAGTTACGTTATTTTTACCTGCTGACATTTCTTGGCAGACTAAGATTACCTACAGTTTTAATGGTCTTATCAACATGTCATCAACAGCATAAGTAAATGCATGGAGTTGATTTATCAGAGTATTTCCAACAAGGCTGCCAGAGGTAAAGGTTTTACTCAATGATCATATTGTTCAATTAAAGTTCTCTTTTCCACAGGTACTGTACGCCTCGATACCTGAACTATGAAGATCTCGAGCGGAAGTATTGGAAGAACCTAACGTTCGTGTCGCCCATATATGGTGCTGATGTCGGCGGCAGCCTCTATGACGAGGTAGGCTGAATTATTTGGAAATAGAAATGTAGTAATCCCTGTTTTTTCAAGCCTTTTCTTTGGAGCCGATACCATGCTGTTTTTGTGTTGTTTTTTTCCGAGATACCCTGACATGCCACAAAATACTGCCACAACCCTATCTAAACAGGAAAGTAGTACAGTAATTGGTGTCAAGGAAATATAGTGTTACCATGACTTACAAGTGACCCGACTTCTGAGTTATTCAAGATATGAGCCGTTGCTCAGCCAGTATTTATTTAGCAGAAATATGAGATACAAGTGCTAAATGGTGGTTGCAATTGCAAGTCACTTTTCAATTAGAAGAAGTTTGGCAGATCATGGAATAATTCTTCAAAAAAGGGGCTTCATGATGTTTATTGCTACTCCAGCTGAAGTTTATTTTTAAACTAAACATAAAGCAAAGAGAGTGACACATTGTGTGTTTAAAACGGCCTCATAACTTGATAATGTTTTAGAAAAGTCTGCTAGCTTAATGCTAACACAATGCAGAACACCATAGACAGGTTAGCAAATAGCATTAACGTGCCAGTGTTTTAAGCAATGAATAGAAAAGGTACATTAACGCATGTAGAAAGACAGTATAACAATACTCCAGCCTTAATCCTCTGCGAAGAAAAGCGAATACTACAGTTTACTAAGGTCTGTTGGGAAACCCTTCTTCGTGTTTGTCTGTATTCTACTGACCCTGGTGGCCAAGGCGTCATTTCATTTTCATTTCATTTTATTTAAAATAGACAATGCACATTGATGAACAACAAATGAAGTTGTAAAAATGCCAGATTCTCATTTGCATCCGTAGTCCTCTATACATAAATACATTAAAGTACACATTACAAAGCAATACAAAGTCAAGATAAAACAGATGCGGAACTGGAATGAATTAATGGCATTTTAATTCATTTCAATGGTTAAAGATGATTTGAGTTACGAGTGGTCGCTGAATGAATTAAATTTGTAAGCCAAGGCACCAATGTATGTTGAAGTGATTCAACATGGAATCAAACCATGAGCCATGACGTTTGCAATGGGAGCCCAAAGGGCATTTAAAATCAATTTCAGTCGACAGCAGATGGCGATAAAGGACAAAATGGCAGCATCCTGAGATTGATGAGAATGGACGGATTAAATGCAATATGAATTAGACTACTGTGTTTAAACTAGTGGGATAATATATTATTGCAAGAAAATTGTTGCCTTTTTGTGAGGCTAAGAACCACATTTTACCTGAAAATTCTGAATGTACAACTGTAAGGAAATCCTAGAGGTTCCACTGTGATTTTATAAAACAAAATCAGCAGATATTGGTAATATTGGTCCCACATTTGGAGGTGACATTATTACTTCTGTAAATTTGAACATGTTTAACTTTGAATCTTCTAAAATCAGTCTTCCTGTGTTTAACCCTATAGGATGTGGAAGAATGGAACATTGGGCACCTGAACTCAATCTTGGACGTCATCGAGGAGGACTGCGGTGTGTCCATCCAGGGTGTCAACACTCCATATCTGTACTTTGGCATGTGGAAAACAACCTTCTCCTGGCACACAGAAGATATGGACCTGTACAGCATCAACTACCTTCACTTTGGAGAGCCAAAGTCGTGGTTAGTGTGTGCTTTATGTGCTGTAGAGGGACAAATGAAAAAGCACTTTGTACAAAAGATTGCCATCTAGTTCAGCACTAATTATTTTACAACCAAGTGGCCACCATTCCAACCTTCACAACAATGTGTAACCCACTTCAATTTCCCAACCACCTACTTAACCCCAGGGGTAGCCACAATGCTCGTTTTTTATTATTGATCTTTCAAAGCAGTTATTTGAACACAGCAAACACTTGTTTAATTCTGTCAAATAAATACAATTAGGCCATTACATTCAAATAGTGCCACTAATCAAAATAAAAAAGGCCAATGCCTCTTAGATTAAGTTGATTCAATGTTATAAATAACTATTGATCAGGCTGCTGCTCTTTGCTCAGGCAGAAACATTGGGTCAATGTGTGTCGGAAGGTTTATATAAAGACTAAATATTATGACCCGTGGATTGAGAAAAATAGATAAAATGACATTGAAACATTGCTGTTGTGTCCTTTAGCAGGAGCATTCAATATCTAATTCACTTTGTTTTCGTTTGTGGCCTTCCTTGTTATTTACGGCTTGTCATTTTAATAATCCATTATCACATTACTGTCATCTGTTTATGGGCTTAGGTTTTGCTCGCCTAGTGTTTGATCACTATTGAGAAGGCACCTTGCAATAAATGACTATTAACAATTCGATGGATACTTCTTTAGGTACATTGGGTATGATGCAGTCAATGCATTTCTACCTAAATGCAAAATAAGAAATCATTAGTAACTACCTACTTACTTTATCATTGGACGTGTTTTTAGATGGCGCTACTCTAAAATTGGTGGCGAAGGTGAGGTAATTCTCCTGCGTTTTTGTATTTATTTTCCACTAGATGGCAGTCTTGCATTAACAATGCTTCTTTCTCCTGTCTACTCTGTACCATACACAAATTCTCAGTATTGAGAGTTTTGTGAAAGCCACAATAATTTTCTGTCTTTTGCCTAATAGGTATGCCATCCCCCCTGAGCATGGGAAGAGACTGGAACGTTTGGCTACTGGTACATTTTCATTTGGATTCTTCTTGTAGATTAAGTGTCTGAAGTAATTAAGTGAAGATTGAATAACAGTTTCAGTATGTTTAAACAATGGGGAAAAAAAGTTTGAATTGGCATGCCAGTATTTTGGGTAATTTTGGAAAGAAAGTGATTTATTCTCATTTAAACAAGATTCAAAAGGTTATTGCTCTGAAATCCCAATGTCAATTTAAATTGTGTGTGTTTAAATCTGGTACAGTATTCCAAAGTAAAGCTCTGTCTTCAGTAAAGTGTGTTAATTTTATGCGTGTTTCATGTGTGTTATCAGGTTTCTTTCCTAATAGCTTCAAGGGATGTGAGGCGTTTCTCCGTCACAAGATGACTCTAATCTCACCCTTTGTGCTGAAGAAGTATGGCATTCCTTTTAATAAGGTGAAAGTTACTCTCCATACCACTCCTTTCTTGCCATTAAAATTATTACTTCTGCACTTTAGAAAGCAGCTTTTCCTGCCACTGAAAGGAGCCATGCCTATTTTGAGTGCATATATCAGCAGTGGCTTATTTTCGTGTCATGTATTTATTTCCTTTCATTTTTCTTTAAAAAGAAATAGCACTCTGTTTTCTTGCACCCCTCTTACTATTTCCCACTCTCAAATTCCAACTTTCAGATTACGCAGGAGGCTGGAGAGTTCATGATCACCTTCCCTTATGGCTATCACGCTGGCTTCAATCATGGTTTCAATTGTGCTGAGTCAACCAACTTTGCAACCATACGGTGGATAGAATATGGCAAAAATGCCACACAGGTATCAAATCAGTTGTGATTGCCATAGAACAGCAGTAATTGCAGCTCACAGTTTTTAGGCTGGTTTCTTTAATGCCCCCAAGATGCTACAAAATGGCACCCGAAGCCTGACTTGTAGAAAAGCAGTAATTGTGTTAAGGATGTATGTTTAAGTAATATATTCACCATTGGGAGGAGCTAAGTTTAGCGCCGCGTTTTTAAGGGAAAGTTCCAGGGTGTTTTTGCTCTGTTACGTGGCTATTAAAAAGCTGAAGCATGTGTAAGCCAGTTATTTTTAAGAGTAATGTTTTAGGATGAGTTTAAAATTGGATTATAGTATTTTTGGATCAAAGTTTGTGATATATTTACAGTTTCACCCTTTAATATATACAAATGTTTTTTGGGGGTGGTGTGTTTTTGTTTAGTTTTTTCTTATCAGCATCCGTTTATGACATTTTTCTTTTTCATAGTTATATTGCATTTATTTAAGACAGCGACACAATGCATTAGTTGGGGTAGAAAACCCCCCCCAATCTTGCCATTATTTTATTTATGTCAAGTGAAATGGAGTTTAAAAAAAAAGAGCTATGGAGCAATACAAATAAATGCTAAACGGGATTTGAGGGAGGCTTCTATTAGTTTTAAGTGGATGGCACACTCTACTATTTAAGGAGTATAATTGTTTATGTTTAACAGTTTTTTTTTAAAATGCCAATTGAATTTTATGTTAAGCCAAATTGTGTGTATTCCTTTTTCCACCTGTAGTGTACTTGCAGTAAGGATATGGTCAAAATATCCATGGAGCCTTTTGTAAAGAGGTTTCAGCCTGACCGCTATGCCAACTGGATGTTGGGCAAAGATTCAGCGCCCATTGACCACACACTGTCCACCCCCAGTACAACACCTGAGTTGCAAAGCTGGTTGCAGGGGCGCTGCAAGGCAAAATCTTCTAATCAAAGGTATTGTTCTGTTTTTCACTGTTACTTGTGTGACAAGGGTTTTTAAATTATTTCTGTTAAGTTTCAGAGCATGGTAGAACTTGTATGTTATTTGTTTTCTTGTATTTCCTGTTGAATGTTGTTTTCATTGCTCATACAGTGGCAACCACTCTCGAATGCGCTTAAAACGTCTCAGAACCACAGAGGAACCTGTTGGCCTAGATGGCAGTTCTCTGTGCAGCAGCAAGAGGAAAGGCCTGTGTGGTCCGCCTGGGCCCAAAGTGCGGCGGTCTGTCGAAGAAATGCCCTGCACATCAGAAAAGACAGAGGAGGAGCAAGAGGAGGAGAACCACGGAAAAAGGGAGACGAGACGCAACCAGAACTCTCTTCAGCTTTCTGGTAAGGGCTGTGGCTCTGGAGCCACATGTGGCTCTTTAGATCCTCTCCTGTGGCTACCTGTGGATCCCCCCCCCCCCAAAAAAAAAATCTTATTAATCTTTATTTTTTCAGATGAAATATTATTTAAATGAATTAATGATGAAAAAAAGAATAATTAAATTTAAGAAATTGCCAAACTTTTAAGAAAAAGTTTTCAAAAAATTACCTAAAAGTGATCATAAAATGTCTAAAAAGGAAAAGCAGAACATTAAAATGTCATATATGTCAGAATAACATAAAATGTCCATGAAATTGCTAAAAATGTCAGAGAATTGAATAAAAAAGGCAGAAAAGAAAATGTTCAAAAAGTAGAGTGATTTCTGGACTATAAGCCGCTACTTTTTTCACATGCAGTCGACCTTGCGGCTAATACAAAGGTGCGGCTTATCCATCAGATCACAAGGGGGCGCACTATAAAGGAAGCGCAAGAGTGCCAGGCAGAGCAAACCAAACCAAGTGAGCCCAAATACAGTAGGAGACACAGAACGAGAGCAAAACAATTTGCTCCCTCATTATGGAAAATAAAGTAGCGGGAACCCGGTGCTGTAACATTAAAACACCTGAAGCTTACAGCCAGGTGCGGCTTATATGTGCAACAAACTTGAGTATTCCCCAAATTTAGCTAGCACGGCTTAGTCAGGTGCGCCTTATAGTCCAGAAATTATTGTACCCGTAAAATGCCCCAAAACAAAGAAGAAACCCCGAAAATTACCATAAACGTTTCACAAAATTGCCAAGACAGAAAACGGACAGCAAAAAATACAAAAAATAACCATAAAACGTCAAAAATAGGAAAAGCGGCAGAACATTATTTTATTTCCATAAAATTGCCCAAAATGTCAGAAATTGTACATGCAAAAACATTAGAGGAAAGATAGAAAAACATGAATGTGTACATATTGGATGCTGCTGTAATATTTTTGTGTTGTGATGCAACTCTAATTAGCTCTTGGGCCCTCAGTACATTATACTAACTCTTAACATATTTCCTTCATCACAATCTTCAAATGTTTTGCGGCTCCACGCACATTTTTGGTGGTTTATTTGGCCTAAAATGGCTTTTTTGACAGGAAAGATTGCTGACCTCTGTAGTAGGTGTTTTAAATTTTTCGGTATCACATTAATACGTTTTCTAGGTTCGTTTACGTCTACGTTTTCTCGGTTCGTTTTCCTTTATATTGATAAAGTGTGTCTGTTCACATCATAATTGCAAATTAATTTTATGTAACTTACTTATCCATCTACAGGTCGCTGCAGGCAGATGTGTGTGGTCAAGGTCAATCGAGTCGAGGGCAACACTTTGGGTTTCTCTAACATTGAACTCCCGCACTCTCAGTCTAGTTCCAGTCCGTCCGCACCCTCCTCAGTAAAGCACGATTTGAAGGCAGAGACTGACTCTCAAGACCCCTCAAGGCCTGAGATCAATGACAGGACTTCTGAAGGACTCAGAGATTGCTCTGAGCCATCTGAAAAGCATCTAAGAATGAGCACGTCAGCTCGTTGCCCTTCTGAACCTCAAGACCTCTTAAATTCTCAGGACTGTTCTCCCATGGACCCTCCCATGGAGACCACCACGCTCACCTCCTCTTCCCACACAACAAGCACCTCCACTGAGACAGAGATGGGCTTGTGTCCTCTTGATTCTGATGCTCAGACAACAAATCTATTGTGTACAGGAAACACTTCAAGCCCGGAACCAAACACTAACAGCAGCATGGACAAAGCACCTGGAATTGTTAAACCAGAGTTACCAATCACATCTGACCAAAAACACATCCACTCACAATGCACTACAGTCGATTATGATACAGAACCTAAGCCAGCAGAGGGAGGTAGTTGCACGTCATGTGTTGCTCCTGCCTCTCCAAGCCATGACTGTGTGTTAGAAAACAGCAGTTGTGAGCAACGTCTTTTCCCCCCTTTGCTACAAAGGAGTGCAGTGGACATGCCACATCTCACTCCAGAGCCAGCAGATTCTTACGAAATCGGCTCTCTACCCCCTGTACTGATCCAAGAGATGCCATCCCTTACCCCAGCTGACGATGGGCTACCTGCCATCTCAAAATCTTGCACCTACTCCCATCAGTTTGCACCTGTGCTCCAGCGGGAGCTGTCAGGAGATACTCAGTCCTCCCATGGAGTTCAAAAGGAGGAGACTGATTCAAGGATTCTCAAAGAATCTTCCCACATAGAACAAATCGATGACTGGCATTTACATTCGTCTGATAATTTTCACAGCACAGCAATGCCAAGGTTAGAAACTGATGTGACTCATCCATCTGGTAATGACGTCCACAAAGCATCTGATGGCATTCACGAAGGTGTTTTAATGTCTGAAATAGGTGCAGAAAAGAATGAAGTGGTTGGGAATATTGGACAGAATGAGGCCTCCTACCAGCTAGCTCAGAGCGTTGCCCCCCTAATAGATCAACATTCCTGCTTAGCGGAGTTAGCAACAAAGGATAACTCCACAGACCAAGATCAAACAGATATTGCTTTAAGTCAGAGCAATGTTGGCCCTTATGGGCCTGGTACCTCAACTGATAATGTCTCATCCCCTTCTATCCCAAAGCACCATTGCTCAGAAGCAGAAAACATCTCTCAGTCACACTGCACGTCGCAGAGCCCACACGTCGAGCCTAATTGTGACCCCAGCAACATTTGGAGGAATTTCAACTCTCAGACCCCAGCTGTGCTCATCCAGAGCCTCCAACCAGAACCTTCCTGTGACTTCACCCTTGACCCCATACCATACACCGTGTGGACCCAACCCCAGTGCAAAGAGGTCACACATCTGGAGGACCCTGAAGAAGAATTGCGCGAGAGCCAAGAGGGCGACGCTGGACCTCTTACTTGGGCTCAGCTTGAGCCCACCTCACTACTCTCAGTCACTGCCACTGAGGACGCGGAGTTCTGTAGAGATGAAGCGGAATCCGACGGAGCCCTCTCCCCAAGCAGGGAGCTCGAAGGACGGATACACTCCTCCGTAGGTGCCGTTTCACCTTTGGTAATGGGAGGAGGTGAGCAAGGCGGGATGTCGGATACGGAGGAAGACGAGTCCGATGAGGATGAAGAGCAGCAAAGCAGCGCCAGTGGGGAGAGTAGCAGTGACTCATCTGATGAGGTGGAAAGTGATCCAAGTAACTACGAGTGTGATGAATCAGGCTTGGAACCAGGGGAGGTTTGTGCTGTGAGTATTCTATCAAAACGATCCTCTTGCACAAAATGTCTATATCTACTGATTACCATCCACCATCCTGTTCATGCCAGTACCCAGCTCTGTCAGTAAAGAGGACCACTAAAAGCTGGCGTCACCCACTCAGGAAACCCACTGCCAGGGCTGTACCCACTGCGGTCAAACACCAGGCTGCCAGTGATGATGGTCAGTACGCACATACTTAAGTCATTTTGAGGTACTGTTGAGGTTTTGCTTTCAAAAGAGTCAGAAACAATGTTAGCCAAGAAGTTGGGCTCATTCTTTATGTGCGGTTTGTGTTGCATAGCAGGTGGTACCAAGCCAGAAACTATCATCATTTGGCTTCTTTGGTTCATTGCAGTGAGCCGGAAGACAAGTTGGATTTGATGACCAAAAATCATTATTCAACATCAGCAACATAATAGCACACACCATTTCCTTTGTTTAGGTAGTGAGGCTATCAAGGAAATTACCTCAGTTGTGAACAGACTTTTTCTTAATGCTGTGAACAAGAAATCAAAGTAATGCCAGGTAGCATTTGTGTTGCTTTTTATAACCACCGAACCATTTGCCTTCTCGCCTTGCCCCATTTTTCACTTTTATGTCTCCCCAAATGATCCCTCTGACGTCAATGTGTGCATTAAGCAAAAAAGATTTACCTCTACGTCCCATTATAATAAAATACCCTTGTGATATATACTCCATTTGTTTTCATGGTTTGGAAGGCGAAGGGCCCTAGATGATCAACTGTGGATGCACATATGCACACACAATCACATCCTTCATCTCCATGCTAATGTTGTAGGATCAATCATTTAGCCGCCGTCTTCACTGTTTATCCTTGCGCAACATTTTTACCATGAAATTACCACACCTGACAAGCCTGTTTTATGAGGACAGTGGAAGCCTTTTGTCATTTACTTTGTCATACAGGGTCATGTCAGGAAAGATTTCTGAGCATAACTGATGGATTGAATGTGATTTAGCGACAACACTTTTTAAAAAACATTTCTTGACAATATGTTATATGTGACCTCACTATTCTAAACACGACATTCTTATTAATATTACATTTGTGGAATAAGAGATATGATGCAAAATCCAGCTATTTTTATCCATCTCAGGGGGTGGCCACTTGCTGTCAACTTAAGATGACATCAATGTTGCTCAGGGCTCAGGCAACAATCAGATCAGAGATCATCTGTTTTCTGAAGCTGCGCTGTGATTGGTTGAGACCTGACCAACATTGATGATGACATCAATCCGCTTCAGTCGACAGCAAGTGGCAAAATGGCTGCACCCTGAGATGGATAAAAACAGATGGATTTTGCTGCTTAACTCATATTCCACTAATGCATATTAAGAATAGTGGGGCTGCAAAGAACATTATTGCCCCAAAAATATTTTGGGGTTGACTTCCACTGGCTGAACCCGAATAGATAAATCCTCACACAATGATCAATGTCCACATGCCCAGACTTCGAGCCCACAGAAGCAAGCCTCGTAGACGAGGACGATGAGCCTGAGATTGAAGCGTGGGCGAGGCCGCTGATCTACCTGTGGCAAAACAGGAAGAACTGCTTTACGGCGGAGAGGGAATACAATGCTCATGCCGCCACCATGGAGCCATATTGTGCTGTGTGCACACTCTTTATGCCCTACTATCAGGTGAGCTGATGGTGTCCTCTTGATATACACGTGTGTCCGACGTTTCCGTTATCATGTGCATTGATTGCAAGATGGTCACTATGCATTAGCACACCTTTAAATATAGCTCTTCTCTGACTTGTAGTCACTTAGCTGATAATAGAGAAATCAATACGCACAGATCACTTTGTGTCGGACTTAATGGTCCCCTCCCAAAATCCCATTGAGAGATTTATTTCATACAGGAAGATATTACCTTCAATAGATTTTAGCCCTTTTAAAGCATGGGTGGATTTTTTTTGTAATGTCTATATTATTCATAATCAACACAGTCTATTGGAGCCCATATGAAACTGTTTTAATACTATTTGATAAACCAAAATAAAATGTTTCCTTTTTTTCCTGGGACTGGAACTTGAATTAATTATCACATGAAATATTTCTCAGTGACCTTGGGGGGTTTATTTGCCCAACCTTAAAGAGTACCAGGCAGTCTTTTTTTTTTTTTGTTCCAATATGCTAATGTATCTTTTAACACTTTTCCCACATAAATATATTCCAATACAATATGTATTTTAATAAATATGACATATTACGACATTTTGTTGGTGCATAGGATATCTATCTTGCAATTTACTGAAGTGGTATATTGTATAATTTACCAGTATCATAAGATCATTGTACAAATGAGTCAGAATGAATGATCTGTCTATGAAAACAAATTATGGTAGATTGTAAAGGAAACTGTAGTTACCTAGTGGCACCAACACAGGCCTTTATTTGAAGAGCGGGGTGGATGATGCATGTAGTGACTAATTTAGCCATGTGTGTATTTTAGAGTGGAGACCATTCTTACAAAATATGGCATACTGATAACCTAAGTTTTTGAAAGGCTTTTAGATTTGAATGCATTTCATGCTATCTTGGCATAATGAGGCTTGAGAAAATAGAAATAACCCACTACATAACTTAAGATGATTCATGCCAATCAAATAGGCTGTTTGTCAAGTCTTTGTTGATGCCGAATTAATGCATTATGATTTATCGATATATCAAGCCACAACTCAAATGGCTGTCTGAATCATATTTTGCATCTTAGTCATCACATAAGTGATGATAATCACATCGTTTTCAGCTTATAATCATCTCATTGAAGAATCGTTGCCATTATTTACCACCTGCTAAAATAACATTTTATAGTAAGGATGGAGGGGAAATATTTTACTATCCACCACTCTGAAGAACGTCACAATCTGGTTTCATATCCTAGGGGGAAGACAAAGCAGAGGATGGTAGCCTAAAAACAGCAGAAGAAATGGAGTCTTCGTCTTCCAAGGAGGATTCTGCGCATTGTCCGAGGAAATCCAAGCCCCTGATACCAGAAATCTGCTTTTCCTTCCGCGAGCAAAACTGCCCTCCAACTCCCACCAATCCTCTGCTGCAGGACGATGGCACGTCCCCTCTGCTCTCCTGCCAGGGGTGCTGCCTTCAAGTACATGCAAGTATGTATCAGATATTCAGATAGTGTAATCTGACTGAGCTGTAAAGTAGACACTGTTGCTGCAAGTTAGTGTTGGGCGATATGGGAAAAAAATTATATCACAATATGGGCCATTTTATATCACGATAACAATATACCACAATATTAATATATTTTCAGTTCTTTCATAAAAAAAATTATACAACGTACTTTGCTTACATTTTCACACTTTATTTGTAAGTGACATTGAACAGAACGTCACAAATGAATCCAGTAGTGCTGCAATATAAAATTATAAATGTAAACAAAGGAGGCCCAGTAGCCTACACATTTTTATAAGGCATAAAAAATCTGGCATTTTCGGTAATAAATAAAAATAAAAATAAAAGTTTTTCAAAGTGCAAAGTTTCAACTTTCTCATGTCTGTTCGTATCGTGTGCTGGAATGTTCCTGTGTCACAACTTGCATATTACTGTTTTTTGCACCACGTCGGATGTCGTGAAACCAAAATGCAACCAAACAAGAAATGTACCCCCTTTTTTCGGTGCAAGTGCTTCTTTCTGTGGAGTTGAAGATGCAACTTCTTCCATTTCAGGGGCCGTTGTTTTGCCGCCTTCTTCCCCTTCCATCGTCTGACTTGCGTGTGTGTGAGACTGCGCGTGTGTTAAATAACGTAAAGCTGCGTGGTGTCGCAAATCCAGGCAAGGTGCTGTTAAACGCCACATACACGATGCCGCAAAGTAAAACTAAATGACGTAAAGGTTGCGGAGACGTAAATTCTTCTGCAAAAGTTGTTTCGTACTCTTGTTTGGCACTTAGATAATCGATAATCTGCGTGCATGCATAATGACAAAAATAATACTTTAGCGTTCTAATGCTAAATACAGTATGGACATCTTTGTCTAAAAAGAGTGTAAATGACGATAGAGACGATAGGTAAGAAAGGGCACGATAAAATGTTTCTATCGTAATGGCGCTATATATCGGCATATCGCCCAGCACTACTGCAAGTACAGTTAATAGTTTCAAGACTTTAGTTTGTTTGGCACCTACTCCACTGGGACACATTGTTATTTGGTTTCTCCATCTTGTGCTTCTTAGAGGGTCAGTGGGTTTAAGCTCTGAATCATTTCTTCTTCAAAATTCCACCCCCGCTCAGAGGATTAAAAGTATATTATTTCCCTAGTCAACGGAACGAGGGTGCATCCTCTGTCTGCGCCTCCCATACTTCCTGCCCAAAAGCTCCAAGTCAGATCGAGAAGTCTTCACACACACTGTGGGAGACCTCCAGAGTCTCTCTGTACCCGATGTTGAAACATAGACGCAAGGCACAGTGCATTATTCAAATCCTTCATTCACGCATTTTTAACTGCCATCCAATTCTTCCTCAAATCCACACACATTCTTCCAAAAATCTTAAGCCCTTACTTGGTCGGCACACACACGCGCACTCACACACACACACACACACCCACACTCACTCACACACACACACACACACACACACACACACACACACACACACACACACACACACACACACACACACACACACACACACACACACACACACACACACACACACACACACACACACACACACACACACACACACACACACACACACACACACACACACACACACACACACACACACACACACACACACTTTTAAGATCCCTAAATGTTCGTCCCCGTCCTAGAATCCCCCTTACCTCAAAAAATGACATAGCTTATCCTTAAGTCGCTTTCAATCCCTGCCGTGCCACTCGTGTTGATCCCTTCATGTTTTATCCTAGAGGGTGTAGGTGTTACTTATGCGGTGTGTCTGTGTGCAGCTCACCACTGCACAACTGTGTTGTACACATGTTAAGTTGCTCCACATGCGCGTGGTTAGTGAGTGGGACTGCATTCCGTGCCATTTGACACTGATGACAAAACCACTTGGTTGGTTTCAAGACCATCAGTAAGGACGGGTTGAAACATCTTTCGCTCTCCGTTGTTACGGGATCTCTGGGAAGGAAAGAGAGGCGAGACTGGACGCTATGCGTGGTTTGGTGATGGATAGGCAAGGAAAAGAAGAGAGACGTAAAGTCATAAACAGACTTTGTTTATTACAAATTAAAACACCTCCCCCATAGCTTGATTGTCCAAATCCTCTGTGGTGGTGGAATTTTAAGCAGCTTCTAGCTTTGAATGGAATCACATTTGCTTAAATTTTGTATCCAAAATATTTTTTTCTTTTAGACCACCAACACTTATGTTGTTTCATGACACATTTGTTCTGCTATGTCTAACCAAGGACATCGATCAAAAGTAAAGAAAACAACATTCACACAATGTGGCTGCTTTCATATTGTTTATGTTTTTGCTGTGTCAGTCAGCCATTCCATATTGGTTACATAGTCCAAACTGTATGAATGAAAGCATATTGTCTCGCATGCTGTTGCGGCGAGGAGTTGAGGTTTGGGGTGTAGGGTCTTGTCACGCGAAGAGCTCTGATATGTAGATCAAATGTATCAGACAACCAACAAGAGCACTGTGGGGTTTCTACTTTTTTTTCTTCCCTGTGGTTGTTGTTTGCATACATTTTCATGTTTTTCATGTCTAGATGCTGTCACAATGTTCGTCTTTGTTTAGTGTTTGACAGTTAACCCTCATTTACTTTTCAAAACTTTGTGCCCATAGGAAATGAAATGAAGGAATTAAGAAAACTAAACTGCATGAATCAGTTCTTGTCTCTAGAGCTGTGCAATATGAACTTTTATATCCTGATAACAAATTAATATATATCCCATGTTTTTCAGTACAGTATTTTTCCTTCAAATTGCATGAAATAACTGGCAATTTAGTCATATAGTTTGAATTTTTTTATTTTATGAAGAAATAGAGTCATACTTTTTTACATAATTTGGTTGGTGCTGCGATTTATACTCAGGTGCAACTTGTATTAAAAGTAGCGCTCCAACTTGCATCCAAAATCCGCGTTCCTGTATTGTGTTGACGGCAGCGAAGGAGTTCCAGTTGGATTTGAAACTTGCTCTTCTTAACTATTTAAAAGCTTTTCTTACCGTAAGTATAATCTTGCATCACGTTGTAGAAGTTTGTTTCGTATGATATTTGTTTTTATATCGGACTACAATATATATCATTATATCGCACAGCACTACCTTCCACCATCCTAAAACCTTGATGTGTATAGGCACGGTTTTAAGTAACATTTTAACATTCAGTCTGCCATATACACTTAATATATTAGTATATTAAAACAATGAAAGCACTTAAATGAAAAAATTAATGACAAATGGGGAATGTCGAACCACAGAACTGATTCCACATCCGTGACTCACTGAAATGGGAAAATGTAACCACTAATGTGAAAGTATAACACACTCAACCTTGGATAACAAGTGGCAATGTGTGTACAGCAGCATAATATTATATATTCAATTTACCATCCAAATGAACATGAAGCAGTTATTTTAAAGCAAAATGTTTTTGCATATATTGTTGCCTTAACTGCACCAACATCCTCTGAATTGGATGCCATCGATCCATGCTTCGTCTGAGGCTGCCGTGCTCTGCTTTTTATTTTTTGCATAGAGCAATACCATTTCAAAGTCTCAGGAAACAATGTCTTATTTTCTTCTGTCAGTGGGTCTGGCAATTGATTTCCTATTCTCTATTAAGTGTTCTGTTCTTTGTAAAAGACTCACACAACTCTGCTTTAAAATAGATACCAGCCCCATTTTCCAATTAAAAACAGATAAGCGAGTTAGTCAGGAAATTAAATATTAATAGCTGAACAGCCTTTCACAGGAACACTGACTCAGTGAGTCAATATCAGATGAATTGTTTATTTTGGAGCTCAAGTTTGAATAATTCCAACGTCCTTTAGGTTGCTATGGTGTTCCAGCGGATGACTCAAGTGACCAGTGGTCCTGCGATCGCTGTGCTGAGGGCATCTTCACAGCAGTAAGCAAGCATATTTAACATTAACACTTTGGTGACAATTGATGTTTTTTTGTTTTTCAATCGACATTTTTAAACCCTTTGTCATAATACTCACCTCTCCTGTCACAAATATGTTGCATCTTGTTTATTCTGTGTGCTACCTGACAAAATAAGTCTTAAATCACTGCGAGTGCACCTTTTTCATATAACTCTTTAAACCTTTTGAAAGCGAATCCCTTTCAGCATGAAATTATTTTCCACGACCCAGACTGCGAGCCACACATGAAAGCAGCCTAGTTAATACCTTCTTTTGCTTTCTCGTCTCTCTTAATGTTTCCTCAGGAATGCTGTTTGTGTAACCTCAGAGGCGGGGCACTGAAGAAAACCCAAAATGACAAGTGAGACCAGCTTCGGTTGTGTGATTAGCTCAGCAAACTCATCTCTGATCCCCAGAGTACGGGCACAGTGTCTTAATCACACCAGTGTATTAATCTGTGTGTCTTGTGTGTCTTGTGTGTAGATGGGCCCACATCATGTGTGCAGTAGCACTGCCAGAGGCGAGGTTCAGCAACGAAGCCATGCGGGGTCCCATTGACACGAGTAGGATCCCCATGCAGCGATACAAACTGGTGAGGAGCTTTCACTGGCATACACAGACCGAGCGCTGGAATTCCCCAGGTCCTTAAGGACAGGCTTGGTCTAATTAATGAAGTGTTCACAGCTCCAATTAACGGTGTGAGACGAACATGCCCGCAATCAAAGCGAGATAATTAACCACTGGTGGGTGCGAGCGGGGGTTGTGTTAGTGCAAATGTCCGTAAGTGTGTGTGGGTGTGCTCGCATCTGCCGTGCATGTGTGTTTGATTAATGAGAGAGCTGCAGTGTCTCAACAGACTTGACATGTTGCCACCATAGTTAGCCCTTTGCTCCGGGCGGCATGATAGCTCAACACAAAGAAAACGTACTGGTGAGGTCCTTCCTCAGTTCAAGTGGATAACCAAGATGAACCCTGCTTGCTCATTTCAGCTTGGAGTCTCTAAAGGAAGGTTTATCGCATATAAAGATCATCTTAAGGTTTTAAGTACAATTGAACAATAATAGAGAAACAAAAAGAAGTGAATGCTGATTCTGTTTACATCTAAACACGTTTGCATTCATTAATCACACAAAATGAAATTGCCCTAGCGTAAGGCAGTAACATCGGCATTATTTTTGTTTAAGTGTAGATAACCTGAAATAGTGACCATATTTAAAAAAAAAAGAAGAAAAAAAAAGAGGACACTCATTCAGATATTTAAATGATACTCAAAGTTTTCTCAAAGATGACATACATTATATTTTCTTCAATTTATTTGTATTTTTATGTATGCCTCCTTTGTATGTGTAAAACAAAACAAAACATAACTCTCTTTGGGGGTAGGAGATTGTCGATCCCGAGGCAATGACCATGTCGCCGGTTTAGGAGTGCAGAGTGCTACCAGTGAGCTGAAAAAAACGTACAAAGTGACGTACATAAAACGCTGACCTACATTTTTCCTTTAAAAAAACAACTTTTTAATATTTACACCAGTAACATGCACACACAAATCTCGCCTTTTTATTTTTCCCAACACCCCTCATGATCAATTTGGGAGCCGCCCGCCTCCCATTTGTCGCACAATGAAAACCAGACATTTTCATAAATTTATAAAAACCCTCCGGGCGCCTGGGCAGGATGTAAAAAAAAAAATAAGTGTCAGAGCATAAAAGGACATTTGGTCACCCTACCTGAAACTACAGCAGTGAACCAGTTTTTATTTATTTATTCACATTTTAGTTAATATAAATACGGACACATTTGCATACTCAGTTTTCTTCTCTTCAACATTATAAAATGTCTTCAATTAGCAATTTAATTCAGCTGATCATTTTAGGTGCTTGCTATAAGTCTGCCCAAGTACTGTTTACAAGTGGACACTCATGTTAGCACTGACGCTCATCCTAGAAGGACAAAATAAGAACTAAATCGACCATATTATATATTATTATGAACAAACAACAACAAAAGAGCTGCAATGTTAGCGCCAATGCTTATGTAAAGACAAGTGGTGTAGTTGGCGGTCTTGAGGTCACCATGGCGATGACCGCTCATAAGTGACTAATGTAATCATCTCGATGTGCAAATCTGCATTTGTTTTGTGAGTGTGCACTTCAGAAATACCAATGTCCTGTTTTGACCGCAAATGCCAAGACAAGCCTGTTAACATGAACATAAAGATGTTACTTTACGGCCTTATCCCTGCATATTACTTCATTAATTGCAGTGAAATTATGGCTGTTATACCTTTTCTTTTGTTTAGTCTGTTCATTCTAAATCCTCCATGAGCCAAGTGTTTTGAGGCCAGCACTGGACCCGTTGCCCCCGTAGCGCCCCACCACATTCATAATTTACTGTAACACAACACACGCACACACACACACACACACACAGGAGCGCACCCGCACACATCCATAATTTACTGTGGGAATGTTCTTAACGCATGGCTCAACACAACCACCCGAATACACCCTAGAGATGGCACAAGCCTCGCACAAAGTGGGTTAGGCTCCTATGCGAATGCTCAAACATAAGACCACGTTAATGTTTCTCACACTACTTTGAGGTCTCATGCACATTGTTTTTCCAACATTTACTTCACGCTGATACACATCTGCTCATAGACAAATATGGCCTCTTCCAGACACGCCATTGGTTGCATGCCAGTCACAATCTTGTCACGCTGGCTTCAATAGGTAGGCGAGACGCTCTGGCCAGCACTTGAGCGCGGCAGCGGCAGCGCACAGCCGTCCATAATGGAGGAGGTGTGGGAAAAGGCCTCGGGAAATGTAGGCCAACTTGGTCATCAAGCAAGCACGCAGCGGACGTCCTGTTTAGAAATAGATGTGCAAAGGAGACCACATTAATAAGACAAAACGCACGAAGGTGAACGTTGTATAAAAAGCAAGCATTTATGTGATGTTTTGGGCTACCTTTACAAAAAGCAAAAAAAAAGACTTTTTAAGAGTTATCTTTCTGGTTTTAGGGACCTTCTGATCCTTACATCAACACACTTGAGTTTGACTACCGGTAATTTAAATCAGCAATTGGATTGCGACAAGATGAATATTATATGCATTATTATACATATAAGAAACATCTTTTCAACTGCCAGAACCTCCTAATTTGGCACAGTTCAGATTTTTGGGCTTTTATGCGGTTGCAGATTTCCTCAAAATAATTGAAATAGATTTGTTATGTGTAACTCAGTAATATTTGTTTTTGCCCCTTCCACTAGCACTTCCAATTCCATCACTTCAAACTTCATTTTGTGCTTGCTGTGCTCTCCCAAATATTTCATGGTGAAAACATCAGTGCCACCCTAAGCGTAAAACCATCTTATAAACATGGCTGTCGCCACCATTTTTAATACATTTTGCCAGCGCACACCGTCTGTTAAAATGAACACACAATTTAGTTCTCGCTATTTGGGATGTTGGATTTTAAGTGACTTTTAAAGGGGAAGTCAACCATAAGCATTTCTTGACAATAATATCGTATAAGTGACCTCACTAGTCTACTCTAAACATGACATTCTGATTAATGTTACATTTGTGGAATATGAATTATGAAGCAAAATCCAGCCGTTTTTATCCATCTCGGGGGGCGGCCATTTTGCCACTTGCCACTGAAGATGACATCCCAGTTGCTCAGGTCTCAGGCAAAGACCAATCACAGCTCACCTGTTTTCTGAAGCTGAGCAACTGCGATGTCATTTTCACTCGGCAGCAAGTGGCAAAATGGCCGCCTTCAGATATTGATTTTGCATTTGACGAATGTAATATTCATCAGAATGTCATGTTACTCATACTAGTGGGGCTGCATAGAACATATTAATAATTTTTTGGGGGGGTTGACTTCCTCTTAAGGAATCTTAATGTAAATTGCCCGTACAGTTAATTAAGGTTATACTGTTGACAGTTTGACCCTTTAACTGGAGGAATCCTTTCATCCGTACATTTTCTATAGTGCTTGTCTTCATTAGTTTGAGCAGTGTTGTGTAACGTGTTGAGAGATTTGCGTTTCCATGTCCTTTTTAAAAAAAAGATGCATTTGCGGAACATTCTGGACTGATCGCATAGTGCCATGAATTTGATTAAGTGACGTGATGCGTCATTAGGGAAGCCACATTTACATATTCACTAGCCAGCTAATTCCCATTTGGCTCATCAACTCCACTGACTTCATCGTAGTCTATATAGGTTATCTTTAATTTATTGTCAACACATGCATATTTATATAAGTGTTCCTTAGAAATGAGTTAATGAGTAAGAGCAAGGGATGTGAAACAGCACCTTGAGACACGGCAGCTATGGCTTAAAGAAGTAGTTGGTTGTGAAGGAAATGGACTGAGAAGGGATGCATGCTTACAGAGGTAGCCAGCAGGGCTATAATGGCAGGATGTCGTCATTTTTTCCCCCTTAGTGGGAGAGCGGATGATTTGAGGAGAGCGGAAACTACCACAGTGGCGGGTTTGGACTTGATGGGCTGTTTAGTCCACGAACGTGGCCAGTAGGTGCGAGTGTGTTTGTGCACATGTGCATGGTGGTAGCATTTGTGTGTGTAAACACTGCTGCGCCGGATGGTTGTGGTCACCTCAGATGATGTCATCTGATTGCTCTTATTTGGGGCTTTCCTTGGATTGTAACGCTGGAACAAGACATTTGTGCGGACAGCATTGCCGCTCGATTCTCTTCTCATCCATTTGTTTATGTACAGTGTGGTTTAAAATGACGTTAGCGACTCAAGGCACGACCGCAAGCTGACTCACTTTATTGTCTTTTAATTTGTTATTTCTGTTGCTCAATCTCGAGCACTCGCAAATGAAATGCAAAGCAGGCGTTGAGCCCAATCCAAAGACCACACTGTTGATGATGTTTAGGTGCAACACAAGGACTCAGTGACGTGACGGGTTTAAGATGCAGTCTTCTTGTAAACTGAATTTAATTCAAGTTCAAGTTGACTGTCAATCAGATTTGTACAAACCCAATTCCAATGATGCCGGGACATTGTGTTAAACAGAAAAACAGAATAGTGTACCATGATTTGCAAATCACGTTCATTATATATTTTTTATAATAATTATTTGAATACACTACGACAAAATATTTAATGTTTAAACTGAAACTTTTTTGGTTTTAGCTAATAATATTTAACTTTTGAATTTTACGGCTGCAATGTTCCAAAAGGACTGGGACAGGTGGCAAAAAAAGACTGAGAACTTGAGGAATGCTCATCAAACATCCCACAAGTGAGCACGCCTTGATTGGGTATAAAAATTGCTTCTCTGAATTGTTCAGTCATTCACAAGCAAAGATGAGGTGAAGTTCAATAGCCGTTTAACAGTTCAAGGCCAATGTTCCTCAATGTACAATTGCTAGGACTTTAGGGATTTCATCATCTATGGTCCATATCATCATCAAAAGGTTTAGAGAATCTGAAGCAATCACTGCACGTAGGCCGAAAACCAACAATGAATACCCGTGATCTTCGATCCCTCAGGCAGCACTGTATCAAAAACCGACGTCAATGTGCAAAGGATATCGCCACATTGGCTCAAGAACACTTCAGAAAACCAATGTCAGTAAAATATAGTTTGATGCTACATCCGTAAATGCAATTTAAAACTCTACCATGCAAAGCAAAAGCCATTTGTCAACAACACCCAGAAACGCTGACGGCTTCTCTGGGTTCCAGCTCATCTAAGCTGATGCAATGTGGAAGTGTTCTGTGGTCTGATGAGTCCACATTTCAAACTGTTTTTGGAAATTGGGGTTGTCGTGTCCTCCGGGTCAAAGAAGAAAATAACTATCTGGACTGTTATGGACGCAAAATTCAAAAGCCAGCATCTGTGATGGTATATACGGTATACTAGACTGGCCTGCCTGCAGTCCAGACCTGTCTCTCATTGAAAATGTGTGGAGCATTATGAAGTGTTGCAGCCATAAAATTCTAAGTTGATTATTTGCTAAAAACAATCCAGGTTGAACATTAAATATCTGGTATTTGTAGTTTATTCAATTAAATATAGTTTGAACATGATTTGCAAATAACATCCCAACAGCATTGAAATTGGCTTTACATTTTGATTGGCTGACCAAATGCATTTTTTTTTTCATGGTATATACGATAAATACGACGTAATGAGCTGGTCGGCCTCAGTCACTGCCTGGTGTTGACGGCGTGCTGTGCTCTGTGTGTGTTCACAGAAGTGCATCTATTGTCGTAAGCGCTGGGCGGGGAAGCGGCACGCAGGTCCGTGCATCCAGTGCTCGTGTGGCCGCTGCCCCACCTCTTTTCATGTGACCTGTGGCCATGCCGCCGGGGTTGTCATGGAGCCTGACGATTGGCCGTATGTGGTGTCAATCACCTGCCATAGACACCTATCGCGGAGCTCTTCGGCTGTAAGTTGTAGGACAGCTGTTACCTGCTGCTCATTTGGCACAGGCGTGACAACACAAACATCATTCAAATGGACAAAAGTATTGGGACGTGTCCTTTATAACTAAAAGGAGTGATATTGTAAGAAAATATGGAACTGGTCAGCTTTAGAAGTTTAGTTTGAATGATGAATTTATTTTCATTTGCTTTATCTCTAAAGGTCAGTTCGTAGAAACGAACACAGAAACAAACAAAAAGAAAAAACTCTATTTTTGGTTGAATGAAACCTAATATTGACCCCTCAAATACAAAATGAATTGCACAATAGCAGAGTTAACTTTTCAAGATACTATAATCGTCCATTTATTCACTATTTTTTTGGCTTCCCCTCTTGATTAGAAACAGCGGGCGTCTCAAGCGTCCATCTCGCTGGGTCAGACGGTCATCTCCAAGCACAAGAACCTGCGCTACTACAGCTCAAAGGTCACGCAGATCACCTCCCAGATGTTCTACGAGGTCATGTTTGATGATGGCTCCTTCTCCAACGATACCTACCCTGAGGACATAGTGGTGAGGATGTGTTTAATTAAGTCCACATTGGAACAATTGACTCCTTCTAGAAACTACATACGATTCTGTCCATCCATCTTTTATCTGAACTGAACTGGTTGCCAGCCAATCGCAGGGCTCACATAGATTAACAACCATTCACATTCACAATCATACCTAGGGACAAATTACTTCAGCCAGAAAAGCTCTTCAGTTACGTATCGTTTTGTGAGGGGATGCAATCGGCGGATAGTCCAAAATAGGCTTCTACACATACGGACGAGCCTCAAATCTGTTCAAGCAAACACCGTTATAACCTTAATGAACGCAATTTTCAAGTAACTTTATAACATTCTTAATCTTAACATTCATTAAAGGAGAAGTCAACGCCCCCCAAAATTCTTGACAATAATGTGGTCTATGCAGCCCCACTAGTCTAAATACAATATTCTGGTTAATATTGCATTAGTGGAATATGAGTTGAGCAGCAAAATTCAGCACTTTTTATCAGCAGTATCAGAAGGCGGCCATTTTGTCACTTGCTATGAAAATTACATGACAGTTGCTCAGGTCTTGGGTAACAACCAATCACAGCTCAGCTTCAGAAAACAGTTGAGCTGTGATTGGTCGTTGCCTGAGCCCTCAGCAACTGTGATGTCATCTTCAGTCGACAGCAAGTGGCAAAATGGCCGCCCCCTGAGATGGATAAAAATGGCTGCATTTTGCTTCATAACTCATATTCCACAAATGTAATATTAATCAGCATGTCATGTTTGGACAAGTGGGGTCACATAGAACATATTATTCTCAAGAAATGTTAAAGTTTGACTTCCCCTTTAAGTGAAAATACATCCAACCCAGTTAATAAAATGTACAATGTAAAACAAACTATGAATGCAAAAGGCGTAATGAGAAGGTGATTCACGGTCACGGCTGCACTTTACACTTTATTTTGTCTAATTTCGTATATATAGGTTATATAGAGTGGCTGGGTATCGGAGTTGTGTACTGGTATTGGTCTGAAAAAAAAGTGTTATTGAACATCCCTAAACATTGTAAAGTGTGACAAATTGTCAAAAGAAGTTCCCCACCATATTTTTGCTCTGCTCACCATGCATACCACCACCCTCACTTTCAATTCAAGCACTTTTATCAACCTCTTTGTTCACAGAGTCCACGTTCCTTTGGCCTTCTTTTCAATTTTCTGCTCCAAAGAACATTACAATAGAGGCATTCCTCCCAATATAATTATATCATAAGCCAGTGAGGCATATTGTATGTTATTTCTGTATTTGTTTTTATCCTGTTCCATGTTCTATGATGGTACATAAAGATAGACAAAAATTGGCATGAAATCTGAACTAGGCACTTAGCCGTTCGCAATGTCTGTAAATCCATTCTTAGGGATTGTGAGGTCTCGGCCCTTTAGGAAGGTGATTTAACTTAAATTGTGTGTGACTTTAAAACGTTATTCAACTCCACTTGAAAAAATTGACAAGTTGTGGCAAATTCTCATTCCCATCTAGCCCAGAACATCTCACCGAATAAATGTGCAGTCAGAATGTTCCAGCATATTATTACAAGCACTCGCAGGTACTGACTGTTAACTTGTGTTTGTACTTTTAGAGCAGAGATTGTGTCAACTTGGGTCCTCCCGAAGTCGGAGAAGCCGTTCAAGTGAAATGGCCCGACGGGCTCTTCTACGGTGCCAAATATTTGGGATCCAACGTGTCCTATATGTGCCAGGTATGACGCGCGCAAGTGACCCACTAACACACTTACCTTCCTCCTCTTACTTCCTCCGCAAATGCGAAAGTTGTGTCACGCTTGGAGTCGAGGGAGCGCCTGCGAACTAGAACTCCCTCGACACCGAAAGCCATCGTGACTCCGTCGGCATGTTCACGTCCGTGTGAGCGAAAAGACAGCAGACGCCGAAGCTCGGAATGAAAGCGCGAACGCCGCGATGCTAGCGAGCGCTGATGGGAAGAGAAAAGCCGAGGATGAGAAGGATGTGACGATGTGCATTATTCAAACTCTCTGAAATATTCACCAGGCTCCGAGTCGTGCGGCCCCCCACTTAGAGCTTTATTTAGTCCAGCTGGGCGTCAAACGTTAGTTATGCGCTAATGCATCCGTGACGCACTCGCTCGCATAAGTTGAGATTCCTTTAAAGAAGTTAGTTTAAGGACTTCTTTTCAGCGCCGCATAGTTTCACATTTTTCTTTTTCACTTCTCACTTGGTGACCACTAAATGACCACTTGTGTTATCTGTGTGTGTGTGTCAGGTGGAATTTGAGGACGGCTCTCAGGTGCTGGCAAAACGGGACGACGTCTATACATTGGACGAAGACCTGCCGAAAAAGGTGAAGCGCCGACTTGTAAGTATTACAATTCCACGGTGTGACATAATGCAGTGGAACCTATGGCATCAAACATAATACAGTGGAACCTCGGAGTTTGAACGTCTCGGAACTCGTACAAATCAGACTTCAACCAAAAAATCGGAGTAAAAAATGCCTCAGAGTTTGAACTCATTTTCGGAGTTTGAACACCCAAGCAAAGCAAGCTAAGCCGAACGCACCTTGAAAACGGGTAAACGAGTGAAGCCAGGCGAAGCCGAATGCTCACGTTGCGGTAGTTGAGACGATTCGTTGCTCATTTGCAGTCAGAGCGTGAATAATCACGGAGGTGCTCCATACTTGCGAGTGTATTTTGATTTTTCCACGATAATTTTCTTCGGCCAAAGAAAGACAACAGTGCCAGTGGCAGCAAAGAAAAACATACAGTGCTACGAACCACAGTGGAATTAGGAAGGAGATTATCGCGCAGTTGTAACTACCGTGACTACTTCTGTAAATACTGGCACGAGGACCCCCCTTAGCTGTTCAACAACGCGCCTGACGTTAAACAACTTGCGCAAGGACCGCTTAGTAGTTTAACAATATGCACAATGTAAAATACACAAACTCAGCACTGAACTAAAGCAAGCTTTAACATAGCATTTATCATCACCTGATGCCATCATACCGCAACAAAAAAGGTAAGGTATTTTTTATTGTTTAAATACTGTACAGGAGGTAAATATAAAAAACATAAATGGAAATTAAGAAAGGAATTTTCTGTTTTTGGTGCTTGGGAACGGATTAATTGCATTTATATTAATTCCTATGAGAAAAAATGTTTCGGAGGTTGAACAATTTGGACTTTGAACACTTCGCAGGAACGAATTATGTTCAAACTCCGAGGTACCACTGTACAAAGTTTTAGTGGTACAGTTCCAAATGGAACTATATTTAATATTAGTGCAATGGATCATCATTGATCTGTGATTGGTTTGGATAGGCCCCATGGTTTGAATCGCGCACGGTCCGCGTATTGGTTGGTGGGGGGAAAAAAACAAAACAAAACAAAGTGCGCATTCACACGAAAGCAACATCCACGGTCCACATTCACTATAATAGCAGCAGCAGAGGAAGTTGAAAGCCCTTGTGGATCCCTTGTGGCTCATGTAAGTCGCATGTATGGGAGCATTTTGGGGTGAAATTAGTCTTCAAATTAATGATACAGGATTTCTTTTTTGTCCTGATGTCATTCAGACACGTCAAGGAAGCTGGAAACATACTCAACGTAAAATGCTAAGGCTTGCTTAAAATAAATAAATAATAATAATAAGTCAATAAAGTTTATCAAATACATTGACGGTAATACAAATAGCCTTAGTAGACTTTTACTTTCAAGTTGGCCCGCGTCGCGGCCTGATGGCTAGTGTGACTTACCTTTTAGACGTTTCAGGTTTCTTTTTCGTAGTTTTAATTGACATGACATATTTGCGACCAACACAACCAAGACAACGCTATCCCAAACTCGTATTCAATCGCTAATTTAGGACCCTAAGAAACCGCTATTTAATTACAATGTCATTGTAAGGTACGGCACAAATCTCAGATGCTAGTGGCTAGCTGTTAGCATTAGCAATGGGTGCCTGTCTGGTAAAGCCCCTATCCCACTTAACATTGCAGAACGCTGCGAATGTTGAATTAGCAAAATATGAGGATGTCGTCTCTGTCATCTTGACATATCTGCGATGTAAAAGCGGCATTTGAGACAACGTGCAAATTAACCTAAAATTTGAGTCAAATTGACCCACACAACAGATAAAAATTATAATTTTTTTGTTTCCTTTTATTAGAAGATGTAATTACTGAAATGTTATTTCTGTTAGGGAAAATGGGTTATTGCCCTGGAACAAAACGGCTTGACCTCAGAGGGTTCCGCTGTATTTTTTTGTTTGAAAACATGACAGGTTAATTAAAGCTTCCCTTCCATATCCGCCATTCCCAGTCCACAGCCTCGAGCATGCGTTTCCAGGACGCCTTCTTCACCACGCAAGGGGAGAGGAAACGGCAGCGAACTCCCAATTCCCGCTTCCAGAAGGACTACGTGGCCCTGCCGGACCTCCGTGCCACTGCCAAGAGCACGTAGGAGCAACACAAAGGGAAAGAAAAGTCATGAGTGGCTGACAGAGACAAATTAATGCACTGAGGTCACCATCGATGCATAGGTTTGTGTGTGTGCGTGTGAGTGTGCGTGCGTGCGTGCTTGAGATTATATTTTTGGGACTGTAAACTATTTCCCAGATTTCCTTGTGACCAGCAAAGTGGACAGAAAGAGATGCTTCAAATGCATTGGTAAATTCTACATGGATTGTTGGAGGAGCGTTGCGATTGGCCTGCTGGACTTTTAAGGACGAGGTTACTCGAGTACGTCGTCTCCTCAGTTGCCTCCATGTGCTTTCACATCCGTCAGGGAGAAAAAAAGAAGCGGCAAACTGTGACTTGACATTTGTCACAAGTTTTTCTTTTTACATAAGAAATGTAAAGTGGTTTTCCTAAACAGCTTGCCCATGGTAGGTTTTTGGAGGTCTGTTATTTCTAAATTTTGGTTTTTGAACAGTTCCGCACCTTGCTTGTAGTGTTTCCCTCGTGTGTCACCGTCTTCCCTCGCATGTTTAACACTGTCGCTTAGCTGCGCCACCATGGCTTTCTCTCTGCTCTTATTGTTTGTCACGTCAATATTTTTTAATGAGTCCGTTCTGATTTGACCTTGACAGAAATACGTGCACATCGAGATTAAGAATTTTGCAAAACATAGTGATTGTTTTTGACAGACGGGGAGCCATGGCCGTGTGCGCCTGATTTTACGTGAAATGCTACTCTGTTGAATGAAATTTACTGTTGAAATTATTTAAATTTGTATTTATTTTTGTGCTTGCTATAGTTGAACTATTGCTAACTGCTGTAAGGAAGGCAAAATAAAATGTTTTTTTTAATTGACAATAAATGTGCCTTTTTTTTTCTTTTCTTGGACTGGACACCGGGTTTACTTTCTTGATCACTTGCCCAATAATCCCATTTATGTAAATCCACACATTCAGTGACAATGTTGGGTCAGTTAGATATGCACATCATACTACAGTCATTGACTTTCAGTGACATCGCGATCCATTAGTGAGACCGCATGAAGTGATTGAAAAGCCAGCTAATCACAGTACAGCCTCTTTTGATGCTGACATCCCTCAAGGTAATCTCACCAGAGCCTTAACAGACGATTATTTATTCACCTTTGCCTTTTACACAGAACCCAGTGAAGCGGGATATTGCCCTTCACATTTGCAGAGAAAATAAAAAGAACAGTTAGTGGGTCAATTGGGGATCATACCTGGCTGGCACAAAATACACATTCCGTTCATTAACCCGACCTGCCGAGCATTTGTAATGTCACGATCCTTGCAATAATATTTACATTTGTTGCACTCACAGAATTGTCTTTCAACAATTGGTTAATACAGTAGCCTGTTATGATGTGGGTTAGATTGACCGTAATTTAAAACTCTACAATGTGAAGAAATTATTTTAAAACCTTCAAACATTTCTTGACAATGTTATATGTGACCTCACTAGAATAAATATGACATTCTGATTAATATTACATTTGTAGAATATGAGTTATGAAGCAAAATCCAGCAGTTTTTGATCCATCTCAACGGGGTGGCCATTTTGCCACTTGCTGTCTCCTGAAGATGACATCACAGTTGCTCAGGGCTCAGGCATCGACCAATCCCAGCTCACTTGTTTTCTGAAGCTGATCTGTGATTGGTTGTTACCTGATCAACTGTCATGTCATTTTCACTCGACAGCAAGTGGCAAAATGGCTGCCTTCTGATAATAAAAACGGCTCGATTTTGCTGTTTAACTCGTATTCCACTAACGCAATATTAACCAGAATACCATATTTAGTCTAGCGGGGCTGCTTAGAACATATTGTCAATAATTTTTCGAACGGTTGACTTGTTCTGTTCTTCGTAATTTAAAGCATGTTTGAATGTTTGTGGTGTATAGCCTACATTGAAGCAGCAGTGACGAGGGTTAAACGCGGGGGGTAAAATGCCTCATTTAGAGGCCATTTTGTTTGTTTTTGCAAATACATTCTACAATTCATAGATTTATATATCTGGTGTGCTCCAATACTCAAACAATTTTGAAACTTGACTCTCGAGCATATTTGGTTTAGGCTGAAAGAAACGAACATAGAAGGGTTAAAATACATAAATAACTATGCCAGTGGCGTAGAGTGACAAGAATAACAATTTAAGTGCTTTTCCACTAGATGGCAGAAAGCACAACGAACCTGTGTTCACGTTTTGCCATTCATACTCATACAGATTCATACAACAGAAAAACAATTTTAGGTTGAGGCATCAGTAATCTTTTTGTGGCCTTTGTTTGGTGTTGTGCCGTGGGATTTCTCTCGTGTAAAATGTCTGTTTTGGCTCAATAAAGTTTGGGAAACGATGTAAGGTAGCAGAGAGTAGTAGAAGAACTTGAATACAAATAGTTTTAGATTTTTTTTGTTCTTCATTGGAGTGTAGTGTGTGGACACATTAATCAACAACATAGCCACTAGCTTTTAGCCACTAGCCTTTAGCCTTTAATCCGCTATTTTAAAGCTTATGCTAGCACTAATATTTGAACACAAATGGTTCAGGTCACATACTTGGACATACAGTTTGACAGTAGTCACAGTTAAATATTCTTTATCTTCTTTATCCTAGATTACTTCTTTATAGGGAGGGTTTCAAGGGAGAACCAAGGATTAACATATTTGTTTCAGGAATGCTTTGCTGAGACCCTTTGAATGCACGGAATTGAACTCCTCGGGGTTTGCTCATCCACCCTTAAAGACTTTTCATTTGACTGCAATTCCTGGACAATGGAATGAAACTGTGTGTAAAGTGGGCTTTAATTTAAGCAGATTGATTTGTTCCTGGTGAATATGAGCATGAATGGTTGTCCCTGGTTGTGCCCCGTGACTGAATGGCGACCATTCCAGGGTGAAGCCAACATTTTGCCTGGAGTCACATCAATCACGGTTTGTCTTGAACGATCTTGCGCGGACCAATGAGGGTGTCAACGTGAGGTCAAGTGGTAAACTGATATCGCTACATGATCTTATTCTCCTTGAGGCAATATGACTTTCTCCCAATTGGAAGGAAACAATGAATTGTTTCACAGAAGATAACATCAGAGTAAATGTTGGCCGACTTGGATTTGACATTCCTAATCTCTGAGCAGTTCTTTCTTCGAAATAAAATAAAAAATCCTGTGAAGGTGCAAGTGAAGATTCTCATCCAGATGTTTTCAATTCACCAACTTTCACATCTACCAGATGTCCAATGCAGCACATATGGTTTTAGGATTGGATGTGGTTTCATCTTGAATGCTTGCCAGTATTTGTGCTTAGTCATCATTTCTCTGCAGGTTGTTCTACGTTCACGGCCTCGTCTTGGAACTCTTCGTATCATGCCTTGCCTTGTTCGATCCCAGCATGTATACACACAAACACACACACAGACACACACACACACACATATATATATATATATATATATATATTAGGGGTGTTAGAAACAAATCGATTCGGCAATATATCGCGATATTAAAACGCGCAATTCTACAATTTTTAAACATCAATGTTTTATGGGAATATTCAACAAAACGTCTTATTTAGGGTTAGTATTCACACATTAAGCATGGAAGGATGTTATTTTAATGGAACATTAAGCCTTAATATTTAATTTCAGTGCTGTTCAAACGTGAAACAGACTGCAACCTGTTTGTTAAATGCAGTGGCTCAGTTATAATCATACACACAAGTTTACTGATTAGTATTTTCTAAATTTGAGTAAAAAAAAAAATTGCAATAATCAATTTTTAGATTCGCATCGGGATTAATTGTTATCGAATCGTGACTAATGAATCGTGATACGAAACAATCGCCAGGTACTAGGCAATTCACACCCCTAATATATATATATATATATATATAAATAATGCGTAGGATTCCTCCTTTATTTTTATTTTTTTTATACAAGATTTACTGTAGATGAGATTTAAAGATGTTCTGCCAACTTTCAAAGGGAAAACGTTTTTATATTAATTATATATGAATAATGGATATAAACAACATTGTGAATTCTGGTTGGTATAATTTCCTACTAAAATGACACAGTAATTATTAAAGGCATTGTTATGTATATACAGGTGAAAGTCACTCTGAAATGTGGCCAACAAAATATACATTAATGGTGTGGAGTCAGTCAACAGGTTCGGTGTCTTTTATTTGACTTGAGTTTATTTGTAACAAATGAAACTTGTGTCGACAAAGAACAGAAATCCATACAGACCCGTGTGTTTTTTTCCCATCCTCAGGTTTGCACACACTCCGAGAACCAATGTAAGAAAATAAAAAGCACTTGTTGACCCGGAGCAGAAAATGAAAAACAGACAAAAACAAAAACTTTACATATACAGACCAGTTCGACGGGACTGATCCAAGCAACACACCATTATTTTCATTTTTATACAATTTATAAACTCCAGTTTTTATCCATCTACATGATACATTGGGGGGGGTTAAAATAGAACACTTTTATCGTGAAACTCATTTGTGGTGCAACAAAGCCACGAGGTGATCTATTGCACGTATTTCTGTGCCATAAACGGTGATTTCTGGTGCAATCTTTTGCTATATCACTCTGTATATCTGACTTACTCTTCATCTTAATCATTTAAGAATTTCAATTAGTCTCTGTGTTCGGTGTTATTTACATATACACAACTGCGTGAGAATTACAGGGTCCATGTTGAGCGAGTTCAAGTAAAACTTTTTTTCTTTTCTTTTCTTTTTTTCTTTTGGAAGGGGTTGGGGTGTGGGCTAACAGAGATACGAGGATTTAGTGCATAGTACAAGAGAGAAAGTGCAAGTCTTCCCATTACAGGTGCGACCAACGGGGCATCTCCAAAGTGGTACCATGCATACAAAAACAACACCGGGGGCACCAGAACGGTGCCATTAAGAGATGCAACATGGAAAAGAGGAGGGCAGGGCAAGGAACACTGTTGGCTGTGGGATTTACTCCTGTATACACACAATTTGACAATAAAAATGCCTCTGCTGCTTTGATTTCCTCATATAGTGGCCAGATGGTGTTTATTCACTCACCTGCAGGAGTTTCAAATCATAATATAATCATGTCATTTTTTTTTCAACAGATAATGAGATTTAATTATAATGATGTATTCTACTAACTATTATATAAAAAAATACTGTAAAGTGGTGCCTTGAGATTGAATCTGGACTATTTTTTTTGCTTTAACACATGAGCGCAAACTTGAGACACGAGCGCTACATGGTGGTAGTGAACTCAAATGTGCTCACTTCACTGGAAGTCGCAGTTTGGCAAAAAGTGATGATTCATCAACAAAGAGACTTCCAAGCTATTTAATGCCAATTTGAAGTTTACTATCAAATTAAAGGCAATTCACTTTTTACATCCAAATAACTTAGGAATGCCCCCGCTAGCTTAATGCTAACACGTAGCGGCTAATGCCATGCTAATAGTTAGCAATGATAGTTGTGGTTTTAGAACCCTCTAAGCAACAGATATTTGAACACAGACAGCATAGCCAGATAATATAATACTCATAAGCATTTATTGTCTACGAAAGATGACTAATTACATTATTCTTCATAATTATTCAGACTTTATTATTATAATTGAATTGCGGCATTAAATGATGCACAAACCGTTTATTTATTTACTTTTTTTTAATTTTTATGTTTGTCATCACTATGTTTTTATGATTCTCATTAGGACACACAAATGTGTTTTTTTTGGGGGGGGGGGGGGTTGGAATGGATTAATAGTATTTCCACTCATTTCAATGGGTAAAGATGATTTGAGCTAAGACGATATCGTGTTAAGAACGTCACAGAAGAAAGGCACCACACTAAATTACGGCATTAGTGGTCTTTATGCCACATGGCATAAATTCGGAAAAAAAAAGAGCAAACAAAGCGCATGGTCACCCTTGTGAGGAAAATACGAGAGGCCACTGTTTGAGGAAATGCGCTAATAGAAAGTCTGCCTTTTGCTATCGCTGCAGACATTTTTTTCATTCAAATCCTCATTTAATTCATAGCTCATACTTTTGAAATAAACATTTGCTTTACTGCAGTCGGGTCTTAGTTGTGCTCATTTGTTCTCCTTCAAAGCGATATGACTGCATTCCTTTTAAAGTGATGACTATGATGAGCCAGCCTACCATAGAAAAACAGAACACACCAGCAATTTTCACATAGTGGAGCATAACTAAATTATACACATTCTCTCGCCCTCTCTGTCACATACACACACACACACACACATGCATACAACACAAACATACATAAGTGTGCACACATAAAATACACAAGAACCCTTAAACGTAACTTTATCAAAATAGGCGTGTAATATAAGGCACTAGAAATCTAAACTTAAACTATTCATTGGGAGTTGCAATCATTCGTTCGTTTCCCGGTTACCGTGACAACAACATTGCCTACTTGGGGTGGCGGCGACGTGATACGAGATGTTGTTTAACATCCTCGTGTCTGGGACGTGATGCGCCATCGTTAATATTTATCTTCATCATCATCATCATCATCATCATCATCAGCATCATCATGGCATGTGACTGCAGTAAATAAGTGGACATAAAAATATATATAATACATCTACTTATTGCACACGGAATCAGACAGACACACGAGTCAGTGGTGAGCATTCCGGTGAGAACGTCGTCTCGACGCATTTCCACGAGTCTTGTTCTAAAATCTAGGTGACGTTTTAAATAGATTTTCATACCCAACCCCCCAAAACACGGATTTGTGATCTACACTCTTTTGTGCTCTCTCCCGATTTACATGCAGAATGGAGAACTGGCGTGGGACAGCACACGTAATAGTGATGCTTTGGACGCTAAATCGAACCCGAACCAAATCACCCATTGGCTATAATGTAACCTTGAACCTGAAATACTAAACCCAAAACCCTACCCTTAAATGTGATCCCTGACCCTAAATCGGATAGAACATAATCCAGAGCCCTAAACATGAACCTAACTGGATGCTCTAATCCTGAAATGTTACCCTTCCCCCGAACCCGAAACCATCAAGCATCTGGCAGGCAAAGACTTCATTGACTTGCTCATGCAAATGAAAGTGATTATAGAAGAGTGAATGGTGGAACTTTTCCGAGAAACCCCAGACAACTTTTGATTGTATTCCTTTGAATAAAAATATTTGCTAACATAAAAAAAATCAACAAGGAACCGAAAGTATAAAAACAAAATGGGTGCCTAATGTTATAAGCCAGCCCACTTTTCTTTTTTTTCTCTTTTTTTTTTTAAAATGAGTCCCAAGTTGATCTTTTGTTTGTGATGGTGGTGCTTTTTCAACCTCTCAGATTCCCCTTGTCTCAAATCGTGACGAATTAAGTTTGACTGGTGCTTTATTTTTTATGACTAAGTGATTGAAATGTCTTCTTCATTTATAGGAAACAAGAGTCTGCCTCCATAAAAACAACAAACAAAGGGTGGAAAACACTCGGAGGTGTCCATTGCGGGTCTGTGTCTCCTTAATACTGTGTGCTCGGTGAGTTTCCACTCTCCTGTTGGCAAATTCTCCGCTGCTCCAAAGTCCCATTTTGAGTCCGTCCACGAGACGTCCATATGATGGATGCCTCGGAGTTTGTCTAAAGATAGAAAAAAAATCAACTGTCCTGTGACACTCTATCAATCAAGGTTGGTGATGCTACACTGGTGGTGGATGAGGTGAACTGTTCCGCACCCGAACAATGTGAAGCAACTGACTGAAAGGAAACCAAGACAACGTCGATTCTGATCAAGTACTGGAGCGAGTTGCTTCTTCGGACTGACCAATGGCCGTGTTTGGGTCAAAGGGGCAGGTGGAGACCCCTTGTCAAGCAGGTTGCTATGGCTCAGTTAGAGGTGCTCTTTGTGGGTATACGCGGCACTCCCCCCAACCCCCCCCCACCCCTTTCACTCTGCATGTTGGTGGCGCTCTCTTCACAGACACGTCGCCGCCTGGCGCGTTCATCCACGGGCGAGTGGATGAGGTGGGACGTGCCGTGACGCTTTTATGTTGCATAGTGATCAAAGCTTCCAAGGTACTCCAAACTGGCACGATAGCAGAACTGGTACTGGTCCTGGAAGAGGCACAAGACACTGGTGAGAATTGCAAAAAAAAAAAATAATAAAAAAAATAAAAAGCAACATGAGAGACTGACCTCTGTTTGAACGGTGGCGGGTCTCTGCGTGCGCAGCATCTTGACCGTCTGGAAGATGTCCACCACGCCCTCGTACCGCATCCTCTCCAGGACGATGCTCAGCGTGATGAACACGCCCGTCCGGCCTACTCCAGCACTGGTGGGAGACACGTTGGCACTTCAGTAATATTTGTAAAATTAACTGCACTTATTTGAAAAATGGGATAGTTCATTGAAACTGTATTGTGAAGCTCACACAATTTGGTTCGATGCATTTTTATGTTATTTAGGTTTACATGTTTTTTTTTTGGGGAGGTGGAAGCTTTCGTTATTTTACAGAAACTGTATAGTATACCATCATATTCATGGTTTCCCCTAGACTGCGTCCCGGGAAAATATATGCCAGCCCGCTAGGCCTTTAAAGCACTGGGGGAAACCCTGATATTAGTATACATTTGCTTTATTTAAGACATTTTATATTTCTTTGTTTTAAGACTCCATTGGAATTTCAAAATGATAAACCTATATATATATATATATATGTAAATAACTGTTTGTTACAATTGGAAATTTTTTGATCATTTATATGAAATGTCAAAAGCTGATTAAAAAATACATTTTGATTTTGACATACTGTATGTATAAATATTGCAGTAGACAATTGCTAGCTAAAAGAAAATAATTCGGATGACTTTGTAATATTGTCTCAAATGTATCAACATGGTGCTGCAAGTTATAAAGTAAAATTAAGAGAATAGGAATGAGCAGATTTCCCATATATTCACATCAAGGTTATTATAGTACGAAAAACTAACAAAGTAAATTTTTTGCGAAGGAAATAAAAAGTCAAATGCGTTTAAAAAAATACGAAAAATAACTGAAACGACATCTTACGTTTATCAAACTAACTATAATTATAGCAAAACATTTCTTCGTTTTCATCTTTGTCAATTAATATCATAAATGAGCTTTCAGGGTTAATTAAAAAACAAAACAAAACAGTATTTTTGTACATCCATAGCCACAGAAGGAAGGCTAATTGTTTGAGAATTGTTGTTTATGTTATTACACAAACCTTTTTTTTTATTCTGCACATGAAAAATAGTCCATCTATTAAAAAACTAAAACTAACACTAAAATGAAGCATTTACCAGAAAATATAACTAATAAAAGCAAACAAACTGGCTCTAACAACTAATTAAAACGAACTGAACTTAAAATAAACAAAAGCCAATACGAATAATATCATGAAAAATCGGAAACAATTACAACCCTGGTAATCCTCCAAATGAATTCTAAAATGAATTTCCTGGCAATATACTTGCAAGAATACCAACCTGACCTTTGTTTTGTTTTGTTTACCTGCAGTGTACAGTAATTGGTCCATCCTGGCCAAACTGTTCTTTCGTTTTATGCACTTGGCCAATGAAATCAATGAATCCCTCCCCCGACTTTGGCACTCCTTGTTCCGGCCAGTCGGTGAACTGGAATTGACGAACCGTCCGCGATTGTCCGTCCTGGAGGAAAGAACGCGCATCGCTTATTCCACTCGGACTTTGAAACGCTTCATCACGCACGTGCGCTTGAGATTGCATGACTCACTCTGGCGTCTGTGACTTTGAATTCTCGGAGGATGTATTGAGGCATGTTGTACTCGGCCATGGGATCCACCACAAAGTACTGGTACCGAGCTGAGCGCTCTGCGGGCCAATACTGGTGACATTTCTCCTGTGTGGACACACGACACAAAATGCCACTTTGGAGGGATCTACTTTTGTCTTGCTGTGTACTTTTTGTCAATATTTCTCACACTGCTACCGTTTGCTCGTCAGTTCCACTTTCAACTGCATTCAACTTCTTGATTACAAATCAAATAGTTGTGCCCACCGTTTACTCAATATTGCAAACAAAATGTATTGTCGGAGTCGTGTCCTCACAATGCACATCATTTCCTCTCATTATTGAGTCAAAAGAAAAATGTGGAGCCGATGAAATCAAATCAAGTGTATGTGTCTTGTTTAAAACAGACAACAATGAGGCAATTAAAGATCTATTTTTTGAACATTATCTGATACGTATTCCTTTGTGAGTCCGTCTTTACCCAATTAAACAAACAAATAACAGCTGCTGTCTCGCATGTCAAATTACAAAATACCACAAGTCTCAACTAATATAAGCGTATTGGATTGTTCATTTTTCAAAACTGTACAGATTTCAAAATCAATAGCAACGCTTGGATTAACATATTACAGTTGGAGGAAAATTGGCAGAAAGGAAAACAATGAGACAACAACAAGTTTAGAATAGACAACTGTGGAGGGCAAACTTTTGTGCTCAAGGACCACATTTGAATTTGAAAACGGGGCCAGTTCATTCGTAAAAGAGGGAACAAGTTCAAAACGGGCAGCTTTGTTGAGACATATTTTCATTTTGATTTAGATTAGTCAAAAATTTGTGCAAATAACAGATCAACGTGAGGACTGACCGAAAATTATGAAAATTGCCGCATTTGAACATACTGTAGAAGCTTTCCACCCGACAGGGACAGTAAGCAAAATAGTTGATTTTAATAATAAAATCATAATCCATTCTCTATTTTAATTTGTATTATTATTATTATTATTATTATTATTTGCCGAGAGAGCTAATTTTACCGATTTGACATGTCATCATCATTGCTCTTTTTTTTCTTTCCTTTTTTCTTCTATTTTGTATGTGGGTGAGTATGTGTGCACGTGCGTCTAAGACTGTACTCATTAGTTCACCTAAAACCTTCATAAAAATCCCATATTGTTCACCAAAACCGAATATTTCAGAATCCAGCTAGAGTCGTGAGGTTGTCAGGAGACCCCAGGAAGGATCAAAGAAAAGAAAGGAAAGTGAAATCCAGCACCTACTACCCACCGGGTTACCAACCAGAGTCTTTCACCAACCTTACAACCCCCCCCACCCTAGCACCCCCACCCCCCGACCCCACCAACCGCCGCCCCCCCCATTATTATTATTTATGAATTTAGGAATTAAGTTTGCAAATTATTATACAATACAATTTTTTTTTGAATATGTAATAAATAAAATCGACTTTTTTTCATGGCAGCGTCCTTACCCGTCCCATCTCCCTCAATTTGGTGAGCATGACAACGATGGTGGAGTTGTGTTCCCACAGCATCCTCCAGTAGTCCTCCGTGGTCTCCGCCAACGGGCCTTGCGTCGCAATGTAGGCCTTCTGTTGCCTATAATCACACTTGGCGTTACAAACATTGACACCGCTTCGGCAGCCGACAACAAGTGGTGACTGACCTGTATCCATCGATGAAGCTGGCGTTGATGTAGTCGGAGCCCTCCACTCCTCTGATTGGCTGCAGGGGGACGCGCGTGGTCTCGTAGGGCATGATGTTGACCAGCCTGTTCTTGAACTTGTTGCACGGCAGGTTGGCACTGACGAAGCGGGACGTGTGGGCCTTGGCACTGGCCAGACGCTGGCACACAAAACATGACAAGGCGCAGATGACGGGCGGGTAAGAGCACACTTAACAGTGTCAGGAAATTCACTTCAAGTCACCGTCTCCCGAAAGTCATTTGTTCTAATACTAATCTCTCAATTGAGTTACACGACTTCAGTGTTACTTTTCTGTTACAATCACCAAAACTGCATCATATGCCTTTGCACTTATAAAATGTATTCTATGTTAATTATAAACACATATATACATTTTTAAACATGCCAGGTTTTATTATCATGTGTCTCTGCAATGCGAACCTTTTTGTGTGTTTATTTACAGTCTCACAAAAGTGAGATATTTAATTATATATTTTTATGCGACAACACTGAAGAAATGTACTTCTGCGTAACGGTAATTCTTAACTGTTTATATGTTGACTTTTCAGTTCTGTATACTGTATATTGTAGCTACTGTATGTATTCTTGTACAGTTTGACATTCACATTTGCAAATGTAAGATTTATTATTAACATACCGTTGTCCTATACACACTCACTCTGCTTAGCATCATTGTCTGGTACTAAAAATATGTAAATCATGATTCTTGTTAGCTGCTAATGTCCACTTTGCTACTGCAAAACTGGAATGCACCCATTGTGGGACTAAGAAAGACCCAATTCGATACAAAAATGGCAAAACAAAGAACCCAGAAAAAAAAACTAATTCTAAATTTGCTAAAAAAGCAAAACAAAAAAAATCTAATTATACTTAAACATTTGCTACATTTCCCACAAAATAAAATTCCAACAGCAAAATGCAAAAAAAGAACAAATTAAAAAAAAGTATCATTATAAATTCTAAATAATTCAAATTCTAAATTAATAAAATTACTACAGCAAAATAAAACAATTCAAATTATATTTACAAATTTGCTACATTTTCCACAGAATAAAATGCTAACAGCAAAATGCAAAAAAAAAAAGTATAATTCTAAATTTGCTATATTTTTCACAAAATAAAAAAAACAACAGCAAAATAAAAAAACAACAACCTCTAATTATACTTCAAAATTTACTACATTAAAAATAATAAAAAAATAACATTGAACTATGAACTACTAATACTTTACATGTAAACACCAATCAGTGGCAATTCTATATTCAATATTTTTACTGACGGCTGTTTCGTCCAATGACTGAAAAGTCAACCAATAAGAATACAGACATGTAGGAAGGTGATCTTAAACAGAAACCAGTCACACTTAAACAGTGAGCATGGTAAAAAAAGCAAAACAACAAAAAAAGTGGAACACAACAAATTTTCACCCCAAGGTTAAAATGCAATTCAACTCGGGCTACTGATATAGCTGCAAGGAAAATATTACAGTAATGTTATTAGCAAAGTGTGACTACAGCGTAGCAACAAAAAGCGATCATTACTCCCAGTGCGTGACAAGAACGGAGGCAAAAGAATGGAAGACAGAAAAGCAGCCCAGACAGAGCCTCACTGAAATGTCTTTTGGTGTAAGTTTTCTGGCGCAGTGCACAAGTGAAATGAGAAAAATCCTATTTACTGGCCAGCCTCGGGGTACACAGTCAGACAAGTGAATAAACAAGAGAATATTATGGGATGGGGGCATTGAAAGGGAATGGCGCATAATAAAGACAAATAAGAGAAACAGCAAGAGACTCCAAAGTTGGGGGCAGGAAACCACAAGGCCCCATCTTGTCTCACTCTACATGTGTGACCCTTAACTGATCCCGTAGCCCCGGAACACACAATTGTACTTTCTCATACTTGACCAATGAATGACGTCTCAAAACGAGAGAGACCAGGCGGAGGGAAACCACAGACTCCGAGGGGAATGAAACAATACCCCTCGCTTGGTAACAATAGGGTCCCGCAAAGTAAGCTTCCAATATTGGTGGCTATGGGAATGCTGTGGGAGAAACAGACAAACTTTATTTTCCTTAAGACGCAACAAAGCGGGAAAATCCCCCACGAAAAAACCCCACCAGTTTAGATGCCATTTCTTTTGGTACTTCTGAAGTCTGGTTTCGATCACCAACAATCAAGACGGTCTTATCAAGACAATCCGGGACAAACAGACCATTGTGTCTTTAAAACATGTCATTATTTTGAGCAGGTCCGGATAAAATCATGCCCGGGTGGCAGCCAGAAGGAAAAATAATCTTCATGTGAAGTGAGGCTCCTTAAGACTTCAGTGGAACCCCAGTAAAGTTGAACATTGAGGGGTTTGGAGAGAACTTTTGGAAAAAAAAAGTACATCTCTGAAGTCACACAAAACATCACGCGTGGAATTTTGGGAATAACACCCTATTATTTTGCTAAAAATCCAAAATTGCTGGGATGTATTATACACGAGTACATGCAAAATATAAAAAACGACAAACTTGGGGCTGTGAGAAAAAGTTGTGCTTTAATTCCAATATGTTAATAACTCGGTGACCATAATTTGATTTCCAAAAAGAGGACACTTGGTCCGGCCTCGAGATACATAAATGTTGCTCAAAGTTTACTCAAAGATGTCATTATAACTATTTGAACATGCCTTCTCTGTATGGGTAGAAAATCAAACAAAAAACAGGACTATCATTTGAAATCTTACTTAATAAGTGACAAAAAAAAAATGTTGTAAGGCAAGCGCAATCATTTTTGCTCCTGTAATTGAACTTTTTTGTCTTTTTAAATGGGGCAAGCCGGTATTGAACCCTTACCCTCTGGGTTTGGCAAAGCATTACCAGGGGTCCATTTCAACAAGCAGGTTTAGTGAGAACCCTGAGTCAATAAACCCTGAAATAAGGGAAACTGCGTTTTCCTTTTCAGAAAGGGAGGTAACTGAAACGAGAGGAAAAAAAGGTAACTGTAGCCTGTTTCATAAAAAGAGGTGATCTAAGCTCTCGGTCAGTTACCGTAGTAACAGAGTCCATGAACCTAACCTGGTCGGTAGCAGGTTTATCACAATGAACCTCAAGTTTTTCTCTGTACCCGCCTCCTTTCAGCCACACACGACATTTCATTTCCTCATTCATTCAGTCAGCTGCGGTGAGTTTTTGCGTAAATACGCCATTAGCTCATCAGCAAGCTTTGCAGAAGCCCGATAACGATCCTGATCACAAATCAGGTGTGCTAGTGGAGAGAAACATGGAAAACAGGCTGGATAGTGGCTCTCGAGGACCAGACTTGGACACCCCTGATCTATAGCGTAAAGTCCACTTTTGTCACGAATATGGCATGAATTAAATATCGGCATTTCCGGACAATTATCTTTTTCACATCTACATGCACAACTTAATCCATCCTTACATTTGCAACATTACCAGCCGTATATGTGCTCACATCCCAGCATATAATGAGTGTTGCGCTCAGTTTTTTTTTTTCTTATAGCCGTTTGAATAATGTTTTTATATTTCATCTTAACTCATTCACTCCCAACAACGTATAAAAACATTCTATTTTAAATATTGGCATTGCCCCAAAAACATATTTACATTTTTATTATTTTAACTAAATGCTGACCTATTTTGTATTAAAAATAAATAAATAAATATATATATATATATATATACACAATAAAAACTTGCAAAACCTGCCTTTCTTTTTTCCCTACGCCCGTTTGTCGCGTAAAAAAAGTGAACATTTTGCCCGAGAAAAGACATTTGGTCACGCTACATAATATGCAGGGTGCGTGTTATATTTGAGAAATTATTGTACTTGAGTAAAGGATTATTGTGTGTTTTCATGACCTATATTCGCCACAAAAATACTAAATTCAACAAAAGTGTCTAAGTTACGGAAAATAATCGGACTTGCATTCAAAGTGCAGTAAGAAACCAGTGTCACCATTTATTTATCATTAGCAGTCTTTTTCATAGAAAAAAACCCTTCCAATTTTATTTTACGATTACACCAGTTGAATTCATCAAATCGAGCTCCATTACACCAGCGGTGTACTTGCTGGAACAGATTGCGTTCTTCGAGATTCACGCGGTTGATGTCAGATTTACAACTTTAGTGATGGAAAGTGCATTTCCATGTGTTGGTCCACGGTGCCCAGTAACACCGCGATGGAATGCGATGAATGAAGCGACCCGGCCACGTGTTTTCCATCAATACAAGACTGGAAAGACAGCTGGCAGGGCGCAGAGTTCATTGTCATTCTTTGGAGACTGCTGCTGCCAGGACGGGAATTTTGAGGCATCAGCAGAGGAGCTCAATGAAACAGGCTTTTGTTTGACTCTATGAAGTTGTGACCTTTTACTGAAAAACTCACAACTTCTGGAACAACATTGCCTGCTTGCGTTCTAAAGCAGTTTGTAAAATGGTCTTTTCCTTTGAATCCCATAATCCTTTTCAATTTCAACCATGCGTCTGGACTATATGAAGACTCTCGGAGGGGATGCAGTTGGAACTAAAAGAGCCTGTAAGTGCCTCGGGGAAAGATGCTGTCAGAGAGACGGTCAAGGTCAGAATGCAGTTTGTTCTTGCGAAGAGGTTTTCCAATAAAAAGCCACAATATGAAAAGTGGCTGACGAACAATTCCGAGGACAAACGGCTCTTTTCTCTCATTAAAGTCATCTGACGTTCTTCATAATTTACTTCATGTTGCAATTTCTCAATTAGGTTCGGATGTAAAGTTCATGGATCATTAACCTGCTGTCTGTGTGTGTCTTTTTTAAAAAAATTTTTTAAGAGCTTCAAGAGTTATGATCTATTCAAAGTAAGTTCAAATTTCAAATCATGGGATGTGCCACTGTGCCAGCAGAGAAGTAGCAGCGTTGTATAATGGGGCATCAATTTGACAAATGTGGTCATTTATTCTGATTTGATAAGAACAGGCTAGTGTTAATTTACCAGACATTTTTAAATTTAGTCTCAGTTTTAGTCCGGTTTCTATCATGCTTGTTTAAAAATATATATATAATTGTTAGTCAACCTCATCCCATTTTTATTTACTCAACTTTTAGTCAGCATAAATCTAGCATTTTAGTCTTTATTTAGTCCAAGAAAACAGAATTTTATTCGTGTAGTTTTAGTCAACAAATCAACACGTCAATCAATGTTTTAGTCTAGTTTTAGTCAGGATCACTTTACCCCTGTAATAAATATATATACATATATATATATATATATATATATATATATATATATATATATATATTTGTCAGCAGATAATGTTAAACATTTAGGATCTAAAACTATTTCACATAAGATTTTGTCTCATATTTTTGATGAGAAACAATTTATCACACAATTACTTTGTATCAACAAGTGGCTACTATGGCTCCATGCTACAAGCTCGTAAATTAACAAGCATTAGTCAGATTAACTTTATTGCTGGAACGTTATAGCCGTTGGATTAATGTGGCGCTATAAGTATAACTATAATATACTATATATATATATATTTTTTTTTAACCTTTCACCATGAATCCACCTCCTGTCTGTCTCATGTTATTGTGCATCTTGCACTCACTGGCTGCATATTTGTGTCACTAGGTGTCACATGACAGTGTTACAGTGACAGATTAGCAGAGAAAGGATTTTACAAAAAATTTTTTTTTTCGTCTCATGAACTGAAATCTCCATAGATTTTAGTCCGTTTTTTATTAAGTGAAGTACATTTTCGTCTCGTCTTCATTAGTCGACAAAGATGCGGACTGATTTAGTTCCAGTTATTGTTTATTAACACATGTGCTCCCCAAAACGTATAAATATGTTCTATTTTAAATATGACCATGCTCCCAAAGACGTATTTATACGTTTTAATGGGTTTTTTTTATTTTTTTATTTTTTTATGCTAGAGCATACAGAAGGCTATGATGCAGCCTCAGAACTGAAGAGAATGCTTGAAGCAATGGTAGTTATTACAAGAATGGCCAGCAGGTGGCATCTATTCTAATGCTATTTGCTGCAAAACGGAAACATATAGAAATATACTTTTTTTTTCCTGATGAAAGAAGAGACTCTAATCTTTCTTTTGGGATATTCCATGTTTTTATAGCAATAGAAGACAATATTCTGTGGGCCTTGCAAAATCAGTCAAAATCCAGTAAAACGGCCGGGAGTGAAGGGGGTTGCTTCAGTGAAAATGGCTGCGAGTGAATTAGTAGTCTAGTCTAGTCTTCGTCTGGTGAAAAATGTGCGTTGACGAACATATTTGTGTTCAGTCTTGGTAAAGGAAATGAACACTAGATCAGACAATTGGTAGTGTCATGGTTCACATACCTGACTTCTTCCAGCAAGTTGCAGTACAGGAAATGGACGGATCGATGACTATCAATCTATTGTAACTTCCTGTGTGCAAAGACGATCGTTGGTAATTGCTCACCTTGAACTCCAGCTCCATGCCGGTCACATTGTCGCCAGGTTCAATCTGCGTCAGCCTCTGGATGTATGAATACAGGTTCCTGGCGGGGACCTCCGTGTTCCCGCAGGTCACGGCCTCCAGCAGCGCGTCGTAGATGAAGATGTACTGGTCCTCCGTCTGGACCATGTAGTTCCTCTGGGAGCGCATTAGCGTGACGTGGCCGTAGATGTCCACCGTCTTCTCGTGCTTGATCCGTTCCGCCATGGCGTCGATCACGATGAAGCAACCAGTGCGGCCCACTCCCGCACTGAATATGTAAATGGGGAAATCAATTTCATGATTTCTTCGTATTTGCAAAGATGTCATGTCAAGTCAAGTTGACTTAGGTCACCAATTTTGACTTTGTATTCATGAGACTTGACTTAACTAATACTTACTTGACTAGGTAGTGTGCCATTTATTTTGTCTTTGAAAGAAAATATAGTTTTTGTGTCATTTGCACAAATCTAGCCACCAGTAGGCCATTTTGCAGTTGCCATTTTATTTAACAAGTTAAATTAGGATGATTACTTCTGGATTCAAGGATTAAGTGCCATCTTCTCCTTTTCGTGTAAACGGGTAAGTCTTCTTTTTACGTGCCAGTCTTGCATACTTTTTATTTACACACATTTTCCCGTCCTGACACATGAATCATTGAAGATTGAGGCTGGCTGTAAATCATGGAGCGTGGAGTTTTCCTGAGATTTTGTACATGACACTGAAATCCATTAGAAAATATATCACACTTTGAATATGAAAATACGGTACCTTATGTATCGAATGTGTGTTCCCCAGTGGGAGGTGTGCACCGTCACACTATCCAACACACTACATTTTGAAGCCAGGCAGGACAGCATGTTTTTTAAAGCAGTAGGGCTGGGTATCGATTCTAATTTCCTTAATCGATTCGATTTCGATTCACAAGGGCTCAGTTCAATATGATTTAGATTTTTTTCCAATTTGATTCAATTTGCTTCAATTCAGTCTGATATTGATACATTTTGTAACATCAATTCTTCTTAAATATCAAGTACATGATAAAAACATTAAATTCCAAATAAAATTTTGCGCAGGCAGTAACCGGTTAAATTATTTCGTTTATTAATGAAAGTAGAACTTGTTAATTTAGTGCTACACAAACATTAAAATTAGCAAGGATGAGATGAAAATATTTTTATAATTCTAATTCAATAATTGTAAATATAAATTAGAATATTCTGAATTGTGTTAAAGTGCAATAGGTCAGTTTTTTTTCATAAATGTGAGAAAAATACTATTCTTTTTCAAAAGTAAGATACTGGCCTTTAAAATTCAATTTTCTTACGAATTTATGGGAAAAATAGCTATTAAAATAATAAATTAATGGTTTTATGAATTGATATCAGGCGCGAAAAGGACAATCGATTCAAGATTATTCAAATTTTTACAATGAAGTCACACATTTTGACGATTGCCATCGATGCAAATGGTAATGTACATAACTCACCATATCATCAATACAATGACTCCAAGCTGCCAGTCGAATTTTTAAGCAAAAAGCTCCAGAGGTGAAACACAAGTCCGATAATATTTTGTATATTAAAAAATTAATAAAAATAAATATATATATATTTTTAATATTTTTTGCAAATAAATATGATGATGCTACAGAAATTTCCTCTCTTGGGAAACCTTTCATTTTTCCTAAAATTAAGATTATCCTGACTCACTCTTCCCTCTGTTACAATACTATTCCTAATTTTTATACTGTACTTGTCTGAATATTAATTAGCTCTGTTCAAACTATGGACTTTTTGCACTGGCTTAAAGGGACCTGAAATAACTTATGTTGCGAAATAGCACCACTGTACTGCAGTGCGCAAGTTCTTAGATAAAGTGTCAAAACATGCAAACTAGCAACATTTGTGCATAAAAATTGACATCGGCGATGAGTCAGCACAACCATTATGAATACTGTACATACTCTCCGATCTCCACACAGTCCAAATATGAACTACTCAAAATTCCTACTCATTTCTGCTGTGCTGGTAGCAAATTGGCAAAACCTCCTTAGCAAGCAGGTTCCCTAAGTGAATAAAAAACCTCTTTTAAATGGCAGAATGAATTGAATGAGATTTTGGCCCGTTGTTTGATTCCCAGGCTGCTTGATACGTGAAGGCACATTATGACGGAGGCTGGGCGAGATAATTAAATTTGCCTGCTAATCCTGTTAGATACTCCATCTGACTGCGAGCAAAGATTAGGACGAGTTTCTCAACCTTTTCACCAACCCCTCCTCGCCTTGACCGACCTCCCTCTTCATTTCCCCCTCTAAGTACCTTTCACACACTCAGCCATCAGCCAGCACCTTTCCTCTTCTTTAATTCACCACTTCCATTCGCCGTGTCCACAGTTTGACCTCGCCTATTTCCCATCGCTACTCTCCTTCTGCTCATAGCTCATCATTTAAGTCCCAGTCCCTCGCTAACTCTTCCTCTCAATCATTGTCTCAATCCCCCTTTTTGCCTTCTGCATCTCACAGCACTAATTCTTCCTCTGGGGAGCCTCTGGCCCATATTCCCTCAGCAACCTTCTATCGCCTTCCCATCCTGGTTACTGCAAATAACAGCCTCCTTTCAGCTCTCGGTAATGACAAGTCTTCCAAAACTTCTCCCGGCTCCTGATCTGACAGCATTCGAATATAAACTTATGAACCCATATCAGCTTCAGTGGACGCTGCTTATGCAAAATAAGGTCAGCATACAGGCAGCTGTGAGAAGGAGGTTACTGAGGGAGGAGCGCAAAGGTTTTACGTAACAGCAGGTCCAATTGTGGTTTGGTTCAGGTTCCATTAGTGCTCACAGTTGGATTGGACTGGATTTATAAAATGAGGTTGTGGAGTGAAGAACCACCACCACGACGGTTAATTACACACTCTGACTGCCAATTTAATGAGCCTCCTTTGTGTACCGTATACAGGAAAATAACCCCACTTTATCTTTTATATATTTTTTATACTAGAGGCTCCTTGGATGCTGTGAAATCAGAAGTGTAAACTGTTACAGTTCAAGATGTCTCGGGGCTGTTCTCACACATTTCTAGTCGAGGTGTCCAGCCTGGATTTACAAACCATTCCGGGTTAGTGAGTGTCACGTTACTCACCTGCAGTGGACGATCATGGGCCCTGCATCTGCAGGGTTGCAGGCCTTGACCCTTCGCAGGAAGGCCAGGAACGGAGTCGGGTGCTCGGGTACCCCGTGGTCTGGCCAGGCTGTGAACTGGAAGTGACGAACCTCACGCTTCTCATTGGAGCCACTCTGGAAACCAAAGAAGTGTTTTATGAATTAGTGTTGGGTGTTTGTAAAAAAACGTATGTAATGAACACCCCACAAACATCAGTGTGGTAGTTTATTTCGAGTCAATACTTCATACGCACACCAGCTGCTCTTACTACACACCCTGTCATCAAGTGCGTATTAATCAGCCAATGCTCTATTTGTGTGAAAACTGAACATGGGACTACTGACCTACTTTGAAAGATAGGTCACTCGACCACTGGACGCTGTGTACTATTTGATGGGGACAGAGAGGACCAACAAATATTATTTCGATAAAACGTGAAATTTACAACTAACAATATATTTGTTAAGCTAAATAAACAAAATGTGCTTACACTAAATCCCTGAAACAACAACAAACACGACTTTGACACAAATATTTTTGTTTTGTGACACTCTGTGAAGTAGGTTTAATGTGATAAAGGTTTTGATCATTAATGTCATCAGATTCGTCATGTTTCATAATAATGTCCATGTTGTCCATACTACCGGGAGCCCATTGAAAATAGATACAATGGTGACATCTGCTGGCCATAGTTAGTGGGTGTTTGTGACTTCACAAGCCCATTCACTAGGCAGCGCTGCGCAACAAGTTCCACTGCCCCGGGAAAAAAAACAAAAACGTAGTAAACGTCAATTAACGTTTTTGGCTGCATTCATTTGGATTTTAGTATACGTTATTAAGCGTTTTTGGCGGTAAAATAGTTTTTTTTTTTGTGCTGCTATTTGTGGCAGGGCTTTCTTTCAGGGGTTTACTGTACCCACATAGAACTACACAGTACATTTTGTAGAGTAAATTTTACTCCAGAAAGTCTATATTCGGTTCCACTCAAAACAGAATAAACTTTTACACTTGGAAGAGAGTAAAATACTGAAAAACAAACAAACAACAACAATTTACTCAACAGATTTACTGTGCACTTTACTGTGTTGATCATCAAGATAATAAAAAAAAAACTGAAAAAGCCACAGTTGCCACATTCTGTGACAGAATAAGATGGAAAAATTGCTCAGGTTGGATGAACATCACATGTAGCTACTGTCACATGGCAGCAAGTGCGCATCAATACACAAGCAGCATAAATATTTGAAGGGATCAATACGCGCTGGTAAACCGCGTCGCGGTTGACTGCACATGTCACAATTACCTTGTAAAGCGCAAACGTCCGGACAGAGTATGTGGCCAGCTCCACTGTGTCCAGCAGAGTGACCTGGATGAGGCCGTATGTCTCTGTGCCTCGGGTTGGCCAGTACTGGTCGCATTTCACCTAAAAATCAAGACAGAGGATGTTGTGAGACATCAAGTGCTTGTTTTGTGGGAAAGAAGTGCATGAGCACAGTGTGTACACGGTAAAAAAGAAAAAAAGAAAAAAAAAGAAAAGGGTTGGGGGATTAAAACAGATCAGTGAGACTTTGCAAAATTCAAACAGAAGTGTTGGGATAAAACTAAGTGGTAACCCAATGTGTGAAAGAGGTTTTAGTGCTTGTGAGAAGTGATATCTTTTTACAATGTGTGTGATCCTGCGAAAGTAGTGTCTGATACCCTAAAACTGTGCACCAGGAAGCTCCTGGCAAACGTTCACAGGGATCCACCACAGAGCTGGAAAAGTTGAGTGAGTATCACTTGACTCGACGTGGCCCTAACGCTCCAACCTCACAAATCCCCGAAAGACGACGTGGCACGCCTCGCCACCCAAAACACCTTGAAATCCCCCTCGCATCACACCGCCGTACTTGTAGTTCTTCAGCTCAGCCTCAGAGACCACAAGAGAGCGAAGCATCCCAGTGGAGCGGGAGGGGCGTACCAGAGCCTTGGCAGAATCAGGCCAAAGCAAACGCTGCTCACTGATCCCTTCGGTCCTCACATCAAAGACGGAACGCAGCTCGGCTCAGCTCGCTCTGCATTCCGCTGCTCCAGACTGAGGATTAAGCATTTTGGCCTGGGACATTCGGGCTGTAATTACAGCTTTTCCACCGTGTTCCCACCAGACCTTCAGACACTATCAGGACAAGAATGGTCTACCATAGTGGGGGGTGGTTGAAAACCGCACTCAACGTATATGCAGACAGCACATGTCTGGTGTGGATGCCTTATTCTGGTGTGCAGGCTACCAGCAGACCTGAGCTTTTGTGTGGCTCACTTAAAAGAAGAATCACACACAGCAAAAGCGGCAGTGTTAATTCACTGCCTACAGAGTTGAATGTAAAACTTAAAAATGTCTATATTAGTCTACACGATAGTTAACAGTTTTGGAAGGATTAGGGACGATACCGATTATTAGTAGTCAAGGAGTATTTGAAGCAGATATTCATTTTCAGTAAAGGGGGGGGGGGGGGTATTGGCGTCCAAAATGTTTAAAATACAAATGTCAATCTTGACTCTGTTGTAATGTCTTAAAGCATGTTTATTGAACAAATTTTCAGACTTTTAAAAATGTAGAATTTTTTTTAATTTTTTTTTAATCTTAGACAATTGACATCCTTTTAAATTTCTAACAAAACTTTCAGGGAGCTCCCAAGGTTATCAGGTTCTCTATTGTTTTCTACAGTAAATATTTGTTCTCAAAATTTAAAAATACCTGAAATCTTAAACTTTCACATATCTTTGTTTTAGTGTCGAACAAAAATAAATGCTTCAGAAGTTTCCCAGGGTTAATAGCATCTCTTATAAAGTTAACCGAAATGTAAATAAATAGCTCCCTGAGATTAAAATGGTTTTAGATTTCCCTTATATCGGCCGTTAGATTAAAAAAAAAAGGCCGATATCGATATTCGTCAAAATGCTCAATATAATCGACCTGACCAATTATCGGTCTATCTCTATTTTACAGTACAGAGTTAAAACTACTCTGATGGTAGTAGAAATTTAACACCAATCAACACTGGTCAGTGTTGATTTGACACTACGCAAGTGTGTACCGATTACTCTTCATTGTTCAGTTAATTAGTTGCTTAAATTACTACAATTAATATAACACTAGATTATCAACTAAAATAATAAATATAAATAATAAAATAAAATAACACCTACTCTGAACACCATCAAACTCTAAAAATATTTAAATTAGACTTCTTTTCTAAAATTAAAACTGCCAAAAATGTAACCCTGAAGTTTTAACACTCACAATTTTTGCTGCGTACTGATCCCATCTATGATCATTGGTGTTGGCATAAACACATAATAATGTAATGTAATGTGGACGGGCGTTAAACGCGATTAAATCATTTCCCCCAGCAAGTCTCCAACTCCACCGGAGAAAGGCAGGTTTATAGTAAACATTCAAAACACTAAAGAGCCAAGCAAATATTCCGAAGATGCCAATTCCTCATCTTTACGAGGCAGTTGATGTTCTTTGCGGCAAATATGCCACATAGTTCACTCTTACCAATGCTATAAAGTTGTCGTTTAAAAGCCTCGTGTATGAAATTGAATGCTACACACTTTACTGAACTGCAGCTAGACAGGAAGCACATTTGTAGGTGTGATCATGCAAGTGTAGACACTAATGTGCACTGTTTCTGAACTTCAGCGGTAACAAGAAACCCAAGTCAGTCCTCGTTGACTGCGGGTGCCTTGTGGCGCTTTGAAAATAGTTCAACTCATCGCATTTGGCTATTGCACAGGGAGAAACAGCAAAAAAAACAAAAAAAAACAGAAGCACAGAATAGAGAGGGGAGGGTAAGGAGAAAAACATGTGAGGAGAGGGTGCATTTGAAAAGGGATTAGCAAAGGAGAGAAAGCGAGATCTTGCCTTCGAGAAGAAATAAGAGGGCATCTGAGGGTCAAAGAGACACAACAGAGACAGTTGGAGAAGGTTGGAAAGGAAACAGCGTGAACACAATGCACAGGTTAATAATAGGAAAAGAAGCACAGATGAGGAGAGGATCATTACTGTATGAAAAGGATTCATTATTTCCTTCTTTTTTTTTTAAAACCCTCAGCCAGTCTTGTTCATTTTCCTTCTTACACGAAAATCAAATTAGCAACAAGAATGCCTTGAAGCTGAATATTTTCTAATTCATTACCCAATTTGATGTGCCTGTAACCCCCCCCATTACTATTAGACGCTCATTCTGTCGGTTTTTTTTTGGTAAGCAACTGCATCACAAAGCTTCCTTCTACTCTTCCTTAATGGAATTTCCTTTCTCTCACAATAAAACATTCTGGCTCCTCAATCTGCTTTTAACAATCCCCGCTATCCTAACGGTCAAACCTCCTTCCTCATTATGTCCGTGTAAGAATATATGTGGGCCAGCCGTGAATTTGACTGGAATAATATGTTCTAGGAATTGTTGCTGGAGGATCTGGTTCTAATTTTAAACATATAAACTTTTAAATGTTCCCTGTTATTTCCTCACAAATTGCTGCCTATCGCTGATGCAAGAGAATAGCTTGCCAGCTTTATTTTTTTTAATGTTCGATTAATTCCCCTTACTTGGAAAGCCTGTACTGGGGGAATTTCAGTCGCAACACAGCAGACACATCCACATCAAAATTTAGCAGTAATACATTTCATAATAATGCATATATTTGTGAAGACTGGGGTCAAGTTGTATTTTACAATTTTAAAAATGTGCAGAATTTCATGTTATAGATATGAGATGCACTGAGCTGTCAACAATGTCTTACAAATGCAATTATGCCATCTAGTGGCAGAAAAATTACCTCAACACAAATCAATATCACACAGCCGTTTTTTTGTTTGTTTTTTACAGTACAGTACATTTTAATTTTAACTCAATTGTGTGAATTATTATGGAATTACTGTATCAATGACTAAAAGATGCAGCCATATTTCTATTAGCTTAACATTTTTGTCCACTTTTATGTTAACAAGAGTATGTAAACTTAAAATCGTTTATTGTACATTTAGAACAGATATAAAATGTGCGATTAATCGTGAGTTAATACTGAAGTCATGTGATTAATAAAATTGTAATCGCCTGACACGTTGTGGCTAATACATTTCATGCTTTTCAATTCCATCCATCCTGTTTACCAGCCGAGTCTGTCTTTGCTATCCCATCTGCCATCGTGCCATATCTTACCCTTGACTTCTCCTCCAGCTTGGTCATCATGATAATGTTGGCTGTGTGCTGCTCCCACACCATCCTCCAGAAGTCCCCAAAGGTCTCCGGAAGGGAACCCTGAGTGGCGATGTAGGCGTTTTGACGCCGGTACCCGTCGATGTAGTTAGCGTTGATGTAGTCACTCCCTGGGACACCTGCACATGAAGAATGCACGTTGTCTGAAGAGAAAGGGACATTTTATAACAATTTTCCTTAGAGATAAACTGGACTGTTATTCTATTTTCCTGTGAATCAATCTATATAGATTATTCCCAGTCAAAAAGCAGGTTTATGCCCCAATAATGAATGGCTCAAGCGAGTTTGTGGCAGGAAGATGAATGTTTTCACAGGGCACAGTCCTTTGCGCTTGGATTGTTCAGTCGTCTTGTTTTATAATACACGCTAAGACGATCACGCATCTAATCTGAGCATACTCTGATGTGTGGCTTTGAATGGCAATATGACTGTAAGGCCGCTTGTGTGTAAGACGAGGCTGACACTGCTTGTGTCCTGGAAGGGATTGTGTGTGTGTGTGTGTGTGTGTGCGCGCGTGCATATGTGTGCGCATGCATTTGTGTATGTGATGTGAGAGGCCATCTGTGTGTGTTTGATTTCGGATCAGTCCTGCTCATCTGGGGCCTAATACCATAATCCCCAAAATCACTGAGTCATAGCTCAAACAAACAAACATGCACAAAAAATACACACTTGAAAACACACACACACACGCAGTTAGCGGTGACCTGATTATGCCAAAGTGGGGCACACAAACTCCTTTTTTTTTCTGCATCTTTTGATGGCAATTTAAATGAACAGTGACAAAATGCCGACGGGTCATAGTTGAAGGTAAATGAAGTCCGTACATTTAATTTTTGAAGAGTGTTTGGATGGTGTATCTGGCACAGTTTTTAATTTCTCTGCAACTTCATGAGGATGAATTCCTCCAAAATATTTTCATATTTTTATAATTGATAATAAATAATTTCAAAAATAATTAAGTATAATTAATTCAATAAGATAAATAAAACATGAATAAAGATGTTTAAAATGTACTATTGCACTGATATATTTTTTTAACATCTTAACCAATTTTAGGATACATAGGAAAATTATGCAACAAATATTACAGAGTAAATATTCAGTGGGCCGGATTACACAAAAGAGCAGACCCTGTGTGGCCACATTTTGCCAGCATTCTTTAGATACTCATTAAACTCAAGTACGATTATTAGCATTTGTGTTACGGTTACTCAAAAGGTTCCAAAAAGCTCCCCCTCGTTGCCCCTAAAGTATTTCTTGAGTGCAATAGGGATCCTGAAAAAAAAAACTTCTTGTCGTCATTTCAAATGCAGAGGAACCAATTCGACCCACAAAGCATTTGAGGAGCGTCATGGCAGCAGATTGAGCCGTATTTGCTTCTTTGAAACCATTCAAGTGCGAGTCAACGTTTATCAAAAGTCTGTAAAAGGCAGCTTAGCTAAAAGCTTTGATATGCTACAACAACGCATTGTGCAGAACGCACACACCCACTCACATGGACACACACTTTCCATGAGTCGCTTGGCAGCTGACGAAACTTCCCAGGAAGTGTGTGTGTGTGTGCGGGAGATTGGAGGACAGAGCTGTCTGTAAGGGAACATGCATATCTGTTGCTGCACACAACTTCTGCATAATTATATGTGCATGCTTAATTGTGTTTGTGTGTGTGTGTGTGTGTGTGTGTGTGTATGTACACAATATTTTTATGCAGTGCTGAGGAACAAGCGAGAGTCAGGCTGGGGGGGAGGGGGGGGGGGGTCTTCACGCATGCTCTGCCCAGATAAGGCTCATCTGTTTGGGCTTGGCCTCCCACTTTCTCCCTCTCCCAAAATCGGTACTGCCAGTTTCTCTGCCTCGGGTCCGTCACACCTGAAGTGGTTGAATATGTCTCGACAGACTTTTTTCCCTCTCTCTCACATACCGTGAAATTATATCAGTAGAGAGTGTAAACAAATTGTATGAGTTAGGGGTGTCAAAATGAGTGCGTTCATTTTGAGTTAATTTAATCTGTACTGACACGTCCACGTCAAAATTTTGCAGTAATAAATTGAATAATAATGCATATATTTGTGGAGACTGGGGTCAAGTTGTATTTTACAGTTTGAAAAATGTGCAGAATTTCACAAGTTACTTCATGTTAAAGATGATATAGCTCTTAATATGAAAAGAAAAATGCACTGAGCTGTCACCAACGTCTTACAAATGCAATTATGCCATCTAGTGGCAGAAAATTACCTAAACACAAATCAATATCACACTCGTTTTTTACAGTACAGTACATATTTTTAATTTATGAATTATTATGAAATTACTGTACCAATGATCAAAAGATGCAGATCAATCGTGAGTTAACTATTGAAGTCATGCGATTAATTCCACCACACACCCCTAATTATAATCTTTGTTCTGTTTGAGATCTGGCAATCCCAGCTCTGAACTTAAACTAAACCCTCTGTGTTCCCCCCCCCCACTCTACTGAAACGAGAGCAAGCTCGTGCAAGTAAACGCCCACACACAAACACGCTGGCAACACGTCTTACCCTCAATGCCAGAGAGTATCACCCTGGAGTGGTCGTAGGCAATGACGTTAGCGTAGCGGTTCTTTGGTTTGTTGACCTCCAAGTTGGAGTTCTCCCACGTGAACTGCTGACCGGGGTCAACAGACTGTGAGGCACAAAAAGACAAAAGTTACCGTCAAGAGTCGGGGAACAAACGTGGGGACTGGTGCTTGTTTTGGAGGATGTTCACAGGCACGTTGGCACTTGGCAGTGTTTGGACTCCAAATGAAAGATTGTTTTTGAAATGGTTCTTCCTGCATATGGTCTGGCAGCTGCACTAGTCTGACAAATCACCACAGCATGGCTGTTTGGGTGCCATGATTTGAAGGAAAATGGAGAAATGACATCTGGAACAACATGTAGAGGAGCAGGGATGGGAACGTTTCATGTGCTGGAGCTTAAAGGAGAAAGGTTACAAAATGTACCTCCTGTCCTTTAGCTCCAGATTGTTCATGGCTTCCACACACTGTACACTTGTGTTGGCTTAAAGTGGGCCCTTATACTTCACACACTCACCAGCTACTAAATTGTTCCAATTTAATAGAAGAGTTTTAATTTAAAAAAAATAAAAATAAAATGAAGAAAGTCAGCCACTTATAGACACTTATAGTTACTGTATCAATCAATCCAAATATTAGGAATACGACTCAATGGATTCAGTGTAATCTTACGCCGTTAAAAAACTACGATAACAAATATTATTAAATTAGCAACCTGACAAACGACCACCATCGTTGTGGAATTCTCTTAATAAAATAGAACGAGCACTTCAAACGCTTCTAAAATCATCCATAACAATAAATTAAGGAGAAAAAAAGCAATACATGACCTATTTAATTGCCTACGATGCTCTTTCTCAATAATTTTTTTTCCAGTTGCGCTATTTAAGTCAAGCTTTTAGGGCAAGAGATGCCGTTTGAAACATTATGATAGATACATTAAATTGGAATTTCACCCCGTATAAGCTTATTGGTGGGTATTTTTAACCGAAACTTGTCAGCTAATCAGAAAAAAGGCTCCTCCAGTAGTATAGAAGGACAAGGGCTGAGAAATGATAAATGATATTGTTTCACTATAATTGGAAAGTGTTTTTGACCAGATTTTTGATAGTCATCACTCAAAATCATTCTCCAAAAATGCAGTTTTCCGATTTTCAAAATTCTTGGTACGTTTTATTTGAGTTAAAGTAGCCATTCCAACCAAACTCAGCAATTTGACAGACTGACATTTTTGGAAAATATTGTCATGTTGCGAATAAAATACAATTCTGACATAGTCAGGCATATAGCCTCTTTAAATATCTTTAAATATAACCCTCTACTACATTTTTATACATTTTTAAGTATTTATTTAATATTTTTGGGTAATTCTTTAGTGTATCGCGGAATTTGGGCCAAAACCTCCTACGTCACAATTTGATAAATTTCATATTTTAGTTTAAAATGGCTTGCTCTCTTTGACGATGCAATGGTTGAACAAAAGGCTGTTTTGGGGTTCTCCTGAAATGAGATGATTTTGGAGGAACAAGAATTCCACTGGACACCAGTGCTATTTTTTTTTTTTATATCTGCACCATGTATTTAATTAAATAATAATGTAAAAAAAAAAAAAAAAAAACACCACTGCCAACAATAATTAAAATAACTCTGGCAGAGCCAATTAAAAGTAAATTCAGCGTGTATATATATATATATATATATATATATATATATATATATATATATATATATATATATATATATATATATATATATATATATATATATATATATATATATATATATATATATATATATATATATATATATATATATATATTAACTGCTTATTCCTTCAAGGTATCCAATTTGTATGAGAAAATTAAGACAGAAATAAAAATAAAAACAAAAGAATAACAGATTGAGACCATCTGTAACAATAATTAATTAACCAACTTTTTATGCATCCATTTGCTATTCTTATCCTCATTAGAGTTGTGGGTGAGCAAGAGCCTATCCCATCTGACTTTGAACATTAGGCGGGGTGCACCCTGGACTGGTTCGCCGTCAATCACAGAGTAGAGTTTCATTTTGTCCAACTGCAACTCACCACTGACCGTTCCAAATCAAGTACAAAGTGAAGACCGAAAAAGAAACGCAGGCCAAGTTTGAAGAAATCAAACCGAAATGATTGTGGGACTTTCCGCTGTCTATCGAGAGGACAACTAGCAGAGAAAGATGATACACGCTGAAAAAGATTCCTCTTGGGAAGGAGAGGATAGTTGTGTTAGACCAACACATTAAGTTCCTGGAGGGTAATTACAGTGTAAGCATCTCTGCAAGCAGGGAGAGGCAGACATGAGGTCATTATGGAGCCGTCGATGGAGAGAGATGAGGACGAGAGAGCCAGCGCAATTTAGCAATTGTGAATATTATACGACAGATAATTACGGTTTGGTTGGGGGGAAATGGACAGGGGTGGTACTATGGACGTGCGTGTTTGAGGCCGATCCTGTTGCTCTGCCCAATATCATGTGCGTCTGATTATTTCACCGCAATCATTTCTGCTCTTCCCCTCAATGCCTTGGCCATCCATCTCTCCCGCTCGCTCGTTAGGGGCGAACAAAGCACACAGTCATGCAGAGAGAGAAAGCCAGGAGGCTCAAACCGCACGGCTGCTTCCTACACCGGCTCGTCCATCCTTCTCCATGCCCTCTCCCAAAGCCTTACAAACATCCTCAAGCTGCTTTTCTACTCTCTTTGCTATAATGTGCGCTTGTCGTCCGCCTCTATACGACGGCCACACATCATTGCTCCGTCTCATGTGGGAGCCAATTAGAGGCTCGTGTCTCCATCACTCAATCCGGCCTTGATCCAAAAACCCTGGTTAATATCTCTCTGTGGAGCTAACTGCGATGCTAGCTCAATTTGCTAAACTGCCAGCATTTTGGGGAGTCTTTCTGTGATGGACATGGACTGCGGTGCAAGAAAAACTTGAGCCGGGCGCACATTGACTGGCTTTATGCATCTCATGGTGAGGCTGCAGTGCCTTTATATTTCTATCTGCACCAGTGGACCGGATAACAATCTGGCTGTAAGCAAACTTTCCTTGAGCACTGCATTTTCAATTTCCATCTTTGGGTTGTGTGGATAAGAGCACGACAGCGGAATGGGAAATGTGCTCAATCTTGCATCGCTTTGATCAATATACAGTACAGTATGCTACAAGGACAAAAGTAATGGGACATTATGAATCATGCAGTTGTTTTCCAATTTACATTCCTCACTCTTCTGGGAATACTTGCTACAATATTTCAGAGCATGTCCATTCATCCAGAAGAACATGTGAGGTTAGAGGTCATTAGAGCTTATAGAGCAAGCTCAGTCACGCATTCTTCGATGCACCTTGCTTCATGCACTGGCAACATTTAAACAGCCTCTACAAAAATGAAAGCATGATTATTCAAAATATCTTGGTAAGATGATGAATTCAGATTTAGGGGGGGGGGACTGAAGGTTCTATGTAATGAATTTTGATTTCATCTATCATTTACCAAAACATTGAGTATATGTCAGAGTAATGTAAAATAACTACTTCCACATTATGAAAACATGCATGTGAGGTCAATTGAAATTCTAAATTGCCCATCTGAGGTAAGCCCAAAATCAATCACAACTCTAAAAAGGATATGTGGTAGAAAATTAATACATACATACATACATAAATGAATGAATGAATGAATCTTAAACCTGCAAAGCCAAGGCCTTACAGACTAAAGTATTGCTGCTCTCACACGGCCCAATTAAAGATGTGAGTCGTGAGAGTTTGTCAATATACTGTAGTACGGGGAAGAGCAAGTGGCCCCATCATTAAAAAACAAAAACAAACAAATGAAACAAACATTTCAGTGAACAAACCCCCAAAATCTTTCAGAAAATGCTGAAAAAGGAAAATTCAATATAATCCATGGAAGGTGAATATATATACAGATGTATATATATATATATATATATTTTTTTTAAATCAGCGAATATGCGAGGTGCAGGTGCCGAACTACAAATATGCATCAAGTGTAGTTTTAAGTTGTAATATCACCATTCACCACTAGATGCTGTAGTAGTTACAACATGATTAAGCCTAATCATTTTTTGCTGTTTGTAATGATATGGAAACCAAATATAGTACCTCGATATTAAAACTTCGAGTGAGTTGATTTTTTGTGAAAAAATGCACAAAATGAATTTTGAGTTGCTGTTCAGCAGTTTTGTGCTGTCCTTAAATGGTAATTTTCATACGAAGGTCCGTTGCCATAAAAAAAAAAAAAAACATAGTATATGGTTATATTGTTTGCTTCAAACCCTTTGGTGTTGGGTTAGGATGGTGGATCTTTTATACATCTATTGAAAATGCAGTGGGAAAAATGAATCCTATGAAGAGCATGTATTTCGTATTTTGTCCATTTTTTAAACAGTATTTCTGTCATAAATCTGGATAGGAAGAGCGTGGTTCAACACGAGTAGCACTGATGAAAATGTGTGGCCCCCTCCAGCATTTACGTTGCCCATCCCTGCTATAGTACATGCTGGAATGTGAGGAAACTCTGCGAGAATTCCATTCAAAGTTATTAAAAGTGGGCAAGAAATGATGATCCCAATTTAACATGGATGCGGGCCAGAGAAACTCCTCAAGTTGTAGCTTCTGAGAGGGCAAACAGTTGGCATTCTTACCTCGTACTCTTGTGAGAACTTGAGATTGTCGTTTGCTTTGAGGCGCTCAATGTTATCTGCCAGCTCCGAGATGGGGACGGGTGGGTGACTTGCCATGCCTGCCGAGCACAAGGAGAGAAAATAAATAAATAACAGAGGCCGTTTTGGAACATGTACAACTCCACTTGTTTTTGGAAAAAGAAAATGTTAAGAGAGTTAAAAAGATCTTTTTTTTGGTGTGTGTGTGTGACCACAGTCACAGCGGAGAAAGCGAATGGAAGTGTTTCTTGTTAAGTGACCATTCTCTCGCCAAAGCAGACAGAAAGAACAATGTGCGTGTCTGGAAAGTTACTGAGGCACAAGAACATGTCCTTTGAGTCGATGCAATACGGCTGGTGGAGATTAAAAAAAAAGGCGCTTACACAGACGGTTAAAAATTTAACATTGGGGCGAAAAAAAACCTTTTAATAAAGTACAATGGAACTTTTAAACTTGATTGCCTCTCAAGTCAAACATTAAAAAAAGTTTGTTGCTCTCACAAATACAATCACTATCACACTGTAGTTAAAAAATACTGAAGGGTATTTCAAATATTTTGGACTTTTTTGGTGCTTTTTTTCCATTCACAATTTTTGTAAAAAAAAACATGTCTCAAGATCTAATCTCAGTGAGAACTAGAAAGCATTATAAAAGTTTTTTTTTTTTTTGTGATGACAGGCATATAACCAGAAATTGAACTTATTGCGACAACAACACTTTTGCCCCTATCCTCGCAGCTCAGGACGATATGGCTAGAGTGAAATAAGTTAGAAGTTCCACTGTATAACATTATTGACGATATGTTGTCAATTCAAGCAGCTTCATCCTACGTGGGATGAAAGTTAGTTAGCATGAACGTCTGCAAGGACCACAAACAGATCGAAAGAATGAGAGAAATGAACTGGCGAGGAGTTAAACGATGACGGCAACTCTTTGGTGGACTGTGAGAACGACTAACTTGACAAACGCCGATAACCACGGTACACTGATACGCGGTAGGCTGAAAAGGAAACAACAGCATAGTTAAAGAAAAGCAAAAAACAAGGAAGAAAAAGTTTCTGCGCAGATGTGCTTACCTGGAGTCTGGAAGTTGATTCTACGCAGCTCCACGGGATCAGTGGGATGGTGAGACGACATGGCTTTGTTGCACGGGAAACTGCTCTTCCTGCCCTCGGCCTCGGCTCGTTTCCTGCGAGTAACATCAGACAACTTTTACATGCAGTTTCACTTCATTCACTGTTGTATTTAAAAAAAAAATGTACAATTTAAATTTGTATAATGCTTGTCAATACTCAACTCAATTCTCAAAGTGTTGCTGGATGTTTGTTGTGTGAATGCTGAGAGACTAGGCAGTGTTTAAAAAAAATACAAAAACAAATTAGTCATTGTATTACTTTTCTGATTGTTTTCAAATATTTTTAATAGCATCTTAAAACTCATTCAATTAACACAATGAGGTGAGCAATTACTTTGGAAATGCTGGATTTTGGCTGTCACAAGATAATAGCAAAAAAAATTGAAAAAGCCAGACAATTACATTGTTGAGAGGCCATGTTTGTACCACTTACTGTCAAGGCAAAATGAGCAAGCAAACTAGGGATTACTATGATATACCAAAATATAGCAACCGTCAGTAGTTAAATTCTTTCTTTGCCATTTTGGTTTTGAGAAAACATCTGTCAGCATTCACACGCACTGTCACAGAAAATGCCATTTTTAAAATTTTCATGACAGTATTACACACATAGAAATAAGTGATTTATTGAATCTAGAAAAAAGATAGACCAAGTTTGTTACCTGTCAGGTTTGCTGGATCCAGACGGGAGAAGAGGAGCACAAAAAGGAAAAGACAATAATGAACAACATTATTATGTGTGTTCTGTTACTGTACTTCCTCTTCTCTTTTACAATTATTTATTATTAAACAACAACAGACAACAATCTGAATCCATCAGCCTATCATTGCCTCATAAAAGCATCTCTGATGGGTGCGTGTATATTTAAAACATCCCTCAGCATCAAGGTGCTCGCTAATGTCCGATGATCATCCTGAACTTGCATCATGGATATTCATTTCCCCGTACCGCATCTGCTGCGACAATTATTCATGTGCGTTAACAAAGCTTCAGCCGGGAGGCCTGATAATTATCATAAACAGTGATAATGTTTGACGAATGCATCTACCTCCCAATCATTTGGCAAGACATCCTACATCTCACTGTTTGGAAACTGAGAAGCACCTTAAAATGGATAGGTGTGAAAAGGATCTCGATTTTCTATCTATCTATCATTTCATCAGGCTGCGTTTACCTTTTGAAGAGAAGGATGGCAATGACAATGCACACGATGAAAATAACGGCCAACACAGGACCAACAACCCACAAGAGGCCCTCTTCCTCATCAACCATTGGCTGCGGGTCCACGCCTGATGACGTCACGGGATCAGAATACGGGCTGGTGGAGAACATGGTCTGTGGAAGAGCGCGTGATATGAATGATAAAATCTAAAAAAATATTGATGAACTTTGAAGGATGTGCTTGTATCTTACGTTCTCCGAAAGGTCAAGGAGGGCGAGCACAAAGAAGACGTATTCCTGGCCGTTCTGCAGCGGACGGTTGCGGAAGTCGCCGTAGTTTTGCCCGTCACCGAGCGTGAACTCCGGGGGGAGGGTTTTAAAGTGAGCGCTGACGTACGCTCTGGGATCTGATTGGCTGGCTTGCCTGCGGATGCGGAGGGCTCGGCTCACGCTGGTTCGGTTAATCTCTCTCAGCAACTGACGTGGAAGAACAGCACAAGGGACAGAAATAATTAGCAAGATTTGAGATAAAAAAAACCATAAGACAGCGTACGCAATGGAGGTCTATTTCTTTTTAGGTGAGAACATTTTGCTCTCTGTAACATCTGTAAATAACTCTAACCCTGTGACTCAATGCCCTCGGAATGTATGGAGCACATTGACTGTTTTCTTGAAGGATGTTGCAAACTGTTGTTGGAATATTTTTCAGCAAAATACTTCAGATGCAGCTCCCTTGAGTCGGATATCATTCAAAATGAAAAGGGCAGCAGCTTTGATGCAAAGCAAAATAGAACCTGAACATTTACAGACGACCTTTTTCAATCTCCCATTACTTGTAGTTTGGCATAAAATGACACTACCTCATCTAAATTCATCTGGTCTGGCTCCTCCCATGGATTCAAGAACTTCCCTCCTCGTTGTTTCTTCAGTGGCACCACCACCACGTAATAACCCCTGAAAGACAGGAAATGTGATACAGCGCTTATAACGCCCCACAGCCTCAATTATAAACAGTACATTAAAAACTGTCTGATAATTTGAGTCAAAATGGAAAAAGTACAATGCAGCTCTTGTATGGGATTTGATGTGCAGGTGTACCTAATGAAGTGTCCAAATGGTAGCGCCACATCGGAGAACAAAAGTAAATGTTATTTTTTTTTTTATCAGTTTGAGCGCCAATAGCTTCCACCAAGCCATGAGGGCACTCACGCTAAAATGATAAATGTGTCCCCAGTGCATGACTCACTCCAGCGCTTGCTGCTCGCACTTAATAACATAACTGGCATTACATCAAATGTGGTGAAATGTTGAATTTGCAGCAGCGAGATGAACAGATATGAGGGTGGAATTGCTGATGACGTGCTTTAGTAATAAAATGAAACATGCAGCTGATTACTGTTAGCGTCTACATGTTTTTTATCAAAATGGAAAGAGTGTAATGAGAAAAAAGAAAGAAAGTGACATGGGTGGAAGGAAACTACAACCAGTGTGGGTGTTGCAGTGGGATGACTCATGCGGAGATTTACAGTGGAGTTTATTCTGGGTTTGAAAGAGATTACGAGTTTTGTGCTTTTGCCCTGTCTGCTGTGGGAGTTGGAAGAATTGCAAGGCCGCCAATTCGTAGAGAGAAATCCCTCCTGTTTGGCTAATAAATGTAAGACAGGATGCAACAGGGGGGTTGGAGGAATTAGCTCAAAGGGCCAAGAGAGACGTTAATTCTATTAGAACCTAATTGAAGTATCTCTGTTGTATTAAATCACATTCTCGTCTCTAGAATGCGCTTTCCTTACTTGACTTTTGCTGCCGTCTGCACTGACGGAAGTTGTACAGTCACCATGCCGTCAGCGTTGGTCTTTCCCAGCACGATGGGCTTGCTTTTCAAGATGTCTGGAGCGGTGGTGGCGGTGACGCGGTGCTGCAGGCCCCCGGCGCTGTTGGCCCGGTTGGTAAGCAAGAAAGAGTACAAGGTGTCTGGCTGCAAACCAGTGATCAGCTTCTGAGTCTGCTTCCCATCCACCTCCACAGACTGGCCCTTTCCGTACAGGATCTGAATATGGAGAAGGTATTTGACTAATTTATTTTAAAGAGTAGGCCAACGCACTACTAAAAAGCTGCATATTTTTCCATTAAATATGTGGTGAAACTCGTACATACCGCCCACCTTAAATCCTAATTGATAGCAATGGGCGCTAAAAAATACACATGTAAAATCTGATTTGATTCATTTAAACTTGGTAGCATCAAATGCTGCGAAGGTTCATCTAAAGTTGTGCCTTTTGCGGCGATATAAATTTAACATGGGTAAGTAATCCTGTTCAACAAATTTAGGTGTTTACTTATTATATCAGATCACATTTTGCTCTCTTTCATCCAACACATGTTTTAATGGGGTCATAAACTGAACAGACTTTATAGTCAAATTGCAGCCAATCATTTGCTTGATTTGGCATAACTAATGCATGTCATGTTGTTTATGATGAATTGATTTGATTTAGAAGATGTTAGTGCATCAAAATCAAAACTGAATCAAATCAAAATCCAGATACATATCGATTTGTCTTTTATTGAAGAGATCTCACACCCTTAATACTTACAGTGAATGGCTGGGTGGGATTCTTGTCTCGGACCTCCCAGGACAACAGAACAGAATTCTTCATGGCGGCCTTCACTTTGAAGTTGGTGGCAAAAACTAAGGTGGACAAACAGAGACCAAAACAAACGAAATGAAATGAACTTGATGGTGAATTTTTGTTTGCTCAAGCCCGATTAAAGGGTATACCTGTGTGTAAGTCTCAAATACAAGCCATCTACTCATATTTGCCTGGGTCAGCATTCAGTCAGAGTGACTGGACAGACCCAAGAATCTTACCTTGCTTTTGGAAAAGGATGTTTTGTCTAAGAGTACAGCGACAAGACAATGAAAAAGGACACTTAGGATGTAACCAGATGTGCGTGTGATTGTGTGCATGTTGGCACAAGGGTGTTAAGTTAGAAAGTGTGTCTGGTGTCCAGAATGATGAAGATGAGTTGTTCGGGAGTGAGTGTGAATCCTACCTTGGTCTAGCCGCTGCGTCCTAAACTGGACACCGGGGCTGTACGGACCGGGCCCGACAGACGTGAACGCGCACACCCTGACATCATACACAGTATCCGCACTCAGACCCTCCAACAAAACACTCGACCCTGGAGTGAGCACCACAACTTCCGAGGAATTTCCCCGACTGTTTATATCCTTGTACAGCACCGAGTACTTGACAATTTTTCCGTTTTGCTCAATGAGCGGCACTGATTTCCATGTCAAGCGTAGGGAGTTGGCAGACATTTCCTCTGAGATAATATTTTCTGGGTATCCAGTTGGGGTGCCTTCAGGCGTGGTCACTTCTTTAACTGCCTCTTCTCCATAGCCCATTTTGTTACGGGCGGACAATCTGAAAACATAGTTGGCTCCCTTGTGGATGTCCTGAGCTGTGTAGCGATTTTCCTTGGTGGGGAACTCCACCACTGTGAAGGGAAGGACGTCGACGCGGCCAAAGGTGAGGCGGTAACCCAGGAGTGGTGTGGGGGGATTTGGCGGCGGGTACCACTGAAGCAGAGCGGTGCCCGAGTCAGTTGCGCTCGCCATTAGTTTGGGCTTTTCAGGCACTACAAAAAGGAATTAAGAGAAAAGAGTGTGAGGAAAACCAAACAATCAATAAACTGCAAAAAAAGTTAAACTGATGATATTAATTAATATTAAAATTAAATTTATATTTTAATCATAATTAATCACGTGACTTCAATAGTTAACTCATGATTAAACACAAATTTTATATCTGTACAATAAAAAAGTACAATAAAATAATTATTGTTAACATAAAAGTGGTAAAAATGATTGAGACAGTAATTCATAAAATTTTGTTAAAATTACAAAAGATATACTGTACTGTAAAAAAACGATTGTGATATTGATTCGTATTGGGGTCATTTTTCTGCCACTCGATGGCATAATTGCATTTGCAAGGCATTGGTGACAGCTCAGTGCATTTTTTCTTTTCATATTAAGAGCTATCTAATCTTTAACATGAAGTAACCTGTGAAATTCTGCACTTTTTAAAATTTATTGTAAAATACAACTTGACCCCAGTCTCCATAACTATATGCATTATTATTAAATTTATTGCTGCAAAATTGTCTGCTGCGTTGCGACTGGAATTCTCCCAGTACAGGCTTTTCAAGTAAGGGGCGGTCAATAATCGCACGTCCCATTTTTTTTTTGGTGGCGTTAAAGGAACTTTAAATAAAATAAAAACACACAAATTTTGACACATCCATTATTAATATATTTCCATAACTTACGTGGCAGAGCAGTGCAGACGCCAACAGGTTTGCTGCGGGCGCCATCTCCCTTGGCAGTGTAAGCTCCTACTGAGATGGAGTACGAAGTGTCAGCATTCAAGCCTCCGAGCAGCACCTCCTGCAAAACAATGAGCGGTCGGTCAGCTGCAACGTTTTGCAACGATGGCTATTCTAAATACCAGAAGGTGAAAACCTCAAATTCATAGGTAAAAATCTTTTTCTGTTTGGATTGTTCACCTTGCTGCTCGTTTGAGTTTGACATTAATAGATGAATAGACTACAATACCATAAATAACACTTATTTACATCTCATGCTCTATTATTCTCATTAGTTAACAAGCTTAAAGACATATTTACTCACATATTGTGCTGATTGGTCATATTCCCACTGAGTATTGATAAAAAAGACACAGAAAAGGTGCAAGTATTAATTTAAGGTGCTAAAGACTGTAAATTGGATTTCATAGAATTCCATTTGGGAGTGTTACCTGTGAGTCCTCTATTAGGATGTCCTTGATGGAGGGCTGACCCTGAGGCTCGCCGTAGTTCATCCTCACGTAGTGGACTTGGTAGCCTCGGATTTGACCGTGCTGCAGCTCAGGGGCTGGCGCTCGCCATTTCACCCTAATGGTTGAGGCGTTCACTGTCTCTGCGTCCACCCCTCGAGGAGGACCACTTGGAACTATAAATGCATTTTGGGATAGAGGTCAAGGGTCACTGATGATGGGCACTTAAACGTCAGCGCGGAAGTATTCTTTATAATTAAAAATAGATCGGGGGGAGAAAAAGACACTGAAAAACTGATGTAAAAATGCAGCCATCCAAAAAGTCTAAATTTTCAGTGATGTCTGGGGAAAAAAGGTCAAAATAGTAAAAAAAGAAAAAAAAGAAAGAACATGTGGGTGCTTGAGGAAAAACATGGAGAAAAAAGCAGTGACGGATAAGAAGCAAATGTAGAGAAAGATAAGAATGGCAGATAGAACGGGATTTGTCTCCACGGGCAGATAAACAGTGGCAGACAGTCAAAGAGAAAATACTGTTATCAAGAAAAAAAACTCTCTTGTGCTGCCAAGAACTACACTTTTCCCCCACAACACTGGAGTCAGTGTTATTGGTGGAACGCTGGGAGTATCAACCATTAGGTAGGAATAGTCAAAATATCTCTGAAAATATGACAAAATTAGGAAAACACATTGATGAAACGTGGCTAAAACACATTCAAAACAGCTGTTCAAGGTGTTAGGGATTTGGCAGGGCAGTTAGGAGTGAGGGAAGGCCAAGGTTCACCCAAAGTTATTGAGGAATATTTGTTATTCCAAGAAAGGGAAATCCACACATGAGGATTTGAGACCAAAAGGGCAAAAAGCAGTAAAAAGAGAGGAGTAAAAAAGCGGATTAAAAAAAACTAAAGCAGCATGTAAAAAAGAGTAGCTGCAGATGGAGTGGAAGCAGTAGCAAGGGAAGAGAAAAGTGACTTTTTCCAGTTTGGGTGGTTGGGAGGGATAAAATGGTAAAGGTTTTCAAAATTGTTCTGAAATGCATTGTTGAGTAAGTTAGCCACAGGTGCTTGGAGCTCATTAGTCGTGTTAGTGGGGTAGCGGTAGCCATTGCTAGCAGGGCGGAACATCCACAGACTTTTTGGAAACATACCATCTTCCTCGGTGCGGATAATCAGCTGTAAACTCTCGGGTCCGTCGCCGGCTTCCGTCTGCGCCCGCACTGTTATTCCGTACTCAGTCCATTTCTCCAGGTTTTCCAAGAGATACGGCGAACCTTCCGTAGGAATGCCGTCAATCCTTTTGGATGTTTTGTTGACCCCGGTAGTGGAGTACTGGATGGCGTATCCCGTAATGACGCCGTTCTGAAACTCCACAGGTGGTGGTGCCCAACTTACCAGGATGCTGGTAGAAGTGGGGCTGGTGCATGTTATGTCCTGGGGAGGTGCTGAAGGAACTGATTTGCCAGTTTGAGGAGGCAGAGTTGGTATTGTTTTGGATTAAGTGTGAGTTGTGTGTAAGTTGTTATTGGGGTGAGGTGGAGGAATGGGGATGGAATGGAGCAGACACAAGACAGAGAACAGAAGACAAAGAAACATAAAATGAAAACAAAACACTGGAGAACAGAAGCTATCAAGAAAAATGGCCCTCTGACTAGAAAGCAAGATGACTGAACAAAGATACTGAATGATGGGTGTCGACTTCTGTTTGACTGATGAAAAGAGAGTGAATGACTTCAAAAAGACGCAACACAAAATAGACTGACTAGAGCTTAGAACACACAAACATACCTGCCTGGGACTTACTTGTCCTACTCAAGTCTGAGTGCTTGATCCATGATGGAGATCACATCTCCAGCTACAAACTTCTGACTTTTTATTTTTATTTGTTCTACCCATGCTTAGACTGCATCTCTTACAGACCTCACCTTGATATCCCACAATAGAAATGACTTTACTATGTTATGCCAATCCAGAAAGATAGCCAGGTTTTGGAACTCATATTTGACTTTGATTTGCCAAAATATCAAACCTGAGGTCAATGTAAGTGATAATTCAGGTTGGGGCTATTTGTAACAATGCAAACAAAACATGCTTATGACAATGTGGAACATTTCTGACCCCTTTTAAAGTTATGCTTCTGTTGCACTTTTGACTGATTTTTTAAATTTAGGTTCATATCGAAGGTGTGTACAGTATCTATGCTCAGCCATTGGTAGCTGATTCAACTACAATTTTTGCATTGTTCAAATAAAGCCTGACTCTTTTCACACACCCCCATTCACACTGTACAATATGCAGCTGAACTTACGTGTCTGAGGTGTGTCAATGGAAATCTCGTTGGTATAAGCACCAATGCCATGTTTGCTACGGGCAGCCAGTTGGAAAGTGTAGGCTGAGAAAGGCTTGAGGTTCTTCAACAGGTACGAGGTTGTCGGCTCAAAGCTCACCTTCTTCTAAAGGGACAATGAAGGTATACAGGGATATTAACATCGGTCCCTCCTGATTTTGAAAATGTCAAAAGCCATAATTCAAATTCCATTGACCAACCAACAACCAAGTAACCCTTCCCATCTCCATTGCTCACCTCCTCTGTATCGTCTGCTCGTCGATAAACCAGTTCATATCCTGTGATCTGGTTGTCAGGGCCACCCTGGGGTGGAGCTACCCAGGACAACAGGATACTCGTCTCAGATTTGGCCTCTCCTTTGAACTCTGAAGGCTGGGAGGGGACTGAAGAGTTCAAGAACAAGATCATTATTGACTTATTTGTTTGATCTATAAAGGGTGACATATACTGGCGTCTTACCGCCAGTCTTGGCAATAATCTGCAGGTCCTCGGAAAGAGGACCATCTCCAACAGAGGTGAATGCCAACACTCTGATGTAATACGTCTTGTTAGGAGTTAAGCTCTGAATGGTGATAAAGTTGGCGCTCCGCACCATCTGCTTCTCCCACTGCATAGCACCCATACACAAGGCAAAGGATGAACACAATTGACACGGAGTCGGCAAGTCTTTCGACAAACGTTATGAACAAATACCTGGTTCACTGGCAGCGTGTTGTCTGAGGTGTAGTACACCCTGTAACCCACTACCTGCCCGTTGGGTTCCTCTGGCTCATCCCAGTGGATGATTGCCGTTGTGGTGCTCAGCATGCGACCTCTGACCTGCGAGCGAATAATAGTAAATACTTATCCTACTACCACTAATTCACTCATTTACTGCCATTGACGGCTATAGACGTCAAAGATCCATTTTAGCTGGGCTGGCAGAGAATGATCTGAAGTGAAGGTACAGGATATGCAAATGTGTCATGAAAACCATTTAAATACAGTGATGACGAGTGCCCTGACTCATGAGTTTGTTTGATTTTTTTTTGTTGTTGCCATGACTTGCGAGTAATGAGTTACTAGCGAGCTTCAGGTTTGCCACAGTTGAAAGTTGAAAACAAAGGGGCAATTTTGGTGAAAATGAAAGACTAATTAAAATAACGTGGCATGGAAACTTTAAAGACAAATTTATGGCTGCAGACAATAAAGCCTTTTTCACACTGCACTTACTCATTATGACACAGTTGCGCGGCAATGCCAATGACCGGTTGCCAGCATGCCCATATTTGGGTATGCGGACGTAGACGCCTTACCAGAAAGTAAGAACAGGGATTTGGCCACTGGTTTGAATTCACTTTGACAGGATGTATCTTTTATCGTTGCAAAAGGAAGCCCGGACTTTGCTAATTTTAAGATGGAGGAGGAAAACATGAACGACAGAGAAAACCAATGGCTCGGCAGGAACTTGGATAGTTTCATTAGTTGTAAATAAGGCAGCCAAAATAACACTAATGACTCTGCTAGCTCCTCTCCAATTGGAGGCGTTTGTCTGACGTTATGACACCGCTGCTCTTGAATAGAACATTTTCCAATTCAAGGTGCCTTGCAGCCGTGGCAGAAATCCTTTTGCCACACCGAGCCGCCCAGCAACGTTCCATTCCGTGGTCCCTGCCCCTCACCACATACATAATGAATGGGTTTGACGACAATGCCTTGCTAAATGCAGTGTGAAAAGGGCTTAAAGTATCCCACTGGCAATCCTCCAGTTGTTCAAGAATGTGAATCAAAAGTATTAAACCAGATTTCAACACCAATGTCGTCTTATTCGTTAATGACAACTATCCTTTTATCATAATTGAAGGAATGAATACATTTTTTGACCCAAGTCAAGATCTTAAGGACTGTTACAAGTACATACATTTTAACAAAGAACTGTGCACAAGAGAATCTCCGTAGTGAAAAAATTACTAAATTACAACCATTTGACATAAGATTATATTTTTGAACACGGCATTCTTACCTCTACGCCAAGATTACACACTTATTGCTAATAATATTGATATATTTATGATGCCTGACAAGTCACTTTGAACGTTCAACGTGTTGCAATTACTTGTCGGGGAGGTGAGGAGGGCGCCTGCTCTGCCGTGCGAGCCTCCACCACTTCGCTGGAGGGACCCTGGCCGATGGTGTTAACAGCTGCCACGCGGAAGTCATAATGAGAGTAAGGGCTCAGGCCACCCACACTGTAGCGAGTGGTGGCGATGCCATCAATCTCTTTATAGGGGTCCTCGGAGCCTTTGGAACGGTGCTGCAGCGAGAGAGAGAGAGAGAGAGGGCATCAAGATATAAGACATAATAACACGCGGGCATTAAACCAACACATGCTATGATTTATGACACGAAATGAGGGATGATCTGTGGATAGAGCGTTCGGTCACACAACATTACACAAATAAATGCCAGCAGGGGGATACTGGATTTTTTTTTTTTACAGTGTATTATTGTGTTTCCTTTTCATATACATATTCCGCTTTGCTTAAGCCAATCGATGCAGTAACAACTTGCACATGTTGGTGTGTTTGAGTGACTGTCACTTACTTGTATGATATAATAGGAGACAGGTTCAGGGTTGCCAGAATCCCAGGTGAGAGTGATGCTTGTTGCGGTTCGTTCAGTCACCACGGGTGTGCCAGGAGCCTTTGGGAGAGCTGAAGGAATTACAGCGTTAATGTTCATTCAATGCACTCGTCTTACACTAACAATTTTAACCCCTAAAAATATGGTTGATGTTTTAAATAATTATTACGTTCAAAATAATAGTATATTAATAAAATATCATTTTCTTCATTGTATTATTTATTTTTAGTTTTATTATTATTATGAACTTTCTTTGCTCATTGACTGGGACGATGGTTCTCAAAGTGTGGCGCAAATACCATTCCCAATACCATCACTGAATTAAACATTCAAACGGTGTATACTTTTATAGTGGTGCAATCTGTTTTTAAAAACCCAGTATAGTACATTTGTTAAGTAGAATTCAGTTTAGGGTTCGGTATCGTTATTGGGCTGATACCTGAGCTCATTTCAAGGTATCAATACTCACGCTGGTGGCCGATACTGTCTGCTTTATGGTCAGGGACTAGTAATTAAGAATTCGGTGTATAGAAAATTCTAATTCGTTTTATGCAATTTTAAGGGCAAATGCTATATTGGGATAGACTGTATAAGGCTTTTTGTTAAATTATCTGTATTTTTTTTTATTTATTTAATGTATCAAAAGTACTAGTGGTATCAGTACTTGTAATAGTATTGGTACCAAAAAATTGTGGTATCAAAAATCCCTAGTTCAGTTATATTTACCTTTGACGTACACAACATTCACTTTTACTCATATGTTTATATGTAATACATTTCATTTGAATCTTTATTTAAGTACAGTTTTTCATTTCCTCTAACTCAAGTTTATTTTCACGCCGTTCGTAATGTAATAGAGTATTTGCATATTTCGGCATATTTCATAACTACCTTTTAATGTTGGTCATCACGGTGGTATTTGGAGAGACAAATCTTTTTTTTTTAAGTGGTCCTTGTAAAATGTTTGAGACCTATTGGGCTAGGAGAAATCAAACAGATCTAATAATGCATTTGGGGTCCATTTCGACTCAAGTTAAAATGACCATACCCTATAAAATGCTAACCAAAACAAGTGGAGATCATTTTTATTCCTCATTTCACTCATTAATGAAATCCTATCTTACTTTCGAGAACCATTAAAATATTTCTCATGGATTTACTTTACTTGAGGCTTGTGTTTTCGATGGAAAAGTGTTGTTTAGATTGGCAGAAGAGGAAATGAAAATTGCGAATGAAAGACGTCTAAGAATATCAACTCTTGCCTCCACTCTTACTCGCTTCAGCTCTCTCTGCTCAACCAGAAGCTCCCTTTCTTTCCATTTCTTGCTAAACTCACCTTTCACAATAATCTGCGCCACAGCCTCGATAACGCCGAGTGTTGACATGGCAACGCAGGTGTAATTGTTGGACTGGCGCACGTCCGTCAGCTCCAGGACATTACGACCGATGGGCATATCATCCTCGGGGGTCAGGTCCTCCGCACCCAGCATCCACTTGACATAGGGCATTGGCGAGCCCACTGCCACGCAGGTGATGTTGACGTTGCCCCCCGGCATGATCTCGCTGTCCGCTGGAGGAATAGAGAACCGAGGGGGGACGCGGCGCACTGGACCGCGGAGCAATAAAAGCAGAAAGGCAGGAAAGGAAGTGCCATTAGACATTTATGAGCGTGTTGTTGAGTAAAGTGCAGCACAATAGGGATCTGCGCATGTGTTTTCAGGGTGCCACGTGCTTTCAAATGAAATTTCGTGGCAATCAGAAAAGACAGCAAACATTCCAACAGGAAGGTAAGTCACCACTTGGGCGCATGTGATATGGAAATGTTTTATTCATGGTGTTAGCACAGGGAAATAAATATTTTATGCAGGAAAATCCAAATGATACCCACAAAAAAACAAAAACAAAGCACAGCAAAATGCACGTACACTCAGGGGGGGGGGGGGGGGGGGTTGGACTGCACAGCACATAAACCAGGCTGAAAACACCAACACAAATGGTATCTTAATCGACCAAATGAAACACTCAATACTGAGATTCAATAGAGTCACATTGTCTTCACGGTACCAACCTTCTCGGAGCTCTGCCGAGGGAGTAAGGACAGAGCGGGGGCGGCGAGTGGAAGAGGAGGAGGAGGGGGGTAAAGAGAGGAAAATGGCCGATATCAGAGAAGAGACAGGGAGAGAAAACACGTTAGACAGAGGAGCGTGGCAACAGACGAGAGGGGAAGCAGGAAAAAAACTGAAGCTGTGGAGGGCCAGTGTGTCGGTGAAAGCCCGTCACAGCCCGTCAAACACTCACTTGAATTTGCCACAATATTTTTGTGAGCCTGCAAGTACTAGACACACATCACTGACTCTCTTGTTTGTGCATATATTGTAGATATATCTGTTAGTCTGGGACATTAATGGGTTTAAAATTGCACATCTAGTTGTGTGTGTGTGTGTGTGTGTGTGTGGTTCTAATTCCCCGGGGTAAGCAACAATCAGGCTCTTTAAAGGTTGCCTATTTTTTATTTTTTTAAGTTGGTTGGGGTGGCAACAGAGCAAAAGGCCTCCGGATTTAAAATGTCTTCAAGACTAACATTGGTCGGGCGTGTGTGAGAATGCGTGCTCTTAAAGTGCCCAAAGAGGTAAGGCGCCTGTCAGATTTTGGCTAGAGACACGAAAAGTCTTAACCAGACGATGATTTGTTTTCTCTCGGAGGTCTAAAGGCTAAGAAGGGAGGGCAGAGAGATTAATAGCCTCAGTAAAAACACTCAGGCCTGCGTTAACTGTGTGGAAAGACGACCCTTGTTTTGGAAGCCTTCTCTTTAATGGCTTGGAAGTGAAATAAGTTCAATGATATTGCGCTGTGTATAATATTGTACGATAAAATGTGTAATCTGATTAACACACATTCCTGGAAATAACATAAAAAACTATACTTCCATGTACATCATTCATACAGTCTCGGTTGCATATATCTTTATAGTCTGTATTGGTATCTAATACGACATGTGCATGAATCAGTGCCAAATCAGAATTTTCGGATTTGAGTCAGAAAAGATCAGAAAATAAGCGAATAAATGAGGCTTTGTAAAACACTTTGGACACTGTATGGTGTATAGATAAAGTGCTACATAAGTGCACTTGATTTACCATTTTGATCACATCGGAGTTTTAATTTTTTGTTGAATATTTCTTCATGCCACAGACATATCTTCTGTCGGGCTCATGTCCGTCCCAAATCCCTCGATCTTTCTTCAAACTACTCTAAATGATCGTGGCAGATGACCCAATCACTCAACAAGTCCTCCAACAATAACAACCATATTGGTCGTTTTACCATGCACCAAAATACGACCAAGTGTTACGTATTGTAGTTTAGCAACCTCTATCGGCCATGTTAAATAGCGAATAAATACAAAACTGAGACTCGTCTGGTCAAAAGACTAACGACTATCTTACTGAGCTAACAGTCCAGTAATGAGCTTAGTGTTTATTTTTAGTGTTGACAACTTGACATGTATGTCAATCCGCCGTCACGGACAATGGTCGGGGTTAGGATGAGGCTTTCAGTGATGTTGTACGGTACACATTACGTCTTTACATGGGACACTAATGGTTGAGATTAGGAAAAGGCACAGTGAAGTTGTAGACAGTTGGAAAACTTGTAGTCAACACGAAAACAATCACTGGACGAACAGCTCCGTCAGATAAACACTCGTCTTCCGACCAGACGGACCGGGTTCAAGTCTCACTTTAGCATTTTTGCGCTATTTAACATGGCGGATAGAGGTCGCTAAACGAAAATACGTAACACTTGGTCGTAATTTGGCACCTTTTCAAAACGACCTACGTGGTCATATTTATTGAGAGACTGTCTTTAATCATTCTGTCAAAGGTAAAGTAAGATTGGAGTTTTTGCTCAAGTGAGGACCTGCTGGGTCTCCTTAATATATAAGGAGTGTTTTTCTTGACATGCTCTATATGAAAGTGCCATTATATTTGCATTTTGGTACTTTATAGATAATACACACATTTATCCAATTTTCAAATTGGTACTTCAGTGCCCTTCAAGCTCTCCTCTTACCTCGGACGTAGAGATTGGCTGGTGTGGAATAGCGAGTTCCATCGCTGTTGGTGGCAACACACTCATACTTGCCCTGGTCTGACTCTTCGCTCATTTCAATCTGCAGCGCACCTGGATGCCGGAATGATGAAATGAAAATATACAGAGAGGAGGACAGAAACATTAGTCATTAAACACATCATAATCTCATACAGAACATTTATTATTATAAAGGACAAATGAGTTTGAATATCAGCAAAAAGTGAACTCGGTGGAGACGAGGGCTAAAAAAAAAAAGAGCCCGTTAAAGTGTGACACATTTCTGTCACTGTCTGCAAAAATCTCCTCAAAACAAAGGTCAGCATCCTGATTTAGAAATGGGAGGGAAACAAAAAGTCCATAAGAGGGAATATGGTTCTTCATGCAAGACAGAAATAAATAAGCCACGCAATCAACATGTTGAGAAATCCAGTCACAAATAGCCTTTTGAAAACGGTCTGAAAATTGAGTTGCAGTTAAATCACTTTTCAAAAGCATTGCCATGGCAATAACACAACCCTGACTTTTTCGAATCCACCAATGGGATCAGGAGTGTGATGTCATTAAATACACACCCAATAAAAGAGGTAAATAAATCAACTGACCTTTGTTAAGGCCAACAGATAAAAAAATTAAAAATAAAACGACATACGCAAAGCCTTTGGAAGGGGGCCGATGCTTTCTCACTCCCTGAAAATAGAAAAACTGTCAAAAAAGTCAACCCGAGGTTTTTATTTTGATGGTATTGGAAGGCAAAAAAGCGCCCATAAAAACTTTATCAAAAAAGTGGTTGTTTGGGGCTTTTTTATCAGTAATGAGAGAGAAGAGAGAAAGCAATGGTTGGGGGGAAAAAACAAACGCATGAAGAAACGTGTGTATGTGTGTGTGTGTGTGTGTGTGTGCGAGCACACTAATGTCTGAAAGTGTGTCTTTGCCATCTGGACCTTTTGGGTTCAGCGAATAACAGCTGGGAGGGAAAACAAAACTGGGACGTTTGATTGGGTAAATATAGACAAGGTAGAACGAAAGGGGGCGGGGTCAAGCTTAGGGCAAGACCACCCCCCCCGAAAAAAGAGAAATAAATCAGGTCACCACCCCCCCCCCCCCCCAAAAAAAGACTACGAAAACGTGATCATTGTCACCTAAAACACACCATGCTTTAGATTGACGTAGGGTCAATGTTAGACGCTAATTGATATTAAAGTGATGGGTACAAAAGAGGGATCACTCGATGATGATTAAGGAAGCAATGGAATTATGTTAACGAGTGTGGGGCTGACATGGCAAAATGAACAGATGACCAGATAATGAAAAGATGAGAAGAGGGAAGGTGATTAAAAGTCATAGTATAATGAATTGCTCGCTCAATTCCAATCCCCCCCTCCTCTTGCTCCTCTTCCCACTGCAGATGCGAAGCAGCCGGATGAGCGGTCGGTTACCGCTACGGCAACGCACATACACTCATCCTCAGCTGCTTCCTACACTGGTGCAAGGGGAAGCAGAGGGTTGGAATGGAATCAGGCCACTGTGTCACGTTGGTCCTCCCAGCAGTCTTACCTCGTATGGGCGTGCCACCTGAGTGGGCAATGAATGCACGAGATTAGAGAGGGAGAAGAAGAAGAAAATGTTAGTGCCACAGAAAGGGGAAAGGGGCAAGGGAGGGGATACTGACAGAACTGGGGGTGTAACTTGGAAAGAAGAACCAAATTAGAGAGAAAACTAAGATAGAGCTGAAAATTTTAAACTCAAGACAGAATAAGCTTAAAGAGACAGATTGTAGAAAGACAGAGTGACAGAGCTATAAGGAGATGGGTTATTGAGTGGACTTCATTGATCTTCAGCAAGGAAGTAGAGATGGCTGCACTCAGTCTCTAAGACTCTGATTACATTTTGTGCTCAGTATTAATAGGGATGTAACGATAACGGCAATATCGTGATATCGAGATATTAAAATTGCCACAATATCGTCGTCGTCGTGTCACAATAATAAAAGCATCAAAAAGGCGATGTTGCATTTAATTTGTGCGCCCTCTTGTGGTTAGTTTATTAGTACAGTTAAATTTTAATTAGGCATGTTTTGGTCACTGCGGTAGTTATCATATCGTGGATTCGTGATATTTATCGGATCGTGATGTTTGGATATTGTTACATCCCTAGCATTAAGCTACATGTGGATTAAAATCAGTAATGCTTTGAGTAAATGTGTCCTTTTGCGTTTTGTTTTGTTTTGTTTGTGGGCGGGAGAAACATCCAACCACCAACACTTTTCCAATAATATGCACACGATGTACCATCGGGCAAATAATGTTTCCGGAGTGACCACAAAAGGTTTTGACATTCAAGACATTTACAAAGATCTGAAACTTCAGCTGTAAATGTCAAGCTGATGCTCCACGGAATCAGAGCGCAAGCTTGCAGACCAGAATTCACTGCAGCCAGCTTAGACAAGTGAAATAAGTTAAGAATAAAAAAAAAAGAAAAAGATTAAGATTTCAAAACTTGCTAAATTTGTTGCTAGTTGATGGATGTTTTGTGTTAAATTCAGCCCCAAAAAGCAAATACATTTTAAATGAATCAATCATATAAAACTGAGTGAATATTTACAATGCCCTATCTAATAAACTTGGGGCGCTAATGAGCAAACCGTCAGGCTCCCTGTTTTGTCTTTCTCTGTTGGTCATTGTTATTTTTCATGTTTCATGGACAGGTTGTGACTATGGTGACAAATCCCTTGTGTGTTTTTGGCCAATAAAGATGACTATGATTCTGATTCTCAAACGACAACAGTGAGTCTACTGGCATAAGTAGCTATGCTGTACGCTACCCTCATTTCATATGTTTATTTTTCACAACATGGTACCTTCTCCTCATTGGCCAGGATTTGAAGATACTGCTCATTAATCAGACCGCATAGATGACGTGATTTGTCAGCTTAAAATTATTTGCGGATACATGGCTTGAAATGACAAAAAAAAACTTTGTATGCTAACATTAGCTTACCCTGTCACGATGCTTTAGCTCTAAATGGTGGATATTATGCTCCACAGTCTCTATTTCTTGCTGCTCTCGGTCTTAAATAAAACGTTTCTCCTTACATGGCCAACTGCCACATCACAAGAAGTAAAAAATGGTGTTTGTTAACATGTTGTCTTTCAATGTCCTGGTTTTCAGTTTGCCGCCATACTATTTCTAATCGGAAAACTGACACTCAAAACAACAGATGAAGCGTTGAGCTTGTACTACGGTATAGGAAAGAGGCAAGAGGCAATTGACTTACAGTAACTAAAGCCCTGTTTTGACCAAGCATCGCTGTTTTTTTTTTTAAGTATGTATGCTACCAAGACTACATTTTCTTTGACAAAAGTTGTAGAGCCTACCAGTTGCAGTGCTTTAGTGCCGTACACACTACAAGTCTGTCTGATGGCTGTCAGAAAATAGAAAGAAGGTACTATTTAAAAAATAATAATACAGTCAATCCCATTTTGCCTCTTAGAATGATTTCATTGGCATGGCATCACATGGCACAAGAAAGCATATGCTCAGCTACCACTGCACTTAATGGTTTTCATTAGATTGTTTTATATTGGCCTAGAAATGTGTTTTTATTACTAATGTTCAATGTAAATAGGACTTTTGTACTGTGTTAACATAGGTTGATGACTGAATTACGGCATGTTCAAACCTATACTTTAAAAATGGGCTTGTGTCAATGCTAAGCAAAACTCAGAGGACCTCCTTATGTCCCACCCTAGTAGTAGTGGAAGCAACTACAACAATTTGGGCTATGCAGTTGGCTGTAAAACACGGTAAAACACAAGCCAGATCAAGTTTTATCAATCTTTTTGCGGAAAAGTGGCTCAACAACTATTTTTCTGTAGTTTACTTCAAATTGAGAATTCAAAAAGCAGTGGCAGTTCTAAAACACATCAAAGTAGGATGTATTGTAAGTATCCTTGAGCCCACATAATTCTGAGATTTGATTGGTAGCGCTGACATATTAACTAATATATATATATATATATAGGCCAGTTTTTTTTCTTTCTTTACCTATTGAATTTTGCACTGGTATAGAAAACCAGTGGTAACAAGGTTAGCTATATACAGGCTACACTGTACAGTTACTGTCTAGAAGTCTGAAATTGAGTAGCCATTGATTTTCTTACAGTGGCTCCGTTCAAGGCCTACCCAACAGACATCTAAAGTTGATGACTTATTGACTGGTAACTCTATAAGGTGGAGCGAAGGGAAAGTAAGTAGGTGAGTGAATGACAGAGTGAGTGAGGGAAGGAATAATTAAATAAGTGAAGGATTGGAAAAAGTAAATTGGCAAGTGTGAGGAGAGAGTTTTTATAATTCCCTGGGTGTGGAAAGGCTGCAGGTGCACAGGTGAAGGTGAGGCCAACTACATGTATGTCTAGGGCGACAGCAATATGTCTGTATGTGTGTTACAGTTATGAATGCACATTGATGTGTGTCTATGCATATCACTTTGTGTATTCTGTGTTTCGTTTTTATGCTTGTCTGTGCCCAGTGTAGCTGTTAGTACGGTGCATGCCATGCGTTTTAATAACGCCTTAATGTTGTAAAGGTGAGCAGCAGTAGGAAGAGCAGCAACATTAGTGAAAGGTATAAAGAAGAGTGGACAGTGAGGGTGTGGACCTCGGGACAAAAGCACTTACCAAAGGACTCTGTGGTTAAAAAGATACAAAGAGAAAAGAAACAGCATAGACATGGCATTACAATCGGTCCATTGATGACACAGCTTGACAAACACTGGAACTCCCATCCCCAAAAGTCAAATAGAAAAGTCTATTTATTATCTATGACATGAAACATTATGCTTATTTATGAATTAATTAAAAAGATAGAGAAATCTGCCAGATATGTTTTATTCACGTAGCTTTGCAATTATTTAAAAAATTACATTTGATAATTTTGTACAATAAAAGTTATAAGGGGACTCTGAGCAAGGACGTTGGGTTGAGCCAGCTAGTTAAACAAGCAGGTATAGAAGCAAAGAGGGTTTTTTTTTTTAATTCACAAAGAAGCAAAAAGTTGGGAGACAGATCACAAGAAAGGGTTTTGTGTCCAGTTGATCCCTGGAAGTAAGTAGCAGGAAGGGACTGAGAAGACTTATTGAGGGTTAACACACTACTGTGGCTATTAATTGTGAGGCCATTTTTGTTTTTGAATTCCACAAATTATCACAATAACGTCACTCTGATTTTCTCTGAAAAAAGGACAAAGAGTTATTTTATCAATTTGATTAGTCACAGCAGTGAGATTGCTTGTAAGAGGCAATTCCCTTAAAACACGCCACCATTACCTGGGTTAATATTTTGAAGTTTGTCAAAAGAATAAATTGTACAGACAAACCTTATAGCTACGTTAGTCAAATAAACCGCGTCGTAATGGTGATTTGCGCAGGAAGGCCTCAGAGTGTTTGGAGTAAAGCGGAGAAAGTTGGGAGTTTTCTCTTTAAAAGTCCAAGGCAACTCATAGCAGCGGCAGCGGCGGCAGCAGCAGCAGCACAGAGGGACAGCAGAAGAACACGGCCAGTAATCACGCCGGGAAGTGTATAAAACAGCAATCGGGGCAAGGTTCACAAAAGGCCAACAGAAATATAAACAGGATTGGGGAATATCGAAGCTCTTGAGGTGGAACTAAATGTGGGATTTAAGGAAGGGACAAGAGCTACAGGACTCAGTCATTGGTTACCTGAGCGCAGCTGCTTGATTCGTCCATTGTTATTGGATGTGTTGACTGGCAGGAAATCCTTGAACCAAGTAATTTCTGGGTCAGGGTTTCCGCTCGCTGCGCAGAGCATGGTGGCGGTCCGAGAGCGTTCTACCACTTTCAGCTGGGGACCCATATCAATGGTGGGGAACCCCGAAGGCAGCTGGTCCTCTGTTAGGATTAGAGACAAGTGTCAGAACAGAGGTGCATGGTGTTTCACCTGTTTATATAAGCCCACAGAGCGTCCACATGTATTAGGATTAAAAAGCATTGCATCACATGCAGCATAAAGCAGGATCAAATGTAGATGGAGATATTATGGCTTCATCCTTAGGGAAATTTCACACACAGTTGTGCGGGGGATTGTCCTCACATGATGACATCATATTGTTATGCTTGCTCTTAAATTTATTACAGCTCAATGAGGTATTCCCTTAATTACCAGCATTCCCATGATTTGTAATTCAAACTAATGGATAGCAGAGTAGCACTGGGGCACACATTCTCAAAAGAAAGAAAAAGAGAGTATGTAGTGGTAAATTTTTTTATCAGTCCATCAAGTAAGATAATGTATGGTGCGGTTAAAACAAACAAAAATATTCAGATCATGACATTATAGCATATAAAGATTACAGTACTTTTGAATAATAATAATAATAATAATAATAACATTAGTACAGTTTTTCTTAATACTCAATGTATAGTGCGGAAGGTTTCATAGCAAGGTAACATGCTAAATAGGTCAAATAGGGGACATTCAGTACAACCTCAGGCACTCCACATTATGCACAGCTAAGACTTTCAAAAGAAAAAGTAGTTTTGCCGTCATGCTCTCTTGGGTGTGTTATTGTTCCAGTTATCCAAGTTAATTTTTTTAAATCAAACTCAAAATGTCAAATTATCCCATAAATTATTGCATCAACTACTCTATGGATTTTGTGTGTGTGTGTGTGTGTGTGTTTTTTTAATGGCGTCTTACGGAAACCTCAGACATTTGATATATGGTACAGCCCATCATACATCATTCTATAATGATGAATCAACTTTTCTGAGTAATCATTGTAATAAAAAAAAGATTAGATTAGATTAGTCAAAGACAGGTGGAGTATATGTATGGAGCATAGCTAAACTATGCTAAGCTAAGCTATAGCTAGGTTTCCTTTTGAGCCAATTATTCTTTTGTTCCGTAACACGTTTTGTTCAACGCTCACTTTAAAAAGTAGAAATGTCAGTCGAGTGGACATTCTCAAGTTGCTTACGATACTGTACATGTGCCATTAAAGTTAATTGTTCAACAATACAGTCAACAGCAGCGCTAATGAAACCAACGTGTATATTTTGGCCTGTGTTCTATGCAAATAAAGTGTGGATGTATCATCATGTATCTAATATATCCCCTGGTGGGTTTAATTAAGTAAACAGACTGATGAGTCATCCATGACAAAAACAGACAAGGAAAAATACTTTGTGGTTCTGTGTGTGTTCGACCTCCTCCTCATATAAAAGAAGAAGAAAAAAAATCCAGTATCCCTTGTGATCACTTTCAACCACACCGAGCCTCATTAACGGGAAATTCTAGCACTGAACCTCGCCAAGGAGATGCTAATTTTGGTACTAACCCATCGAACTGTAGCCAGCGGGTCGTGAGACAGAAGCTTTGAAAGCACATATGTGTGTGGCCTTTTAACAGCTCCGGTTTCAATCAATCATAACACCGACAAGTGGAAACATGGACATCATAAACCAAAGCGAACAAGATGAGGTGTTTGGGTGATGGCCAGCACGGGCGAGCGAGTGGGTGGATAGAAAACAGCTGCATTTGCACCAAAAAAAAATAAAATAAAAAATGAAATTGAATAGCGAGACAAAGGAAGGAAATCAGGGCCAAAAAAAGAAAGTAGTAAATAACAGACAGACACGAAGGGAGAAGAAGCACAAGGGAGGGAAGGCGGCATAACAATCGTGATTCTCCTCGCTTTCATTATGCAAACACTTACTTCAAAGAAAGCCCCTCATCGGCAGCTATAATGCATTCTATTTCATCTACCTGGGGTGGGACGCTGTGCTGAATGGCAAGGATGCATGCTTAAAAAAAAGATGCTCCCTGTCACAATCATGTGTTGCCGTAGGTAGCTACCAATCTTTAAAAAACACACTTGTTTGGACGAAAAGGTTTCATTAATTTGAATGTCAACAAGTGTGACATTATAAAGCAGTTTTCAATGTGACCATTTGACCTCATTTTAAATACAGAAATACAAGGTTTTGAGAATGTGCTGTTTTCATTTAGCAAAATAATAGTTTAGTGGCAGTCAATTTCTGTCCTTACTTGTGACATAAAATGCAGGGATAAATATTGGACTACGGTTCGGTTAATCTCGATACCTCTGTAGGTCTGACAACTGTTTTTGACACATTTTTGGTGCGGAAAATATAAAAATTATCTCAGTTTTTCTCTATTATGTCAGGTTTTTGAGCTATAGGAGCCCCATTTTCTTTAAAAAATCTGAAATAAAGGTGTACACTATGTATGTAAACAAAACACTAAGATGGAATTGTTACAAGCTTTGAAAACAAAAAACAACTAAAAACGAAATAAAACGATTTCGAACTCACAGTGGTATACCTACGGTTACCAGGCTGAGAAAAGCCAGCACTAATCCTTTTAATTTCTACTATGCTGGCTTTTCCATTATTGGTAGTGCTGACCTATTGGGAGCTGTTTCCCCCACACTGTAACACTGCAACTCAAATGTGACTGCACAAACAAGTTGCCATGTAGCTGTAGATGAGTCCAATTGTATAATCGGTGCTATGGTTTGTGTCTGGTTAGTTTTGTTGTTTTCTGTCATACGTGTTTTGTTTGGTTTAGATTTAATTTGGTTTTAGCTGTCATGTCTCTCTGTTGTCAGTGTGCTGATCAGTTTTAAAATCGCTGCATGGGCTCCCCGTGTGCTTCAGGATTGATTTTAAGGTGCTTCTATTAGTTTTTAAATGTCTTAATGGTCTTGGACCATCTTATTTATCTGAACTGCTTTTACCGCATCACCCCTCGCGGCTCCTAAGGTCCTCTGAGAGCGGCTTTTTAACTGTTCCACGGGTGAGGACCAAACACACGGTAAGGCAGCATTTAGCCACTATCGTCCTCACCTATGAAATAGCCTGCTGGAGGGCATCAGGTCCGCAGAGACTATTGATGTTTTTAACAGGAGACTCGCCTTTTTAGTTTGGCATTTGAATAATCTTTAAAAAACAATTTTTTTTTACCCCTTTTATTTCTTTCTTTATTTTTAATCATATTGTATTTTAGCTTTGTTTTTGCCTTTTATTATAACTGTTTTCTTTTAGCATTTAACTGTTTTTATTTGGTTGTTTTTAGCTCCAGTGTTTCCTCATGGGGGAGCCTCGGCACTGGGAGGGATGGCTGTCTTCGTCCTGGGGGGCCCTTGGCCCCGGGGGACTGTGGCGCGCTTCACTCTGTGTGGGGCGGGTCAATCTGGGCCAGGGGTATCTGGGATGACATTGCTCCCTGTGGTGGTTGGCAGTCATCCCTCTCAGTGTGGATGAGCTCCTCCTGGGTGCCTTTCCTCACGGGGTTTTTCTGTGCCCCGCCATGTTGTAGTTTGTGTGTGTGTGTGTTTGTATCCCTCTCTCAACTCTTGAGTGTGGATTTGCTCTTCCTGGGTGCCTTTCCTCACGGGGTTTTTCTGTGCCCCGCCATGTACTGTTTGCGTGTGGTTGTGGGTTTGAGCATGGAGATGCTGGTGGGAGGGGTGGGTTATCTTTTTATTGTACTATGGATGTTTTAATTGTTCAGCACCTTGAGTTGCATTTTAATGTATGAAAGGTGCTATATAAATAAAGTTTGATTGATTTATTTGTGCATCCCGGTCCCCTATTGTCTTCCAATCAGCACCCTCTGCCCCTTGTGTCATGTCCATTTGTTTGTCATTGTCTCATTAGTTTGCTCCTATTGAGTTCCCTCCTTCCCTGCACTCTTTGTTGGATTATTCGTTTGCATTCCAGAGTCTCTGTCATTCGTCCTGTCCATGTCCTGGTTAGCCTTATATGTTTTATTTGTTACTTTGTATCTCCTTTTGGTCTTTTGTCAGTGTTCCTAGTTCCTTGTTTGCCTTTTGGTTTTTCCTTTGGAAATAAATCCCTTTTTATTGAAATCCTGCAAGATGGCCTCACCTCCCTGAATCCTGCATTTGGGTCCTCACAACACCCCGATCCTAAGAATCTGATTTTTTTTTTGTATTATCACCGGTTTGTTGACTTGCATATTATAAATTGTCTTTCTCAGCTCCATTAAACACTGATACTGAAGAACAAAAGTTTTTAAGCGGTTTCCGTTCGGTTGTAAAAACTCTTACTAGACCTTAATCCGGTAAATCCTAACAATATCTTGTGGAATGTCACTGCAAAGAACAGTCAAAATGTTAAAAGGTCTTTCATTTGGCTATCTCTGTTTAGGCAAGTAGTCATTTGATCGATTTTTAGTCACTTTCAGGCGCTCCAACAGTATTTGCCCAACCCACCAAAAAAGCTAAGGTTTTGTCTCTAGATCAGAGGTGGGCAAACTCGGTCCTCGAGGGCCGGAGTCCTATCAACAGGATCGTTATCAGGGTTATGCAGAGCTTGCTGATGAGCTGATCATATATCAGCTGTGTTGGAGAAGGGAAACATCCAAAACCTGCAAGACTCCGGCCCTCGAGGACCGAATGTGCCCACCCTGTGCTCTAGATGAAGATCAACGTCTCCTATAACAGTTATTTTAGCTTTGTTTGAAAAAAATGTCCTACATAAGGACAAGTGAGGACATTTGCACATGTATAACATAAGCTATTTGTCATCCATCATCGGGACAAGTGTAAAGCAACACCAAAGTGTTTTCAGGGTAACGCTGCTGCTCCTTGAGGTCAGAGCAGACGAGTAACCCAACGCTCCCGTGTTGACGAAGCCTCCCACTGTTTCATTTGGATGTGCTCCCACTTGAGTGTTTCCACTGAGCGTAGTCCAGATAATTTCACAGCTCAAAGACAAAGCCAGTCTCAGAGTCATGGGAACTGCCTCGCAAACTGCTGCATCTGCTTTATAGCAGATCCAAAATGAATTGTGTGCACATTTGCTCACTAGATTTGTCAACTGTAAATGTGAAAGACCGCGTTTCTGGGAACAAAAGCATCAGCAGGCCCAAGTGTAATACGTTTTCCTGTCTGCCTTCCCTATTCATGACACACTAAACAGTATGTGGGTTGACACAACAAAATAAAGGCCTGATTATTATATTACATGGCATTAGGTTTGACAACTTTCAACTGCAACATTTCATAATGTTGAATCTGTCTTTGACATTTTAGCACACCCACGGGATTGAAAGATTTTTAGGACTACTGAATATACAATACAATTTGCAAAGGTCATTATTATATATACAAGAAGAAATACTTTACAACCACAGTCTTTAGGACACAGCTGTTATATGAAACCTACATTTATATTTCTTTAATTTTGACCGACCATGAACTGTCATTTCGTAGGAAACAAGAGCCTTCAAATATTTTCGTAAGAATAGAACATATCTAAGAAACCTTTGTGAATAGAAACCTTGGCTAGTGGATAACTAAATAGCAATATTACTTGGCAGCTGTATATTCTTACCTCTGTACCAGGTTAAAAAAAAAAACTGGTTGAGTTGTGTCAGAATGAAAGAGTGGTTAAGACTTCTGATTCATATAGCCTTGAAGAAAACACTGCATAAAAGAGTCAGGATAAGAAAGCTCGACGCGCTGAGAGAAAACTCGACATACTGACAAAAGTGTCACTCAGTAATCTCTTTATGTCAGAATAAAGGCCTATATGACAAAATAAGAGTGACTAATACCATAGCAACTGCATAACAACTGACAGCATCATCATCATCATCATCATCATCATACGGGACACAGAAATTGCATAGCAACTGCAAAATAAGAGTGACTAAAACAGAACCATCACAACTGCATAGCAACTGACAACATCATCACCACAACGGACAAACATAGCATAAACATGAACTAACCCAAAATAACAGCTTCACAGGTATGAAGATATGCTGGCATGAATTTGAAGCTGTTTTATGAGTCCCCTTATTCATTAAATTTTTATATAATGGCCCTGCGCTTGGTTGGCGACTAGTTTGGATTGTATCTCACTTCTTGCCCAACGTCAGTCAGGGTAGGTCCCAGTATACGTCTTCACTACTGCACATAAGCGGTTTAGGAAACTGAAGCAGGTTAAGAAATGCTTTTAAAATGTAATTTCAGTAATATAAATAAGACCAGTAACAGAACAGTAAAAATAAATAAATGTTAAAATTTTTGTGATCTATTTTTTTTTATATTACCGTACATTTAAGATATTTTTGAAAGAACACGCAGACTGGATGAATAAATCCTCTAGTAAGTGAGTGAGTGCTCTCCACTTCATTTGCCAATCACAGCCATTACGGAAGGCCAAGACTTCTCCTGGACTGGTTGTAATCCTCAGTAATTAAGCCGGCTGACCTTAGCATCACATCCCTCCTGTCACACACTTTGTCGCTGGACAGAGGCGGAGGGGACACATGACTGACACATCTGCGCTTGTGTGTACGTGCGAGTGTGGGTGTGCACAATCGAACTGACGTTCTGGACTGACAGTCTTTTAGGTGCTATTAGCAGCTCCCTTGTGACCTCTTCCAAAACAATGAGCAAAAAAACAACAGCTACTCAGTAATGACGAAAGAAACTGATCCTAACATAAAGAACAACAATCTTAGACTGAGGATGAATGCGTGCGCTTGTGGCCGTGTGTACACGTGCATGAGCGGTGACTACATGCTTTGGATGAAGATTGGATAAGAGGAGGAGACGGGTTCCTGTCAAGGCAGACAAGAAAAACAAAAATAGAGACAGCAACGACTCTGCAACGGCGCATACAGATGTGCATGCGCCAGTGATCACACATACACACACAAGGCATGTGACGATGGCTCAGAAGATGCAAAGAGCCAGCTGATGTGAAGAATTTAGACGTATGGAAGAGCATGTGGAGCGAGAGATGAGAGTGAGAAAGAGTAAAGCAAGGTAAGAACAGTTCAAATAAAAAAACAACACAATGTAGACTGTGTGTGTAAAGTACTACAGAAAGACAAGAGAGAGATGAGAGGATGGAAACAATAGAGCGCTCGTCCTTCCCCCCCACACAAGCGTGGACTATAAAGGCAGCCGGTGTGATTATCCACACTTGAGCGGCTTCACTCGCTAAGACACTCTTGAGCTTCCAACTACCGGTGCATAATGTTCTCCTAATGGACTCCACTAACACTAACATCACCATCTGCATTAATGGACTGCTGCTAACACTAACAAAAGCGTGTAGTGCAGCGGACACAGCCTTTACACGTATTGACTTCTAAAGAGACCCCTCCTTCTGAGCTTTCGGCTTTGTCAGCATTAATATTTCTAATTTGCAATCTATGAGTACAAAGAATGGAAATGAAAAGTATAACTCACTATGCTCTGAATTACGAGTATGTATGATACGTTAAAAGAAACGTGATAAAAACGTATATGATTTGTATAGAAAATGTATGTATGTACAGTATGTGAAATCGTATCTAAATAAATTGGAATTTACACCCATTGTGAGAATTAAGAAAACATAAACACTATTGCTTATTTATAGCATTGCAAGTGCAGATCCAGAGATAAAATGAGAAGTTGTGTTTTTCATGTGAGCTTTTGACTCATATCCAAGCCTTTGGATTTGGAAATCTGTGCTTGGCGAAGGGATGCGAACCCAACTTGTTTGCGCGTGTGACGGGCACTGACCTCGTAGCACACTTAGTCTGGTGGAGGCCGTGAGCTCTCCTGCCGAGCTGGAGGCGTGGCATTCGTAAATAGCCTCATCTCTGGGCGTCCGCAGAGGCTGGATTCTCAGGACTGAGCCAGACCCGTCGTCAAATTCAATTACCTGTGGAAAAAGGTATAATGTATAGTATTTTGCGTTCAAAGGTAGCGGCGTTAGACACTCGACAGCCATTCCTCTTGCTCACGCGTGATTTCTTCTGCTCGGGCTCAAGGTTTGTCTACAACCTACAGTATCATCTCGAGATAGAACGTACTGTTACCCTAGCATGTGTGCTAGTGGGAACATACCCTACGGTGTTTGTAGACTAGATATCATGTTGAGATGTGTGAAGTTGGAAATTGAAACTAATTAGTGTTCAAATGCAAGGAAGTTAAGTTTGGCATAGCTTGCTACTTGCAAACAATGAATATGTCAATGAGTAATCACAATTCTATTTAGGGTTCCAGACTACCGCAGAGGCGCCCCTAAAACCAACATTGGCCTCTCCCGTATTGACCAAAAGGGATCAGATGTCATTTTCATGCAATGTGTACGGGATATGTCAAATCTTTTGGTGGACTGGACTACTTGGATTAAAATGCCCTTGAATATGATTATTACATGCAATGTGAGAGATCAGGATTTTGAATTCTCAGAAGGCTTGACTAAAATCCAATAAATCAAAAATTCCCATAGTCACTCCCGATGGACAGGACGGGCTCAATGAGAAATAAACAGCAGGGTTAGATATTCCGGATTTAAAAAAAAATCTCTGTGATTTAATCACAAATAAGTAGGCACCAGTGAGGAAAATAAACTTATTATGGTTCGAAAGCGCCTTGACCTCTGAGTGATACTGATGGGCTGACAGAGGCAGGTTCAGCGTTTCCTTCTGAGGTTGACTTATGGGGGTAGCTAAGGTTAAAGCCTTTGGGAAACTAATAACCATCATATAAAAAAATCCCATATACTTGAGCTCAAATCATCAAGCAAAAGAGTGCAGCAGTCTTTTTACACTAATTGGCCACAAGACAGAGATTTAAAGTAAATAAATAAAATATATCTAAAACGTTTTGTGGTTGTACTGCATCGCATACTGAGAGTGTTCGTTATTTTTTTTTTTAATTTATTTTTTTACTATTATGGTTACCTTATTACATTACATGAGGGAGACAAAAATACTACAAACAATTAATCATTAGACCATTATAGTACTAGTATTGTATCTCATTATATTGTGCAGGTGTCTCATGTCCGATGAGGGTACTTTTTGGTATAGACCGACTGGGCTTAACAACTGAATTACAAAATTCTTCTGGCATGCTAATCTAATAACATTCCTTGTCTACTCTATATTTAATTGCATGGGTCACTGCTAAACACAACTGTATTTATTTTGGAGCGGACAAAACTACATATATTTATAATTTATGAGGCTTGTTGGCAGTGGAAATTTCTTCGAACGAGGCAAAAGTCTTTATGAATTTCCAAGTCCAGTTTGTGTTTGAGTCAATTAAAGCAAGCAAAATGTTGTTTATTCCTGTGCCCCATGAAAAAAAAACTACACCATTTTGAAAAAAATATTGTTCTCATTGGATGCAATATGTAAGAAAGAAGTTAATTGTCGACAATTGGAGCAGTGGGATCATACCTCAAATCTTTGGTTGCTGACTTTCTTGCCTTTCTTGTTCCACACAATTTTGGGCTGCGGGTCGCCGGCGGCCTGGCACACGAACGATGCCACTCCGCCTTGGACTCCTGTCTGGTCTTCTGGGGTTCGGGTAAATCGTGGAGGGGCTGTATTAAAAAAAACGACAAAGAGTCAAAACAAGTGTGGTATGGTGTATTTACATAGACACATCAATTAGTGTATTATTGTATTTTTAAAATGCATCCAGGCACCAAATATATTGACATAGCTAGTACTGGTGGCCATTATCTTTCATTTGCACATCTGCAGCACTTGTGTTTGAGTGACTGAGATAATAATAATAATAATAAACACAGGTGAAGGCCATTTAAATCAGCGCATGCAATGATTTAGTCACTTCCCCTACTTGAGATTTTAAAGATCCCATGAGTCTTGCAAATGAAAGAAGTTGGAAATTAGCTATTCTTTACAAGTGTTAACTGATCCCTGCCAAACAAAAGCTGTGTGTGTAATGTATGGGTGGCTTTGTGTCCGCAAGTGTCTTATTTATTTTTTTGTGTTCACGTCCACCGTGTTCCACTGTGTTCCACCGTGTTCCTCTCGCTGCCCCTGCACAACCAAAGAAGCTTAATATTTCTGTGCCATAAAGGATTTATGAAGACTTACTTCTGACATGACCACTAAAGCCCCCTCATTCTAGGGACGCCAACAATATCATAACCACTGCCTCGGCGGGATTGTGACATCACGACATCAAAAAGATTCGGCACGTCAGTTACGGCACGTCATCGGCCCGCTTGCCTAATGGCATTCCCGCCAAACCAGAAAATCCCTACTTAAGGGCTTAGTGCCAACTGCCCTGACAAAGGGAGAGGAATTGCTTTTTGCTGTTGAAAAAGAAGGAGGCAGAGTGGCTAAGCTTCGCAGAGAGTGTTGGAAGCGTGGGGAGGACAGAACAGGAGAATGACTGAGATAAAGGGAAAGATGAGTGGGACAGATGGAGAGGAGAATCAAGGCGGAGAGCGTCTGGCTACTACTACAAGTGGGAAGCCAGGGGAGGCAGAGAGAAAATGGCGAATGCCCAGTCACCTGGTGCAAATTCAACTACTGAACTTACATCCAGTTGCAGTTTACAACTCGGAGAACACAACAAGGATACAAACTGCGGCATTTTTGACTTCTGAATCTGCACATGCCCAAATTGTGTTCACAATTTCTCCTTTAAAAGTGAAATATTTATGAACCATCATGGGACTGATTTACTCAAATTTTTGCGAAAATGACTGGAGAACTTTTAAAATGTCACAAACAAAAATTATTGCCACATTTTGTCTTTTCATCATTGCAATATTGAAGCTTATGAATGATCTAAGGGCTGACTTGGGCCAATCACAAGAAGGAGTGACGCCATTTCACGTATGGCAAAACTCTGCATTTCTGTGTGTCGGGTCATTTCAGCATATGTTGGCAATTGATGCTGGCCTCTCTCTGAGCAGATTTGTTTAAATGCATTGTTTCCCAGGATGGACACATACACCCAATGGCCACTCACTCTGGACAAGTTAAAATGAACAAAGCAATGCTTGTAAATGGTTGATGGCTTTCCCACTGGTGTGATAGATTCATTTCTTGTTGCTTAATCTTTTGCGTCTTCCACTAACACTTCCCACTTCAACACTTCAAACTTTATTTGATGCTTTTGGCATTCTCCCAAATGGTCAATGGGGAAAACCATCAGAACGACCCAAACGGCAAAATCAAAACCCTATTTTCAATACAGTCTCCACCACTTCTACACCTGGTAGCAACAACTGCAATCTAATCTATTATTATTATCATTATTATTTCTTGTTCAGAGAATGTAGAACAACATAGGATTCCAACTTCTCCTAAGTACAGTACAATATTTTTTGTGTATAATGTCAGAGTAGAACTAATTTAGCAAAATGTTTATTAGTATGGTTCTAGATTTCTAGTATTGCTGAAAAAGATTGCTTTTCAAAAAAAAAGAAAAGAAGGAAATACATGCACAAATGGAGGCTGCAACAAATGATCAACTTGCATGATTCCATATACTGTAACTAATAGAAAGCAGACTTGATTAATGATTACATTAAGTACAGGAGATTAGTGTGGTTTCTGGAATAACAATTGCAGATTTCATCAACACAAAATGCTTTTTCCACTATGATTTCATTCTCAAATATTTGTCTTTCATCATACAAGCGCCATTAAGACGTCTCACTGGTCTTAAGGGAAATGACAAATCCATCGCTAATTCAAAATTCACCGACTCATCTAAAACAATACAACAGATTGACTCGGTGGCGGGCGGAAAAAAAACAAAAAACGGTTAGCTTGCAGCCCCAAGCAGCCTGCGCGCAAACTGCATTAATTTTCCCGCGATGCATGAGCGAGTGAGCCAATGTGCATGCTCCCATCTGAGAGGTAGTGAACGAGAGAGAAGAGAAAGGATGAGGAGCGGTAGAGTCGCCCTCTTAATCCTCTTGCTAATCTCTCCCCCACAAAACAAATGAAAAGTGTAAAGCCAGTCGAGGCATACTAAAAAGAACGGCAGATCTTTCAATTAATTTTTTATTTGACCCCCCCGCATCCCGCTCCCCTTCATTCAAATACTTGAGCTCATGTTTGATTGTTTGAGTCTCCCCTCAAAGGTTGCTTTTCTAAGAGCGTACGCCCGATTCTTCGTCACTCTTTCGTCTTCGCCGCTCCGCAGCTGCTACCTCTTTCATCCTCCTCCTCGTTACTCTTTCTTCATCTCCTCCCTCCATCTCCAGGGTGTTATGTAAGTCCTCCTGTCACACTGACTGACTTAATGAGGGGAGGGGGTGTTTAACCGTATGCTCTTCTCTTGTCTCAATTCACCCTTCCACTTTTACTTTCCTCCACCCCGCTCTTTGTTTAGTGTCGTCTTCATCTCCCTTCAGTTACCATCTTTTTCTCCCATTCTGTAGCCATCATGACTCGTGCCAAGCGATGGAATTTACAGTGTATGTGAAAGGGCTGCAGCTTTAATATTTCAGTGATGTTGAATGAGTAGTTGGCCTGACAAGCGTAAACTTGAAAGAGGAAGTTCGAGGTTTCGCAGCGAGTATGTCGGTATGACCCAAGATGGAAATGAGGGGGAAATTACTGAGTGGTACCGCAGCGAGAGATTTAGATGGAATTAGACGGTGCCAATCTTCCTCTCTTCGGTTGTGTGTGTGTCTGTGTGTGTGTGAGTGCGTGCACATGTGCGTATGTGCTCGATGGTCGGCTGGAGGGAGGATGGCCTACATAAAGGTCGGCATATAGTGGGATCTGATCTACACAGCAGATGGCAGGGATTACAGAGTCAGCTCCCTGCACTGGACAACTTTTTTAAGTAAAGATGTGTGATAAACCTTGATCCCAAGGTAGAAGTTTGTCATTTGCTCTCATTACTGAGTTGAAGGCCAAATACGAGGACTCTTGAGATAAACCCACATTTTTATGCTTTAAAAATCATCCAAAAGTAAGGGGGGTGGTTATGCATGGGTTTATGAAAAAGGAAAAGAAAATTGATCACAGTATCAAAGAGTTATGAAAAAAGGTGCACTCTGATTTCCTTGTGATATTTAATGTCTAATAATACACTTTCCCAAAGTTGGGCACTCTCGTAAATGATCAAGTCCACATTTTCCGCGAATGCTTTATGATGCAAAACCTCGCAAAAATACACAAAATGAGAGGGACCGTCTGTACTCACCCCGATCACAGACATGAACCTGCATTAGTCGGTGCTCAGTCCGTGTATTTTTACAAGATTTCGCTTCATTGTGCATTTGCCAAAAGGTGGGCGTCGTCATTGGCGAGAAGTGATGATTAACGGAAGGGCCCAGCTCTGCAAATTTCTATAAAATGTGGTGATTTTGTTATAATTCTCCCACGGAAATAAGTGCCAATTAGTATGTAGTTTGGTGAGTTGTATTTCCCCGGTTACTTCCTTCTTTATTCTCCATTGTTTGTGTATTTTCGAGAAGTTTGTTCAGTAAATGAATGTGTCATATGCAATACCTCCTCACAATAACATGACTTGTGCTGCTCACTAAGTATCATGATGACGTCGTGAGTGGATTTGTCCAAAAATGGGTAGTGGTGACGAAAATTGGAATAAACATGTTACCCAATGTTGTGTTGGGAACAGTCACATGCCCTACTACTTTTTAGACCCTAAAAATCATTTAATAATTATTTTGCACAGGCATCTTTATTATTGAAGTATCACATTTAACTGCAGATATGTTGAAGGACACTTGAAGATGGCAACATATTCAAACGGTTTATTGTATGTGTATTGAATGAGTTCAGATCACTCTAGAAATTGCCTACTGTATGCAGCCTTGTAACCTTTCCAAAATGGTTTATACAGTATTTTAAAAAGAATAACAAGTATTTATTTTTTCTAAAAAGAGCTCAGTGTTGTTCATTCGGTAATGTCATCATCATTGCTCTTTTTTTTTTTTTTTGTATGTGAGTGTGTATGTGAATGTGTATGTGCGTGTGAGTGTGTGTGCATTCGTTAGTTCACCAAAAACCCATTAAAAAAAATCCCATACCGTTCACCTAAACCGAACACCGCCGTCAGGAGACCCGAGGAAGGACCAAAGAAAACAAAGGAAAGTGAAATCCAGCACCGACCAGACACCACCCACCGGGCCACCAACCAGAGTATTTACTGCATCTAGTTTCTTCAGTGTTTCCCACACCATATTAATACTTGGGTGGGACACCCAAGAAAATCTATTAAAATATATTTAAAAAGTTGAAAAAAAAAACGTGTTGCCACCAGACATACTGCATGTAATGTTAGTTCGCCGTCACACACTTGTGGATTGTGAGGCTAGAGGAGACGTAGTAACAGGACTGAGACCCCCCCTTGCCGGAATTCACCCACTCAAATAGATCTCAAATCTGTAGGAAACACTGTTCTTGGCTTTGTTTTCAGGTCCTAGTGAACATCTGTAGAGGAAATATAGAATATATTAATGAGTACTATGTCTTGGTGTAAGTAATCAATTATCTATACTTTAATTGCGTCAATTTGTACGAATGTATTTAACTTTAAGTTTGCATTAACAAGGCAATGGACTAGAAATGTCTCGGGATTCCCTCAGCATAGCTGGATGAAGCGGTTAGGGAGACGGAAATCTGGGGTTCTCTGCTTTAATTGATTGATTGTTGCCCCGTCGATGGGCAGGAAGAAGCGGAATCCAATATTACGTTTCTAAACTGCAATAAAAACTAAATATAAATTTCTTGTGCTGGACAGTCACAATGCTTAATTGTCAAATGACAATCGGGGATATAGCTTCAATCGCTCTCGAAGTATCTTAAAAATACAGCTATTGCACTAAAGCTGAGTACTATGTGGAGTGGCTGTGCCTCACTTATAGCTATTTTTCTGTTGTTGTTTTTTTAATTCGGTAAACTGTGACAAATATAACATTTGGATAAACTCTCCGTGAGATAACCTGCATACTGCACAGGGACGATAAAGGTTCCACAGCGTAGCGGTTCCAAGAAGACCAGGAACAAGATTAAGCTAAGGGCAATGTGTATGAAGATAGTGTAGCTGGAAAACACTTTTTTTTGACTCAAAGGGCCACGGCTTGAGAGTCACAGATGGAAGCACAAAACCTGCAGGGTGTGTGATATAGCTTACAAGAACATGGATTTATTACTGAACATAAATAAATAAATGAACAACTAAGTAAGGATGGAAATGAAGATAAAGTTGAGTAAATTGAGAGGGGATCAAAGGAAGTGTTCCAACTATAGGGAGATTATTCTCCTCAGCATCTCATGGGAATGTTCACACCTCAATATTTGTTGGTCGTTGTGGTGATAGAACACTGGGCCAGCTTTCCACAATCATTAAGAAACTGCAGCAAGCCATATGGGAGTTCGCCCAATGTGCTTGCCAGGTGCTTAGTAGACCCTTGTGGTCCCTTGGAGGGTTCTGTGGGGGGTATTCCTCCCGGATGCCTCCCTGATGAGGTTGTCCATGCACCCAGCAGAAAAAGGACACTTCAGAGGGACTATTTGTTGCGGCTGGCTTGGCATTGCCCCAGTGACTATGTTTACATGCAGGCAATAACCCTTTTAAAACCCAAATATTGGTAATATTCGGGTTTTGAAAAGCCATGTAAACACACACAATAACCCAAATATGCTCTTATTCGGGTTTCTAAACCCCCCGAATAAGACCCCTTTGGTTACCCCTTTCATAACCAGAATGCCGGTTCATATAAACGCAATCGGAATACCGTGAAGGAACGGGGCATTTGGAGTAACAACTTGTACGCGCAGCGCCGTCCCACTCACTACACGGGCCTCGCTTGAATACATTGATGTCTCCGTGGCGTTTTTACGTTATATTGTGCCTTTATGGTGAAAATGCCACCGTTTGTGACACGCTAACTATTCATGCGGGAAAGACGTGACATAAGTCGTAATGCTTAAACAATGTTTATCTCCAGCTTGCAGTGTTCAAAAATACACGTCCGTGTAGGAACATTAGATGACACACACATAGTTCCGCTTGATCCAAACGAGTAAGTCCGTGCTTCTGGCATGTACCGACAAGAACCACACCTCTGGAGAGAGTTGAAACCGACTACTTTATGAGTGACATGAATATAATGTATTTTATTGACCGTTTAAAGTTAGAAGCGGAAATGACGTCTATTTCTGCCATGACGTCGTCCGTGCTTCGCCCCCTTACATCAGGTTATTCCAAACACCATTTATACGGGGGTAACTGTCAACTCGCGCATGTAAACGGGTTATTCCGATTGTTCTAGAAACCCAAATTCTGACCATAACGCAAATATTGCCTGCATGTAAACGTAGTGAGTGTCCTCACTTGAGGAATTGGAGAAGGTAACCAGGCTTCCCTCTGGGAATCCCTCATTAGACCTCCGTAGCCTTGACCCAGACATGGATAAGAAGGGGAACATGGATCAACTGACAGATGGATTATAAACTTTGATAGATGAAGGGCCAGATATACCACATGGTAATTAGAATTCTAGCCGACCTCAACACTGACTTAGGAAAAAGGGCAGATGGGTCGGATTGTTGATCACACACAAAGTCAGCTATGAAAACCACACAACAACCAAAGGCTTACCAATCAACACATAATGCGAAAATCTAAATGATTTTACTCACTGCATGTCTTAGTATCTCCTTAGTCTTAGTCTGCTAAATGTTGCAATTCATTTGCTCCCTGAGCCGGGTGGTTTCTTGTCCAAGTCACTTTGCAGATCTGACTCAAAAAGGTATAAAGCGGAAAGTCCTATCCGAACAAATCAGATCAATGGCCCCTGCAGCATAAAATCGACCCAAGCTGCCTGATCCAGTTTGTAACAAAGCTACAAATTGAACATTCGAACCGTCCGCTTTAGAGAATATAGTCAAGCATTTAATTTTCCCTCTAAGGAGGCGCTGCAGGGTCCAAACATTTACAGTTGCTAATCCCGAATGTATATAGTATGCTGGTTGTTACCGCTCACAGGTGGAATACTGGGTTATCCCTCACAGGATGAGGGGGATAATGGTTTATTGAACTGGTCGATATCAGGCACATTCTCACGTTTGGACAAGGTGCTTGTTGTTTCCCTTTTAAGTGGAATTTAAATAGCATTTGGGACTTGTTATGCCTCCGCCTTGGATGTTTTGATTCCATCTGAAAAGGCTGCTTTAGATGCAAGTGCAACTTGCCAAGCATCTGTGCCTGCACCCCATGTTTGTATGTGTGTGGGTTCTCGTCGATCGTTAAGCATGTAATGAGTCATTTACGAGCCTTGCCAGGGAAGATCCCGCTGCACTGTGCTGCGTGTGGTGGTGGGCGGTTAGCGGATGACTCCGCAAATGAGAAGTGAGTCAGGCTTGTCAGACAAGTTAAGGAACGAGGCCAAACGTGGAACTCGAGCCATGGCCATGATAGTGGGCCTCAAGAGTGGGCGGGAGGCTAGCCAGAAGCACAACATATTAACATCAAGCCGACACATTAAGAGCAAATTATCAGCTGCTCGCGTTCGTCCTAGAAATGAAATTGGATGGCTGGAGCCATTAAACACGGAGAGACAACTATTATCCCTCAGCACTGCTTAAATGCGTTTAAAAATATTTGCCAAAACAGGCTGTTTAGGCTGCAAAAACGAATTTATATAAAAGTAACAGCAAGAAAAATTGCAGTAATTTTATGATACATTTCAAATTAAAGATATTGTTGGAGAGTAAATCCCAGCTGTGTCTCAAACCAACGAAGATTACTTACTTTTAATACGATTAGTTTCAAATCTAAGTGTACTTGCTTGTTTGCCCGCATGTTGATACAACTTCCAGTTGATGTAACAATAATCACTTTAACAATACTATAAATAAAACAATCCTGCTATTGCTGGTGGTAATGCACATCTAATTAGCAGGCCACTTACCCGCTGCGACTGCCCCTGGGTCTGGCTAGTGCCGAATTAATCAGGGTTAATTTGTTAGAAACACAAGAGGAGGAATTAATCAAATGGGGTTTTCTTTTCCACTACACACATCATTAGAAACACACGGACTGGCCTGGGTGACTACTGGCTTCCATGAAGAAGAACAGAGGAGTTTGTGGTCAGAGCGCATTATTCACACATCAGCGGCCGGCTAAGCTAAGCTAACGCTAAGCAGGGCTCTTCCCAGAATGTTGCACCTGCTAAGATAACCGTAAGCTAGCATCAGTCAGTTTCTGTTACTCACGGCCGGACGCACGCCTGTGTTAGCTGCTAGCCGACACAGCAACTTTGCTGAAACCTGTTTTAAATATTTATGCTCGAGTTCTCAACATGGACTGTTCTTGTCTCTACCCAGTATGCCAGTTTTACATTCTTCTAATAATAAAACGCTACATGAATTAATGTTTGAAGTCTGATGTTTGAAGTCTGAATTAAATTATTTTACTTTTTAGTGGAAGTGAGGTTATAAAGCATAGTTATTAGTTTCATTTTGTACACAATGACAAATAAAGTTATATTCTATTCTATTCTATTTTAGAGAATGATTCAAATAGTTTTCTTGCTGTACAATATGACTAAAACACTTTTTAGTGGAATTATATAACTGTGAAACCATTTTATGGAACTAATGTGGCTATTTTTTAGCATTAATGTCAAACTTTTGTCCATTAAGTTACATATATAAATGCAATCTGTAATGTGATACGAAACACACCTTCAGTTTGTGATTATCGCAAGATTTCCTACTTAGTTTGGCATATTTCGTATTACATAAACATATTCCAGCTTTTTTTGCAACATAAATAGGTAATACACATCAATCACAGAAACACTGGACAAACATGTATGGCAAGTGTTTCACACCCCCCATCTAATCCCTGAGGGCATGACCCAATGATCTGTGTGGCCCCGATAGTCTTCATCTATCAGCCATGAGGATGCTTGCACGTAACAAGATACTTATTGCAATCTAATCTCTTGTCTACTGGAACGACACGTGTTCATGTATGGAGTACTCCAAATATACTCACAAGAACGCAATCATATGTCATTAAGCACTACAACACCCAACAGAGAGCATTCTGTGATGGGGCTACATTGACATGATGTAATTTGGTTGATATATTAATTAATGTTTTTATGCATTCTAGTATTTAACTATTTTTTACAGTTTTATGGCTGTTTGAATGTAAAAAATGTTAGTAAAGACATTACCTACAGAATTTATGAACTTGCCAGTTTGAGCCGCTGATATAAAAAATGGTTTATGTCTCGAAATGGACTGTGCCAAACCTTACAGGTTCAGGTTCCACTTGTATTCCATGCAAGTTATTACAGTCAGCACTAGCCTACATTCTACCCACATACTTCCATGGCTCTTCTGTTGTAAATCAGACCACTGAACAAAGTGCTTGAGGGATAACAGAGTCACAAACTCACAGGCCACCTCAGAAGGCTCCTGTCAAAGCAGCTATTATTTGCTGCTTCGCTCCAGGGCTCCTCAGCTTTGGCAGGTAATGGTTCAGTCACTGTGGACAACTGACCCCGAAACCTTTCAGCTCCCGGTCAACCACCACGTCACAGAGTTCTGGCAGTCTGCTTGAATGTTGACAGGTCAATCAGCCACTACGAGTGCAAAATGTAGTTCGTCAATGAACCCAGATCTACTGTTTATGGAAAACAATGTAAGATGTGTAGTACATATAAAATATAAGATGTAGAAAATTGGAGTGGACCGGTCTGGTTCAAGTCGTGATTGTGATAAATAACATTAAAAAACAAAAAACCGTAAGAAATGTTTGGGGTATGCTTTCTTGTGAAGCAGTTATTCAGTTTTGGTGAGAATCACGATAAAACGGTGAATACCACAAGAATTTACTTCCACTTTTAGTCATTGCAGTCCACTTGACCATGATGGCCTGTTCTAGTCATCCACATGCTGTACAAATACACACATATTATATGTCTATGATAGTGCATTCAGAAGGTTCAATAACAGTGTGTGAATTTAATATCCTCTCTGGGAGTACTAAAGGGTTGTTCTTCTATTGAATCACAAAAACTGCGTTTCACACCGTTAAAAATTATGCCACATGTTTTGCTTTGAAAAGGCACAGTCTGCTTACTAAAGCACTTGACAATATTTTGCAATGACTCAATAGGGGACATTTTCTCTCACATTTCCAGCCAGTCTGTCTAAAGTAGCACAACAGGTTGGTTGTGATGCAAAAATCGGGTCAGAAGAAATAAAATTGTGTCCATTGCAGTCGTTTGCCTGAACGACAGACGGAGAGATGGCGTTTCTCACAAAGGGCATGTCGCCGCGTACATGGTGCAGTGGCCTAGTTTGCGACAGGATCAGGGCATTACTCTTAATCCACCAGATAGATGACATTTGCATACACGCGCCGAAAAACCGCACTGAGAAATCCAAAATGGTGGCAAGTGAAAGGCTGAAAGTAAAATGAGCAAATGTGAAGAGCCGAAAAATAATTGTATAGATACGTTCCAACGTGCAATTCCCTATGTGTAGATGTTGCCGTGTCATGCAACGTTTCTACAGGATGCACTTCCATCTGATTGCATTTTAATACCCTTAGTCCATGAGCGTATATCAGTACAGCTTGTGAAGCAAGCATGATGCGGCGCTGGCAAAGGTGAGCAAAAGATTAAGATCACACAACGAAAAAAAAAACGGTATATCGTATTCTATTCATTTTACATTACATTGGAAATTTTGACAGGGAGCATTTAAGACTTGAAAAACATGTCGACACAAGCATCCCGGCAGTGACAGTCTATGCCTCAACTCACAACACAGCCTCAGAGCCCCCGCTGTTGATATTAAAGAAGGCATCGCACGTCATACACAGTGAGATTAAAGAGATGGGAGAAACCCCCAACCCTCCGTCTTTCCTATCTCAGCACATTATGACGATGTGACAAAAAGCCAGTAAAGAGTACTGAAGAAAGTCAAGGCCAATGATAAGCGGGTTAGAGGAAAAGGAAAGGAGGAGACCCAACACAAAAGCTTCCCGCCTTGCTAGAATCTCTTGTCGCCCTTGCGGAAGACGTCTGGGACCATCATCGTTTTGATGGATGACTGGAGTGCTACAGGCCGACCCGGCAACTTACACATGGGACGAAAGGGCAGCAGGCTGAGAGGAAAACAAGAGTGCTTGTTGATGGGTGTGCTTTTACTGTGATCTGGTTGGCCAGGCAATCCCATCACTGCCTCCAGTCCAGTTTTTTATGTGACAAAAAAAAGGTGAGGCATCAACCCCTTAGGTAAACTACATAAAAGAAAAAACGGACTCTCATAGATGAATTTCCTTTTTTAAAACTTGCATTGTTGATAAACAGAGGTAGGCGTGCCAATGAATTTTGAGCGTTCGCCGTCCGGCAATTGTCAACAGTCGGGACACCCGTCATCGTCAATCCGTCAATATTTCAAGCCAAACCAAACTGTAACGTTACCACGTTATTTTAACCAGGCTTCCGTCATTGCTAAACTACAGCCGCTATTTTAGGACAGACAGTAAATTTCATGGAAGAAGTCCGACAGTTGTCAGTCCGTCAATCCGCCAATTTTAACCACGCTTCCATCAATCATGCTAAATGACATTTTGTTATGTTACTATTCTTTACCTCTCTAATGTCACCACGCATTGTGCACACGGTCGTAATTTGCCAGGAATATTGACGCACACGGCCAACGGACTAAATACGTTTCCTTTAGGACCCCTTAGCTGTTCAATAACCTGCCTGTTGTAAAATGGCGCACCAAAGAGCCCCTTAGCTGTCTAACAACTTGCCTGATGTAAATAAACTAACTGAGTTGGCATAGACGTAGCAATAACGAGTAATTTACAACCGGGAAAAAAATAACATTATTATCGTGGTCTGTAGTCGCCCGAGCTCTACAACACGGCCAGCTATCAGTATAGATAGAGCCAGAAGAGAGATAGCTTGGAGAATGGTGTGTGAGGAAGTTAGCATACCTGGTAAGTGTGGTAAGTCTACATTTGTTTACTGAACGAGAAACAGAATGGTTCGGCCCCAGTCGCAGGAAAGAAGTGGAAAAAGACTGTGGTGCGTTAGCCAAATGGGAGTCTGTCAATGTTTTGTCATTCGTTAGTGAAATCTTTGACAGACTAAGAAGGTCCGTTGGTACTGACCCGGTTATGATTACCTTGACGGACCAAAAAAAAACAAAACACTTGCCACAATGCTTAATCCGTCAATTTTTCGAAGTTTCCCATCATTCGTTAATCGTCAACAAAACGAGCAGCCACCATTGACAGATTGACGGACCGTCCGTCAATATTTACGGAATGCCCACCTCTGGATACCAGAGGCATAATGGCATGCATTAAGTAATCATTTGTGATTCACTATAAAACCTGATTATTAGTTAAATGGAATTGTACTGTATATTGTATTGGCTAGCATACATTGCACTCACTGATTACACATGGGTTACAGCACGGTTTGTAACACGGGTCACAAGAATAGCAATAGTATTATTATAATTATGACATATAATGTAAGAATAATCAAATACACCTTTTCACTACTGTGCCATCTACAGAACTGGTGGGGCACTGTCCGACTTGCCCCAAAATGCCACTTCTCCAGCCTGTCGTTTGTTTGTGCCTGTGTTTCAGTGCAATTGATGATTTAGCGCACCACAAGCTTAACGCTAGGCTGCATTTCCTTTTAACAAACCCAAACATGGATGTATTTATGTAGATATTTATATATATAACTATTATCCCATGGTATAATTACACTAGCTTTACTATAGGCACCATTATTCCTGATGTCGGGTTAATTCCCAGATGTTCACTCGTCCATTTCTCTCTCCCCTCACTGTCTTCTACATCATCCCCAACCCCCACCTCCCCTCCTATTATATATTTTAAGCGTCCCTCACTCCGTCCTTACATTTTTTCTCATCCGCGGTCTCAACCCAAATCAGTCAATCCATTTCATCACTAATGTTAGGAGAGAGGAATCCTCACAGCTAATCTTCAACCTGACATGCTGACATCGTGTCTATCAAAGTGTCGCCTGTAGGCAATGCATGTTTTCAAGCAGTGCATCTCCTTTTCCAATTGCTTTCGTTTTGTAACACGTGTACTCCACGGGATACGGGGGCGCTCATTTCAGGGACCTTTAAAACATTGTCAATCTTTTTTTTATTTTTTATTTTTTTTTATAAATATGTATGTACAAATGAATGAATAGCAGTTTAATTGGAATTTAATCACATTTCCTAATTAAAATCGGAAAGTATATTTTTGAAGCTAGCACTTCTTCTACAGTATAAGTTGCCCATAATGTTTGTCCAAAACCTTTCCCTTATTTCATAAATATCTACCACTTTACACCTTTGTCAGCTCTTTATTGTAAGGTGTCATGCTGTTGGGGACATTAAATAGTTACATGTTTAAAAAACCACTACATCATTATATATAATTTTAGGAATGCCACTTTTTTTGTCCGATATTTTTTACAAGCATTCTCTCTTAGGGCCCCGTTTGTAGACATAACACAAATTGTGACCCAAGTCCTTCCTTTCTGATGCAGATGATAATTCACTGATGTGCCACAGTATAGCGCCAACTACAGGCAAGGAGGACTCACTCGATGTCAGAGTTTTTTGGTATCGTGGCTGGTATCAGCAGTCGACAAAAGTTGCCGATACCTTGAAATAAGGCTGGTATCGGTAGTCGCCTATCCTTAAAGGGATACTTTACTAATTTTCCCATTTTTAACAGTAAAAAGTTAATATTTCGTTAATAAAGAATTTGATAACTTCATTGTTTTTTATGTACAATTAACACCTTTAACAGGCATTCTGCCACTTGCTGTTGACTGAAAATGACACCACATGCGTTGAGGGCTCAGGTAACAACCAATGACGGCTCAACTTGTAAACGTTAGGTAAGCCGTGATTGGTTGCTACCTGATCCCTCAACACATGTGATGCCATTTTCAGTTGACAGCAAGTGGCAAAATGCTTTTTAAAGATGTTAATTGCACATGAAAAATAATGACGTTATCAAATTCAGACAGAATATTAACAATATTAATATTTTTTCTGGAAATGGCAAAATTAGTAAAGTATCCCTTTAACACATTTGTAACATTAGACGCTACATATAATAATGGAATGAAAGTCCAACTTTTTCAGAGCCCTGAAGTACTGATAAACATTTATGCATCTTGACAAAATTTTGTTTTGATTTTATCAAAAAATTCATATTTTGAACAAAATGTGCAAATCAAGTGTATGTAAAACTGTGGCCATGTGCAGATGATTACATTTGAGGATAATCTTTGTGCTGGGAGATGAATAACTTGGTTACTTGAGATTACGTTTTAACATCACATCCTAATACTTGAACATGGAAAGATGCATGAAACTAATAACTGGGTTGCCTGGGAAAAAAAATAAATAAAAAAGCATGTTGGTTGTACACGAGCAGGCATATTTGCCACAGGCCCGGATCTCTCACAAACACACACAGCATCACCGCAATCACACAAGCAGCGGCGAAATTATCTGATCTGCCATATGTGGTCTGCCTAACCATGCCAAGTAATACTGGGATGGACAAAAACAGCTGGCCTTGCGTCAAGCCTGCTTGCCAACACATACAGATAAAACACACACTTGAATAGCGCAGACGCAATATCAGAAGAAAACGCGTGTATTCGGGCCGGATTCATACATATGAATTTGACAGGCTGTATCTGCGAGCCAACATCGGGATGTGTTGTGATATGAATGAGAGAGCACTCACAGTCGGCATCGGCGAGGAAGAGGAAACTGAGGAGGAGCAGACCCGGACTGGCAGAGTGCATTGTGGGATATGTCGACACATGCATGCTGTATCCTCCGTGAGCTCACTGCCTCACTGTACAACAGGACGATGGAGACGAGTCCTCACAACCTGCACGGGACAGAAACAAAGGAGAGAATGCACTCATTAGGATTCTTTTTGAAAGGCCAAATTTTGACAAGGAGAGAGCGCACACACTTTGGAATATGTGTGATTTCCCTCTAGGCCTCACACTCCAGTTATGCAGCTGCCTTCCTCATCGCACTTTATCAGGACCTTACATTGCCTGAGGTGTGTGCATGCCTGCGTGCGTGCGTGTGTGTTTGCAAAATAGCCGCTGAACTTCAACCAACAGCCAACATTCGGCTTCGAAACATCACTCATCCAGTTTCCTTGCTCGCAAAAGCCTCAATTTGTCTGTGGCAGTTTTACCAGCTTCACAAGCGGCACAACAGACCACATTTCGGTCAAAACAATGTGATTGATGAAAAGGAACAGAGGATGCGGAGTGGGAGGGACGCGCGATGGCAAGGAGACAGATTATGTTGCACACAATTGTTCCTCATACTCTAAGCAGTGTCCGCTTTTTTTTAAATCATCCTTTTCATCACACAAGTCCATCTTCCATGTTGCTCTAGCCTTTCCCGCATCACATATTTAAACGTACAGCGTAAAAAAAGAAGTGATATAACAGAATTTTACTTTTAATTTTACCGTTTTTTCTTCATTTTAAAATATTATTAAATTTACAAAAATAAACTGATTTTACATGTCACATGTAAAAATAAAATGAAATCACTGTAACAGTAAAAACACATTATTTATTTTCTTTTACAAAAAAAAACTCCATTAGAAATACATATAATGATTGTTAAAATATGTTAACAAATGTATCGTAATTTCACAAATATTTGTCTGTTATTTAATGGAATAAAATGTAAAATTCTACCTTAAAACCCTAAAAAAAAGAAAAAAAACTTTTAGATTTACTAAGAAATAAACAGTAAAAATTTGTAATTTTACCATAATTTCTTTGTGAATTGACTTTAAAAAAAAAGTGAAAATAACTACAATTTCTGTAATGCCCTAGATGGTAGCATTTATTGTTTTAACATTTATTTTGAAAGGACATCTAATGAGATATAGGTAAAGGGGGGGAAATTGAGAGGGTGAATAATACGCAAAGCAAAGAATTGGACTTATGGCTGCTGAGGCATCAGCACTGTCTACCAAGTATACATTTCATGAGATCTAAAATGCTAAACAACAGAGGCAGCGTGGTTCAGTGGTAGAGTGGTCGTCTGGTTCCCTAAAGGTTGTGGTTTTGATTCACGTTCATGTTGAAGTATCCTTGACCAAAATACTGAACTCCTAATGCTGTGTCATCAGAAGGTGAATGAAATCAAAATGTAAAGTGGTTTGAGAGCCTTGTAAGGTGGAAAAATGCTATATAAATGAATTACCCTAACAGTAAACTGTTGCCATTTTAAACCCAATATCTAGTTTTTCAACAGTTATTGGCCATGTTGAAATATTACATACAATCTTGTTAAAATTACAGTTAAAAACTGCACTTTAATTATCAAAAAACTGTGTAATTTTGTTATTTCACAGTATTTTTCTGGCGCCCCAGCTGCTAGAAAATAACTTTCTTTTTTTAAAAATGTTTTTTTATTTTATGCATGCGATGCTCTCTAAATCATCCCTCAGTCAGTCAGTCTGCGTGTTTGTCTGTCCGCTCTCAGCAAAGTCGCCCGCGACTGTCTGGCATCAGTCGAGACGGGCGACGTCTTGAGTGTCAGAAAACTCACAGCTCAAATCGCATGACACGATGCAACATGACGGATGAGTGTTCCTCTCCAAAAGACGACAGCATTGAAGTGAGAGTCAGACAGCGTGAGCAAAAAAAAGAAACAAAAAAGCTTGATGTATGCATGTTTATGCACCCCCCCCCCCCACAGTAAAGTTTTTTTATGACCATGTTGTTGTTTGCACTGAACTGTAACAATTCGGTTGTCTCTCACGGCACACCTGCATGCAACACAATCTGAACACTTGAGTTTCGCACACTTTTTGGGAACGCGTATCCAAAAGCGGCCATCATCTCTAGCTGCAGAAACAGCAACAGCGCTCTAAATTCTATCCCCTCCTCTACAAGCTTTCTGATTAAAAAAGAGAGACAAGGGGGCAGGGAAGAGATCAGAGCAGGAGCCTAAATCTCTCGAGCTCCCTGCAAGCCAAAGCAGCAAACTACTAAACCCACCCTGCATTTTCCATTAGGTTTGCTCTGAAACAATTGCTTTGGGATAACCTCGATCCCCACCTACACAGATTGAGTCATCCTGGATTGTAGTACTACTACACTACAACAGCAAATTATGATGGTGCATGGTCACAGACATGCATTTGTGTTTCGTTATTATTAGCCAGAACAGCGTGTTATTAGATTGTTTGCCCAGCACAACCAGGCAAGATGAAACTTACAAAGAACGTATCGGGACATTTTGGACTTTTAGGCTGTAGGTTTTGTCTAGAAATGAGATTGGATCTAAAAATAAATTCAGATTTGTTGTGTGATGACATTTTAATGACTAGCGGTATGTTAGCAATTAATAAAGCATCAGTAGCCTATTAGGGCAGGGAAAAAATTTTCAGCTAACTTAATTGAGTCGACCACAATTTCTGCCTAAAAACTATACCATATTATTACACAAGATTCATTTTTAAGTACTTTAATTTGATCAACAGTCGGCAGTGTGCCTTGTAATCCAGAGTGCCTTATGTATGGCTGTTGTCTTTCAGAACATCATCTTTAATTAAAATTCCTTTCCATTATGTTCGCATCCATTTTTTTTTTGCCATGTGTATGTCAATCACACAGTTGTCATGGCGATTCATATGATAAACCCATTAAAATTTAACTGTTAAATTCCTACCTATTTACTTGCAAATGCACGTTTTCGTTCTCATTCGCATCGACTGGAACTTGAACTACATCCTACTTTCGTTTCTAAGAATCATGGGAAATGTAGTCCTATTATCCACTGCGGTGGCCACTCGCCGGTCGATGAAGGTTGACTAGAAATTAAATTTGGTAAAATTTATTGTACACATCATTGTCAGCAAAATTGTAGCATCCCGGGTTTTAATTTGGAAAATCTGGTCACCCTAAACATATACAGTACAATTAAAATGCGCCTTATAACCTGTTGATAAATATTGCGCCTAATAATACCCAATGGTCCAAAAAATAGATGAATTAAGAATTTTAAAACAATATTTGTGATGCCCAGAACCGATGTTTGTCCACTTGTGTTGTTTCCACGTGGACACTTGTTGCTGACGGATGCACTCCAGCAACAAATGTTTTCGGTTGTTTTAAACTAAAACTTAAAACTTTTGTTTTTTCTTAACTCATTAGCTAATGTAATAATATATCATATATCCATTGTAGTTGTAACGCATTCTTGGGCGATCACCCAGATAATCGACCAGTTCTAAAAAGAAAAAAAAAAGAAAAAAAGATGATGATATTGAAATGATAGTCGAATGTTGTTGGTAATAATTGTTAGGTAATCACATAATGCTGTCATGCTACATTATAATAAAAACAAGGTACTGTAATTTAAGTAATATACAATACAATATTCATGTAATAATATTAGTAAAGAAAAAGCTAGTTGAAAATGTGTTGTTTCCAAGTTTCCAAAATAACTTTTCAGAAGTAAACCCAACACAAACAATTCCATGGAATAAATGCCAAGCTATTCTTTGATTATACACTGTCATTTGTATATTTTCTCTAATTACAGTCACCATTATCTTCTGCAAAATGAAAGCCGACAGTACAAAAGACCAACCGACGTCTCACTGTTTGTGTGTGTTGCCACTAATCACGCCGGCTGATTTAATGTCACTGGAAAAGTCTGCATTATTTAGTATCTCACTTCACAGCGTGTCACGTTAATTAAAGAGCTTGAGATAACAGAGGGCGAGAGACAAATGGAAAAGAGGGAGAGAGAGAGCGTGAAATGGCAAACGGGCACACAGAGAGGCAATGCGAGCTTGAAAGGGGACAGAAAAAAGAAGAAAAGTGAGTCGGCCAGGTAGTGGCCAGATGGTAGTCTGTGTGGTTGTTGTTGTTGTTCATGACGAGGACGCCCAACAGAAAGCCTCCCGCTGCGTTTGAGCTTGCGGATCGCGGTCGCAGTCAACCATTCACTTACATTGGTCCTTATCGCTCAATTATACACACTGTCTGTCTGGCGGAGCCTGCAGCCATCAGTCACACTTATCTATGCGATGGCTTGTGACAGAACAAAGACTGGCTCAATGACAGCTAGATACGTGGTGAGAGGAGAAATAGGAGAGCCAGATGAGAGAATGCAGTGCAAAAAGTAAGACGAGCAACATTAAAACTAATGGAAAGTGCTTGTGAAAATGAAATCCTTTTGATTATTGCGTGTAACGCGAATGCCCAATTACCACGGCTGTCCGATGATGGCCTCGTCAGTCTTCTCTGTGTTTATGACAGAGCTGTTGACTGTGCAGCTAAGCAACCAATGAAAACATAATTTTGAACACCGTGTTCTAAAACATGTTTTTGTTTCATATCTCTACATTTGGCGTACATGCACATGAGATTACGCATTCCCCATTAACTATCATGGGGGGAGTAGAATTAGAGTCAATTTTCGAGCAGAACAAAGTGTTTTCAGCAGATGACTGACAAACTCTTCACTCGCAGCCATTTTCACTGAAGCAACCCCCTTCGCTCCCGGCTGTTTTACTGGATTTTGACTGATTTCGCAAGGCCCACATAATATTGTGTTCTATTGCTTTAAATACATGGAAACTACCAAATGAAAGATTAGAGTCTCTTCTTTCATCAGGAAAAAGAAGAAGTATATTTGTATGTTTCCGTTTCAACAATATTCACATTCCTGGTGAAAAGAGCTTGTTGCAACATGGCCCTCCCTGGCTGATCTCTTATACTCTGCTGCCACCTGCTGCTTTTTGTGTGTAATAACTACCATTGCTTTAAGCCACCTCTTCATGTCAGAAGCTGCATCAAAGCCTTCTGTATGCTCTTGCATCAAATAAATACATTTAAAAACAACAACAAAAACGTGTAAATACGTTTTTGGGAGTGAATGACCAAATATAAAAAAAACATGTTTACACATTTTTGGGTATGAATGAGTTAAGGTGATTTCAATGTAAACTACTGTTACATAGGTCAATGCTTAGATAACATTATATGTTGGTTAACCTTCGGTATACTATAATGTAAGTATTCATTTTCATAGGAATCCCATCCATCATTTTCAAGACCATGCATCCCGGCTAGCTAACATTTAAGTTCTCTTTTTTGAATGAATAGTGTCAAATAAAGACAGACCGAATCAGAAAGTCAGAATCTACATTCAGATGTAACTGTTATTTCGTGGAAAGTGCTTATGTTGTTAACATGGATCTGATTTCAATTAGGCAATGGTTTGGATTTATCACTGAAAATCCCCCTTAACGTCGGCATCATTTTCTTTTCATATGCTGTTAAGATCCAAGATCACTGATTTTGCTTGTAACCAGTCACAAGCTGCTTTTATATGCACCAAACCCACAGCATATTAGATTCAGTTTTCCGTTTACAGGTGCAAGATTACAGTAACATAAGCGCAATTAAAAACAAATTTAGAGAAGAAACTGAAGAGAGGATTGTGAAGAAAAAGAAAGGGCGGGTTGATGATTGGAAGCAGCGAGGGACCAGACTGGGAAAGCGACGGCGCCGTGCAGCTGCAACGGAGGCTGACAAAGATAGAGACAGACAAAAGGCCGATCCTGAAAAGCGTAGCTCAAGGCCAAGTGTGCACCGCGGAAAAACAACACTCAGCATCATAATTTGATTTGCTATTGCAAAGCAGAGACAGCGAATGCAATTAGACACACTTATTAACTTACGCTATTCGCCATGTTGGAACAGTGGCTGACTGACAGAAATGTCAATGTGGTGACAACTTGGATTTGTTGCATCACAATAGGAAACAGGAAGTCTTTGGGCCCGACCTTTCGTTAAAAAGTGAGTGAATATTTACTGTATTTGTTCACCATGATTTTGCAGAAGCGAGAATTAAGCATTATTCATGAGAAGAGCAGCGTAGGCGGTAGAATAGGTCATGCTTTTTAGTCAGCAATTGTTTTCTTGTGGATTTATTTATGTATAGGGGATTTAAGAGGCAATTATTTTATTTATTTTATTTTATTTTACAAATTTCACCAAAATGCATGAATTGTATGACTTCATTTATCCTTTTTTTTTTTTAGCATTAGGTATTACATTTTTCATTCTTTAATTTCGGTAGTACTAACACTTCTTCTTCTTTTTTTTCCTTTCAACCCACTGGTGATTTCTGCACTGCAATTTACAGCCCTAAAGAGCAACAAGGATGAACTTTAAATAACGTACATTTTTCGCGTGTTAAAATGTGAAAGCAATTGTTTTTGGATCATCAACTTCACGCAAAAGATACCACTGATGGATAGCACATATACGTCCGTGCACTCATGATCGCTGATAACCTGTCATCTCCCCTGACGCGCACACTCACACACTCAGAGAGACTTGGAGCAGCCCCCGAGCGAGTCAAGAGCAAATCATTGATCTTTGGAGGCACACAAGCCAATGTCAAAGTCTGTGGGGATGTCAGCTGATTACATCACCCTGTGACAGCTTTTAATTGCCTCCATGCAGGGGTGACTTACCTTCCCTTTGCACCCACAGCAAGGACCACTGCATTGCTCTCGTACCCTCAGGTGAGTTGAATTGGCAGGTAGAAAAAGAATGTCTCGCTGGTTGGTCAAATAGGCTTCCTCTTTAAAAAAAAATATAACAATATCGAGAGGATGGGTCTGACCACTATGTAGACCGGAAGAGAACAATTTCATTCTCAGCATGGATCGTTAGTTAACATCATTTCAAAAGTTACCTATGCCATGCCAAGTTGTAGTGTATATTAAAGCGTGTCGTGATTTAAAGGGCTTGTCAGGAAAGTGTTGTTTGTTTTGACTGCCACGGCATCAAACACCCAATCTATAATGTATGATAATGCATTCTCTCTCATCACAGCTAGTGGGAGAAGAAGAAAAAAAAAGCAGCAGCAGTGATTACATTCAGATTTTGCTGGCTTCACTTGACACCTGAGGTGCACAAAATCACTTTAAAGCTATACTCAAGAGTAATCTGACCTTCAGAAATGAGCTCTAGTTAGCTTGTAATGCTGCCGTAGGACAGCATCATTAGCTCAGCGTTCGACTTATTCAAGGTGCATGCGCATAAAAAGGGCACGCATTTGTTTGTACACGCAACCAGATGTGGAAGCTGATCTCAACCAAGATTGTGTTTGTCAAAAGCGCTAAATTGCAGCACACTTCATTTTGCGTGTTGTGGGAGGAGTATATACAAAACTGATGCTATGTGCAATATGATTGATCAAACCTGAGGCAAATTGTATTTCATGTAGTTGCTGGCTGCCCAAAATTCATGGAAAAATCAATTTTGTCTTCCAATTCCATCACTTCAAATTCCATTTAACGCATAGAGTGCTCTTCCAGATTTTTCCATGGTAAACCATCAGAGCTACCTAAAGCACAACCCTCTCTTTTGATGTCTCCACTACCTGTCGCCTGTTGCCAACAGCGTGCGTCATCTTGTTAAGAGTGAGTGAACATGTCATTTATTTAGTTGGGATCACCATCAACACGACAACAGCCTTGCAATCTCTTGGAGTGAACACCTGATTTAGCGCCAACATTGGCAATTCAGGCCCTGAGTGGTCCATAACAATGATTTACAACTTAAATTGGATATTTGACATTGCAAAAATCACATATAACACCACAAAAATGCCACAAACAGTAAGTAGTGTACAATCCTCCATTTCCCCCACATTTTTTTCTTACTCTGTGTGAAATCTGGGTCTGTTCTCTATCTATCTATCTATCTATCTATCTATCTATCTGTCTGTCTGTCTATCTGTCTGTCTGTCTGTCTGTCTATCTATCTATCTATCTATCTATCTATCTATCTATCTATCTATCTATCTATCTATCTATCTATCTATCTATCTATCTGTCTGTCTGTCTGTCTGTCTGTCTGTCTGTCTATCTATCTATCTATCTATCTATCTATCTATCCATCCATCTATCCATCCATCCATCCATCCATCCATCCATCCATCCATCCATCCATCCATCCATCCATCCATCCACCTTCTTACCTACCTGCCCAAGTGGAAGGGTATTTAAAGCATTGTGCATGGATGAACAAATATACATTTGTAAATGAATCATTTTAAGACAGATTGAAAGAAATTGGATAATTTCAGTAATTCAGTAAAGCATATTTTAAAAGAAAAATTTTACGCTTCTACAAGATTAAGGAATAAAATGAATAATATACATTACATTTTGGCCTCTGCATCACAGGTCTTTGCTCGCTCATTATAAAGAAAAAACTCAAGCATGTGTTATCTTTTTCTCCCATTACACAGAAATGAAAGTAAAGTGTAGTATCAGGACAGAGCTCTGACTCATAAACTTGCCCCTTTACCCAAAGTTCTCTCCTTGCAACATTCAATTAAAATAGCTGCAGCATGTTGCATTTCCTCTCATTTTGAAAGGAGCAAATAGCAGTTTTCCCTGAGAGACCAAGGCCTTGAAAACTCACAGAAGTCATTTGAGCCTTGCTTTCAGCACAGTGGCGAAAACAAGAAATCAATAGGACAAAATGAGAGGAGAGGAAGGGAAAATGTGATTGATTGAGAGGAGGATTCAGGCTGTCTGGTATTACTCAACTTATCACTTCCTCTGCATCCTTCTTCCCCCCTCCCTGTTCTATTCAACCATTTCCAGCCTTACTCATTTCCTCCTTGCGCTTGACACATTTCCATCTCTAAAGGTGCACACAAACGATGAAATCACTGTCATTCTTTGCGCCGCCTGCCGCCATTTGCATATTAGTGCTTGTCACTTGCGGCTTCCATAATAGATTGATGATGTCGATTGGATTGTCCCTGATGATGTAGCTGACAAACAAAAGAGAAAAAGGCATCCTTTCACTGGAGAAGAAGTGACGCTAAGTGACGCAATAAGAAACGCTGCCTTTGTACAATTGTCGATTGACAAATGTCTGGTGTGTTATGACAAAGTGGGCTCTATTTTCGTGTACAGGTGCCCTCAGTGTTAAACAGCCGCATCTTCATTTCCGTGCTGGCGCCTTTGTGAATTTGGCATTCCGGCGTAGATCTGGCAATTTGGTGGCCAAACGTAGATTCTATTTTAGACTAGCTAAAAGGAGGTCTAAATTGTGGCGCGGGTGGTGTAATGCAATTTTTGTGTATTTGATCGAGGCACAGGCAACCTGCCAGATCCTGAGATTCGTGGACATTTGGGGTGGATCGTATTTATTTTATAAATATGACAGCAGCGAGGCATCATCCCTGTGAGTCATTGTTATCAATCATTGTTAATTCATTGAAATATTTATTCTCATTATCATCTTAAAAATATTTTAATAGCACCCCACTGTGTTCTCTCCCACAACGGCGCTATTTTAGGAAAATACTCAAAGAAAGAAAACTTCACCCACGCACATGGTTAGACTGTGCTGGTCATGAAAATAGGGCCCAGTTTCCCAAGCGTTTAAAACACATTGATCCGTCTCTATTAGCAGCTGTGCATTACATCAGCATTTAGCCCGCTGGCGCCTCCAATTGTCCCATTCTAATGATAAAGTGTCCCCACTGTTGCGTCTCAAGAGCAGTGCGCAAAGAAAGGCAAAAGTGTCCACTCAGCAGAATGGTGAAAGTGGCCAATCGAAGATTTAAGCCAGCTGTGACTAGCAGGCCCACGCTGGGCCTCCACTGGGCCATCTCTGGCAAAAAAGGGAAGGAGAGGTGGAGAGAGAGAGAGAGAGAGGGAGAGCGGACGAGAGAGGTAGAGTAAAGTTGAGTGGATTAGCAGGAGGTGGGGAGACGACAACATGTAATTACCTATTTACCCAGCTTTCAGTGGAGACCTCATTGAAGGCTAATTGAGCATTAGTGTGAGCTTCGTAAATGACAGAGCGAGGCATGGACGGAGGAAGTGAGGGAGCGATGATGGACGAGCACCAGCGCGGGGGCAGAGAGGCTAAAAAAGAAGAAATTGAGATGAAGGGTGCAGTGAGAGGGAATGACAGAGACATAAGATTGCACCAGACAAAGAAGGGAAAAGTATTCGCTAATGTCAAACTTTGGAGCAGCTGTATGCTATTTAATGCAAATAGTACTAAACCGCAAAGGCAGCAAAAAGTACTTTTCCAAGGACAAACGATAACAGTTGTCTAGCAGGGAGTTCAACTTTCAAATACATGTTATCATTTGAAACAGCATTAGGAGCGCAGTTGTGGTTTGCTAAATGATGTGGTACACATCTTTTCCCCAGATGTGTCTTCTTCTTTTGTTTCAATTGCTTCACATTTCTTGATTGTAGACTCAACACAGTTATTGGCAGATCTTTTGAACATGAATTGTGTCCAATCATTACACATCACGAGTGATTGGTTGGTTATGCCACTCCATCTTCTTGTCAGTCATTACAGCTTGCGACAAGGATTAGCGTCCACACCAGTTTGCAGACTGTACTTGTTTACATTAGCACATCATGTCTGGTGACTTCATGCTTTTTATTCTTTTAAGAGCAGCGTAGGCAAAGCAAAGCACACCAGAAGGACCGAACGTTAAATGCTTTCGCTACTTAATTTTTGATGACTTTTTAATTCGATTTTAATATCTGGCAATAAAGTGAATGGTTATTATTTGAGAAAAGACAAGTTCAATGGAAAGAAGGACTAATATATTAACTATTATGTTGTGTGTGTGGGGGTTTTTTTGGGGGGGGGGGGCATCTTGTTGCCATTCTGTTAAGATAACAATCGTCACCCGAGACAATACAAATTAAATTGTCTGTGGTAAATATGTATTTGTTAATAAGGTAAAAAAGAATGGCCCATATGTTAGTGGTGTCCTGGCTGGTTTAACAATACCTTAGTCTATAAGGTGATGGAGAGTTTCCATTGGAACAACTGTATTTATTATTATTTTCAGAATTAAATACTTTTTCTGCAATGAAAACATGCCCAAAAATTGGATCAATTGCAACTGATTACCTTAATCACTGACTAGGCGCAACATTATGACAATCATATGACATCAATAAGCTTTTTACCCAACATATTGGTTATGTTCATAAATCAAGTTTTTACACACACCGAAATTAAGTATCATATGAGAAAGAAAGAAATACTGACAGATTGGGCCTTGTTTTTCTCCCTTCTTATATATATATATATATATATATATATATATATATATATATATATATATATATATATATATATATATATATATATATATATATATATATATATATATATATATATATATATATATATATATATATATATATATATATATATATATATATATATATATATATATATATATACACACATGCAGTAATTTCTGGACTATAAGCCGTTACTTTTTTAACTTGCATTCGACCCTGCGGCTAAAACAAAGGTGCGGCTTATCCATCAGATCACAAGAGGGCGCACTATAAAGGAAGTGCAAGCGCGTCAGGCAGAGCAAAACAATCCAAGTGAGCCAAAATACAGCAGGAGAGTCAGAACGAGAGCGAGACAATTTGCACCCTCATTACGGTAAAGAAAGTAGCGGGAACCCGGTGCGGTAACATTAAAACACCTGCGGCTTACAGTCGAGTGCGGCTTATATGTGTAGCAAACTCGAGTATTCCCCAAATTTAGCTAACACGGCTTATAGTCAGGTGCGCTTTATAGTCTAGATATATTTGTCCATCTCAGAAACTTGGGGCGCTAATTAGCAAACTGCCAGGCTTTACGTTCTGTCTCCCTCTGACGGTCATTGTTATTTTTTCGTGCTTTTCGGAAGGATTGTGACTGTGAAGACACATTCCTTGTGTGTTTTTACATCCTTGGTTAATAAATCTGATTCTGATATTTGTATTTGTACTAATATATGCCTATAGAGCGAGACAAATGTTGTTTTAGCTATCGTGCTTGCTAATGTGTTAGCATGCCAGATAACTTACAAGTATAATATGAGAACAATTATTTTAACTGGCGCATTTTTGTGTGGATTTCTTAATGTATTTATTTTGTTTTTGTTTTGGGGTGTTTGCCGCCACCCACACCAAAGAGAAGAAAAGCTTAGAAAAGAGAGTGAGAAAATGTCATTAAGCACAGCAAGACATGACAGTATTAAAATTTGAAAGAGACACATAGAAGAAAGAAGATAGACGCAAGGAAAATAAGCCTAGTTCCCTTTTTAAACATTGCACACAGCAAATGAGGTTTATTTATATTGTGCATGTCAATACGTTTGTGTAAGTCAAGTCGAAGTTGCCTTTAGATTCTTTGTGCTAATTATTGTGGTTTTTTTGCTCTACAATCTATTTTTAATGGTGGATTTATTGTTTGTTAAGGAACAATAAATCCAGCACTTGTGTCTGTAGCTATTAAGTGCAACCAAGGGAGCTATATAATATTTGTAATTGTACTATTATAGTATACGTACAGCACAAGACAAACACATTCAGAGTGAGCCTGCACGTGTGAGTAATGTGTACATGCATGTGTGCGTCTCATTGTGGTGCGACACGTCCCCTCTGGCCCACAGCTGCATCCAGCGGTGAGCCTTTCGTGCTGGGAGGAAAATGGCCCATCTGAGGCACTCACCTATGTAATGTGTTTTATTACATGGATGGATGGAGGGTCGGATGGAGCTACAGTATGGATGGATGAGCATGCGGTATGGTGACAGTGCCGCTGTTCTGGCCCGACTCTTTGGGCCAGCGGCACGTCCGCAAATGTGCGCACGCACACACTCAGAGACCCACGCATACACCTGCCGATCAAGATGGCTGGCTGACCTCCACGAGCAGGTGGAAAACAGCAGTAATAATTTACAGGCCCTGAGCGTCTCCTGCGTCAAATCAAATATGGATTTGCTGGCGCCCAGAAGCGGGCTAACCCTTCGATAACTGAACCTTTTATCCACATGCTGCTCCCTTTATAACTCAACTAGTCTATACCTTCCTACAGAAACCGACTCACTTGTCCCCTAATGCCACAAATTACATCATCATCCACATCCCAATGACTGACGGAGCCCCACAAAGAGGAAGATGAGAAACCCCCCCACCATCCTTTATTTTCCTCCACACATTCAACGAATTCCAGAGCACACCGCAAGTTAAGAGAGTGCCTCTATTGTCAAAGTCGACTCCGTGAAGACCGACAGTGTCAGTAAACGGAGCCGCACTCGCTCCGTGCCCACTTTAAAGGCGTTTCATGTGGTGTGAGCCAAACGCAACGCAGCTTTCCTCTGATGCAAGCTCAGAATAACCAGAGGAATGTTTACACATCTGGATGAAAAACAAGACTCACTCCAAACACCCCGACATGCAGACGCAGTGGATCTGACAAGTCCATTGAAAAAAAAAAAACAGAATGCCAGCTAACCAATACAATGTATTGTTAACACTCACACATCCCCATGAAGGTCAACAGAGAGGCAATGTACAATTGAGTCCAAAAATACACTTCTTGATCAATCTTCTCCGATGGCATGTTATAACGACTGAAAGAGAAGGATGGGGTTACATAACCTTTTCCCCACCATTGATTTTGGCAAGCTCCACCACTAGAGTACACAAGCAAGATTCAAAATAACATGCAGGAAAACGCAAAGAGGAGATCCGCTAACAGATTTCCCAACATGTTCACACTTTCGATGATCATACCTGAAACAAGCATGTAGGAAAAAAAGTACACAGTCAATTATGTAGAGTAAATTTGACTCTATTTAGAGTGGGACTAAATAGACTCAGTTTTAGAGTAATATTTACACTTGGAAGAGGGTAAAATAAAGAATTTAAAATAAATAAATAAAAGTCACTCAAGGGTTGAGAAACCCACGCAGCTCGCTCGTGTCAGCTGGGATCTTCCTAACTCGAGAAGTGGGACCATATAGTATGGAGACCAAAACGATGAGTGGCAAGTCTTCCAAACTGAAGGTCGTGAGTAGGTTCCTCAACCCTTAAGTGACTTTTATTAATTTATTTCAATTTTTTATTTTGCTCTCTTCCAAGGGTACATATTAGCCTACTCTGAAATTGAGTCTATTTGGTCCCACTCTAAATAGAGTCAAATTGACTCTACAGAATTTACTGTGTAGAAAAAGTAGAAAATTTAATTAATAACATGGCTTTATTATTATTATTTTTGTGTGTGCTATTTGGAATTCAACCAGAATTTTGCTTGTAAAGTTGTGATACTGTAATTCAGCGGCTTGCTTGGTGATGAAGTGCTGCATCCATAAGTGAAAATTCAATCGCTACTATTACTGTTTGTATGAGATCTTGGGTGCGCCTCACACTCGCTATTTCTTCAAAAAGTGAAATTATTATCCTAGTCTTAGAGTAGCTGCTCCACCAGTAATCATGGTAACACAAATCCATTCTTCTCGTTGCACACCCCACATTAGAGGATGGAGAGGGAATCAGTGGCTCATTAGCATGATAAAGGAACGGGGCTGACATTCTTGATCCTGGTGACACATTTTGTATTACGCATGTCAGACATTTTATTAACAACTAAAACTGCTTTGAAGAACAAATAAAATGGCATATATTTCTTTTAATATCCTGTTATTCGCTGGCGTCCAGTCGAGGGTGGACAATGCCAAGTCGGCTGGGGAATGATGAGGATATGAAGCCATACAGAATAGGAATGGATGCCAACTGCACAAGATTGTCTGTACAGTTAGTCAAATGCTTACAGTGGAGAGGGAACATGGGAAAGTGTTCATATACGTCTGCAACAGTTCACAAGTGTGCGCAGAAGGAAAGTACATTTAGGACTTGTCGCATAGGCAAATTCTTCTGGTTTTGGCTGCGCTGTTGGAGCTGTGTGTGAAACTTTCCATAACACGAGCCTCTTGAGTGCAGCACATGCTAAACATCACATTTTCCACTGGCGCTTCCTTTATATGGACATAGAGTGGCATCGCTTTTAAGGACAGTGGGATAGAAAGGAAGAGTGAGTGAGAACCCACATCCCTTCGAGTTCAATAATTAAGACTATGGACAATAAATACGTAATGGGGGCTTTTTCCACAAAGAGCGCTTGCCTATTCTTCTTGAAGATGAGGCCGAGGGGAGAGCGCCTCGGGAAGAGCGACTAAGTACACTGGCTATTAAAAATGAATGCAAGGAACACCGGCTTTGGCCCGGTCCTGTTGAAAAACCGCCCCGCGTGTTGTGATAGGAGTTGCCGTGGTTACACGGATTCCCAAACGGTCCTTGGTTGTCAGGGTCAATCAAATCAGACATCGGAGCGTGAGCGCTGGAAACCTACAAAAACTCTTCCTCGACTTGCTGCTGCTGCGGGCACCAGAGATGTCATTAAGGAATAAGTTGGATGGACTGAGGATGTTGTATGTAGAGGGACAGATGGTGACTTTATAAAGCTTACAAAGATATATATCTGAACACACACTCACACACCTTTGCTAATTATGAAGTATATGGTGGCTGGGTCAAAAAACGCATTTTGGCAAGTTGCTCTTTGATGGAAATTAAACTTCCAGAAACATGTAAAGTTTTAATTATTAAGATTGGCAATAAATGGTGTGATGACTTGGACATGGACAGGGATGAGCTAAAATTAGGTAATTTGACAAACTTTCATAAGAATTTTTGACGAGTAAAAGTATTGGTCCTAAAGATACGTTGGTACTTTGAAAACGTAGTTTCGTAACAGGAATTTTACCAATCCATGTACAATCCCCCCCCCTTTTTTTTTAACTCATTTAATCCCAAAAATGTGTAAAAACGTTTTTAAATACTTTGTCCTTCCCTCCCAAAAGTGTGTTTACACATTTATTTATTTTTTATGCAAGAGCATACAGAAGGCTTTGATGCAGATTCTGACATGAAGAGGTGGCTTAAAGTAGTAATAAAAAACAAAAACAAAACAATACAACGATACAAATATATATTTTTTTCCTGTTAAAAGAAGAGACACATCTTTCTTTTGGTAGGTTCCATGTTTTCATAGCAATAGAACACAATATTCTGTGAGCTTTGCAAAAAGTGCAGCGTGAGCCTTGCAAAATCCAGTAAAACAGCTGTGAGCGAAGGGGGTGGCTTCAGTGAAAATTGCCGGGAGTGAATTAGTTAATTTACCTATTGATGTTATTGTGCCTTCTCTGGAAACTACAGGTTCCACCGATTGCTGTGGCGTGCGCTTGACATCATAGGAGGGATTCTTTTGAGTTGACAGAGATATTTTTAGCTCCCGAAATTTCGACTGCATATGTGTTACTCCTGCATTCTTGTCTGAGTAAATTTTGAACTTGATGAAATCTGAGTGATTGTTTTTCAGAACTTGTAGTTTAAGTTGTCACATAAAGTGAAATGTAAAGTTGTCCATTATGGCCATCATGTGTGTGTTCAGCAAATGAAGGAAACTCCCTTCAGGCAAACTCAAGAGGCAGATTAGTGCAAGATTGGTGCATATGGTAATAGGCCATATGTGCAGCTGTGGCTTTCAGTGGGCATAAATAAATTGCTGTGAATGTATGAGCGTTTCATCTGTGGTCCTCGGAGGAGAGCAGTCCTGTACGACTCTATATTTTATATAACACCCTTTGACAGCAATGCAGAACTTGTCTTGCAGTGGACAAGTTCACAAGCTGTGAAGAGAATACCAAAGAGGCTGGATTTCCCTCTCCCACAGTCCCACACACTAGCATGCGGTACGGGTAACCCTCCAACAAGGAAGGAGACCCCTTTTGACTGCTCATAGCAGGAATATAGAGCATCTTTTGGATATGAAGAAGATTTAGGGTCCAAACATAGTGAGGCACGAGGATGATGGATGAGGACGAGCGGCCGTCTATCAAAGCAAACGCTCGTTTTCATGTTTCATTGATGTCAGTAATGACGTCATCAATCATATTGCTGTGGGGATGCGGGGAATTTAAAGAGCTCGGGGTCAGGGAAAATGTCCTGAGGCTGAATGAAAACACTGCACAGGTACATACGCCCAGCAGCTTGTAAAAACATGACTGCATCACTTTCACTTGATTCCAGGGTTAAGCTAACAACATGTTTATATAGTGACACTGCATTCTATATGGTTTGTTCACATAAAAACAGAAATGTAAGCATGTCAGAATTCGGTATCTAGCTTGATAGTGTTGTAGATTTAAATACCTAAAGGCACCAACATCAAAATCAAAGCCTATTAGGGCATGACCATCCATAATTTTGATCTATCACACGCACAAGAATAGTAGACCGTCAAAGAGGAACAGATAAATATGGCACGGATAAATTACATATATTAAAAAAGAAAAAAAAAATCATACATTATTATTGCATCAACTAGATCAGTCTCAAAATGTCTGCAACTTTGATTCATTATCTTTTAGCAGATTATGAATATGTTACACTATGTAGGCCAAATATTTCATCTTGTGGTGTTATGTGATTTTAATACAATAATGATTTTTTTCCCAGACTATAAAACTGTTATGGAATCACAGATTTTCTTTTATATCCTCGTAAGATTGTCTCCGTGTCAGCCATTAAAGGAATTAAAGGCATTCCCTGGTAATTTGCGAGCAGGAAATCCTTCATAGTAATGCTTCATCTTTTAGTGGAAGAAGGTTGTTTGAAGATCACGCAGCGTAGGAACAGTGATTTTCCTTTGAAAGCAATGATGTTCTATGCCAGCCTTCACACCTCTGCCAGCTCAAAATCAAAATCAAAGCATAGACTGTTTACAGTCTACCCATTAAAAGCATTATATTAAAAACATGTGACGTGAGGCACATAATGTTCTTTAAGTATCATCCTCAATTGAGCAGACTTCTAAGTGTTTATTTTTTTAATTTTTTTTTGACTATACAACATATTGAGCTTTCCCAAAAAGCACTTAGGCTGTAATTATTCCAAAATGTAACCTACCACTCGTTTTTAGGTGTTCATCACTTAACCAGTAGAGGGCAGTCATGCACTAAACGTGCCCAAAAGAAGACAGGAACAGGAAGTTATTGACCTCATGTAGCCCTACCTTGTTTATTCATGGAATAATGTTGAAGCATCATCTGTAAGTGACTTTTAAGACACTATTACATGTGTAATGTAGATATAATAATTTGTGTGAACTAAATGGTAGTGTTTGTTTACCATATTGCTAGTGCGCTAATGGTAATTGTGAATGCTAACCATTTAAGATAGGCTAATTTTGTTGGTGTTAATAATGCATACGTAGACAAAATAATAAATTATGAGTACTTACTGTGTATACACTCAATAGAGATCCGGACGTTGACGTCAGGCGTCCCAAAATTGCCGTTAGCGCAGCCATTTTGGCAGCATAGAAAACGCCACTTTGAGTAAACGGCAAACGCCACACTTGGTTGACAGCTGTTGTGGACCAGCTGCCACAACAAGAAGAGGCAAAAAATGGATCGAGCATGCTCAAGGCGACCAAATGAGGAACCAATGCGTATGGAGCACTTTGTACATAATGGCTGAATCAGCAGATGCTAGCTGTTAACCACACGCAACATGTGGGGGAAATAATCTGTATCGTTCATTTGTGCTGCTACGTTGTAATAGATATCACATAGTTGAATTTAATAACTGACCAACACCATAAAGAAGACTTCTTACGGTATAAATGCAGCCGCGGCCGAATTAGCAGCTGCTAAGTTGCTAACGTACATAAATAACACTGCAAGACTTGCGTGAAACTGTTAACTTTGATGTCATTTCGAAATAAATCCGGATTGTACAAACTTGTAAAGCCTTCGTATGATCAGATTTGGAAGCAAGAGAGGAGGTAATTCCACATAGCAGCCTTGCCGAGTTGAAAAAAAAAGAAGCACTCCTGATACTTCATCGGCAATCCAACATGTCCACCTCACACATGTATATCATGTCCTTTTCATCAAAGTGACTGTCACTGACCTGTATATATGACTGGATAGCCGATATAGACCATACACGCCAGTGCAAGCCGTTGAAGTCACAGGGCAGCCATCTTGTGACTCCCACCTCGCGAGCATACTACTGTATAAACTATACCGTATGCGGAAAAAAACCAACTATACGATATGCGTACATATACAGCTCGTAGGCACTTAGTACAAGGCCGGAGGCGGGGTGGCGGGTCAGTGCCGGGGTGGTCACTATCTTTTAACAAGATAAAAAAAAAAAAAACATTAACAAGTGGACGGTATGTGCTGCTTTGAAGACCCCTTTTTTCTTTTATCGCTCATTTCCTTAGACCCCAACATTAAATTTGGCAGAGGCATCTTTTGTTGAATTACAGTTAGAATTTAATAATAACAAATATACAAGTTTCTTCCTGTACTAAACATCATTAGACATATAATTTATACATGTATTTAAGGCAAGTTGTAAAATGTCTAAAGTCCTCTTGTTTATTTTTAACAAATTTAAAACACCATAAATCATGCTGTTTCTAAGTACTGTCTCAAATATTCTCCAATTTTGATACTGTAAATCATAGCAATTAGAGCGATATGGCGGCCTCGCGACCTCAAAAGTCTTGGCCTATCAGCTATCCAGCCATATATATAGATCAGTGGTGACTGTCAATGCTCTTGGACGGTAAGTTGACGGATAAACGCTAGTTTTTGCCCTCCTCGCCGTTGTAGTCCATTAACGCTGCAACACTACTTTCCTGCCGCAGAGGGCGTGTTCAGAGAAATAATCATGTGATGTCCGGATCTTTATTCAATTTACGTCTAACCTTAGTGGATTAACCCCCCCCCCCCTAAAAGGAGGGATAATCGATTTAAAAAAGATTCGATAGTGACAGCACTAAACTTTTTATTTTGTGAAAAAAAAATCACTCTCAGGGGGAAAAAAATACAATGCAAATATGTAACTATGCTGATTGTTATGCACCCAGTCTGGGCTCTAGCACCGAAATGTGTGAATCCAATTTACCCAAATGTAAAAAAAGTCAACACGCAGTGTGACTTCTCTTGTAACACTGAAAAACGTTTGCATACAAACATACAACTGGAAACACATCATAAGCGCACCTAATGATGCAATCTGTCACTTCCTCAAAAGCTGATAGGCCAATACATCAAGGCATGAAAACTAATCTATCACATGGCGGCACCAGGTTAAAGAGTGAAGATGAATCGGAGCTGCGTCGTGGCAAAAAGGCCGACTCGTCCTTGTCGGAGTTACCAAAGGATGCGGGGAAAGAGGAGGTTGGTGGTTGCGGGTTTGAGCCGCTGCGCACACAATAGGTGCTCCACCAGACCTAAATAATTTCCCAAAACACTCCGACTGCTTTGTCAGTGAGGGACAAGGAGGCGGGAAACACCCACTGTTGAAAAGGCGCGTGTGCACATGAAACTACATACACGAGAGCTTGGCTTCATCATCTCGCTGATTGCTCACTAGGGAACGCATATCGCTGATACAGAATAGAAAACAGACGTATAATGTGTGTGCGTGCGCTCCCATCCTGGGGTATGCGTTGTGGAATCCAAAGCATTTGACCCCAATCTGTGTCTCTGCATTATTTATAGTTCAATGCGAGCTTTGCTTTTGTATGTTTTTCAAAGCTCATCTTAGGCGTTGAAGAGTGGGGAAACAAAAGGTGATTATATTAGGAAGAATTTAGGAATGACCTTCATTCTTGGTGTCTATTTGAATAAACTCACAAAATATTTGGGGAATAAGGAATACAAATTCTTGAAGGCTTTGGCCATTTTCCGCCAAGCTGTACTGTTCTATTTACAGTGTCTATTTACACACTTTTAATTTTTTTTTTTTTTCACAGAATACGTTAAGCACCATGTTGTGATGCAACATGATGAGCAGCTATCTTCATCTACTGGAAGAGATACAGGATCTAATTTAGAGCAATAAGAAGAGACCAGTACCCTCGATGAAAGGGTACTTTGGATATCTTGGGACCCTCAACAAGGGAAATGTAGAAAATTGTGAACTTAACTGCACTGCTTAACTCATGCACTGCCATTGACGGCTATAGACGTCCAAAAATCATTTGAACTATTTCTATTAGTTTAACATTTTTTTCCCACTTTTGTTAACAAGAGTATAAAAACCTAAAAAAAAATTATACATTTAGAACAGATATAAAATTAGTGATTAATCGTGAGTTAACTATTGAAGTAATGCGATTAATTACAATTAAAAATGTAATCGCCTGATGCCCCTAATTTTTTATATATTTTAATTTTAATTTTTTAAAGATTTTTTTTTTTTTAAATCTAGGTTTTCATACTCTTGTTAACAAAAGTGGAAAAAATGTTAAACTAATAGAAACAGTTATATGATTTTTTTTACGTTGATAGGCGTCAATGGCAGTGAATGAGTTAAGAATGGCTGTGAACCATTACGTCCATTTTCTGGTACTTTATTGTTAACATGTCCACTGCAGTAATCTGGAACGGGAAAAAAATTGATCTATACACATTGCAATGAGAGACTTGTTACTGGATTGTTAAGACTGGATGCCCTTCATTGTTGTTTACTGTTATTTTCCTCTTTGTTAGCTTCATCAGTGGATTATGTTGCTTTCAAGCTACAATGTCATGAGAGTCAAGGTAAAGAGTTGTCAACTGACTCATGATAACGTTTGGCATATTTTCTTTAAATGTGTTACACATCACCAAGCGAATATTAAGTACCATTAAAACACATTCACTGCCTTTGACAGGTATACTTGCCAATTATGTTTTGTCAAAGGGGATGGCTGGGGAGCAGCTGATGCTGGTTCAAAGTAAATTTCAAAATTGGAAACAATATTTTTGACGCACAACCACCAGTAGATGGCACCGATGGCATTTTGTGCAACTTTTTTCTTCTGCTGATTATTTAAAAAAAAATCCTGGTTAAAGGAGACAGTCTATTCTTTCATTTGGTAGATTTGTCAATCATTGAAAATAATACCCTGTGTGTCTTGAAAATGTCAAAATGCTCTAAAATGGCTGACAATGATGAGCTTTAATAGTAATTGATCAGGTTTAAAGTCTTTATGGTATTACTACTGTTGTATACTACAGTGATTGCAATGGTCTTCTGTCAACTCCCTTAAAACATCAAGTAGCTAAAGCTCATTCAGGATTCTAGAGCTCGGGCTCTCATCAGAACAAAGAGATCAGAACACATTATTTCAGTCCTAAAGGCTTTACACTTGCTCTCGGTCAGCTGTAGAATAGATTTAAAAATTCTGCTACTAGTCTATAAATCACTGAATGGTTTGGGTCCTGAATACATTAAGGATATGCTATATACCCAGTAGGGCTCTGATGTCTGCAGACTTGGGCCAATTGGTGAATCCCAGGTTACAAAGCAAACATGGTGAAGATGCATTTTGGTGTTATGCTGCACACAAATGGAGCAGGTATAAATGATTTTAAATCCTGCTTTGATGAAGGTCTCTTAAGCATGATTAAAAATCAATTTCACTATATGGTCTAAGTTAAGTTTTATTTATTTTCATTGCTTTTAAATGTATTTAAATCTTCTGGGTGCACAGCATCCTATTTTACAGGAAAGAAGGCTATTTCTCCCGCATTATTCAACAGTACCACCCGAAGAGTATGTTATTTACAACCACCACTACTATAAAACTTTTACTGTGCATTTTAATTTTTGCCTGAGAACAAGTCGTGTTTCTACAAGGATTTAAACAAGAGACTTTAGTCACTAAACCACACACGCACGCACGCACGCACGCACGCACACTCCATCCCAGAGACCCGCTGGAGCAATCAATGGCAGCCACAATGAGCGCCACCATTTTGCTGGCTGCCACCCAGCGCCGAAGAGAAGAGGCTAAAGAGCGTATGAACGCCAGCGAGCGACGACGCAACACAAAACAACACGACGGCAAACGTATCAGCGCACTCCAGAACGCGCACGCAAATTTGTTGAGAAGAACCTGCGCCGCTTCTGTGGACACGAGCGGTCCGTCGGGAGCGAGCGAGCTTATCGCAAATTGCCACACTGTGAGAGTGACCGAGTGCGTGTGTGCGCGCGCGTGCGCTTGGATGCCAATACAGCGGTTGACAGTTTGAAATATGCGGCTTTGCAATTCTCATTCGGATGATTGTTCTCTTTCATGTAGTCGAGCAGGCAGCATACGTTAAGCTTGCCTGCAAATAAATCCCCACCGCCACTGCTAACAAACTCACACACACACACACACACAACTGCACAAACACATAATCACACGTCATGTCTCTTGTCACACAGACACACACATATGCTGCTGGCGTGGCAGACCGGTTTCTAATCGGTGAATCATCATATCAGCCAAGAAATGTCCGATTAGGTTATAATCCTGCATTTTAGTGCCCTTAACTTGGCGTTGACGCCACCTTATTATGTCTGCCCAAAAAAGAGAAACACTCCAGATGCCAAATGAGTTGTTGTGCGCACACACATACACACACAAACACAAGCAGTTCATTGTGAACCTGAAGTGAGGCTGTGAGGCAGCAACAACTGAAGGCCAATTATTTTTATATAATGAAGCTATTTGATGAGGAGAAACATCTTAATAAACTCTCTTGGTGCTCTTAAACGCCTCACATAAAAGCAATACTTTAATTGAGCTTTTAGCATTTTGAGGGAAACACCAAAGGAGCAGATGTAGAGGAATTTGTTTTGTGCCCCCCCAAATCCACCCCCCCCCCCCGAATCAGCACTGTTTGTTCTGTACTGACTTGTATGTTTCCTACACACATTTGCCGTCAAGCTGTTCACCATTCACACCGATGACATTACCTTTTTGAAATCCTCCACAGTTTATTGACGTCCACGCCGAGACGGAGTCTGTAACTCTAGGAGACAACCTTGTTATTTTCAATAATCTATTAAAGGAGCTCCTTGTGGGAGGCACGGGGGAGGCCGGCAGTTTGTTAGGTGTCTCGGCGCTTTAGTGGAGACATTCTGAGGAAGCGCGAGGAAAAGCGATGCCAATCCCTTTAGCGGGGGGGGGGGGGGGGGGGGGTGCCGGCGTATTAAATGACGGTTCAAATTTAATATCGGGAGACCTGCTGAGGCACTTCCTGTGTCTGAGGGCTGTCCACGAATGGAGTGGTTGCTGAGTCGAGGGCTTTGGGATACATTAGGCAAGAACGCAGGAGAGCACAGATATGATATCGTAATGTAATAGGTGTCTGGTTTTTGTCTTCATTTCCTGCAGTTTCACATTGCCTCATTGACAGATTGTTTGCATGAATCTTAATAATCAAATATTAAGGCACCAACTAGAAAAAGTCACTAACATAAAGACCACCCCGTATAAAAAGCATTTTGTGGTGACTATAGCTATGTAAGGCCGTCTAACAGTGGTCACCAATCTCTTTTATGCCAACTACACTTTCAATTTTAAATTGGCAGTTTTACAGCAACTGTACCGACAACTGAAGAGTGGGGCGACCAGACGTCTCATCTTGACCGGGGGAGTCCCGATTTTAGCCTTGCGTCCTATGTCCTGCAGGATTTCACCAACCTCATTGTTTTGTTCCGATATTATGCAGGTCCTGTCCCAGCATCTCGTTTTTATTTATTTATTTCACACACAGTTGTCATATCAAGTGATAAACACATTTAAAGTGAATTAAACGGTTACATTTCTTCCTGTTTACTTCCAAATTCATGTCCACATCTAATTGTCAGTAGGTGCTGACTGGAACTCGAACTACTTCCTGGTTTTGTATCTAAGAATCATGGGAAATGTAGTCCTACTATCCAGTGTGGTCGCTAGTCGCCGGCCAGACAACACAAACAGCTTTCTAACGGTGTATTTCAAATAGGGGTGGGAACCTCTGGGTACTTCCCGATACGATACGATATGCGATACAGGATCACGATAAGGATTATCTCACAATATATCGATATATTGGTCAGGACATAAGTCTACGATAATTTATGATAAAACTAATCAAGACATAAACTGATGGGGTTTTTTTTAACAAACACAAATGTGTTCTTAACAGAGACAACTTTCTGTGAACAAATTTGTCTTTCTTAAACACAATCGTCATGCAAGATGTCAGTCAGTCATAGTCAATTGTTTAATTTGATAAATTGTGACAATTTTTTTGTGTAATATTGCAAAAGTAAATAATTTTTTTTTTTTAAATAATAAATCCTATTAAATAAATATTAAGATTCCTCAGAAATTGTGTGCTTCAAAAAGTAGAAACATAAAATATGTTTTAAAACTTTAAAATTGAAGCTATAATACACATTTTTTATCGAAACATGCAAAATGGAGTCATTTGTTGGACAGATAAATGTCTTACTCAAAAGTTCGCTCATGAATCTTCTTCGCCTGAAGACTTCCGTACATTTCCCCGCCACTCTTTCAAGGTGCTCCCCCTAGCGGCCCGCCAAGTAATTGCTGAATAAGTAATGAACAATGGAATTGTTTGAAATCCTAATTTAAAATGTTATAATGTGTGGCTGGCACAAGGTAAACGGCACAGCTAGCTTCCAATAGCCGTCAGGACAGAGAAAAAAATGGTTGGATGATGGCGAGTACATTGGCTTGTTTAGATAGATGTCAATCAAGATAGCATTTAGCATTTGTAGTCTTGTGTTTGTAGCATTTATGTATTTATTTATGTGAATTGGTTGTGAATCCACGATTTTCACATTAACTCATAAGACCATCTTTAGGAGTTTATTGCCGGCCGTGTAAACAGCCACTGAAATTTCTAACAAGACAAATTTGACTATTCCACACATTTAACCTGGCAGCATCCCCCAAAATACAAAGATCCTGCCGGACATTTCAGGTCAGGTCCGAATTCGAGCCTGTGGCGTTCTCTCTTGTGAGGTCAGAGCACGTCTAGCAATTTGAAATGTTTGGTGCTTGTAAAGAGATTACTCATCCACATGGGGCTCCACACACACACACAATAGCTTGCACAGCCCACATGGCACAGCAATACTTAGCATTCTGTAAACCTTTAAACCTCATCTCAGGTCTGTCTTTCCCATGATTGTTACACAGAGAAAGCCCTGGCACAATCCCGACTCATGGTGAATGATGAGGGAACGGGCGGACGCACACATTCGCGCACATACGGGCACAGACGGACACACACATTTAATCCCAGGTGCCTTAGGGACTCTGAGGCGAATGAGGGGGCAGCACATAATTCCTGAACACGAACACGAGGAAATGGGATTTACGCCGCCAAACTCGAGAGGGCGAAGGCGAGCGAACGGCAACAGGATGAAGGATAACAAGCGGGACAAAAGAAATGTGGAAGCTCATCAGTCTTATCCTGATTCCGTTGGTGAAAAACAAATTGAATAAACAATCATATTCAATAATGACACATTCGTAACCCGGGCCGCTAATCTTAACACACAGATTAATTAGCCGTGGCGGAGGAGGGTCGGTGGCAGCCATTTTGAGGCCTCCGGGCGCCGCTCGGATGTGAATGGGGAGTTTGTGCAAGAGGAGGCGAGGGATGAATGAAGCTTTGCCGCGGTAAAGACTCCCGCTGAGGACGCAGAGCAAACACTCGCCGCTCGTATAATGGACTGGAAAATTCCTGGCTGTAGCCTGAAGTAGCCAACCGTGAAACGGCCATAAAAACGTCACTTCTGCTTTTCCAACGCTGATTGATACAAGACAACAGCCTTTCTTATCCATCCATCTTCAATAGCGCCAACCTCACAAGGGTTGCAGGTCAGTTGGAGACGATCTCAGCTGGAATAGTTGCTTGCAAATTCTGTATTTTTTTGTTCTTAAAGGGGAAGTCAACCCCAATTTTTTTGACAATAATATGTTCTATGCAGCCCCACTAGTCTAAATATGGTATTCTGAGTAATATTGTGTTAAGCAGCAAAATCTCCGGGGCGGCCATTTTGACATTTGCTGTCGACTGAAGATGACATCAATGTTGCTCAGGTCTACAAAACACAGAAAACAGGTGAGTTCTGATTGGTTGTGGCGTGAACCGTGAGCAACTGTGATGTCATCTTCAGCAAGTGGCAAAATGGCTGCCCCCTGAGATGGATAAAAACAGCTGCTTCATAACTCTTATTCCACATATTTAATATTAATCAGAATGTCACGTTTAGACTAGTGAGGTCACAAATAACATATCATTGTCAATAAATATTTAAGGGTGAATTCCACTTTAACATACTACGATTGGATTCTTTCAGCGGTTGGGAGTTAAAATTTACTAAAGTAGTTTGACAATAAAAATCTATTTTTGATTTCCCATCCATCAACGCAATATCTGAACCACAAAATTTTAATGTGGAGAAAAACTTTAATGAACACTGATTAAAATAAAACAAATCAAATAAGATAATAAGATAATAACTGCCTTTCCAATCATGTTTTTAAATTGTAAGGAGACTTTATGGACGCCATGCCACTTTTAAATTCCTGTAAACAGTAAATATAAAGAAAACAGCAACATACAAAAAAATATATCCATGTAGCTCTTTAAAATTATATTTTCTCATGAACATTATTGTTAATAATAGACTTATGGTTTAATGAATCAATATCAGGCTATGAAAAGTAAAATCAAGCAATTCTTTAAACCCAGCCCTACACCTCTGCATACTATTGTTATTATTAACTTATTATTATTATCTTATTAACATTAAAGAAAAAACAAAACATAAATACATCTCAATTTACAACAAATAATAACTTTAGTAATGTTTACACAACAGATTTGAAGTGCATCAATTTGTTTGAATTTTATATATATATATATATATATATATGTATAAATAACAGCACCACTGCCATCTACTGTAGTGGATGTGCAATTACTCAAAAACAAAACAAAACAAAAAAAACATCGTCCTGTGTTTTTTTTTGTCTTAAAAAAGAAAATCCACAGGACGGTATAGATTTGATGACAAGATTATTTTTTTTTGCCAAAAGAACGTGTTGCCCCACTATTTAAGAAGGACTGCATTATCGCGACGATGCTCAAGTTTTAGTGGTGCTAATATACCCTCAATGTGGCTGTCCTTGTCAAAACTTGAATCCAACGTTATTGGTCTAGACTGTTAAATCGGAGGCTTCACAACAAAACATTCCTTGATCAAGTCCTTAATCCGTCAATGCAGATCATCGTCAATACATAATACCGCCCACTAAACCTACGTGAAAAATTCCAACCAAAAATGTTTCCTCCTGAAGCGGATGTAAAAAGAAACAAAGTTCGACTTTTTCGGTTTTAAAGCGGTTATTTTGAGATCCAGCCTTAAGCAGGATTTGGCAGGCAAGTAGGCTGCATGTTGCCAGGATCCAGCTGTGCTGCTCCTTGATAGGAAGTCGAGCGGCTCGGAGCGCAGGAGGCGCAGCGATACTATCGATTTAGCAGACAGCCAGAAGGGATGGGAGGGCGTCTTGCGACGCGTCTCGGCCTCCCCTTCATCTGGCCGTCTTGTCGCTCCTTCGTTCGCGAGAAAGATGAAGAAAAAGGTGGACATATTTTCAAGCCTGCTATGCTATATTCAGCCATGTTCAAGGCAAAGATGGTTTCCTTTTAGTGGACGCAAAGTGGTCAAATAGCAGGGGTTGTCAAAATACGGCCCTAACGTTTGCGTTACAGTCCTGAAATAATTGTCACATTGATTTAGCTGTGTTTTCCTGAAATTAATCATTTATTTTTATTCATTTATCTCCTTAAATGACATGCAGTAATAGCAAAATAAACACATATGACATTTCTAATATTTTTATTGACAAAATATGTTGATTATAATTATATTAATTAGGAGTAATACAAAACTCCGTGCCTGCGTGGGTTTTGTCTTGGGGTGAGAATCTTTGACTGAATCACGATTTGATTAGATTCAGGATCGATTTTTTCGATTCAAAATGGTTTGAAGATGATTTCTGCTTCAATTTATAGATGTGTAAAGAATCGTCATGAATTTCTCCAGTCTTCGCTAATCAGCTAATGCTAATTAGCGCGCTACTCGCGTCACTTTTATCACTCAAAACAACAGCTATTCATACAAAACACATCAGGAATGTAGACAGAGAAGCATCTTAACGTTACTCACTGGCTTATGCTTTTCCTACGCTGCAAACCCCCAACTTTTTGGGGAATAACTTGATTGTGAATTATTATTTTTTAATTATCTTTGTGTTTTTTCAAAATAAAACTTGCAAGATTTGACTTCGGAAAACAATAATCAGCATGTTTTGCCTATTTTCTGACATTTTATGGATCATACCAATAACTGAATCGTAATATTTTTTTCTGTTTGTACATTTTTTTTTCATCTGTCAATTTGAGTGTATTTTTTTTTTAACTCCCATTTGTCGATTAATCAATAAACAAAAGAATCGTTAGTTGAAGCCCTAAATCCAATAAAAACATGACACCGAATTATTATTTTGCTATTAAAATAAATTGCCGTTCTGGTTCACTATTTACTTTTTAAAATAAAGCAGTCGAAGGCGAGCAAACCCTTCTTTGGGCTGGCAGATATTTTCAGCTGTGTTTCACTCTCGCTAACTCCTCCATAGTGAAGGCATGCTGCCTTCACATTTCCATATTTATCATTATTACATGGGCTCCATGTGCCTTCTCTGCATCGCTGGCTCTCTCCCAGAATAAGAATGGAAACGATATGAAGATCAGACAGAAATGATTGAAGGAGAGATTTTGCGTTTTCTTGAGCGGGGGCTTCTCTTCCTGGCCAACCCAATCAGAGCAAAGCAGGCCCAGCCACAACAATTCCATTTTCCAACCCTACTGCTTAAACTCACACTTGCACACGTAATCGAAGCCAAACAGGTTGCGCTTTTTTCTGCAAGGATTAACCGTTTCCCACCTCGGCTTGGCTTTTGAGTCCACCAACGTTTGTCCTAGTCCTTAATTATTACCGCTGCTCATCCACGCTGCGCCGCTCCAGCCTCAATCCCTGCGGCACGCATGATGCTTTTTTACACAGCAAACTGGCGCCAGACCACAAAGTCTTATTTTCCCTCTGCTGCGTCTTCTTTTTCTTCTCCTCCTCACTCATCCTTGCCACTGTATGCTTGAATCTGCACAGCCGAAGGACGACACCTCGCCCTTTTTCCAAATCGGTTTGAACATTAATTAATTCAAAAACAAAAGCTTGTTCAAGTACTCACAATATGCGCTGTTGTATAAAATCCAACCAAACTTCTGATGAGCACAGGCTCTGATGCTGAATGTTATTAATTTTATCTTTAATCATGGTTCTCCCCTCAGGGTGGAGCGTATATGATGTCTGTAAAATTGCTGACACAGAGTGCTTGAGTCTATAGATCCACAGATAAGACTGTCATCCTGCATTGACTGCACTGTTTGAGGAGACGGAATCTTTCATGCTGTTCACTTGACTCGTGATTTAATCCTCTTATTTTGCCCTTTGGAACCAGCCGGTCCCAAAATGTACTCGTCGGTCTTTGATTGTTCTTTCACTACTTTCTTGAATTTTCCTATGTGGTCATGTGGAACATTTTAAGTTAAACACAATTTAGAATGTTTATAAATATCCGTCATGCAACTCAAAGTAACGAGTTGTTGGAGAGATTTTAGTCTCAGTCCTCACTACTGCTGTGATCAGGGTTGGGAGGGTTACTTTTAAAATGTAATCCATTACAGTTACAAGTTACCTGCTAAATTTTTTAGTTAGTAACGTAATCCAAGTACCATAATATTAAAGTAATGTAACTGGATTACTTTTGGATTTCTCCAATATTGAGTATGCTCATGAAGACAAAATAAAAAAAAATATCACCACAAGATATATTCTATACAATGTGCCCCTGCTATTTGTGGGTGATAGGGACCTGGGCAGCCTACAAATAGCAAAAATCCTTGTGTAATTAAAAAGCATGTAGGCTACTGATTGCAATATGCTGTTTTTGAACTGTCACTGTAAGCAACCACACCTCACAAATAGAAAAATAGATAGACAGACAGACAGACAGACAGACAGATAGATAGATAGATATATAGATAGATTGATAGAGTGTGGATGACAATGCGTGACATCAACTGCAAAATGAACTTTTATCCCAGTCACAAGTTTAGCCGTGTATATGTTGTGTATGATGTTTAAATAGTGAATTGGTGGGAGGAAGATTTGTTTGGAAGATGTAACTCACATTATGATTGTAGGCTAGCGGGCTAGCTAGCAAGAAGCTACAGAGCGTAGCATGCCGCTGGACTCTCAGCTCAAACTTTCGCTCCGAGTAAGTTCCGGTGAATACCGGTCGCCATTTCCTCCTCCCGTCCGTGAAGCTTTTTTAAAACTGCCCGCGTGCGGAGGACATGACTAGTCAGTTCGTTCGTTCCCACCTCCCCGACATGTAGCAACGGTCCCACTTGCGCGGGCGTACACACTCACTCTCTCTCTCTCTCTCTTATCGTAGAAATTGTAATCCCTCGAGGTAATCTCCATTTTTAATAAATGTACCTGCAATCTGATTACATGTTTTTTTCCTGTAACTGTAATGGAATACAGTTGTTGTTTTTTTTTGCAATCTGATTACGTAACGCCGGTACATGTATTCCGTTACTCCCCAAGCCTGGTTGTGATACCCTGCAACAAGCAACTGAACCTAAATATTATACACATTACAACAGGGGTCCTCAGTGTATGATGGTACCGACGTATGTTTTGGCCTCCAGAAAAGTGTGCAATTTAGTTTGTACGAGAATATATTGTCACACGGAGCAAGAAGTAATACTATTCTGATAAATGATATTTGGAGCCGATATTAATTTGCAGTTTTTTAAACTAAAATGTTAATATCTGATATTTTTTTGTGTAACATTTTCATTTTCATTTAACTTTCATTTAAGTTGAAAAGAAAACAAATTAATATTTATTTATTTATATATTTGTTGGTTGGTTATTTAATTTATTTATTATTGTTTGTTACTTGCTTTTTTGTATTTTGTATTTATTTTTTTGTTCTGGAAAACTTGAAAACCATAACTAAAATATTTTGGGGGAAAATATGCGATCTGTTTAAACATTTTAAGATCCAATTGGTTGTTATTTTTGAAAATAAAATGCTAAGCGCCTATTGGTTATTTTATTTTTTTATAACTAATTGTTAAAGTTTCATTTAACTTTGATAAAAATAAAATAAAATAAAATGTGCAGGGAGATTCCATTAAAAGAACAACACAATAATTCCCTGAGATTTACTAAATTTTTATTTGATCTCGTAAAATGCTGATACTTAGCAAAATGCCAAGTATCGGCACAGATAATCAACCCACCATATACTCAAACTGAGGTTAGCTAAGTATATGTTTTGATTACGGCTACAATGAACAATTATTTTAATGATTGATTAATCTGTCGATCATTTTGTTGACTAATCAATGAATTGGATAAAAAAAAAATTACATTATTTCAGCTTGACAGAGCAGAAACTGCACAAATATAAACCAATTATGATTCACTTACTGGTTTGGTCGGTAACGTCAAAAAACATGCAAACATATCGAATTATTCTCATTTCTTTCTTCCAAAGTAAAAGCAGATGTTTGCATGTTCGATTCAACGCAAAGATAATCAGTCTGCTTTCATGGAGGGCTACAAAAAGCATAGCATATAGACTGTTGGCAGTTAATTTGACAATCAACTATCTGTCAATCTAATTTGATGAACTAAACATAATATAGACCTTCTGTCATTTCTTCTTCTTCCACTCTCGTTGAAAGTTGTCCTATCTTCTCTTGGCTGGCACGTTTGTTTGTTTCCGCCAGCAGCCTTTTTGGCAGGCTTGCGCGTTCCCTTGCTTTAGACTGCGTTGGTCTGGTCTGTGAGAAACCAAAGTGACCGTCACTATAATTACCGGGCCGACTCATAACATGCGTGACCTCAGCGTCACCTCCTCTAACCTGACCCAGCCCTTCATGCAATGACACAACACTTGGGACGCACATATGCAAATATGTAGAAATGCGCTGACACACACACACACACAGCTGGCTCTACAAACACTGGCATCCATCACATCTTGTGAAACTTAATCTCTCCGAAAGGAGGAACAGCTGCATTGGCACGCACACACATGCACACACATACACACACGTGCGCGCGTGGGGCAGTAGCCCAGCGAAAGATCAGCTCGGGTAAGGCGAGGCCTTGTCACCGACCGGCATATGACAAAGCACCTCTTGACCCGGGAGTCGCTGGCAGGGCTCATAAAACAGGTTGTAGTCTGCTTGCTTAAAGAGCCATGCCCATCTAAGGGAGAGCAACACTTTTACAAGCTGTCACACTCGCTCCCCAAAACTTCCAGCACTTCAAATCGCTATTTATTGCTCCCAAATTGGATATTGCATCGGGAAAACACCTGTGCTGGCCTGAGTGCATTTTGACTTTGAAACTGTGGTGTCAATAAATAGAGATGAACATTGTGTGATCATTATCCAAAGTTTGTTCAAGATTGCGCACGAATCTCTTAGCCAGTCCACCCCATTTTAGTTTCCCAAACGAATCAACCTAAAGACTCATATTCAAAAATGTGCAGCCGAGTTTATAAAACATCTCGTACCATCATTGTCTTCAATAGTCGATATCACTTTTTTTCAGACGATACCATTATGAGTACTAGGAATGGGTGTGTTTTGATACCAGGTATCGGGATCGGGCCAATACCGGCCTGACTTCAAGGTTTTGGGTACTCACAATGGGGACAGATACCAGTATCGTATTTTGAATGGGACTTTTTTTGACCACTGGATTGTTCTATACAAAATGTGTATTTAATGACTAAATGGAAAATTGCCATTCATTTCATGCAAATTTGGGATATAAAAGAAATGTTATGTATCAAAAAGTTGTGGTATTGATGCAGTGTTGATTCAAGAGTTGAGTACTCGTACTGGTATGTGTCTAAAAAAAAGTGGTGTTGAACTTCATAAATGAGAATTCTTGAGTAGTCACGGATACTGATACCAAGTACCGATACCACTAGATATATAAAATGTTCCCCTAAAAAACAATGACAGATCATTTTAAAGAAAGCTCTACATATCCAAATATCACATTTTTCATTAACATTGCATCAAATCCATGTCCATTTTCTATTCTACTTATTTCTCATTTCTAGTGTGCTGTGAGTACTGACACCTTGAAATAAAGCCTGATACTGATACCAATATCTTGTATCGATACTAGCCCATCCCTAATTGCAACTAATATAGATACAGGCCACAACAGACGTAAATGCATTACACCAAACATGAACCAAAGCGCAACAATAAGTAATTGCGTGCTTTATGATGATTAATCATCTTCCAATATTTGACAACCAGGGCACCAATAAAAACTGCGCCTCTGAATGGGGAAACCCTGTTTAAAAACCTATAGTTCATGGTTGCCGTGGAAATGTCGCCTACTGTAAGCTATGTGCATGTATCAATGTGTGCGTTTATATTTGACAAGACCATAAAGCCATTTAGCGGTGAAATCATTTGCATAAACATCACACGAACACGTTCATCACTCACACTCCTTACGCTGCGTATACACATACGGCATCCACCTGTATATATGCACTGTGTCCTATACACTCTCACCCACATCTGCCTCACGTACTTCAGCCTAATTGCTGCAAAAGTACTTGCATGACTGATTGCCAGCGAGCGAGGGCTGTAATGCCGCCATAATGTTGGAGCGGGACTGCTGACAAACGTTGAGTACACAAAAACACACACACACGTTAACGCACAACCACCACAGCACATTGCAGCCACTCAGTTCTGCTGCTGTTGGCAAGAGAAGGCGTGCAATGTAAATAAGACCAATGGAAACGGCAGGAAAGCAAACCACACCTGAAAGGTGAGCCGGGTTGATGAAATCAGATCGTATGTGCATGATGTGCCTCATCAACTGTAATCAGGGTCTTCTAATTTGATTGGAAAGAGGTCGGTGGAGAGAAAGACTCCCCAGTAATCCACTGTATCCTCCTGAGCACAAATTGTTCATGCAATTTTGCACACATTCATGTTGTCATCATTCTCATACAGGCTATAATTATTATATATTTTTTTAAAGCACCAAGAACCAGACCAACCAAAAAGGAACGTCAATTCCCACGAGAGCAATCTACCGCTCAGCGCATCCATCAAAAGCACCCTGACTGTTGCAAAACAACCTGAAGAGGAAGGCTGGGGGACGCACGAGCGATTGGACGCGTTCAGCCGCTGAAGTTAATGCCAAACAATCCCTCACTCACCATATCAGCATCCTGCCCGCGTCTGGGAAAAGTCACCGTGAGCAGACCGAAGCTGTCCGTCCGTTGCCTGCCTCGCGTTAACATCCACCGTGGCTGCAGCCGCTCTGCCCAAATGATCCAGCCCGCGCGTCTTTTCCCTCCCTCCCTTCCTCTCTCTCCTCCCTCTCTCTCTCTCTCTCTCTCCTCCCACCGCCCCCCCCCCCCCCCCCCCCGCTCAATCATGCTCTCTTCTCGCTCCAATAATTTTCCTGCCTAGTGTGAACACGACTCAGGAAAGGCAGATGCCGTATTGACGGTTTGGTAGAATGAAGTTGGGCCACGTAGATGTTTTATATATTCGTCAGGAAGCCACAACTGTGATTCCCCACCAGTCTTCCTTCAACACCGGTTAAAAATTGTGCTGTGTAAATGCATTTTTTACCCCTTAAAAATGCAGTAAATTAGTTTCTCAACATAGAGGGTTCTATGAAACCACTTACTTTCTACAGTATATTACCTATGGTCCAAACCTACATCCCAGTCTGTAAAGCTATTTTTCATTCATATATTATAGGTGGGTAAATCATTTTAATCAGGTGTTTTGAACCCAGATACTAGGGAACCACAATATAGGGCACCATGCAGGTATGGCGTCATTGTTTTGTATAAGTAAGTACCATCCAAGTTGTTTGATAAAACAATGAAGTTACATTAATAAGTTCAGCTAAAATAATTTTTTAAATTTGCCTTTTCAATTACATAAGTGGGGAACTGGCAATGTAGAGTAAACATTTTTGACTGGCAAATATGGTTGAACGTATTTGGAAATACATTCAAATAAATTTATATATGTTTGAAATATGTTCAAATGTATTTTCAAAATGGAAAGACATGTACACGTGTTTGGAAATACAAAACATATTTAAATATGTTCAAACTAGTGGTGCAATGGATCACCAAAGTCATGTTTCGGACCAGATCACATATTTGAGTCATGGATCGGGTCGTGTTTTGGATTAGCAGAAAAAAAAAAGTCAAAAAAAAAAAAAGTAATTGTTTCTGATTTATGAACATACCTAAGTGCAATATCTAATTGGTCATATTTGACATTTTGAGTTGAATGTTTTGTTAATTTTGTTTTTTTGGGGGGGGGGGGGGGAGTTTTATAAAATAAATGAAGACGGAAGTTCTATTTATCTTTTTTTATGAAAAATACCTCAAATTTAAAGTGCATTTCTTTCTTTAAAAAATGCAGAGGGAATTACAAAGTAACCTAGGTCCAGAATATTGAAAAATAAGTAAAAAAAAGAAAGAAGCTAACCAAGTAACAGCTGTTGAAGTACTGCTGCCAGCCAGGCACTCATTGCTAATGCTAACAACTAGCTGCTAGCCAAGCCACTAGCGTCGGATCATATCATATCATACAACAACAGCGTAATTAACTAGCAGTTTCTTAGCGTTTTAAATTAACAATTGAATGATTTCGAGATGGCGTTGTTTTCATGTTGGCCGCAACAATGTAATGTCAATAAAAACCGTAATAAGGAAATCCGAAACGTGGAAGGGGTAAGGCAAATTCAAAGTAAAAGTCTGCAGTACTAAAGCAATCGCATTGCCGTCAATGTATTATTCGGTAAGCCTTATGTTGAAGTTAGCCTTAGTGTAAGTTTGAACGTATTTGCAAATGATTCGACATGGTTACTTATTTTTATTTTGATCAATGAATCAGTAATGGTGCCAATCCCTGCTACTGTGACCTGGCATACAGGAGTTACCACAAGTTGGCAAGAGTGGGTGCTGCCCTCTGTTGTATTGACTAGTTTCAGATACAATTATTCATCAATGATTATTTTGTGTCGTTTTCAGCATTGCGGAGAAGGACACACAAATTGTTTTGTTTTATTTTGTGTTTGGGCTGGTCCTGAACTAATTGGCTTGGTTGTCAAAGAGAATTTTTAGCATGAATTCTTTATTTTTCTTCTCAGTATTCCTCATGATGTAAACAATCAGGGAGGCAGTCATGAAGAACGCTTATTAATGAGTGTTGCTTAATAACAAATTATTCTGCCATTTGCGTTCATTTGCTCAAGAGCACTGAGATTCTCTGAATTGTTTTTTTGTTCCTTTTCTGTTTTTCCTAGTATTCTTCTTTCCTTCTTGTTGGGCCTTTCACAAGCTTTTGTGTGGCCAAAAACACAAACAATTTGATGTGGCAATCCGCTGTAAAACGTTTATTTTAACGGCCATCTTGCAAAAACACGAAGCTCACCCCCATCAAAACCTCTTAGCTGCTCTTAGCATTTAAAAGACAAGTTGTCATTTGATGTCATGACTTGGCTTTGTGTATCTGTGTTGATTACTCAAACAAGAAACGCGTGTTGAAATTTGATGCAACATTCATCTGTAAGCCAAAGAGCTCACTTCAAAGATATGTTATCCTGGCAAGTGTGCTTTTGTGGCTAATTTGATCAAATGAATGATACAAGGGAATGACAGCACATCATTTTTTTGGGGCATTGAGGATAACTAGCAACAGTTGGTTTGAGCAGAATTGAAACCGCAAACTTTTGCCGACACCGCGTTTGCGAGCGTCTTAACAGGACTGTTAGCATAAGGGATAAATGGAAGATGGAATTTTGACATCCATAGAGACACACATACATGCACGCTTACACACACACACTGACTAATCTGGGTGTGCTGACCTTGAACACCAAATATAATCAGTGGTGCAGCAGATTCCCATTAGAGCGATGTAAATGAGATGGAGGAGCATAAACGCGCTTTTGTTGCAGAAACTCTTCAGCTCAGTGGATACAAGATAACGCAACAACCTCAGGCTGGACCGCACACACAGCCACACACACACACACACACACACGCACACATACACACACTCACGGTCAGGCTTGAAAGCTCGCACACACTGGGAAAAAAAGACAGTAAACACACTGTAAGTGAAGCTGTTATCAGCACATTTTGAAAAGAAGCAATCAGTTACAATGGAAATTGCAACAATCTTGGCCAGGGAAAAAAAGAACAAATACAGCACAATACATACACAAAGTCCAAAAAAGTGGCTTGCTATTTTGGCTTACTTAGATTGGAAAGTGAAAAATTATTGCAAAGAAATTCATTGCAGCCGAGAAGATCATATTTCATATCGCTGCATTTTTTAAAGCGGCCAATGCTGTTTACCAATTCGCTGAACTGCAAATGGGGAGGCCTTTATTTGTTCAAACTCATCAAAGTTTCGATAAACTGCACATGGTAAATATCTGCACTTGAATTAATCTGATACTGTTTATGTGCTGTTTTGGTTAGCAGTGAAGTCAGTAAAACAGTTCAAGGGCTCAATCTTTTTAATTTCTCTACAAATTTAGATAGACTTACAGTTACTAAACTTTTTCCCCCTGATGCAGGGAGGAGTAAGTTATCCTTAAAAGGGGCATATTATGAAGCTTTTTAAAAATTGTTTCATTAGAAATATTTGGAAATGCCTCATCTAAGTGTGTGACATAGGCAATGCGTCTTTTATATGGGAAATGCTGTATGCCCATGTATGCATCCAAACTTAAGTACTTAAGTTTATTCATCATGTTACCTTATTTTGTATAAAATAATAATAGAACTACTTTCGTCAGTTTTATAAACACTGAGAAAAATATGTTTCACGTAGTTAAGATTGAATATTTCAATATATTTTGTGCTGTCCTCTAAAATCATTTGGTTGGGGTGCAGACAGCAATTTGTGCAAAATAACATTTGAGCAGCATACGTGGAAAATGCGTAGGAAAAGTTAACTTAACAGTTGAATTCTTTGCTAACTCAAACCAACTACTTTTATAAGCGCCAATGTGCGCAGTGCTTTTAAGCCTTTACAAAGATAATAAGGCTCAGTTTTGATTGACATCTTCAGACCTCTAAAGCCACCGATTCAGAATTTGACCAAGAAAACGCAAAACCCCTTTAAATGTTAGTTCACACATCAAAAGAATAATTCGACCCATGTTTTGCTTATACCAAGGGCGGCCAAACCTTTTTGGCCCAAAATCTACTTTTCAAGCAGCCAACCGCTAATCTTGATGTTTCTTCTTTTTTTTATTTTATTTTTTTTCCTGATAGAGAGCTCAGTATTGTTCAATCGGTAATTTTACCGATTCGACATGTCATCATCATTGCTCTCTCTCTCTCTCTCTCTCTCTCTCTCTTTTTTTAATTAATTAATTAATTTATTTTGTATGAGTGTGTGCATGTGCGTGTGTATGTGTGTGTGTGCATGTGTGTGTGTGCGTGTGAGGGTGTACTCATTAGTTCACCTAAAACCTATTAAAAATCCTATACCGTTCACCTAAACGGAATACTTCAGAATCCAGCTAGACTCGCGAGGTTGTCAGGAGACCCGAGGAAGGATCAAAGAAAAGAAAGGAAAGTGAAATCCAGCACCGGGTTACCAACCAGAGTCTTTCACCAACCCCAGAAACATCTAAATTCCAACACTTTTTCTTTCTTAATGTACCTCTGCGATCCACATATTGAGCATCCCCGGCTTATATGTATATTGATGATCGCATAATCGCTGACACTCTATTTGCGCCCTAATAGCTCGTCAGGTGTTACATACGATTCACACTTCTATCCTACACCATTTCATTCACAGGAATGAACATAATTATAATACTCCGAATTCAAATTGAGTATTATTACTGTTAGTGCATAATACTACTGTAAAATGCATGACTATACACAGTAGGCTCCTTAGCGTTCACAGAGCTGTGCACAGTTTCAATCACTCACGCGTGCACATAGATAATAACTCAGCACATTAGAGATAAGGGCCTTGCTATCAAGATAACTCCAGTGGGTGAAATAGGACGTCGGGCTGTACTTGATGGGTACGGAGCTGTGAGGCATCGTCGTGTTTATCGTATAGACCTCTGCTAAATACTTGCTGTGGCTTTTCATCAGACATTGCGTCAGTCAATTCACACCCCTAACTGTGTAAACACAAAACTACGCTTCCTAGCAGCTCTCCATCACATAATCAAGGAGCTTGCTGATGAATATTTATCAACGCACGGGTTCAGAATTCAAAGGTTGTGCACGTACTGCAGCTGTTCGGAACCTCAAAGACACACATACACACAAACCAGTTTCGCACACTCCCTCAAGGCGCACCACAGATACCGTCAACCAGCTAATTTATCAGTTGTCAGCAGTCGTAGTCATGCATGAACGCTTGCATTTTCCTGACATTTCTAGTCAAAGCTTGAATCTCAAACACGTTATCGTGTAGTGATCTTGAAATTGGCAAGTCACATTATTAGAGATAGTGTCTGCAACTGCACAGTTAAGGTGGCTAAATACTCTTGCTTCTTAAACCCAATGGAAACTGTTCTCAATTATGTGCTAACCCTAACCCTAAACCCTAACCCAACCCTAACCCTAATCCTAACCCTAACCCTAACCCTAACCTAACCCTAGCCTAACCCTAACCCTAAACCCTAACCCTAACCCTAACCCTAACCCTAACCCTAAACCTAACCACATTCCACCGCTACCTAAATGTAAGTTAATGACACTAATAAAATACTTTGTCTTTAACCAACGACAGTGTTCCTTTCTTAATATGTGGTTTGGTTATTGTGGCTTCACTGAATTATGTTTTTTTTTATTGGTGACCATGACTTAATTTACTGCAGTTTTACCTCACTATTTTGTGGGTTGTCTTGCTGTTTTTCTTCCTTCTCAGTCAGACCAGTTTAAAAAAAATATATATATTTTTTAAAATGTTATTTATTTATTTTTATTTTTTTACAAATACCATGAACATTACATTAGACAGCTCAATGCCCCCCAAAATCCCCCGTTACCTCATCATAGGTGCGTTTGGAAGTATTAAAAGTATTTAAAAAAAAAAATTCACATTTGGGGCTGATATCATTTCTATTGGCATGATATTCCATTTGTGTGCAGCATACCACCAAAATGCTACTTCACCGTGTTTGCTTGGAACTCTGGGCTCCACTAATTAACCCCAGAGCCCTACTGTGTTTATAAGCCGTTAGCAGTTCTTTAATGTCGGGTAAGGTCAAGTACACCCAGAGCTGGTCGCCAGCCAATCACAGATTTGACAATCAGACTTGGTCTTTTCAGACTGTGCTTTTTGCAAGTGGACTACATTGCGTAATCACGTCGACCCGCGTGATGATCTGTCCTCCCATTGGACAAAAATGACAAGAGGAAAACATGAAATTCCGACGTGCTGCATTACTGCTCTGCATATATGTGGCGTTATGAGATGCGAGATATTTGCGAGTGTCAAGAACAGCTCATTCGACGGAGGTTCCGTGACGCTGTTTCTAATTTTGGAACAGCGTCGTCGATTGCGTGCAGTAACCCGAAGGAGCCATTGCGCTCCGCTGCCCCGCCCCCACGACATGCTGACAGCAGCATGGCTAAACAGAATACGGAAGATTATGAATACATTTAGCATATTTAGCATAGCCTCCGACAGCACAATAGGATGACGGAACGTCCAATTAATAACAACGCATCACATTGTAGCCAGGATCGCACCTCTGGCTACAATGTGATACAGGATTCAGAATAAGGTAAGCCATTTTAAGGTAAAAAGAAAAACTTAGTTATTAAGCGGATGTTCCATCGTCCTCTTGTTATTACTGTCAGAGGCACAGCATGCATTTCGAAGGGTGGGAACCATGTGGAGGGGTTTGTAATTGCGGGGGATCATGGGATGTCTCACCCGTGAAAAGTGAGGGAATACTGTACGTCTATGGACAAGGACTAAAATAAATGCTACAAGGTAACGAAATGAATTGGCGATGTCAGTGTTTTCATCTTAAATTAAAGGTGGTATTAAAGAAACTGATGAAGATGAGCTCGCACGTTAGTGACATTTGAGAGGCGTTTCCCCCGGACGAGCAGGAGAGCTGGTAGGGTGGTCTTCCGCATCTTTGGCTTCTACTTTTCGAGAAAATCCTTGAATCCACCTTGAACTTTGCACGTCTTCCTGTCAAACGGCTACAATTGTGCTGCCCTCTACTGATCTGGAGTGTGATAAAAATTGAAGGGAATGACGCACATTGTAAAAAAACCAACAACAACATCTTAAGCGATTCTCTATTTGACCGTGTATTCTACTTTGTGGCTACGCAAAATCAAGTCCTGGAATTTGAATTAGCACAAACCGCAAAGCCACTTGAACAATGAACAAGAGGATTAACAAAATGTTTACAAAAGAAAGGCTTGCCTGGCAAATCTTGTCGTGTCACCTTGAAAGTTCAGCTTGTGACTTATGAGGAGGGTGCAGAGCCGAATGGCCATTAAAGCCATGACATTTGAATTAATGTCAGTATCATAGCTACAGCCGCAGCGCCTTCCATTTGCACAGTCACACGACTCACCTCAACCGTTGACGGTTAATGAGTAATAGCGCTGCCAAAAACCTGGACGCTCCACTCCCCATTAAAAAAAAAAAAAAACTTGAGCCGCACGTCTATGAATAATTGTTGGTACACTTTACACAAGTCTCGCGTTCAGTAATCGTCTGTATTTCCACAATTGACTTCATATCGCTTGTTCATTTTCTTAGACACGCTCTCCCTTGTACACGGAATGTCATAAAGTCACAATTGAAAACAGTAATGCATCGATGACAGAAGAAGCATTTGTAGTTAGGGGGCCCGCAGAGGACAAAAGATGTGGCAAAAGTTGTAAATTCTTGACAATTCAAATGTAATGCTAGGAAAAGTTGTATATTTACAAGAATAAAATCTAAATATGTGGAGAAAAAGTTGTTTTATGATGTGAATAAATTGTAACTTTAATGAGTAAATGCTAAAAGTCTGTGACCAGCCCAGCAGCTGCTTTCTCTCTCTCTCTCGAGACTTGCCACATCCATATGTTTGTCAGCAAATATAGATAAATATTACTTGAATGTTTATTCAAGTAATAATTGATGATTGAACAAACTCAACAAATGAGGTCATTTCCGTGTTGTCGCTTGACAAGATCCTCAATATTCCTCATTTCAGGATACAAATAGCTTTCTATTTTAACATGATACTTTAAAAAAAAAAATCTGAATTTTTTCAATATTTCAACTTAATTTGTATAGTTATACGACTTTATTCTCTCTTTTTTCTTTTCTCTCCCACTTTAAAGACACTTTTGTCGATACGGATCATATAAGCAGAAGAAATGAGACAACAACACAATGACAGATTCTTTAAAGATGCACTTTGCAGCACACAGTGTCTTGCTTATGTGACATCTCTATTGTGCAGATAAAAGCCACCCCTTTTGACTCCCGTTGTAAACATGTTCGAACTGCACTCACAACAGCGAGCCATCCACTTGCTTAGCAGCAGAGAAAAGGGGAATTGCGATCCTTTGAAAAGGCAAATTGATAAATTAATTCACTGAAGCAGACGCTAAAATCTGTTTTTCATCATATAAAAATGTTGTAATCTTCATTGTCTGAGTGATTTTTGAAATTTCTTTGCAAACACAACACAAAATGCGCTTGGCTGGGCTGGATGGCGGCGTCGCCGCCTCGGAATGTAAAGCAGCGCTGCAAAGCAACTGTCAGGGACGAGCTGTGATATGCACTTTAATCATGTACAAGAGATGGATCTAGAGTGTCAGAACTGCATGAGGCAGGAAGGTATGTTACTGCAGTGTGTGTGTTTGTGTATGTGTGTGTGTGTATTTGTGACAAAGGACTGAAAATGAGGGAATGACGGGGGTGGTGGGGGGGGGGGTGCACAAGAGAAAGCAGCCTAGCAAGCGCGAAGAAGCTTTTATTAAAAGCTAAGAGGGGACCGCAGAATGATGAACATCCAGCCTGCTCTTCTCACATGGAGAAAATTGCATTTAGGCATATTGAGCTGGTTGGGAAGATGAAGTATGCACGCTGATGTGCACATCTTCATAGTAGTACCTATTAGCAATTGAGAAAAAAAATCAGTAGCCTATATGCTGAGCACGCACACAAACAAAGGGTAGTCTGTGTACAGGCTTGGGGAGTAACGAAATACATGTAGCGGCGTTACGTAATCAGACTGAATTTTTTTTTTAAACTGTGTTCCATAACAGTTACAGGAAAAACATGTTATCAGATTACAGGTACATTTCTTAAAAATGGGTATTACTTCGAGGGATTACAATTTCTACGATGAGAGAGCGAAAGAGGGCGAGAGAGAGAGAGAGAGAGAGAGAGAGAGAGAGAGAGAGAGAGAGAGAGAGAGAGCGCATGCACGCCCGCGCGAGTGAGATCGTTGCCACATGTCGGAGAGGTGGGAACGAATGAACGTTACGAACGAACGAACTGAGTAGTCGTGTCCTCCACACGCGGGCAGTTTTAAAAAAGCTTCACGGGCGGGAGGAGGAAATGGCGACCGGTATTCACTGGAACTTACTCGGAGCGAAAGTTTGAGCTGAGAGTCCAGCGGCATGCTACGCTCTGTAGCTTCTTGCTAGCTAGCCCGCTAGCCTACAACCATAATGTGAGTTACACCTTCCAAACAAATCTTCCTCCCACCAATTCACTATTTAAACATCATACACAACATATCCACGGCTAAACTCGTGACTGGGATACAAATTTATTTTGCAGTTGATGTCACGCATCGTCATCCTCATTGTATCTATCTATCTATTTATTTATATTCTGTCTTCATGAGCATACTCAATATTGGAGTAATCCAAAAGTAATCCAGTTACATTATTTTAATATTACGGTACTTGGATTACGTTACTAACTAAATTTTTTAGCAGGTAACTTGTAACTGTAATGGATTACATTTTAAAAGTAACCCTCCCAACCCTGTCTGTGTATGTGTTGTATGGCAATGAAAATGCAGAGAGTCGGAAAGGGGGGAAAAAGTGAGTGAGGAAGAGGTGACAGAGACAGCCTATGTAAAGTGAGGAAAAATAAATGACAAAACTTGGCAAATGATAAAAGAAAAGAATACACAAAAAGCAAGCTTGAGTATGAAATGAGTCATCCTCCACATGGCTCGTGACGAGCTGGTGTCGCTTGATGTGTTTGCAAAAGAATTTATACAAAAGTAAAACTATATATAGAGCAGAAATGAACAGTATTCCAGTTATATCAACACCTGCAGTCATCCTATACATGGTGGAAACACTCAACAAACATGGCTGACATGCCATAGCTAGAAACATCATATTTTCCATAATACCGGAGTTTCAGGCACATTATTTTCACAACATTAGTTTCGTTTATGTAAGCCCCCCCAAAATATGTTCTCAGCTAATAACAGTGAGTTACAGAGGAAACTCAAGAGGAAAGTTGAAAGTCCTTGACGCAGTATAATTTGGAATTCAAATAATTTGGGGGTGGGGGGGGGGCACCTAAGTCACACAAAACCTCAGTATTTGAACAGTAATCATGAGAGACTTCGCATGAGACGTCAGTTCAGCAAGCAGCAAGGCTGAGTGAGCTCAACACGTGTTTTGCATTTTCTTTTCTATGGTACCAAAACAAAGAACCAGCCTCAACAAGGAGGGTTAAGAATACAGAACACAGTACAACTGAAGCGGAGGCGTTTTTGGACCCTCCCTCCAAAACAAACAAAAAGCCAGGATAAGCAAACATATCTTTTATGATAATTGATAAAAGCCAACGAGCTTACTAGGGAGATTCTCTGCATGTCGTTAGAGTGTCTACAAGGGTTTCTGGTTGTGTCATTGTTATGGACCAATAAGTCATCTCTCCAGACCATCTACTAGCCAACAACCTGCAAGAGCTAGCTGTGAGGATTCATAAGCGAGAATTAGCTACATTTCAGCTACTGACAATTCCAAGATGACGTCACAAGTCAATATGGCCGTCAATTCAATGAAAGACATCTCTCCGCCTATTGAAAAGCATTGGATTTTGGATATGTGAGGATTATTTTAATTTTAAAACTAGATGAGATGTTTGGCTACTATAACAATCTGTGTGGTTTGTATCATAGTCACAGGCATAAGCAATACAATCCGCCATTTGTTTTCACCGTATAAAAGAAGCATTTGCATTGGTGAAGTATCAGAAATGCCCGGATGTTCGGAATTGTCAATACTGTATTTATCATCTAATATCATCATTTAAAAAAACAAGATTTCAAATTTATTACAGTCAGTTAGTTTATTCAAGTTAGTCATGCTACCAATGTAGCAGCCGTGGTTAACTTTAGCTTAACAGTGCTAATGCTAGCTTAGTATTGCTAGTGTCATTTTGTTGAAGCTGAACAGCGTTTTGCCGTTCTCTGTGTTTATTTATCACTTCTATGCGCTTTTGTAATCGCATGTAATTATGAATGACCAGGTTAAAGAATTGGGCATCTTAATTGTATCATGTATGTCAGTAAAAGGCAAAGCATGGAATTAGTGAAGAGAGCCTGCATTCAAATCTTGCTAGCAGTTTTTACACCGTAGCCTCCGACTTTAAGTCACTCATTTCTTTATGAATGTTGATTCTTTCAATTCTTGTCTTGTTACTCACAACACTATTTTGATGAATTTCCTAGGGTAAAAATATTTTCCAAAACCAAAATAAATTGCACCAGCATGTGGAAAATGATTACTACTTTTAACCTTCAACTACTGTACCATGTTTTTCCTCTGAAATCCTGCAAAATTCCATCTCTGCATCTGGAGTTTTGTGAGAACCCTGCATCGCCTGACCCCCACCCCCCCGCCCCCCCAGAAAAACCCAAAAAAACATTGGGAGTTTGTAGCAATTGGAGACATCAGGTTCCCTGGCAAGATGACAGCCCATTAACCAGGGCTGCTGACTCTCTTCAAATGGGTGACGAGTGGCAAGCTGAGCAGCGACCATATTAGCGCGCGGCTGCATTTTGTCACGCTGCAAGACACAAACCTCCACTGGAATGCTCGTAGCGCAGTCGAGTCGCTTATTTGGACTTAAATGTTACCATGACGGGGATGTCAACAGAAGAGAGATGCACACTTTGGATTGTCAAATTCTTCAAAAGTGTGTATTTTGCTCGCGTGCAGACACATTCACACAGGTCCCCGCTAAGTGGCTGTCACTGTGATTGGTTCTCTTTACCAAACCAAAATAGCCAATTATGTGTTATTATACACCACAGCAGCTCTTGTGGCCTGTACGCCTCGTGTGTGTGTGTATCCGTATACGTGGGTGTTATCGTGGGCGTGATTGGCAAATTGCTGGCTATGTATTACAACCCGCTGAAAGAAGGGGAGGAGATATATCAATGAGTTGGTGGAGGCCAGGAAGAAACACGTAGAGCGAATTGAAAAAAAAAAAGAAAAAAAAAAAAAGCACATGAAAAGGCTGATTGTATTTGACAGTGGTAGAAAAGACGACCTCATGGGGAGCCGCAGACCTCCAGTGAGTTGCGTGCTGATGACAGATGTCTGGTGGCCCGAGACATGCGAGACGCAGCCAAGCCGAAGCAGAGCTCACCACAGACTGAGGAACTCAGTCAGCGAATGACTAGTGTTCCATCATGGATGAGCAGGATATGACTGAGTGCTATGTGGCTGGATTTTTAAACGCCATATCAAAGTGTCTCGAATGTGAGTGTGACGGTGGCCAAAAGCACACAAAGGATCTCATATAGTGCAAAATGTCAGCCTGATCCAAAGCGCCGCATTGTGAATAACAACACAAGTCCATGACAACAAACCACAGCGAGGCTGAAACCCGCATGTTAGCATTTCAGCAGAAATGGAATTAAAGCAAGTAGAACATATGCGAACAAATCCAGAAGAGTGTTGAATGGCAAAAATGTTATTTTGAGGTAACTTCATGTCCAATGTCCGTGTTTTGTTACTGTCCTTTTTACCACCCTCTGTAGGATTAGAATGGAATTTTTGATTATGCTATGTGTCATTGTTGTATTTATTTTGGGGGGAGTCCATTTTTTTTTATAGGAAAATACATTAGAATTTTGTGTTGAATATCTGCAAGGGAAGTAACGACAACGGCGATATACGCGAATTGCCACAATATTGTCGATTTGCCGTTGTCATGTTACAATATTAAATGCATCACATCTCTGTCTAAAAACACTACTTTTTGCTTGCTTCAGCCGAACACAGTGTTGCGAAATATTTGTGCCGCTGAGCCAATAGGAACACACGCTGAGTGCAGGTTACCGAGTAATTCACAATGGCAAACCTACTAGCATGGATTTAGCTTTTTTTTGCTGGTGTTATGTACAAAAACAAAATTTGGTGCTTTTTTTCTCAAGGTCATTTCAATATCTTTTTTTTTCTTTTTTTACAATATCGTGATTTTTTATACAATACTGTATCGAGATTATATATATTAAAATATTTTCAACAGATTTTTTTTTTTTCCTCATTGTAAATTTGATTAAGTCATCAAGACATCCAAATCCATCCTGTCTTACTGTACATTCTTAATACTTGTCCAGTCTTTATGTTTTTGAAGAATGACACTGATCTGTCTCGGCCTGATTTGCAGCTATGGGATGCTTCCGTAATCCCCAGCCTAATCCATCATGTGTGTGTGTGTATGTGTGTGTGTGTGTCTGTATTTAAGCTTTCAAAGGGCCTCTTTCCCACGACTTCCCCACTACATGTACGTAATTCCAGATACCCCTCAACACAATAGCCTGGACAGAGACTCTTCGCACAGTGTGGTCAATATTTCCATTAACTGTTCTGTCAGTAGAATAAATCCAGTACAAATTGAAAGGTTTTGAGAGACGAGAGATGATGAAAACAAACCAACAAAAGAGAAGTTGCTTTTATGTACCACTGCGGGAAAACATTTATTATTTATCTATCACCTTGGGAATGGGTGACAAAATAGAATTCGTCCAATGTCTTCTTCTTTATGGCCAAGTGCAGATTTATGTTGCCTAATGGGACAGCCCAAGTCAAACGTCGTTTTGTTCATTTTATTAGTGAAGTATTGTGCCTATTTTGGAAAGTAACGAGCACAGAAGCACCTGTAAAAACCTGGCAAGCAATTTTATTCCTCTGTGATGTGGAGCAGCGGAATAATACAGTAAACTGGACAGAAAGTGGACCCCCACAAAACCCCACCCACCCCTCCCTGTGATTGGCTGGCAACCACTTCAGGGTGTAACCCAGCTTCTTGGCCAGCTCACCCATGACCCTACTGAGGACAGTGTTATAGAAAATGGATGGACGGATGGAAAGTGGACACTGGGAAAAGATGTCGACGATAATGGGATGAAAAGTCAAGTTGGAGCCGAGTAAATGATGATATCATAGAGGACAGCGGTCCCCAAGACTTTATTGCACCACAGGCCGATTTCATGTGAAGACATATTTCGACGGACTGCCACTGAAACAAATAATTAACTACCCGAGCTTACAGCTGTTTGCTACAATCTACAAGTATACATTTTCAGTCAATCTAAAACATGTTTGCTACTACTAGTGCTACATTTTTCCCCAGGTTCAAACTGTTTGTTGTTCAAACCCTTTAACTCATTCACTCCCAGCCATTTTCATTGAAGCAACCCCCTTCTCTCCCAGCTGTTTTTTCTGATTTTGACTGATTTTACAAGGCCTACAAAATATTGTGTTCTATTGCTATAAAAACATGGAACCTGCCAAAAGAAAGATTGGAGTCTCTTCTTTCATTAGGAAAAAAAAGTATATTTGTATCTGTTTTGAAGCAATTAGCATTAGAATATATCTAAGTTTCATCAATATTCACATTCCTGGTGAAAACACTGACAAGAAGAGCTTGTTGCAACATGGCCCCGGCTGATCTCTTATACTCTGCTTTCACCTGCTGGCCGTTTTATTAAATAACTACCATTGTTTTAAGCCACCTCTTCATCTCTGAAGCGCCATCAAAGCCTTCTGGATGCTCTTGCATGAATAAAAAACATAAAAAAAAAAAAAGTGTAAATACATTTTGGGGAGTGAAGGACAAAGTATTAAAAAACGTGTTTACATGTTTTTGTGTTTGAATGAGTAGAAGTTGAGCCTCTCCCCAACCTCCACCCCCATTATGTTTTTTTTTTTCTCTTCTTATTCAGAGATACCGGGGGCGCCACCTGGCTTCCCGTTTCTGTCTCCCTCTGGTTGATCATTATTTTTGTTTTTTTTATGTTTCTTGGACAGGTTGTGACTGAAGACAAATTGTGTGTTTTAAATACTTGGCCACTAAAGATGATTCTGATTCTGAAAGACAAAAGTATTTGGACACCTGAGGAGCTGTGGGAATCTGAGTCCAGTCAATCCAGAAGACTATTTGTAAATTCAAAAATCCTGATGTTGGCTCACGGTGTCTGCTCTTGCGCAATCTAGAGGTGTGGAGGTGAGGTTGAGGTCGGGGCTATCAGGTTCTTTCCCACCAAACTCATCCAAGCATTTATGGATCGTTGATTGTGCACTGGGGCACAGACGTGCTAGAACTCATAAGAATTACGATGGAATCGTTTAGATTAGGGAGAACTAATAATTGATTCGGATAAAAATTTGAGTCATGTACTTGATGATTAATTGTGAGCGGGACCCTCATCCAACATAATCTCATTAGAATTGTGCTGCTCGCTAAAACCAACATTCACGTGTTTGTGTGTGTGGGCCCCAGCGAGCGGGGTCTGCGGCCATCCTAATTATGTGGTGTGACTCATGTGAGGGTAATTACAGCATGTGAGACAATGGGAACAAGGCTACGAGTGACCCAGAAATCCACGGGCTAATGACGCGATAAGACCCACACTCTTTCCTCTCCTCTCGCCCACATGCTCACCTCACAGGAAGGGAAACGGACAGAGCTCGGCAAAGAGAAAGTCAAAAAGACACCAGGGGGATAATATCTCCCTCAGACTTCATTAGGGAGAGTGGAGAGATTTGGGAGGAGCTGCCAAGAGACGGCCTGTCAGGCGCCGACCTCTTCCTCGTGCCCACTAATCTGCCTACGCTTTGTTCTCCGTCATATCTGGCCAAGGCTCCACAGTAGTGAGGTCCCATTCCGCACGGCCAGATTAAGCCCGACCGGCCAATGCTAAATTCTCTTTTGAAGAATCGTCGCGGTGTAATCCCTGTGCGAAGCCAAGTCTTGCAAGGTGCAAGACGGCGAGCACACACAGTAGGCTGCACACCGTGCAAATGCCGGAAATAAAGTGTGTAAGTGTGTGTGGTTGCTTGGCATATGCTGCAAAGACTCAAGGCTTCTTTAAAATGTCATCCGAAATGAAAGGTTCACGTCAGGCCGGTTTATTCCCCTTCCCCCCAAAAAAAAGCCATGGCAGCTTGTTGTTTTTTTTTTACCTCAGTGTTTAAGAAATTAAAGATTTAAACACATCTTCTAATTTTGACATCCGAATAAATAATTCACAAGTTCTCTATTGGATAATTCAGCATCAGCATGTGCAATAAAGCAAAACTCTCAAGTCTAAATTAAACATGAGTGAAAATATTACATCATGTTTGTCATTTCATGACGACAGCATTTTCTAGGAAAATTACTTAATTTCGTGTCATACGTCCACAATATTAGCAATGATATGTATTCTTCAGTTGATTAAAATATAAACATTTAATGCTTGTTGCAACTATGAACAAAAAATGTTTAATACAAATTAAGTTAGCAAAATATATATATATTTTTATTTAATCTATGAGCCCCATTTTCGCACCCAGCACAAGTCTAGCACAAAGCGCAGTCTAGTTGTGCACATGGGTCAAAGGGGCTTTTGCGCCATTGTGGGATGGAATGCAGCCAACTCCCAGCCAATCCAAGCGGCTCCCCTCATTCACTCTTTAAACTCAGAGCAGAGAGAGAGAGAGAGAGAGACGCAGGGTCTAGACATGGCATGTAGATGCAGGAGATCGGCACACGCAAAGTATATTTAAAAAGAGCTACAAGAAGGTCTCCACTTGTGAATGTTGCATGATGTTGTCAATTGTCATATTTATGAATGAAATATGATGATGTCCACCATACATGTCCGCAGGTCTCAGGATCAGTGTGCCTACGCTGGATCAAATCCCCCAAAATCACGTTACACCATCTGCACCACAACTCATGCTACATTCACACCAACAGCGGGGGAGGCGTTTTGGTCACCGAATTGCCAGTTGAATAGAATATGCCAGAACACCTATCGAGGCATAGCATGGTCAACCAAATTTACAAACATCCTAGACTAGATGGCACAATAATGAAGATGCACCCGAATTTATGGGCGCCTGTCGATGAAAATAAGGCTTTATTATTTTGAATTACTAACAAATGCATACAATTATTTAATAACAAAAAGATAGAAACAGTATAAATCTGTGAGAAATATCTGGTCAAGCTAACAGTGGTAGCTTCCAACAAATCCTGATTTGCAGTTAGCAGAATATTCCCGTGATGCGTGAAGAGCTTTATATTTAGTTGATGATCTGATAACTCTCCAGCAACACGTGCAAACCTCATGTGCACGATGAACATTAAAACATGAACACATTGTTGTGCCTTGACAACAACTTTTTTGCGGCCACCCAAATCGTCACATAAATCACCAACACTGGCCATGAAAATGCCATATTCTGTGACAGAAATACAAAATGTCATAGCAATAGAGTGTTCCAGCATCTCTTCCTTCAGCACATGCATTATTAAAAATAGGGAGCAATATATTTTTTTTAATGCCCAGAGATAACTTCAGCACTATTCAAATTATTTCAACATTAACAGCAAGTGTGCGAGTAATGTGACATGAGCGCATAGCAATGAGCTCCAGAGAAGCACAGCAACAAGAGAAAAGTGGTGTTACTGTAACTTACTGCCTTGCATAGAATGTTGCCGGAACATAATCTTGATGTTCCAGGCTGAATTAATTTAAATCCTTGTCTAATGATATTAAAAAGGATCATTTTCAATGCAGCTTCAAGTTAAACGGCAGATGATTCAGTGCTCTGTCTTCTTCTTGTGGAAGTCTGAGAATGTTTCACCGCAGCTGCTGTGTTACATAACGTTTTTTTGGAGCACTTGGAAACTGAAAATTCTTCCTTTAACCATCATGACATGAACTCAAAGGTGATGGAGTGGTTTCGCTAAGGTCACACAGGTTTGCTATGTTACAATGCCATAAAGAGCCACAAGGGGGCAGAGGACACATGTCAACTTCTTTAAAAGAAATTGTTTTTTTTATTTAGCTGCCATTCTGAAACGAATGAAATTTGATGTGTTTATTCAGAGATTTTGTTATTATATGATGTGGCTGGACCACAATAACAGTATTGCGCAAACCACCACCAAAGCCAAAAAAAAAAGGGCAACGTTAACAAATGCCTTCCTTCTGGAGGTATGCTAGCCACAAGATTGCGTTGGTAGTTTTATGTGTAGTCCTCCAAACTAATAACAATCAACCACAACTTGTTCTCAGTGGAGCACAGAGCTGCTAAACTGAAACAGTTATTAAAAGTAAAAAAAAAAAAAAAAAGAGGAAGAAAACAATCTTGGAGCACTGTATCTCCATTCTGATAACAGTCTGCTGGCGGTGTTTTTATGGGGTTTCTTTTTGCGATCTTTATTGCTCTTCAAGAAAAAAACTGTTATCATCAAACAGTGGCAATGTACTACTTCCCCATATCAAGACGCAATACGTTGACAATAACTGCAATGACTACCGCTGCCAAAAATATAACCTCACTTGACATTAAATTTCTCATCTCCACTATATTACGTGTCGTAACATCTCTGCTGAGGGTGGGAGTGGAAGTGATACCAAATACAACCCACTCACGATGTCACTTGTTGGTCTGTGAGGCGGACGCGCAGGTTCGTCACAATGTACGCTGCGTCGCTCCTTTGCAGACAAAACATATGTGTGTGCGTGTGTGTGTGTGTACTGTATGTATGTGAAATTCCTTGTCCAGAGACGACACCTAGACATACTGTACGCACACGCGCAGACACGCACACAAGCTGGAGGCACTTCATTTCCAATTCCACCCCCTCTCCTCACCCCGTGCACCCCTCATATCCCACTCGGGCCTCCTCCCAGCACTAATATGCACTGTTACTATAGCAACCTCACACACTGATCCTGGCAGACATTTACAGCATAAGTAATAAAATCAACAGCAAGAGGCACCCCCCCCCCCCCCCAACACCTAAACTCTCTACCTGGCAGCACGCGGTCACGCACACACACACACACTCATTCACGATACGTTACATTACCTTTAGTCATGGTTCATCATTGAGCAGGATGTTTTGAAGTGGGAGCTGAAATACAGTACAGGGGAAGAGTATAAACTTTCGGCAAACTTGATCAATCAACGGACGCTTTGACTGCTGAACCAATAGCTTCTCTTCTCGCCCAGGAAGAGTCATTTGCTTGATAAGCTTGTCTGTTTGATGAAGATAAATGAAGTGAGGCTTGCAAATGCCCTGGATGCCAAATTGGGCCAATCAATTCCTCGGCAGTTGGCTTTCACAAACTTTTGCAGCTCAAGACCCAAATTACAAATGCAGTTCTTCCCCCTAATGTGACCGAAACGTATTGTACCAACTACAACAACAAGCCCTTTAATTATTTTTTTTGATCCACTTAAAACTCTTTTTTTTAAAGTAATAAATAGGCTGTGAATGTTAAAGAGCACTTTATACAGGGAAAGTAGTTTGTATTATTTTTAATTATACACAATTTAACAGAAAAAACTCTGGTGTGGCAGAAAATGCAAAAATTCTGTATGAACCTGACAAACACTTCTTGCATGAATGAAAATAAAATGTTAAAAATATTCTAAATACACTCAGCAGTGTTTGTTGCTGCATACAAAGTGCTGTACATGGAGTGAAAATCTGTCACACAATAAAGACAGGTCAAACAAAATAACACAAAAAATGAATTCATAAATATCATAAGTAGGTAAGTAAATAAAATAATAAATAATAAATTAATAACATAAAATAAATTAATCAATTTAATTAGATAAGCAAATAAATAAAAAATAAATATCAATAAATGAATAACATAAAATAAAGTAGACATCATAAGACACTGAAACCATGTCTCATGCTGAATCAAAAGCCAAAGAATAATATTGTGTTTTAAGACGCCTTTTAAATATGTAAAAGCTTAAGTAAGGATGTGGAAATATTTCATGTGCCAGCTTGATGAGTAAATAAATAAATAATGAAATACATTACAGTGAACCATTAAACACTGATAATTTGGGCTGCATGTTTGGGAAAGGCTGCAAATCTCAAACATACCCATTGGGTATGCTGTTGCACTGCCACCTATAGACAATAATGAATACTACACCAACTGTGATCAACCTGACGTTTTTTTAATTTTTTTATGAATCTATATTGTGATTCCAAAGATATCCTGTAAATAAAATCTGACTTCCTCCCGTCTGTCTTTTTGGAAGGCCTTTTTCAAAAAATGTCATGAAAATTGTGTTTTTGCAAGTTTTCTGGCTCAGATTCAGACGAAGGAATTATAAAATGGCACTGTAGAGTTGTGCGCACTCAGTCTCTCCTGCATCTTTTAACAGGGCAGAAAGGCGTGAGCACATGCTTTATATTTAGAATGGTGACGCCATGCAAACGTCGACATGAGAGAAAAAGCTCAGCGATGCGTTAGAGTTAATAATGTATAAGAGGCGGCCTTTTAAAAAGAGACGAGGATCGCCGCTCTGTCTTGTCTGCTTCTTTTGCAAGTCTGTCCACTCTGTAGAGGATGTTGGTTAAATTTTCATATGTTTGGCCCTCAGGAGTCACGTTGACATGTACACACATACCATCATTCAGTATTTGAGCATGCTACTCGAGTCACTACTTTTCAAGATGCATTTTGGGATACATTGAGGACACCATTTACAAAATGGCGGACTCACAGTATAGGGCACTGTAGAGCAGGAGTCCCCAACCTTTTTGAAACTGAGAGCTACTAATTGTGTCACAAGAATGGCTACCAGTTTAATATATATTTTTGAAACAAAACATTTGCTCTTTCAATTGTATGTTATTAAAGTTATCTAAGTGATCATGGTAATGATGCCTCACAATAATAACACTGGCCAACACATTTTTTTCTTGTTACTTTTTTTGTTTTGTTTTTAATCACAGAAGTAGGACGGCGTATTAAGGGCCACGTATGTATATTTTTTTAGAGGGCAATATTCAGAGAGACTTTATAAAGTGGCAAATTTGTGAGAAAAAACTCTTAAATTTGCCACTTTATAAAGCGGCACATTTGTGAGTTTTTTTCTCTGAATATTGCCCCTGCCCTCTTAAAAAGTATACATTTATACGTGGCCCTAATACGCCGTCGTACAGAAGCAATTAAACTTTTCAAATTTTTTGGGTGCTGATTCCAAATCTAACCTATTTTTTTCTCTAGAACAACAGGGTTAAATTAATACCATTAACAATAATATAATATGTAATATGGCAAGCTATTTAGCAATATTTATGAATTAAGGGTTAGGTTCTGCAACAGGTGGATTTTTTTCTGAAACAATTACAACATATAGTACTGCGCAAACTTTCATTGGTCAAACTAAAGTAACTTAAAAATTAAAAATAAAAAAAACCGATGCGGTAGAAAAAAGTAACGACATTCTTTAAATCAGTCTAAGAAAAATGTTAAGGGATGCATAAAGCCATCTCTAATTAGAATTTGATCAACAATGATTTAACCCCCAAAAAATCTAATTTTTTTGGGCTGCATTGTACTTTTATTTCAATGTATGTTCAAAATACGTAAAATTATTATATATTTTTTTAAACAATCAGATGAATCTCTGCATGTGTTTGCATTTCCAAATGACCACTTCTACAACAATCCTAGGAAATCACAATGTCCCATCACATATTAGCTATTTTCAGAACAGGCCTGGTGCCTGCAGGCTCCATTGTTGGTGACCCCGATCTAGCTGATAGGGAGGGAAAGATTCCCTACACAGCTAAATAAATTAGTTATCAGCCACAATGTAATTAGCACATAAGCTAAAAGTAAGCCTATCTTCTATTTCTTCTTCTACTACTAGTTTTTCCAGCTTTGTATTTTTTGGAAGTCTTCCCTGTGGCACCATGCTGCCCTCTCACAGGTCAGGCTTGGAACTATGACAGACATCGGCGCACCCTCGCCATTGTCAGATGTTTTATATGTGGCGTGCTGTGTTATGGAGACAATAAATACGTGGGGCCTCTCAAGAGATGTTAAAAATCAGTATGTGTGTACCCCATTTTACTTTCCCATGGCCCAAATCCTCTCTTTGCTTATGCACTGCAAAATCAGAAACAAAAAAAACCTCAAGCAACCTACATCCAACTGCAATCCAGCAATCGAGGCTTCATGTGAAAACGTTTGCATTTGGAGGTCACGGAAGCAGTGAGCTCTTACCCGCCTCAGTGAACAGGTCCCCGGTGCTGCTTCATCTTTGAGGATTGAAAGAGTCAGAAATCTCCCCAGAATTCTCCTGCAACACAGAGGGAGAGTGGGAAGGGGTGGGAAAGGGATGAGGAGATTAGAAACGAGAGCCTTCGCCTTTCAAAATTCAACACTCTTAAAATCAACTCGGGCTTTGGGCTGAGTTCCCTCTGGTGATCACATGGGTGGGTGGGTGTGCGTGCGCGTGCGTGCGAGTAGGCTACCCGCACGCGCATTTGTTTGTGTTTGCGAGGGGTGTTTATGCCACGCCGTTTGGACGGCAGTAGCCGGCGTGCATCCTGAGTTAAACTGCTACAGCCGAGTTCTAAAAGCACATGGGTCAAACGGGCAGCCCTGGTTCAGCTCTCGCACTGGGGGGGTCTTTTAAGGCTTTTAAAAGGATGGCCTCTTCTTGCCAGCCTGCGCATATGTGCGCGCGCGTGGGCAGCAAAGTCAGTGTGGGAAAAGCATGCTGCACCTCCGTATGATAAGCACACATTCTGACGGATCAAAGGGTTGCATTAGGACACACATGTGAATACTGACACGGGAGTGCGTGCGACGTCAGCAGCGAGGCGCCGTGTGCATTTGCACATTCAAAATGTGGACTCTCTGGTGGTTTGCAATTAAAATCGCCCCGCTGGCGTCATCTGTGCAGGGTGTTAAAACATTCAAAAATGGAGCTGTCCTGACTAGGAACTTTTTGTGTGGTCTTATACATCCATCAAATCCATTCATAGTCTATACTGCTTGTCCTCATTAGGGACACGGTGAGCGAGAGCTTATTTCAGCTGACTTTGGGCGAGAGGCGGGCTACACCCTGGAGGGCACGTATAGATCAACCATTTGCACAGAAATTCCAAGATGTCAGCTTTTTGTTTTGTAAAGGGCCTGAGAGAAAACTGGAGCACCAGAAGAAAATCCACGCAAGAGAGGTAGAACATAGAAAGTCCACACAGGACAGCCAGAGAAGAGATTTGAACCCAGAACCCCACAACTGTGAGGCAGATGTGCTAACATAAAATCGTAAAATCAATTGACATGTACCTCCAAACAACTTCATCCAATTTGAGTGAGCACAATCATGTTTCATTTGCAACTCCAGCAAGGTGTCATAACCCATATCCACCACTAGGCTATGCTGTTACACCATTTCTCCATTTCTGCTTGTGACCGATTTACTAAATAAGGGCAGAAGATGATGGCAGCATATATTACTGGCTGATGTAAAGATCAAGAGGGACTACTGTGCAAATTAGAACTAAGACACTTGCCATCAGTGTGTAGCATTTCTGACTTTATTTTGGGGTCACAATTTCAAATGATGAAGTTAGATGTGACATTTGAGTGACAAGTGCACGGAATGAGGAAATTCAAGCACTTGTACTATCAAAGTGTTGAATTTGAAGTTTTAATGATGTTCAGTTGTGATTAATGTCAGAAAAGAGTTTATTGAACACTACAGTTGAACCTCAAAAGTCAAATGTTGACAAAAATGTTACAGCCAGCCAAACATTTGATGGAAAATATGAAGAAGACCCTCTCCAAGTGTAGTTTTCTTATGTAATGGTCTTTTGTGTGTGTGTCCCGTGATGTCATTACAAAGGTTTACCAGTGTCAGTGATGGCAAATAACTGTGTGATGATAACCACTGAATCAGAAGTGGAACTTTTATCTACATCTGGCTTCTCAGTACAATATTTATCCATTTTCTACACTGCTTATCTTCATTAGGGTTATGGGTGAGCTGAGGCCGATGCCAGCTGACAGTTAGACAGAAGATTCCTCAGTTAAACTAACGTGCATGTTTTTGGAAAGTGGAAAGAGTACCCGGAGAGCATTGAAATTCCACACAAGAAGGCCGGAGCCCGGATCGAACCCCCAACCTCAAAAGTGTGAGGGAGACATGCTAATATGAGCAATACAGTTAACTAAATATAATATACCATATTGTTACCTTCCTAAAATAATGCAGATTCAGAAAGCACTAAAATGTAACCAAATATTGATTATATTATATGATGATTTCATTTCAGGGGTAGAATTGAATGAGCTGTTTAGCTATGTAGCAGATTTTAGCAGAGGTGGCCAGCATCGTCAATCAATCAATCAATCAATCAATCAATCAATCAATCAATCAATCAATCAATCAATCAATCAATCAATCAATCAATCAATCAATCAATCAATCAATCAAGCAAATCTTTATTTCAATAGCACCTTTCATACTTTTTTTTCCTTTTCTTTTTTCTGGAGAGCTCAGTATTGTTCATTCGGTAATTTTACCGATATGACATGTCATCGTCATTGCTCTTTTTTTATTTTTAATTTTTTTATTTTTTTCCCACCTGTTTTCTGAAGCTGAGCAGGTGGGAAAAGATGATTGGCTAAGGTGATTGGTTGTCACCTGAGAACTGAGCAACTGTGATGTCATTTCCACTTGGCAGCAAGTGGTAAAATGGCCGCCTTGTGCTATTGATAATAACTGCTGGATTTTACTGCTTAACTCATATTCCACTAATGCAAAATTAGCCAGAATGTCGTATTTAGACTAGTGGGGCTGCATAAAACATATTATCAAAAATGTTTTGAGGGGTTGACTACCCCTTTAATATATAACAAACAAACAAATAAATAAATAATGCAATACAAAATCCGATACAACTTTTTATATGATTAAAATATGACATATGATATAATAAGTTTATTTTACCAATTTATCATTTAATAACAATACATATGGCTCTTTTGCAGTCTGGCAACAGACAGACATATGCAAATTAATTCCCAAAAATACCAAAATCATATATATATATATATATATATATATATAATTTTGTATTTTTATTTTTAATGATGGAGACATTTTGAGCCTGTAACTTTATTATACATTAATTCATAGATATATTTCCCTCCCAGTTAGATCAACCTCAATTTCAACCAGCTCTACATAAAATATGTAAAAATGTTTACAGTTTTTGTTTTCTTAGCTTTCACTAGTTCCCAGGTGGAAAACCACCTTGTTAATCAGACCAATGCTGGGCCAACAGAAGTAATCAGCAGACATCAGCAGCCTTGTTTGGAAGAGGAGAAAGTAGAACATTTGGGAGCTTGTGTCGAAGCGGGCCTTTATAGTTTACACAACCTGTGCAAAAAGTTGTGTTTTTGTAGTTTCCACTTTCTCTCACGGTGGAAGCCTAAAAAAACTGTTTCAAGTAATAATATGTAGTCATTTAAGCCCTTTCTCATCCGGCCCAATCCCCATCAAAAGAACCTGTGACTCCCCTTTGAATCGTGGGATTTACCTGTGATATGAAGTGAAGTACTTTAAAGTATGCTGTGAACTGACCTGAAAATACTGCTTCAAAATAATTTGGCACTAAAACCAAAAACAGCATCTTGCTCATTGCTATGGTAACTTTATATTGCCTACTTCATTGTCTTTAAAATAACGTACCGGCGGATCAGTTTTAATGGAAGAATATGTGCTTGATTTCCTTTTCCAAATTGTGTGTGCAAAATAATTGTTTATTACGACTGCTCTAAGGTTGTTGTTGTTTTAAGCTTTGATTCCCCATCGGGAATCCCCCGCGGGAAACCCCTTATGAAAACATTCACTGAAATGACAAGTAAAAACCTACAAAAGTTAATTCTATGTATTTATGCAAAGCAGTGTCCCAGAAAAACTGTTTTGCTATGTAACCCCAAGCAGGTCAAATCAGCAGATCTTCAGTCACTCAGCATGTGTGAAACATTCTTCTTAGGGTTCTGTCAACTGGCCTCAACATCAAGGAAAGTGGGCAAGCAGGGCAGCAGATGTGCTGTCTTTTCAAGCAAGGCTTAGTAAGTTTGGATTTTTTTTTCACACACTTAACAGGGAAGGGACTGTTCCTTTATAGACAGGTTGTGTTTGTATTATGGGCTAACTAACAGATTTCACCAGTTTGGGGAATTAAAGTATTTACAAAAGACAAATGGTCATACACTGAACTTTAGCGGTGCAATTAGCAACAGGTGTAAAATCACATCAGCTTCTATATTTTTTTGCCAGCACAGTCCCTTAGTTTAATGTTAACCTTCGGCAGCAATTTAGGCAACCTGGTCTGAATTACTTGTGGCCTCTCATGGTCATTTCCAAGTCGTGAAATGAATTTAGCCTCAATGGCTAAATAATTTAAGGTCACTGACGGTGCAGTGATTCCCTCTCCTGACTTGGGTTTGGTTTTCACTCAGTGTGTGAAGTGGTTATCTTTCTATATGTGCCCTGTGATTGAGTGGCGAGGTAGTCCAGGGTGTAGTTTGCTTTTCACCCGATGTCAGCTGGGACAGGCTTCAGCTTCCCGTGACGCTGGAGTATAACAACATGGACGGATGGATGACTTCATAATGTAGCATCGAGAACCCCCGGGGGTATATTTGAGTTGTCAGTAGTCCGAGAGTTATGATGGTGTGGTATTTCAGTATCACTGCTAGCTGCTCATGCTAGCTACAGGCTGACTCGGGACTGGGAGCACATTGTTGGCGGTGAGATTAAGAATTATTTTTAAATATCAACAACAACAGAGACAATCTTATGTTGACTTAGAGTTGACCATTCAGAAAGCAGAGCTGTGATGAAGTGAGATTTCATCTGGTAATAAATTGTTTTGAAATCGCAACAAATTGGATGTACATTACATCCATGTACAGATGAAAAACACTTTTAGACCACATTAGTCGAAGACTGCTGATCTTGAGGTGAAAAACGGTTGCCATGTCCTTTACGTTGATTATCATTCTGTCTTCTTTAAGGCCAAAATGTTTACTTATTAAAAGTCTAGAGACAATATGAATGTATTTTATTGTAGTGTCACACACACAAGGACGTTTGTAGACCTTGAGCCCGAAATCAGAATGCCTATACTTGTACCGTAAGCAAATTCAAACAGTTTCTACTTGTTAGCATTTCTGCTGTTTAGCTAATGTTAGCTAATGTGCAGTAAACGTCCATAAGTGCACATGTGCCAACGCATTTAATCTTTGGATCTTACTAAAGATTAAAATATAACACAATGAACAAAAAGAATGGCAATCCATTCACTTGTTTCAACATTAGGTTTCATACACCTTGTCCACATTTAGCATTGGTAAGATATAGTAAGCGACATCACAAATTGTGCCTGCAAAAAGTGCAACATGAAGTCCAAAGATTTTTTTTGTGTGAAAGCATGTCATGTCTTTACGTAATAATTGCGTATAAATTCCAATGAAATGAAAAGGATTGAGCAGATGTGCTCAGGGTGGCCCCCCGAGTCATAGATATGGTGACAATTGAGAATTATCATTTGGTATGGCAATAAATTACTCAGTGGTGTCCTATTTTTTAAGACATATTCGACATTACTGAGCTGGAGGCCAAAGAAATGAAAGAGTGAGTTAGTGGGAGACATTAAAGAAAGTGTCTACAATCCAGACGCCATGCAAGAATAATGAACAAGTGTAATGGAATGACACCCAGGAAGGCAGATAAAGGGTGCAAATGAGGAGGTGCAAATTAAGTATAAGAGGGGAAAGTGACAGAGCTTTGCTTGTTACAGTTGCTATATTGTATTGCAGAATTACAGAACAGTAAATGTACTTTTTTTTACCTGTTCTCTCACCGTTCCGCAATTCTGACACACTAACTTGCAAAGAAACACCTGACATTTCTTGCACCTTGGCAGGTGAGAATCCATTTCAGTGAATTAATAGAAAAGATGTGGCAAATATGTCACCCAGGTGTTATTGAGTGACATCGGCACCATCTGGCACCTTCTTCTGTCTTACTCTTTGTTTTTTTGCGCGTGTGTGTGTGTGTTTATTTTTAATTTTTAGATGAGGTTAGAAATTTGAGTCTGAAATTGCAGTCCCAGCAGTGCAGGAATGCTAAGCAGAATTAGAAGAAGCCCCAGAATGACTGCAAAGGGTTTCCTAATGAAGCCTCACAGTCCCTGCACCAAAGTGACCCATTTTCTATCTATCGCTTCTCTCTCTTTTTCCTCTCTCATCATTGATGCAGCTGCCCTAAATTCGTCACCGGTTGAGAATATACGTACATTTAATTAAAACAGGCAAAAATGACCGGTCAAGATGCTTATATTTAATTTCTCCAAACCATTAGCCCTTAGGATTACTTGGACTCGAGCGGGTGAGGAGTCTGACGGGGGTCAGTCTGCATCGGTGGCGGGAAATGTCACCGTGGAAATGACAACAGCACAAATGAACTTTCATTTCAAAGGCCGAAAAATTAGATTGAGTTGATGACATAACCGTCAATGTCCTTCTACTTTTTACCTCAAATCATTTCATGGTACCAATACGGATGGAATAATTAAATTTCCCTTTTCTCATTTAATCAACTGCAGAGAGTATCTGGGGTTTATGGAAGTATGGCTTTTATTTGAGGAGAGACAAGTTGTATTCATTGAGTGGAGCTTGACATGATTATGTTTATTTTTATTTTTTTTAATGAAAATGCAATATATGTCTCATGCACTGTTGAACATGTTTTTTTCATAGAGCACAGTGTAGTATATTTACTCAATTGCAGATAGTGCAGGAAGCTATGTGGGACACCTGCAGGAGGTCGTCACCACAACAACAATGCGTTAAATCTGTTTTGGTTGCATACTATAGCAGGACTGAGTGATAACAGAACAAGTAAAAGCAGGTCTAAGTTGTGGTGCATCTTCATTAAATTGAAAATGTTTCTGAACAAGAAAAGTTGCTGCTACGCATAATGTATACTTAAGGAATACAACACTGTTGATTATATAAAAAACTTAACTAATTGTTCATTTGTTATATTGTCATATTTTTATTGTTTTGATTGCTTTTGGCCGATGGCATAACCTGCCAAAACGTTGCTCCTCAAATGGGGCTGCTCGATTATGAAGAAAGTATTAATCACAATTTGGTAATATTTGACATCACGATTAGGACAATCATTTGTTTTTTGGTGCAAATGTTTAAAGCAACACTAAAGAACTTACGTTTACATTGATTATGGACAAAAGCGTTATTGTTATGCCTGAAGGAAGACCAAATTTCCCATAAGGACAAGCACATTGCGTTGTTTGTTAGCTCACGCCAGCGAGTGAAAGCCGGGCCAATGTTGATCCTTGACTATTCTTTTCTATTCTATTCTTCTTAAATTTTTCTTTTTTGATCCTCAGACAAAACTTTTCAGTTGTTTTGCAGCCTCTGCCAGGAAAGCAGTAATCGCCCGTCGACATTCAAATTGACTTCTGTCTTGGTAACAAATGGGGAAAGGGATGTATGGCATAAAGCATTCAGCACATTTGCAGTTTTTTTTTATGTGGCAGTGTTCCTACCACCCTCCTCAAAGTTGCTTAGTGCCAGTAAAGATGATACAGACCCCCTCAGGCCAGTTTTAAGTCAATGTTTCATCAGAAGAGTTCTGAAAATATTTTATTAAAGGTGCATTGTGCTTTTTAAAAAGGTCATATTAAAGCTTTTTCTACATAATGCATGCTCTATCAATGTCCAGATGAGTACGAAGAGCCCTGACTGTTTTACTCTGACAGCACCTATCAGCTTTTATCTTTCCTTTATAGTAGAGTGTGCGGACCCGCACACGCCACAGTTTCTTTGGGGAGGGGAGGGGTGGAGTGGTGGATGGTGATGTCATGCGCGTCCCCGCGGAGTAGCGGACACGTGCCATACTCGCACGCGCACCATGAACGTGCCTGACACAGATGCTGCAATTACGCTTTGGGCCAGAGGTGGCAGTCATGAGTAAAAAAAGTGACAAACTGCACAAAGATCATTTAAGGTAGCACAAATGAGCATTTGGTTTTCGTTGATTATGGCGGCACCTTTGGACAAAAGCGGTATTGTTTTCCCTTGAATTTCCCTTGAAAGAACCACATTTCCCATGAGGCCAAGCGCATATCATCGTGTCCGCAGTTGGGCTGGGCTGAATTACATTGTTTAAAGTGGCTATTTTCTATTTTTTCATTATACAGCACTGTAACGTTGATCAAGTATGCTAACAGCAGACGGTGGTTTTGACCGTGGTTCTTTATTGTACACACAAACGGCTGCGCTACCCCCCATTCCCTCCCTTCCTGCGATACGTTCACAAGCATTCGTAAACAAGAAAGAACACAACCGTTGAGCGTTGCGTGGCTGGTCGGGTCAGTCTGGAAAGGTGAACTATCAAGCTGATGGCTATTTATTGCTACCACGCAATTTTCCAATAGCTAACGTTAGCATAATTATTTTTTTATTTGAGCATGGAAAGCTACCTTCTAAAAGGACCAAGTCCCCGCAAAGGCAGCGTCGTTTGGAAATCCCCGTCTTCCGCCTCGCTTCACCTGCACTTTGCTTTTAACCACATCCAGGTAGGCTTTTTAATCATCATTATTATTGTCGCCTCAGACAAAAATCTTTGTTTCTTGGGGTGTTTTGTAGCTTCTGCATGCTAACAGTAATCGTTTGACTGGACTAGCGTCTGGAACGACTGGGGAAAGGACGTATGCCGTAAAGCCGTTTGTAGGTTTTTTGTGTGTGTCAAAGTTGTTTAGTGCCAATAAAAATGATACAGACCCCCTCAGGCCATGACAAAAGTTTCATTAATCTAGCTGTAAGTTAATGTTTCATCAGCAGAATTATGAACATATGACTATGAAGGTTCTAATCGCATTTAGTGTTGCTTTAAGGTTGAAAAGTTCCTTAGTGCTACTTTGAACATGCAAACAATATTAAGGCAAATACATTTCTTTGGAACACTATAATTATGCAAGTTCCTTTTGGACCAAACAAGATTTTTTAAATGAGTCATTTTAAAATAAACGGCTCAAAATTATTGTCAATAATCTTTTATTTTTGTTGACGATTATGTCGATTTTGTAATTGTGGAATGTAATAATTGAAATTGAACTCAAAGAGGTCATTTATTAGCAAAACTGCTCCGCAAAAAAAAAGAAAAAAAAAAAGAGAAAAAAAAGAAAGAAAAAAAAAGTTAATTTTAGCCTTGCAATATAATATTTAGATTCCACTAAGAATGAAGTCAAGCTGACATTTGTGCAGAGCTGCTGCAGCACAAGCAGTTGAGATGTCTATCACCTCGTTTTGGTACAGTTTAGGAATATTTGGACTCAAGTGGACGGAACTGAGTACAAATTTAGCAGTGTTGGACTCAAGTGGACGGAACTGAGTACAAATTTAGCAGTGTTTGTAATCACGAGGGCTATAATGTTGCCTTATTTGATTTTTCATGGATGCAACACAAAAGATGCTCCAAGTAAATATGAAGACTTTGAAGTGGTTTAAAAAAGCACCTTTGATCACTCTGAGTAATACTGATGAATAATGCAACCAATCACTTTTGATGTGGAGTAATTACCACCTAGAAGAAGGTTATATTTTTACCAGCGTCTGTTGGTCTCTTTGCAGAAAATTACCAGTTTGACGGAATTTGCTGGAGAGCTGTCGTTAGATGAAAACACAAAATGGTCGATCTGTTAAACAGCAGTCAGGAAGGGCAAAACACTTTTTTTCACAAATTGCCTCTGCAACCTCTTAAGCACCAAAACACCTTTTCGGGGAGGGTTGAACTTTGAACTGCGTGTATTAATTCTATAGCACTTGCTGTCATTCCACTGGTGAAAAACGTCCTCTAGTGAGAGTAACTACACCTACATACAAGCAGTACACGCACACATACAGTGTATAGGTATGATCTATGGCTTTATCGTCCCAACCTCTCAGCCCCGCTACCTGATCCCATAAAAAAAAAAAAAAATAATAAAAAAATAAATCATCCTTCAAACTATCCATCCATGATTCTTAGCGCAGACATTTACCTCAGACTACTTCTCGTCCCTCTTCCCCTTCCTCACTTTGCACCTTTCTTCCCATCTCATCCTATGTTCTTCCGTCCCTACCTGCAGGACCGGATTCTCCCCCTTTGCTTCAAAACAGCCTCTCGCGAACCACCTCCCCCTTTCTCTCCACTTCAAGCCTACCTTAGCCTGACCTCACATCCTTCGCTCCTTTTCTTGCTCTTTCTCTTTCCGTTCTTCCCTAAACTTTCATCATACGCCTCGCCGCTTGATCTATTAATCTCTCTGTGTCTCTCGCTCAGTCTTCCTTATCCCCTTGGCTCCTTTCCTCCCTTGCCACCCTCTCTCTCCTCCTCACCCCATTTTTCTCACCCTTCCCAGTTTCGGCACCTGCTGCTGAAGACGTCTAGACGGGAGATGGAGTGAGCGCGGAGAAGAAAAGACAAATAAGATTACAGCGGAAAGACTTACGAGACATTGAAAAAAGGTTCATGATTGGACATTTGTTACAAATTCTTTGCGTTTTCATCGTGTATATGTATGCGTGAGAGTATGTGTGTGCGTGTTTGGCACCAAGGCAACAAAACAGCAATCATTTCACTCAGTCACACCCACTTCACAACTCAGTCCTCTCAGTTGTCATTTCTTCTTAAATTGCGCCCCACTTTTTGAGACCTGCCCAATTCGCACATGCTATCAAAGTGTAAGAAATGTGATCCGAGGGGAATTTTTGACATTTGACATGCCACAATAGGCGCTCAGATCGAATTTTTTGGCAAAAGTGACGGCAAGCAAGGCTCCAGCCCGGTAAGGAGGGAAACGAGGACAAACAGATGCTAGATTACATCTTTATATGACACACACACACACACACGGAGCAGCGTCTTTGATCGACTTGCGCGCTTCCCACTGAGTGCGTACGTGTGTGCGTGCAGCCGGATGTGGTAATTAACCTTTCTCCTGCTGAGCCGAGCTATTAAAACTACGACTGTAAGGGGGTTTTGTCACGATCATAAACCATAACAAGAGTTGGTATGTTAAGAGCTGTTGAACACATACATTGACATTGTGTTTGGCATCGTGCAGAGGACATTGTTCCAGGTCCATATGTAATATTCTATAATAACCAGATATAACCTTAAAGCTTTCATCAACACTGATGTCAAACTTCTCAGTAATACGCCAACTACACAATCAAACGTCTTGTTCTTGCATTTTGTGTGTGTAGGAAATCCTTCTTTTTTTTTTTCTTTTTTTTTCTTTTCTTTTTTTTTAAAAGAGCTCAGTATTGTTCATTCGGTAATGTCATCATCATTGCTATTTTTTTCTTCTTCTTTTTGTGAGTATGTGTATGTGCGTGCGTGCGTGCGTGCGTGCGTGTATTCGTTAGCTCACCAAAATCCTATTAGAAAAAATCCCATACCGTTCACCTAAACCGAACACCGCCGTCAGGAGACCCGAGGGGACCAAAGAAAACAAAGGAAAGTGAAATCCAGCACCGGCCAGACACCACCCACCGGGCCACCAACCAGAATTCCTCACCAACTCCAGAAACATATAAATTCCAACAAATCCCAAAAAATCAGGGAGACCTCAAGAGACCAAAGGAGAGACTGAGGAAAGGAAGGAAGGACAAACGAAGCAGAGTGAGATCCACAGACACCAGCCTCCACCGATTCAATGACCTGAGGAAATCCTTCTAAAAGTTTATTCATTAGGTTTATTATTTAATTATTTTTTGTATTTATTTTGTTATGTAATACACCTGTTCAGAAACTGACAATGGATATCGCTTTATCTTTGCGAGGACCAAGAGGGAACATGAAGTACAAAAGAATACAACGATGTGACGAGAGCGCTTCAATCTATTTTTTTTATATCAGAAATAGCATACAATGAAAAGCGCTAAACAACACTTGGGGGGCTCGTTATTATACTGATTTATTTTCTACCTCGATTTACCAAGACGAATGCGCACACATGAAAAAGTCTCATATTGGGGCCAACGTGACAGATGGGCCAACGCAAGTGAAACACACGCCTTTGTGCCCTCAAGTGCGTTTAGTGGACGAGCACTAGCCAAAGCTTAGCCGCTAATGAGGTTCTACTCGTAACTCCAACTGAGCCCACTCCAAATAGTGGTGACCAGACACACACTACGGGAGGGAGGCCGGGCTGTAACACACACTCACACACACTTAAAAACAACCTTGAGCACCAAGGCAAATAAAACACCAAGGGGCACACTATCATGGTGTTGCTTGGCAGTCTCATCGAGTTCGATTTTTAAGGACGTTTTTAGGTCATAATGTCATATATTTAAGCTATTGCGCTAAATGTTATTTTATTACTAGTATTTGTCACCCCTAGTAAAACAACAACACAGAACTACCTTATAGTAACGACTTGTCTATCCATCAATCAATTACTTTATCCCTATAAAGTCTGAACCATTAAGTATATAACAGAAAATTCTGATAAAAAAAAAAAATCTGCTTCCAAGTATTATTTTTGATTTGTGTCACATTTGATACAACCGGTCACAATGCTTTAAATTCGTACATCTATAACTGTCAAAAAATATCATAACAAACAGACATATCAAATATATCGGGGTATTTCCAAAAATCAGAAAGAACATTTCACTCTATTAATACGTATAGGTGTCTCTCCTTTCTCAAATGGGGCAAGTTCGCTGGAAAAGCCATCAGCTGGGTGATACTGCCCTCTAATGTATTATCCGTGCAATGCATTTGTCAGATCATATACGTAAGGGTTTAAATGAGGGGGAAAAAATGATACTCATGAAATTGAGGGCTCAAAATGTCTCGAATTTAACATGATACGTTTGGCGTTTTTGGGTTATTGATTCCCGGAGGGCAATCAAAAGACACGGAAAAGCAGCAGTGTTATGGTGGCTGGTTTTCATTGAATAATTTAGCTTCTGATTATAGTTGTTTATATAATGTGTTCATGATTGTGTACATGCTAGATACATGACATTGATGCTTTGCTGATTATTCTTTGTCTGCGTTGTTACAGACCACAGTAAATAAATGAATACATAAAAAAAAAAAAAATAATAATAATAATAATAATAAAAAATTAAATAATAATAAAAAAATAAAAAAATAATACACAAATAAAATAATAATACAAAAATAAAATAATAATAAATAAATAAATAAATACATAAATAAAAGTTCAATAGTGGAATAGCAGTGATGGAGGTGCTTATTCATCTTGAATGAATGATGCAAGCAGTGACTAATTGGCCAGGCTTTGTAATTGAAGGGATGGTTGCGATTCGAGGTGTACAGTTCCATGCAAACATCTTAGGCAGCATTAGTAGCGCATTAGCGTATTGACCATAAATAGCAAAAACATCACGACCACAGACCTAAGGCTGAACACTGGAAACAATCTCCTTAGAGCCTTGTTTTGTTCCTGGTACATGACATATTTTATCTCAACTTGAAGTATTCAAGTCGACTTTTACGACATCATCTCTGCCTGAGAGTAATAAGTTGGAGATACACTCGAGCTGCAAGCCCTGATCCGCAAATAAACAATAACAGCGGATGTGCTCGGTAAAAGTTGGAGGCGGTTATGACTAACAGTTTGTGACAGTCAGTTAGAAAGCACTGTGGATGAGGATTTGTTGTACTCTATGTTATCATTATTGTTTGTGTGGGAGCAGTGCAATGCAATAACACAGCTATTCTATTAAATCTCATGTTCTCAAAATGAATGCTGGAAGATTCTTCATTTATGTCTTTAAAAAGCAACTACTACTACTCACTTTGGGCCTGATTTACTAAGATCCCAAATAGTGGGCACTAAATTGAGAGTGTGATTCACTGAGATTGTGTTGTTGTTTTTCTAAGATGCTATATTGTGCATTAATTCAGTTTAACCGATTGCACACATTGTTAGCAACAGGTGTAAAAATAGTGATAAGCTTAAGTGGACTGGAGAATATACGGAGCTAGAAAAGTGTGCAGCTGCGCTTTCACCCATGAGAGGTATGGCCCTGAAGTAAGTTTGACAATTGTTTAGTAGATTTAGTTCTGGGTGCCCTTGGTTGATAGATCAAGTTTGCGCTGGTTATTGCAAGTGCAAACTTTTACTAGATCAAAAATGTGTTACTCTAGATGATCAATTTTAGTGGGCTTTAAAATTGTTGGACTAAGCAGGACAGCTCGCAGGTAGTTTTATTATTAGCCTTGGAGCTAACATCCCCGTAGTGGTATTGTTTGTAATAGGCTGCTGTGTTTGTTTACCACTAAATACTTGGCACTTAGCATAGCTAACTAACTTTGCCTTACAACAGTAGGGGGAGCTGTGGAGCGAATTACAGTGGTACCTTGATTTTTGAGCACCCTCAACATAACCAGTTTTCAAGTTCCAAGCTGTCACTTAATATTTTTTTTGGGTGTGTGTGTGTTGTGAGCAATTTTTTTTTGTTATGAACAAACTTCAGCTTTGCGGCCGCTCGAGTTAAGGGAAAATAACAAGAGACCTTCTAGCCGCTTATGAGCCCTGGTTTAAGGGCAGCACATGAAATGCATGGGGGGGAATTATTTTGAATACGCTACAGACAGCATTAACTTGCCCTGCCGTGCATCCATCCATTGAAGGGCGCCTGCTGATAAGTATGATCATAGACAGCATTTACAGTACACATACAGTATCGTGAGTACCTTGATGCCGCAGCCATATTAGATGAGGCAAAGTGAAGCTACTTGTGAAAATGCCTCTTTCGCTTTCTCCTTGGAGACGTATCATCAAGCCCCAACTCATTGGATTAATAAGGAACCATTACCTTTGATTGTATTATCCCATTCGAACTAAATCTTACTAATTATTTGCCGTTTTAATGTCAAATACAATCGCCACATCCAATATGGCGGATGTGCTGACATATCGCTTCGAACGGGCCACTCGTTTGTTTCACCGTTGTGTCTGCAGCAGAATTACAAGGAAAAATGGAAAGCAAAATCCAACCTTATTTTAGATGACCAAACGAATGTGGCTCCCGTGGTTTCCTTTTTTTAAGTTTCTCTTTAGTTGCCGACATTAATGTAACGTATTCATCGCGTATAAGCCAGTGTACCTAACATTATTTTCAGTAAGGCCGTGATTGGCTGTTGCAGATAAGACTGGCTATCAATCAAACAAATTCACACCCCTGTTTCTTCATATCTTCTATGTCTTAGTGATAAACAATTCAACATTAGTATTTTAAAACACAAAATTAGCTACTATGAAAAACATAATAACTAGAAAAGTTTATTTTTAGAGATTCATGCCACAAATGGGAGGGCAAAATCATCTTGGTGGGTGGGCACGGACCCCTACGGCTCACCCATGACGACAGGTGTGTGAAATGGTACTTATAGTCAAACATACAAATACAAAATGAAAACAGTTAAAGTCGGTCACAACTCATATCCAGACATCCAGATGCTAAACTAAATTTTGTGACATGATTTGTCCCAACATACAGTAATTCTACAGTTTTAAACAAGCTACTTTCTTTTACATTCTTGTGTTATTTGTAATAATTTTTTTATACAATACAATGCTTTTTTTCCTCTTTATTAAAAACACTGCTGGGGCTGGAACATATTATAGAAATATTAATTTCTTATACAAAAAAAATGTTTTTTACAAGTTTGGTCACAAAATGAATTAAACTCATAAGTCAAGGTAGTAAGGTGCCAATGTATGCAATTCACTTAACTCTAGTCCACAGTGATAATTACTGGGGCATTATGTGTTGTGTTACCCCCCCTGAAGAAACAAAAAAAAACTGTTTTTTTCTGTTCTGCCTTGTGTTATAGTTCCAATCATATGGCTTGCATCAGCTCAGGGTCTGTGCATTTGCGAACACAACTTTAGAAGTTGTGCAATGTTTCATTTCACTTCTTTTATGTGAGCACAATGTGCAGTGAGCTCGACATCATTTGCCAATGTAGATTGCTTTGTTACAGGACATGGGGCAGCGTGCTGTTGGCCTGCTGTGTTTCGGGGATGTGGGGAGAGTGGAAATAAATCAGGAAATAATGAGACTCTCTCTTACCTTAAGAAGCACTTCAACACGTCAAACTGTGAAGAGAGAAAAGAAAAGAGATGGGGGGGAGGGGGAGGGAGAAAATACGTTATAATAGAAACGTCGGCATGGATACAAAGAATTGTGTGATTCCTAAAAGGTGGCAGGTAGATTGAATTGCGCAAGCACAGGGAGGCCGGTTGAGCTTTTCCCATATTTCTATACATAACCACAAACAGAAAAATTTACAACATTTAGATCATTTTTTTAAACAAACTCACACAAATGGTTACTTGGAAGAATCATTATGTACAAATCACATGGTGACGCCAATCATCTGTAACAAACTGATGTTCCTACTGACTATGTGGAGTGTACTTAACATTTTGCATATCCACTTTACACAAATCTCAAATCGAATACGTTTATAGATAGGTTTGTAGTAATTATAATTGTTTTTTTATTGCTGTAATAGATTAGTTAATAAAGTGAAAAAAAGTCTGAAAAAATATATATTTTGTCATTTATTAAATAGTAAAAACGTATTGAATGGCAAAAACAAAAAAGCTGTCCACGCATCTTGCCTGTAGGAAGAAGTCCAGCCTATGCACATTTGTTCAACCAATCACAGATTAAGCAGCAGCCATGCAGGATTCTCATAAGGAGAGCGCGGCAATCATATGTGAGAAGGTGAAAATGGGATTTTGATAGCGGGCTGATTACATGACCTCCTCATACCATGAATCCGTAAGCACACATGTAGATTTTCCACACCAAATTCAAGCGTCCATATCTTGGACCTTGTATTCAACATATGCAGTTCACGGTTATTGTTTGTTTCAGGTCAGACATTTATTCTATACATAGACAACAGAAGTGTTCAGAAGTAATCATGAATGGTGACCACCGGTCCAAACAGGCCCACAGAGGGCCCAATCAAAAAAATTATAATAATAGTGGAAGCTAGTGCATAAAAAGTTCAATCCATGCCGAAAACACTAGATCATCTTGCGTTGGGAACAAGGGAGTTCAAGACATCATCCAGCCTCACCAGATCTTACAGTTCTCTAACTGCGAGGGAAACCCCTGACTGCGCCAAAGCGCTCCTTGGAAGTTAAATGTTTAAACTGGGAATGATGCAGATGCAGACAGAAGTAGTACAAAGCTGCACCAATGAAAACCATTTGATAGGGATGTCATGAAATAATCATAAAAGAAGCTGCTCGAGTCCTGAGAACTTGCAGAATTTAAACAAATAAACACACGCAAATACTCCCGAAAAACAGCCTTCATTTGCTGAATGCCTGGAACCTGTACAATATTTATTCCCCTCAAATCCTAGCAGAGCGAGGCTGAAAGTGGGGCGATAGTGCTGGTGCGCTGTGGGTTCTCCTTCTTCTTTGTTTTCTCGTGCCAGACGTAAATAACGATGCAGTGCAGTGCTGTAATTGTGACTGCAACACTCACTTTGCTTAAATTGGCCACAACATTAGGTACGCGTGCGCATTCTAATGAGATCCAATACAAGAGTGCTATAAACATTTCTTATTTTTACAAAAGAAACTCACATTTTGAACACCACAAATGAGGCCTCCGTACAGCTCAGTCCGGTGTAGGACTGGACCATGATGGAAAATAATAATAATAATAATCACAATCATTTTGGTTGAGATTGAAATCATAATTAATTTAAAAAATATAATTGTTTTTAACAAAATCTTAGTATTTATTATTTATTTATTACTACTAAAACTCAATAAATGTATCATCGTAGCCTCATGCACATTCATTCCTGCATGTTGAGCACTTTACTCTTGAAACTATTCTATTTGTCAAGTAACTGATGGCTTTGAGCCTCATGAATTTCCATTATCTCTTTATCATATTTGCAATAACATATTATTTTTCTATCCATCCATCCTTCCTTCCTTTCCTCAGTGTCTCCTTTGGTCTCTTGAGGTCTTCCTAATTTGTTGGAATTTAGATGTTTCTGGGGTTGGTGAAAGATTCTGGTTGGTAACCCGGTGGGTAGTAGATAATGTCTGGTCGGTGCTTGGATTTCACTTTCCTTTCTTTTCTTTGATCCTTCCTGGGGTCTCCTGACAACCTCACGACTCCAGCTGGATTCTGAAATATTCGGTTTTGGTGAACAATATGGGATTTTTATGAAGGTTTTAGGTGAACTAATGAGTACACACTCACACGCACGCACACGCACACACACACACACACACACACACACACACACACACACACACACACACACACACACGTTCTCAAGCGTACTTGGTGGCAAAAAAAAATAAAAAAATTAATAAAAAATATATATATATATAATTTTTCACAAGTTTTAGGATTTAGGGGGCTAACCTGGGACCTCGGGCATTGCATTTTGTGCCATGTTATGTGGAAATGTGTTTTAGTATGATAAAAAAAAAATAATAATCCTTGAATAGTTGTATCCTTGAATTGTCAGGAAAGGAAAACTCCTTGATAAATCTAATTTAATATAATTTAAAAAGACAAGGATAAATTAGATTAGTAAGAAAGTAACATAAAATATGATACATCTAATAATAAAAGCGATAAAAAAATTTTTTTTTAAATACCGGCTGTTCCTGTGTGTGTTAATTAAATTAAATTAATGTAAGTCGTTTTTTACAGATTGGGGCAAAAAGGTGAAAAAAATTGAGTAGCGTTATTGTACCTGTGTGTATGTGTTTCCACAGCGTTTGTGTGTGAATATTCAATATTTGAAGGAATATCACACCCAAAGTCGATGCTCATTTCCCCGTTCGCATGTGAATGGGATCCTCCATTAACTTTAGCACTAGCGCTAGCGATGTTTTAAAAAGAAGCATGTTTTGTATTTTAATATAAAAATGTGTGTAATTATTTTTAATGTGTATTTAGTTTGACAGTAAACTCTAACTGGGGTCTCATTAAACAGCTTAAAGGACGCTTAGAGATGGCAGAATCACAAGATGCTTCGCGTTTGCTACGCAAGCAACATGGTGCATTCAGCGTACTCTCACAACATAGGAAACTTGTAAACGCACTGCGTCGTTGTAAACGTTAATCATTTTTCTCTGATTAGAACATTTAGAGAAGCCAACATCTAAATCACGCTAAAATGTGGGTTCATTGTCCAAACCTACTGAACGGCATCAAAGAGGATCAAGCCCGCAAGAGTGTTTTTGACTGTTACCTCAGCTAGCATCTCGCAAATTGTGAAATAGAGTCAGCCAAAAACCATGCGGAGAACATAAAGATGTGGAGGTTGAAGAGGCTGGTGTGCTGTTATATTTCCATTACCTTATTTTGCCGAGGGGGAAAGACAAGCTCGCAGAAACAGTTCTCAGCATGAATGCAGCTTCACCACTGCCACAGTAATACACATAATGGTAAATGAATACCTCTCCGAGATCATTATTATTTATCGATATCTACACCCCATGAAGTGTCCTATGTGGGTAAAAAATTGCAAACAGTGTACTTTAAGGATTAGAACAATCCATAATTGGCTTCATTGTTTCCCAGACCATGTGACTGACCGTTTCTCAACATTGCCATATAAGAAAGTAGAACAACATGGTACAACATGCTGAATAAGAGAACAATTGTCTCAATTAAAAGAAAAAAATGAAATAAATCTCGAGGTAATTAGGTTCCTTACGAAAATAATATGATCATTTAATTAAACTGGGTGCATCTTGCTGCAAATAGAACTAATCTGTAATTAACTGACAAACAAACATAATTACAACGTATCAATAAACGCTGGACACGTACAGATGCATTCAAACACACACAGAAACACGCGCGCGCGCGCACACACTTGAGGAGATCAGAGTGTTTCATTAGTGAGGTGCAGATAGATAACCCTCCCAAAGGAGACATTGACCAAGAGGCCATTGATCTACTGAGCTAAGCTATTCTGCGCGTGTGTGCGTGTGAGCGTGTATATAAGTGTGAATAAAGTAAGTACCCTACTGATGGAGTCTTTAAGTTGTTAACGTAAGCACAGTAAATCTAATCCAGTTGTGTTTAATGGAGAGCGAAAGAAGCAAGCTGTTGGCATATTCATTAGGTCCAATTACTCTGTCCAATCACGAGCAGCCAACCAGAGCCACCGTCGGTGATATTTATGCCCCGGGATTGATAGCCTTTAAGTGATGAATAAAATAAATTCATGAGATTTACCGAATGACAAGGTGGTGGCACGTGGGGGGGCATCTCGCATCATTTGATCTCTTGGCATGAGAAGTGAAATGTAAATCAATCTGGCCAACGCCGCAATCACGGACTTATTGATGACTCAATAAAGATCGCTGGCTCAGAGGTTGTAATCATCATTTATGCTAATAATATAACAACGCCGCTAATTCCTATGATGAATGTGCCGTAAACAAAGAATCATGTGATGAGAAAGTGTGTAAAGTGGTGCTACGTATCTCATGTGCATGCTCCAGTGTTTTGCCATCTCCATGTGGCCGCCTTGTAATTAGCTTTGCAGCTTGTTGTCTTACATTGGATGCGAAGGTAATTGGGGCTCTTGGACACACACTCTCAATCTCTGTCAAAGCCAAGTGTGTGTTGCATACTGGAGCCCGGCCAAGGATTTACTGTGTGCTCAGCCTGCGCTAAAGCAGCTTGTGATTCATTAGTGATGAGTGCATTTAGGAGCGAAATGAGAGTCTGAGTGGCCAAATGGCTACGCGCATCATGATAGTGTCCACTTAGACCGCTAAGCCCAACACTACTCCCTCGTACTAAAACAGGAAGGAATTATTGTTGGACTTCATTTGCTCCAGGGCTTCCAATGTAGTGGGTACATATATTTTCCTTGAAATCACTGTGGTAGATAGACAGTAATTAAAAAAACCCCAAAAAAAACAGTAATGAATTGAAAAACACAAGCTAACAGAAGCTAAATAAGTCCAGACGGTCTATGTGGTGCTAAATGCTAACACAACTCGTCTGTTTAACAACATTATGTCTTTATTGCACACAACACTGGCTCAGATGCCAGCTCTAACACAATTTGAGACATGTCCAGGAAAAATTGGTGCACCCCAACTTCATTGAGATGAAGAAATTCAATGCCTTTTGTAATAATGACCATTGGTATATTTAGCATATTTTAGCTATAATCGGGTAAAAGCTGTATCCCACTAATGTGGCGAACGTTTGCAAGTGTTTGCGAAGGAAGTAAATGCTGATTTTTCATCAGGGTTCGTTCAAAGTTTCGACGCTTGCTAAACGATTTGTTCAAAATTTCCCTACAAAAAGAAAACGAACGTTTAGCGAACAATGCGACCTTGAACGAACACTGATGAGAAATCAACATTCATACAGTCTGTGACAGCTGTGCGTTGATCAAATCCACCAAAATCGCTTTACACCCCATATGTCAAAATTTAGACCTGCTTTTATTGAATCTATTTTTAGTCACCAAATTGCCAGATGTCCCGGGGGCGAGCAATACAATACTCCAGAATGCCTATCAAGGTGCAGTACAGTCTACAAAATTCACAAACACGCTAAACTAGACTTGCTCAGCACGAAAATGAAGTTTTTACGCCGAGCACATCTATGGAAATTGGGCCCAAAGACTTGTGGGACCGTGCGAACAGCTGATTTGGCGCAGTTTTGCACAATGGACCGGTTTCAGATAAAGATACGTTTTGACAGACTGCTGTACAAACAAATACAAACAAATGAGTAAATATTAGGGGTGGGAATCTTTGAATGTCTCACGATTCGATTCAATTCCGATTTTTGGGTCTGCGATTCGATTCGGAATGATTTTTGATTCAAAATAATTTGATTGACACTAATTTTTGCTTCAATCTATAGATGTGCAAGGAATTGTAATGATCTACTCCAGTCTGACTCGCTAATGCTAATTAGCGCACTCCTCGCGGCACTTTTATCACTCAAAAGAACGACTCCTCGCTGAAAAAAACCTAACTTTTATTGGAATAACTTGATCGTGACTTTTTCCTTCTACTCTCTAATGTAACAATAACAGCGTATTAGACCGCGTGGAACCACACTGCCCCTCAGTGGCCAAACCGGGTACAACATGAACAGCGCTCTAAATAAAGGCACACACAGACAAGACAGTATAAAATAATTTAAATAAAATCGATTTTTGGGTCATTTAAAATCTATTCTGAATCGTACTAAATGAGAATTGCGATTCTTATGAGAATCGATTTTTGGGCACACCCCTAGTAAATTACACTGAATTTATTGTACTGTAATGAGGCGTGCCGCTCCTCAGCGAGAACGACACCCAAGGAGGAAGAGTCCCCTCCACTCGGCCACCGTCACTGACCCCATTTGCAGCTGAGTTTCTTATACGGCACACGCTGACGACTGAGGAACAAATTAACTCATGAAGTGATTCCATTCACTAGAAAGCTTTGTTTGTTTGAACGGGCCTTTCGCAAGCCACACAACACGACTCCCGCTCCACTCCCCCCAAAAAAGTGTTTCATCCGTTTAGTGTCTGTGCTGCCCAGGTACGGTGTGGGCTTTGCACAGAAGACGCACAAGGGAATCCCTGATATCCAGCATCTGACGTACGTGGGAATGGACTCCTACCTGGCTTAACACTTACTGACACCAATTTTGTTTACCACTCGGCGAGATCACAAGCATCAAACATTTGCACAGGTCCATCTACTGTGTGCTCCACTATTCAATTCACCTCAGATTAATTAATCCAAGGAAATCCATGTTTTCATTGGCAAAAAAAGCAGGCCAGTGACTCATGATATGTACTGACAAATGCTTGGGACGCAAATACACAGTAACACACTTGAGCCAGGTGCACTTTTTATATTCACAATATGCACACTCGCGTAACACTTATGTGCACACCTGACTATGATGTGCCTCTCTAAATACAACGTATTTTATGATTAGTCTGGAAAATGGACCATGGTTGCCATGGCAACAACAGAAATGCTACTCTTCCTATTACAAGCTAGTGTACCGTCAACATAATGAGGAGGATATTATTTCAAAGTCAAAGAAGTGCACTCGCATTGCGTGGTCTACTATTTGACAGACAAATGAAGATGTTTTCAATTTTTTTTCGAGTCCTAAATCAACCTACCATGCATATTTTGGGGAAATGTATTAGGTAACTGTAATCCCTGCAGATAACACAATGCACACCTCTTGACTATAAGACAGATGAGCTCCATTATTTCCAAAAATATTTTTCAAAAAGAAGCCTGGCCTGATTTAGTAAAATTTAGTAATTGAAAACTAGGACTGGGCTTAAAAAAGAAAAAGAAAAATCAATATCTTAAAAAAAATAATTTTCAAGCTTAATATCAATTCATAAAACCATGAATCGATTATTTAAATATATCTTCTTCCCCCCATAATTTTTTAAGAAAATAGAATTTTAAATTATTTTTTTGTGGTTTCTTATTGTTTTCTTGAAATGTACTGTTCACATGAATTTAAAAGTATGAAAGACCTGGCCTATTGCACTTGAAGACAATTCAGAATATTTTTTAGTTTATATTTACAATTATTGAATTAGAATTATAAAAAATATTTGCATCTCATCCTTGCTGATGTCAATATTTGTGCAACACTTAACACGTGTTACTTTCGTTAATAAACAAAATCATTTGACCAGTTTCTGCCTCCACAATATATGAAAGTTATTATTAAATTATTTAAATTTAAATTGTTAATAATTAATTATTATTTAAATTAAATTTATTATTACATTTAATATTTGCGGAGTTTTTATCACGTCCTAGACAATTAAGAAGAATTGATGTTCCATAATTAATCAATATCACTCTTGTGAATCGAAATCAAATCGATTGGGGGAATAAGAATCAATACCCAGCCCTTGTAAAAACAGGCACAAAGTTGATCGCAGGATTGGATTAGCCTCAGTGCCAAATTTACCATGCGGTCCAGTAATCCTCTTCTCAGAATAGTATTTGCATAAAGATTAATTTAGCATGTGCGATGTGATTTATCAAAAAGGTAGAGCAGGTAAATGAGAGGGAGTGAGGAAAACTTTTCAGCCCATCTAAACATTTTTGAAATGCCAGAAACTAAAATAATAGTGAAATATCATCTATTCAGCAATGCAACATTGGATGGAGCCAGTCACAAGAAGGAGTCATGCCATAATCACCTACAGTAAAAGTATTGGAGCGATCGATTTATTTTGTGCAACTCAGTCATATGTTAGTATGCCTCTTCCATTACCACTTCCAGTTCCATCACTTCAAAATTCATTTTGTGCTTTCAGTCTTATCACAAATGTCCCATTGTGAAAATCATCAGTTACCTAAGGCACAAAAACATTTTTTTTTTCAACACAGCGGTCACCGCTACCTTTACACCTGTTTCCAAAAGCATAAGTACAAGCAAGTGCGCACGTGTGCGTGCGTGTGTGTGAGTGGAAGTCTATTTTTCCGAAGGGCATGCCGATAATGAAGTCAGTCAGTTGCGTCATTAATTACTGTTTTACACCTGCTTGTCTCAGCTAATCACACGCGCACACACAGAAAAACAAGTTCTCATTTTCGGCGTGAGGGTGAACTCACTTCTAAACAAAGCCATCTTTTCTTCTCACCTGTACGCGTTCCCAACACCTCCTTTCTCACTCGCCTTCCTTCACTTCTCACCATCTGCTTTTATACAGTCTTTTGTCACTTTCGTACGGTGTAATTGCATGTGTGTTTTGGCATGTGTGTGAGTGTGCGTGCATGAATGTGGGTGTGTTCTAACCGGCCCGTTTTCTCAACAAAGGCAACTGCTGCCACTGGTTTGCTGAATAAAAGATGACAGTCGCAATATCAGGAGATTAGCGGCTCACGAAACACTCGTTTTGTCCGACTGAAGGAGCGACGCCAAAAAGATCACAAGCACCTCACTGTGTCAATTCTCAACTGGCGATACGGAATACTGAGCTACATTTAAGAAATGAAATATATGTATGTACAATATGTATATATATATGCATGTATGTAGTGTATGTCTAAATCACATTACATCATCTGTGCCAAAACTTAGACCTGGTTCTAGCGGTCCAGGCATGAAATTTAAGCCCCGTTTCCACTTCATGATGTTCGGGTGTTTCGATCGACACGTATAAAAGAGGAAAACTTGAGGCAGTAGTGAATGACTTAAAAAATTAAAAAATTCATGGTGTCATTGGTCACTCTGTTTTGATAGACGTCGCGCAAATAGACACATTTGATTGGCTTGCCTGTTTTGGGACGGTGCCGATTCGCTGTCTATGGACGCCTTTCTTTTCCAAGAAAGTGGGTGTGGCTTGCCAGGCTAGAAATGGCTCCTGCAACGAAGACGCGTACATACGGGGCTGGCCCCGTAAATTTGTCCCGTAGTTCCGGCGCTGGAAACGGGCCTTTAGTCCCTTTCAGACAGCAAATTGTCAGATTTGTCAGAAAATGCGCTTGGTCCGCCGGAACGCACAGCATGGCTATTAAACATGGCAACTAAACAAGGCTTGCACCGGCACGTAGATTAAGATGCGGCTATTTTTGCAGTCAAAATGACATTTTTTTAATTTTTTTTTTAAGAAGACAGTGTGTAGGCTTACGTGGAAAATACAAAGTAATAAACACAACAGATTCTGGGTCAGTTAGGGATGCCGAGAAAAGCAAAAAAAAGCAGCTTTGGCGTTGTCTGGAATTGCATTTTCGATCTAAAAAAACGATAAATCGTTCAGCCAACCTGCTGCCATTCCTCAACAGAAAACGTCATGACTTTCCATAGTCTATCAATTTCGTGTTCAACAAAACAGGCCCAGATCTCATACTAAACTGAAATGACATTTATTGGTGGTGTGTGGCCAAATTAAAACATTTTAAAATATGTGCCCAGTAGAGGTTGAGGAACACGTTTTTAATGTGACCGTAATACTTTGACGATGATGCTCCAAATGAAGACTATTCACTCCCTCACTCAATCTCGCCCACTTTTGTTATGGTGATCTTGATATCAGTCTCTCTCCACACATTTGCTCGCCCGCCCCCCCCACCTTCCGTCTCTCACACACTCTGATACACTTACACGCAATGAAAGCACGTCGAGCGTATGCCGATTCCTTTCCTCTTTGAAGACTCGCTTTGAAGCTATGGCGCTCGTATCGATTGGCGCTCAGATGAGCTCACTTCACCAGAGCCCTGCGATTATCTGTCGCTTTATTTCAAACAGCGCGCTGGAGACTTGAGGTGGGGAGAAGGGTAGGCACGGGGGGGATGGGGGGGCTTACCCACTCCACCCATCACTCACACACTCGTACAAACACCCAAACGGGGAGATAATGAGATGAGCTTACGTGCCCGATCCCGGTACTTAAGTCAAGCCGCACGTCAAAACTGACAAGTGAGAGCAGAGTGTTGAGTGAGTGAGGAAACACTGATAGAAAAAGAGTCTGGGAAAAGTGATGAAACTTAAGAGGGGGGGAAAAAATGTTCCACCCTACGGCACTGCTCTGATTAAAAACAAAACCTGCTCCCCAAGAGGAGATTTAAAGCATTACTGGTCAAAATGAACAAGAAATGTTGGAATCCTTGCAGGTTCAAGGTCGGCAGCCGCTCGCTCTTAACTCATTCACTGCCATTGACGGCAATAGACATCAAAATTTCATTATAACTATTTATATTAGTTTAACATTTTTTACCACTTTTGTTAACAAGAGTAATGAAAACCTGTGTTTTTTATATTGTATTAGAATAGATATAAAATTTAGTATTGTCAAGCAATTAATTACGATTAAAAATAGTACTCGCCTGACTTTTTTTTTAATGATCTTTTCTCAAAACAAAACAAAAAGATTATTAAAAAAATATAGATTTTTACAAAATTAGGGGCATCAGGCGATTAAAATTTGCAATCGTAATTATTCGCATGACTTCACTAGTCAACTCACGATTAATCACAAATTTTAGATCTGTTCTAAATGTACAAAAAAAAATCGAGGTTTTCATACTCTTGTTACCAAAAATGGAAAAAACTTAACTAATAGAAATAATTCAAATGAATTGTTGACGTCTATAGCTGTCAATGGCAGTGAATGAGTTAATGGTGTTTCTCCCATCAAAATAATATCGGATCTCATCAAAATATATCAAATGCGGTGCACTTTTGCACAGTGTGTTACTGAAAGAGGTGCTTTCTGCGTGGCGCCCATGGGATTACGTCAGAGTGGGAGTCAGGGTGACATGAAATGTTAATGGTGTGCCCAGAGCAGCACAACTTCATAAAAGACTTGATTTAGAAACTTCAGTAGCTTTCAGGGACATTGAACATTGTAGAAGCACAGACACACAAGAGACACAAACACACACAACACACACACACAGGCATACACTCACTACATAAACTCGCCAGCTTTCCACTCTATGGACTTGTTATTGAGAATAAACAGTTTTAGAGTATAATTTATGGTAAGTGAAAGCGGGGTAGGGTTTAGTAAACATACAAGCAAGGATGCGACTTTCAGCATGTCGACAGATCAAATATGGTTGGCATAACACAACAACAGAAAGGTATAAAAAAAAAGAAGCAATAATATGTTGTAAACTATCCCAAAGATAACTTAAATGGTGGCTGTACTGGCATGTAATGACGAGAGCAGATTCTCTGGCTTTGCCATCTTTAGTCATCTAATTATTCTTATTATTGACCTGCCAGGACTTCTCGCGTTTAGAACTCGCATCAGTTAATAATTGTGTGCAGTGCAGTAAAAATAAGCAAAGCAGATGACTCAAATCACACTTCCCATCCATGTCTTCAGTTTACACAGGCTTATTGTTGGTAAGATAAAAAAAAAAAAACTTTAACTCTCCCAGTATGCAGTTTATAATATTATTTTAGCTGTGAAGGATTACATAAGATAGGTCAATACTCCCTTCCCTTTTTTATTTTGTATTTTATTTTAAGTATTTGTAATTTTTTTTTGTTACCTACTTACTACTAAATGTTTTTCAATATAAGCCTTTTTTTTTTCCCATCTACTTTTCACATTTGTTGACCAATTCAAACCATTCTGACTCAAACTGTTTAGCTCAACCCTACTACATTACACTCCCCCCCCTGCAAAAAAAACCCACTATTCTTTTTTCAAAATTTCAAAATAAAAGCAAAACACCTTTTGACAGATTTTCACAGTTTCAACTTTTAAATTGTTCAGCTCATCCCTACCACTACTCCCCCCCCCCCCCCCCAAAAAAAAATTCTGGATAAAAGCTTTCCTCCTATTTTGACATTGCATGATCGATTAAAACGGTTACAACTTTTAACTGTTCGGATCATTCAACATAACTACATTATATTCCATTCAACATTGTTCAATAACATTCTTCCATTTCATTATACACAACGATTCTAAAGCATTCCACATGCTTCCAGAATTTCACAAAAAACGGTCTAAAGTAAAAAATACTGAGGGGAAAAAAAACAGATACATGTGCAGTCTTTTTTTCTGTTACCCTTAGCTAAAAAAAAAATTGTTACCGGAACGTTGTTTTGTTTTGCTCAAGCAGGACCTGTTGTTAGTTCCAGGGATTCATTTTTTGTTCTCAGCATGAGCAATTTAATAAAAGGTAAGAAAATAGTCTGTCTGCAGAGGTTTAATTTTAATAGTGCCGAGATATCAAAACAGATGTCGTATATAATTGACAATAAAAGCCATTATTTTCCCTTTTTTTATTTTTACTTTTGCACTTAAATACCCCCCCCCCTTTTTTTTTTTGCTTGGGTAAAAGTGTTGAATCAGAACTTCCAAACTTACCACATAATGTATTTTAGTTTACCTAAATAGAGTTTGTGAGTATTTTTTCCACCTTTAAGGCATGTGGAAGCACACAATATTATCTGTTAATGTACCTTACATTGAAACTCACCATCATTTTCAGTCAAAAATGTTCCTCATGACATAATAATTAAAATATTGTCTGTAGAGGGGTTGATGATTCATGCTGGAAATAGTTTTGACATCTGAACAAATTGAAGGTCAACCAACATCTCAAAATGTTTTTTTTAATTAATTAATTTATTTATATGCATATATAATGTAGTTCAACAGAGGGATGTCTGGGCCTGTGACTATACTGTATTTTAATTCGAGGGGGTTATGTGCACGAGTACTGCAGAGAAAGTCTGAAAGGAATGAAAACGCGCAATCGTGTGTTTGTGTGTATGCCTCTGCCCTCGTTAGTTCGGCATCCAACCATAGCAATCAGCAGTGCTCCAGACTCAGCATCAATTATGGCTCCATTAGCCACAACCCCCTACTGGTGTACAGTATACACTCATTTTACACACGTACACACACAAGGGCACCTGTGCTCATTAATGTGTACGCGAACACACGCGCACTCTGGTGTAATTACCAAACGCTGCGTGGACAAAGTGCCGCTAATGAAGGCGTTAAACTGTATTGATTAGAATGTAAAAATCGGAAATAGCAACCAAGTTAATATTTATTAGTGAACTTGAGGACATGTCGATATTTCAGTGAAAATTACCTTACAGTTATGGGCAAGAGGATAAGCAGATATCCTAACTATGGCAATCATTCACTTGATTTGGTGATTTTGACCAAATGACGTAGTTAACATTAACATTCAAATGAATGCTGACAGATGAAATCCACTTTTATTTTTTATTTTGTTGATAAATGTATTCACCAAATGTTTCAAGGATTCATTCAAAGGCACCCTATAGTGGCGTTAATCAAATAGTGATGTTCTTCCATGCATACAACAGTATTTCAGAGTCTTCTGGACCAACACAGGACACTGCTTTGCAACTTTCAGACATCTTGTCTCATGGAAAATTAGATGTGTGTTAGCTATATGTGTCTATGAATGAGAAAAAAAAAACGTGAAAGAGGCAATCACTTTACCAACAGTACGCTGCCATAAATATAAGCGTACACACAGATACAGAGTGGTGTGGAGGACTGGGTCCGTGGAAAACGATATTGCTGAGAGCGTAAAATGTCAGAGGTCAAATGTCAAAGGTTAAAGTCCAGTCAGCAAGAGTGAATCTCACAAGAGATCTCACCTCTGCTCACACAGTGGCTTGCTTCATTGTGTCTATAGAATGTGTGTGTGTGTGTGTGCGTGTGAGATCTTTTTTCTTTCTGTTGCCACACTCAGTGATGCAGTCAAAACTGAATGAACTGAAGGATTCAGCAATTCATTGTCTGGGAATCAAAATTGTAATCACCAAGATGGACCAACACAGTATATTGTCGCTCCTATGTGAAAAACACTTATGTCCATTTTTTTGTTTTACATTTGTATGTTTTTGGGATTAAACTGAATGCAAACATCTTAAAAACGCAAAAATGTTAAAAAATGAAGAAAAAAAAGGACATAAGTGTTTTTCACATAGCAGCGACGATATACATTATATAGAGTGTTTTACGATAATCCTCAATTAATAATTAGAATTTTATATGTACTTGTGGCTAGAAAGCAAAGCGTGGAGAGTCTCTGTCGACAAAGTGCATGGGTGCAGTCAGTGAATGTGACAATCGATCATCGCCAACAGACCATCAAAATATCCACACTCTCTCCTTTATTGTCTCTCCTTTCCTCTCTTGGTGGCAACTTGCTTTTTCCTTAACAATCACACCACATTTTTGTAGTTCAATAAACAACAACACGGCATGGAATACTGAAAGTGAAGCCTCAAAAAGCCAACACAGCGTAAGAGTTTTTTCATGGCAGTAGGTTTACAGTGCTAAATGATTTGGTGTGTGGTTAAGAGTTGCCTACATTTGTTGCTGGCCCAAAGCCCTTTTCACACTGCACTCGCTCAGTGTGAAAGAGTTGAACAGCAATGCGAAGTGATCGGTTGTCAGCGCGCCCATATTTGGAAGTGCAAGCCTACCAGGAAGTAAAAAAAATACTGCTTGAGTGTGTTCGTGTTCAAATATGTGGGTGTGTGGGTGTGACCCTGTGCCCTAAATCCTGACAGGAGGAGCCGGTGGGCCAAGTGAGATCCAGTGGACCCCTAGGTGCCAATCACAGATTGCAACTGACAGACAAGTTAGCCACCATTGCTCTCACATTCCCCCACAAATACACACTGTGTCCCTCTCAGGAGCACACTGTCATTCTCTCCTCCTGCTGTCTGTCTTTCACTCTCACATTCTGCCATGACCCGTTTTGGAGTGTCTGCGTCCCTCAGATGATCCTGGTACATCCACAGTGTGTGCATTGCTCTGCTTACTGCAAGTGTTCTCTCAAGTCAGGTTGACAATGTAAGTGTGCTGGTAGCAGCCAAGAGTCATTCATTAAGCTTTTGCAGCAGCCTTGGAGGGTCAGAAATAAGTTATTTTTAGGTGGCTCAGTGTCAGTGTGAAACACTAGAAGTTATTTTAATGATTAACTCATTCACTGCCATTGACGGCTATAAACGTCAAAAATTATTTTGAACTATTTATATTAGTTTAACATTTTTTTCCCACTTTTGTTAAACAAGAGTATGAGTGTACAATAAAAAAAATACTGTACAGTTAAAACAGATATCAAATTTGTGAAGTCATACAATTAATAACAATTAAAAATTTGAACTGCCGGACGAGTTGATTATTAAAAATTAGGGGTGTCAAATGTTCTAAATGTTCAATAAAAAATTCTAGGTTGTCATACTCTTGTTAACAAAAGTAGAAAATTGTTAAACTAATAGAAATAGTTGAAATTATTTTTGACGTTTATAACCGTTAATGGCAGTGAATGAGTTAAGGACGGGTACAGTGCAAAGACAAAAAGGTTTATGTAAAAGGTTGTTGTAATACATTGCCTATTGAGTTGTTTATTTGTATTGTATATGCATATTTTACTGTTATGCTAATAGTTAATGTATTTTTGAAAGTTTCCATTTTGGGCAGGAAAAAAAGTTAGGAAGTTTGCTTTATGCATGGGGCACCCATTGAAAGACTTACAAATTCCAAATGTCAAACTATGGCAAGATTTAATACATATTTTATTATAACCATTAAAATGAAATTCTGTCTCCCCTTTTTTTTTTTTTTTTTTACCTCAACCATGTGTAAGGCAGGGGTCTTGATGGCCTGTTATCATAACTCAAAAACTACTTCTACCAAACTCCGTGGAGGCCAAGGTAAAAACCATTACATTTTGGTGGTGATCCATCCACCCCACCTCCTTATTTATCATTTCTAAAACTCTGATCCATGGACATCCATTTCCACCGCGTATTCAGCATTGGCAGTCTACTGAAGGCCATTCTGGAATCCAGATTTGAGATTTACTCTAATGCCATTATTATTTATTCACATAATTATCACAGTGAGGCTTTTGAGGTCCGTTTGAAAATCAATTAATGTTACCAATTATGGTTCCCTAGCCAATACAGGGATATCATTGAAATTATTTTTCATGAATATTGTATAAATAACGATGACTGCATCATTTGTTAAAATAAAATAAAAAAGCCTGTCAGTCTGTGCGCTACTTTGCATATGCATGCACGCACACGCTATTATATAAAATGTAATGAATAATATGTATTTTCCAAGTAAAACCACCCAGGTTATCCATATCTAGGTACATATACAGTAGGCATTCAATGTTTTTCACCAACGAGGATGAAGGCTTTTAGCCATTGCTCCATTTGCTTGACAGATGGGAGGCGAAAGCCCTTATTTATCGCTGCCAAGTGTTAACGTCACCCTTCTTTTGTTTTCCCCTCAATAGAAATGTTGTCGTTTTTTTTATTCACGCTCATTTGCCCTGCCTGCACTTCAACTGAATTTGCCACTGTTAAAATGTTAAACAGAGAAAATATTAACTGCTCCAACTGTGCCATTTGTTGCAAAAGAATATGGTATGACACAAAATACAAATATTGTCAAAAATAAGATGTAAAGCTAAAGTAGGCTGTTTGTTTTTTTCTGAAACGCCACCGTGCTAAATAAACATTGACAGTTGTAAATGATCAGAAGCTTAATAAGCCAAAGCAGTACAGAAGGCTGCTGACAGAACTCGGGCAAGGACTATCACCAATATCAATTATGATGACACTTGATGACCTTAAATGAGACAAATATGCCAAAACAACATATCACTACTGATAATGATCTTTAGAGGCGTTGTAATGAACTTGTTTTGGCCTGTTCCTTAGCTTTTTCGTTTGCACTTGTGCTCGTCAACCTGGTCCTTTATGTCTTCCAATCAGCTCCCTCAGCCTTCGTCATTGTCTCAGTCGTTGTCTGGTCAGTTTGCTTGTATTTACTTGCTTTCTGTGTTTGTCAGCTGATTGTGTTGGGAACTGTGTTTTTTTGTCACTAGACGTGTCCCAGTTTAATGTTAAGTTTGGACCAAGCGTTTATTTGTTACTTTAAATCTTGATTTTTTGGACTTTTTTTTTGTATTTTTGATGTATCCGCAAACCTTCTTTGCCTTTTTTGTTCTTTTTAAATGAACAACCCCTTTGGAGAATACTCCTGTCTTGCTTTCCTGGGCTTGGGTCCACAACCATACCAAATTATGACACACTTATATAGATGCAATTATAATTTCTACTTAAAGGTGTATTCAAGGATCTTCTCAAAAAATGGAAGCCCAATGTCCGTTTGTCACTTAAAAAAAAAAAGGCACATGCGGAAGACCATCCTACCCACTCTCCTGCTCGTCCAGGGGGAAACGTCTACACTGTAAAAAAACAATTTTTATATTTACTTGAAGTCTCTGCAGCCGGCCTTACTTCATAGACGGGTGTCCTCTTGCGGCTCTCAGGCATTTTCAAAGTATGCTGTGAGATCGGTGGAGCTACAACAATGAATGACTGAATCTGAAGCTCAGCGGCTACATGCAACAAACACTCAAAGTGTGCATGAGCAGCTAGGAACCAGCGTCGTTAAGGCAGATTGATTGACGGGATCAAGAACCAATCGTTAAGATGATCCACCCGGAAGACTACAGCGACAAAAAAACCTTGAATGCGCCTTTAAAGTGATATTTTTGCCATCTGGTGTACGAAGTAATATAATGCAATGACCTATGTTCGAAGAGCGTGCATTTTGAAGCACATGCACTACGGTGCCTCGGAGAGACCAGACTTTGCAAGCCTACCACCAATTATTATGTTCCCCAAGTTATTCTCCTGGTATCTGTAGCAGAAATAGGGTGGAGAAACATATCAGCTTCCTGTAAGGTGAGGCACGACCCATGTAATATAAGTAGTGACTACCACACCTATGATTATATGAAAAAATGTATGTTGATATAATAGAACATATTTTTTTTGTGTAGTATTGATATTAATAGTGGATTTTAAAAATTAATGAACATTAACGTTAATCGAAAAATTCTTACACTGTCACTTTAGCCTAAAATAACAATGACAGCAGATATTTTATGTGCATTCTGATGTGTAGGAAGTAGGGTTGTCACTAATAATAATAATAATCTTTTTAAAATCTATTATATTTTTGATTATTCAACTGATTACTCAGGTAACAACTTTTTTCATTTGTGAGCATTGCTCCATGAAAGTCGGGCATTTATTGCTGACTGATCGTCCGTCAACAACAAATGTCAGTGCAGTAAATATGGAAGTGATCAAACATTGGTTCCCAGCGTCGCAAATATTGTTTTAAAATGATTAATTAAAATTTCAAGGCAGACATTTTTCTGTCGAACCGCTTTTTGTGGTGGACTGACTCCCCCCTAGCTTTACTATGAAGGTTGGCCACATTGAGAGACACAAGCCACAGTGTAGTGGAATAACATACTGTATGTTAAAAGAGGTAATGAAAACAGAACGGAACGAATTTTAAATCTTGGCCTCCAGACACTTCATGTCTGCTCAGCTGTTAACATTGGTCTTCTCTAAGGCTAACAAGCCTTAGAGAAAAGAAGCCTCCAATTAGAATAGGGTCCTAGAAATTGCACTTTGGATGGGAAATAGATTGGAAAGTATAGTATAGATATAGGACATTGTCATTGGTTGTGTTTTCATTCAACAGTTAACCTCATTAGTTGTTTTGCCACATTTTTGCTGTTGAAGTAGACTGACTACCTGTCCGGAGTTGAAAAAATGCTACCTCAAAGGGGTATTAACTACTGGGCAATAAGTTATGTACATGTTCAGATTCTGATCTTTGACATTTGTGCCTTAATTAGCGGTACACACCCACACACATGCAAACCAGTGTGCTCTTCGCAGGTTATTTTTAGTGCCAGAATGCATAGCGCATAATGAGCAAGTTTTTTTTTTCTTCTTCAACACAGCTATAAAATATTTTTATATGTAAATCGTTATATAACTGGAGGCACAAGTGTTGTTTTACAGTGCACGTTCTTTCCTATAATGTTATTTAATATGCGGATAAACGTCCTCAAGTGCTGGGCAAGCACACTTTTTAGAAGCGTTCAAGAGGGGTCTTCCTGCTCCGCTCTGCTAAAAATACACACCCAATTCTAATTTTGAATACAAGCTGAATCAATTTGGAAGAAGATCTTTTAGTATGGCAGGAAGTGTGGCACACAAGCTGATGAATCACGCCTGTCTTGGAACACAACAAATTAAAAGCACAATACAACCAGTGAAATCAGTCTTAGGGCACCGAGCGAGAATTACAAATACCATCTTTAAATGTTACTTAAAACATTGCAGGTAAACACTTTTTACACTATTTCCTCATAAATGTGCAACTGCATATATAAAGTCTGTCTTCTACACTACTTACTGGCAAGGCATTTTATTCTATCACCTTTTGCATAAAGTCCTACTAAATTATTTTAGGAACTGTCTCAAAACTGCCTACGCATCAGTGATTGTCACCTAATTGAAATATTACAAAAATTCTGGGCAAGCATATGCAGTTATATCTTGTTGAAGTCAAGTGCTTATTTATAGACAGTAGCGAGACTGTTGCAAAGTAGAAGAAGAATGATGTGTGCAAACTGTACTTAAGGCAGTCAGTCTTTAAAGATGGATGTCACCTCTTGGGGCCATAAAACTGTGTCAATAATCTATTAGAGGGTTAAACATATTCACTGCAGCCCAACTTGGCTGCAAGTTTAAGTCGTAAAAAAAAAAAATGCCCAGCGCTTTACGGTTGAGAGCTTTAAACAAGACTGTGACGCGGCTCCGTTTGCTACAGGATCGCATATTGGTTTGTGGTCGTCACCGGCTGAGCTTTCACTTGGAAACTGAAAGCATGAGTTAATGCGTTAGTAATTTGTGAGCTCTCACTCGGTACTAAATGCAAAGTAATAATTTCTTTAATTCTGTCCTGGGCTCCTCACACAGTTATGAATTGTAATTTATTGTGAAACTATGTGGAAGAATCACAGTGCTGGAAAAAAATGAATCCCTTAGCGTTAAGGAAATCAATAGAAGCAACACGTTCACAAGCAAAGGAAGGCCAATCAACCGATGCACTTGCTGAAAACAGAACTCCGAAGATTTTTCAAACACGATCAAAGCGAATGCTAAATTGACATGAAAGGTGCTCTGGCTGGTCCGCTTATAGTAAATACCTCAAAAGTAGATGATGATGATGATGATAATGATGATGCTGTTAATAAACACAAGCAATAGTTAATCTGTAGGCCGATGCATTACAATAAAAAATATCAGATGTGTTGTGTTTAGGCTTCGGCTAAAGTAAAGGCAGATGAACCACGGACAAATACGAAAGACAGATTATTTAACTACTTTAATTAAATTTGTTGAATTGAACAGTTTGATTTGCACTCTTTTATGCTTTCACTACAACAACTTCTACCAAATTCAAATTCTACCCAACATCAGTCAGTCAATCATGAATCAGATTATAACAATAATGCAAACAAATCTGTAGTTTATCACTTCAGCTTTTCATGTTTCGTGAAACAATGATTGATGCACTGAAATTACCCACACACTACTGTAAATAAATCAATAAATTATGCAGCTGCATAAAAGATAAAGCCGAGGTTGTTCCCGAACCCCCCCCCCCCCCTAATTTCAACCTTTGCCACCACATTGTGATGTTGGTTTGAGTTGAATTAATTATTCAGCCCTACTGCGAGTTACATGCCATTGTGCCATCCACATCAGGGTTCCCCCCCCCGAGTGCTTTCTTGAGTGTCATTGAGTGATAGGCAGAGTGGGTAGAGTAGCCAAAAATTGTACTCATGTAAGAGTAGCGTTACTTCAAAAGAATATTACTCAAGTAAAAGTAAAAAGTAGTCATAAAAAAATCACTCAAATACAGGTAGTAACTTATAAATTTTTAAAAACAATGTAATCAGACAAATTCAGGAATCTTCAAATCATAAAATAAAAAAATAAATAACTTTTTTAATTCGTTTTTCACTCTTCTCACTTCAACAAGCTCAGTTACTGTATAAAACAACCAAATATGGCAGCTTGAGTACATGCCAGAGACTATATTAGAGTAGGATTTGTGACGATGAATGTATTAAAACCGAGTGTACACTGAAAATATTGTGATTGTTAAACTTCTGTAAATGTCCATGCAGCAGAACAATAAGAAACGAGTCCTTTTTTAGCCTAAAGCTTTTATGCTTATTTGCTATGATTGCTACATTGAATAAAACAGCTAAACGTTGATATCTTTTCTAACCAGGCTCTGACATTATGGAGTCAATCGTTTATCAGTTACCAAAACTATCTTAACCGTGCATAATTTGTGACACTTAGTAGCTGCCACAAATTCATCCCTCCATAGATCATGTAGAGCGGCCTGTTTCCTTTATGGCACCAGCACAATTAACAAGACAAACACCTGCCTAAATACAGCAAAAAGGGGATTTAGGTCAAACTTAAAGTTTGTGTATGTGGTCATGTGACCTCTTTGTTACGTCTGATTGGTATATCGGAGGGAATCATGTGATTACTGTTGCTGTGTCTGATTGGTGAAACACAGTCATGTGGTAGAAGCACTGTTGGCACGGCCGGCAAAAAATAAAGTAGATCTAATGGATGAATGGGGCTGGGAAGTATTGATTCGAGTGTAGCCCGAAATAGCGCAGTAAGAGTAGTGTTTCTTCTTCACACATCGACTCAAGTAAAAGTAAAAAATATGGCGTGGTCAAACTATTCTTGGAAGTATATCTTTCTCAAAAAGTTACTCAAGTAAATGTAAAGGAGTACATGCAACTCGTTACTACCCACCTTTGGTGATAGGAGTGAAGTTAACTCATTCAATCCCAATAATATGTTTTTTAATCTTTGTACATCCCTCCCAAAAAACGTGTTTATACGTTTTTATTTTTTGTCTTGTTTTTTATTTATTTATGCAAGAGCATACAGAAGGCTTTGATGCAGCTTCTGACATGAAGAGGTGGCTTAAAGCAATGGCAGAAAAAACGGCCAGCAGGTGGCAGCAGAGTATAAGAGATCAGCCAGGGCCATGATGCAACACGCTCTTTTTGTCATTTGTTTCACCAGGAATGTGAATTTTGATGAAACTTAGCTATATTCTAATGCTAATTGCGGCAAAAACGGAAACAGATACAAAATGCTTTCAATCTAATCTTTCTTTTGGTAGGTTCCATGTTGTTATAGCAACACAACACAATATTCTGCGCATAGGACCACATACATACATACATTTCTGTCATTCTCCTTGTTGTCTTTCCTGAATGTCCAAAATGTGCTTTAATCTTTCTTCTCACAAATTCTGATTCTCTTCCCCTCCCCTCTTCTTCATCTCTCTGTGCCCTGTTCCATCTGTTCCCCCCTTTCATCGCTTTCCTTTCGTCTCCACACCTGATATAGATGGGATCCTGCCGTAAATCTCCTCAAGCACATCCGCCATCGTTCTCACCGCAAAGCAGGAAAGTAAGAGAGGAGGAGGAGAGGGCAAGAAAGTGAAGTAAGAAAGGGGGATGACGAGAGAAGGGAAATGCGTGTGTTTTGTGTGAGATTGTTGAGGAGGAGAACGAACAGATAGCGAGATAAGAAAAAGACAAACAGACGCAAGTCCTGAGACGCGGGGATGAGCGGATGAACAGACAGACGGTGACGGAGGTGCTAAAGAGCGATGGAGGCAAAGAGACAGAAGGGGAAGGGAGATAAAGACACAAGCGTCCACATAACTCACACGCACGCTCTGTCAAAGCACGCGCACGTGATGTTGGCGAGATGAGCAACATGATTAAGAGTTCCCCAGAGGGCCCCAACACATCCTTCTCGGTCGCTACAGAGGGACAAGTTAGTGGATCGCCACTCGGCGTTCAGGGATTAAGCTGCATGCCTAAGTGTATATACAGTGTGTGCGTGTGCGGGGGTGTGTGTCTGCAGTTGCAGTTACACTTCCCAGTGTTGCCCAATTCCCATTTTTGTGCCTATTTCCAACAGGACTTACTTTCAACTGACACATATCCGATATCACTGTCTATAGATGCAAGTGACAAAATGGGGCAGAGAAAAAATGCCAGTGGACAAACATTAGACATGAACGCAGACTTGAGCCATCTTTGCTTCATCGGTGTTGGACTTTAATTTCGTTGATTTTCAAACCATAATGTCTCTAAGCGATCAATAATATTTGGAAAACAGTGTCCCCTAGTCTATTTGTAGTTCACTACTCACACATTCGCAGATATCTTTCTTTATGAAATGCCCTAAAATGGCTCCAAACTCCGAATAGAAAATGAGTACTACTTAGCTTTGTCACCATCTTGTGTCATTAGGGTGCCAAGGGAACTGCAGTTCAACTTGTTCTGTGATCACACTCGTACCTCAAAACAGTTTCCATTCTATCAGCTTGTTCAAATGACACCGGCTGTGTATGCGCTGCGGATAGTCAACACATTAACGTAGCACATCCATCGACCAATCAATTTTGAGAAATTTACTTTTATCACTTTTTTTTCATGCCCCAGTGAGCATACAAAGTCATGCACGTAATCACGCCTAAAAAACCTCAATGTGTCATTTATTTATTTAAATAGAACTGTCTTTTCTCTTTCTATGCTTATTTCTTCTTCCTAGTGCTTCTTTGCAGGCTTGGCAGCAATGTCAGAATCCGGTAAACCCCGATTAAGGCTTCTCATCCCATAGAACAAGACCGGAATGTATTTGCAGGTGCATTTGAGCTGAAATTTCAGTGTGCAATCAATGCCACATGGACGTTACTGTCACTCCCTATCTTTTGTAGTCTATCGCGGTTCAAAATGGTGGAAGTCATACCCCTGTTTGTGCGAATAACTTCAACCAAAAATATTCCCATAGATGCGTTCAAGCCCTGTGCGTTACATCTCATTGCGTATTCTATCCCATTCTCACTCATAAAACATTATGTCTAACTTTAACCACTGCATGATATTTTACGGTGGTTGCCTTGATGTTTAATCCACTCGTGTGCAGCTTGATATTTTTTGCAACAGACTGGAGAGGCGGAATTCAGATGTACAGTCTCATCTGATCGCGAGTCAGGCAAAGCAAATAACGAAGCTACCATTGTCGTGCTTCCCAGCTGGGATAAGATGATCTTGCAGAAAAAACTATTGTTTGGTTGTCACCAGTCAAAACACATCTACGTTCTACTTTTGTCTCATCTGTCTGAAGAAACATCTTCCCGAAGCTCTGTTCAATTCAAGGTTTTCTTAGCAAACGGGCTGAGATTTTGTTCTTTTTTTTTATGTCTTGCATCTCTGCAGCTCTGATATGAAACATTAATGTTTTTCAGTGTCATTCTGATACATCATCATCCAAGGACAGCGATTTGTAGGATCGTGCACGTGTGACCTTTCCTCATAGCTCCATCAAAATCAGATTGTGCTAACTAATAAAATATAATGATCAAAATGCTATCTACTTTGTCTTAGCTCGTAGTAGGAGTGACTGCAATTTAATAGACCAAAGCATTGAAACCATATCTCTTCTAAATTACATGCATGTAATTACGCTGATCATACACATACACAAATCACACCTCAGAGCTAATGATTTTTTTCATTAATGATTTTGACAAGTCAACAATTTACACCACTAAACCATTCATTCATTTTCTATAGTGCTTATTTTTATTAGGCTACAGGGTAAGCTACACCCTAGACTGGTCACCACAAAAAGCGAAGTGCGCATTACGTTTGCGCATGCGTGGGAAAAAAAAAGTCAAGCTACCAAACTAGCCGTCATTTGAATGGCGGATATTAGAGTGGTGACTGTCTTTGCGTAACTGTACACCTTAAAGCTTTCAAGACAACCCCCCGAAGTCAGTAACCCACATGCTATGTATGTTTAAAATATATTAAATTGAAAAGTTACAAATCCTCATTTCATTGGATCCAATTCATTTTCATTGACCGGATGGTAGCTTAGCCTACCCATAATGCACCGTGCCGTCGAGAAGCGCACTTCGCTTATTTGGAGTCTTCAATGACCCTAACATATGTTTTTGGAATCTGGGAGGAAGCAGTGGAAGCAGTGGAAGCATAGAACATACAAACTCCATAAAAGAGGGTCGTAGATGAGATTCATCCCTCAAACGTCAGAACTGTCAAGCATTTGTGCTAATCACTCATATACCGTGCTGCACACCTAAAAAAAAGAGGGAAAATGGGGGGGGGGGGGGGCAAACAAAAGAAAAGTGACAGCAGTAGATGCAACAGGAAGCAGTTGGTTCTTTTCTGTGGGAGCTCCTGCCTGACTTGTGAACTAAATCCACCTGTAAGCACATTCTGGTCATGTTCCACGGGATCAGCAGCATAAATCAGGATTTATCACTTCTGACATTGCTGGCAGCGTGCTAACAGTAGGGTCGCCGACTTTTCCCAGCCAGTGATTTACGTTATACTCTGATAACAACTGAAGGCTATGGAGGGTTCTGGGCCTCGCTGGGGAAAAGGAAAAGGTGCAGGTGGGCTGGCTGCAATGTGCACATTCACCTCTAGATGCCACTAAATTGGACAGTTTGGTCTATAAATGTTGTAACGGACAACACATTCTGAGGATTCTATATAATAGTTACGCTAGTCCTTTAATCAAGAGTTGCTGCCTAATAATACCCATGATTTATACAAAAATAATAATAAATAATGAAAAACATGATTTATTTTCATTGCTTTCTGAATTAGATTCATAATGACCATCTGGACAATGACTTTCGCAAAATAAAATTTTTGCACCTACATTAAAATATAAAGTAACCCTTTGGGGGAGGGGGGGGTTGTGGGTTATTAATTTGACCCAACTTTTGACTTAATTAAAGAACGCAATTGAATTGCGTTAAAAATCAACCAACCCAATATTGTGAGTTATTTAAACTCAAAGTGTTGGGTCAAATATATGAATAACCCACAGAGCAACCCATTTTTTAGATTATTTTGTGGGTTTTTCATTTGACCCAAGATTTTGGGTTAATTGAATAACCCGATTGAATTGAGTCAAAAATGAACCAACCCAAGTTTTTCAACACAAAAAGTTAGGCCAAATTACAATAACAACCCACAAAGAAACCCAATTATAAGGTTTGTTTTGTGGGTTATTCATTTGACCAAATTTGTGTAAATTAATAACCCAAAAAGTTGGGTTGGTCCCTTTTTTACTCAATTTGGGTTATTTTTCACCCAGCTGCTTTTAGAGTGCACTTACTGTAAATTGTATAAAAAATATAATCATCAAGCCACCTTGTGACATGAAGAAGGACAGAGGCCAACTTGAGAAGGTAAGGTGTGTGTATGGCCCGGAACGGTGGGGCTGAGATGTTTTAGACTTACTGAAAGTAGTTTTTGAGCTGTGGGAATTTAAAAGAGTCAGGACGGGGCAAGAGGACACAGACAGGTAGATACTCTGGGGAGAGGGCTTAGAGAGCAATGAGCGATGAGAAGCGAAAGAAAGACAATAAATAGACACGGGGCTTCAGTGTACTTAAGGGGAGGCTAGAAAAGACACAGTCCTGCAAAGACGGACATAAGCGTGCTGGGCAGGCCTGGGCAGCGACATCACACCCGCTTACTCTCTTGTGTGCGACGTGAATAGAGTTAAAGAGAACAATGCGCCATCGACCCAAGTGGGAGATGCTTACTGTGACTGTCCACTTCTAACATGTTGGGACGAACCACCTTTAGTCAGTGTTTACCATGGATTCGGTGTAATAAGATGCTGTAGAGAAGGCACCACCCACAACATTACACCCAAAAAAATTATCAAAACAAACAAAATAATGCACAATCTGAGATTTAGTTTAACAATACGAGTGGCTGTACTGTAGTTTGGGGTTGTAGAACTGCACCTTTACCTAATGAAGTGGCAGATGAGTGTATACTTACATGAGAGTTTGTGCCTCGTTAAATGTGCGTCTTAAATCTGTGTGTGCATATGCACGTATGTGTGTGTGTGAAAACCAAAGCTTGGGTTCTTAATCACACCCATCTGAGTGCTGTACGGGGACTGTGAGAAGCTTTCATGTCTCAATCTCTCTCTCTCTCTCTCTCTCTCTCTCTCTCTCTCTCTCTCTCTCTCTCTCTCTCTCTCTCTCTCTCTCTCTCTCTCTCTCTCTCTCTCTCTCTCTCTCTCTCTCTCTCTCTCTCTCTCTCTCTCTCTCTCTCTCTCTCTCTCTCTCTCTCCTACAAAGCATCCCCTCATGCCTTCTGTTCTAAATTTACACCCAACATGAGAACAGGAGAATGGGGGAGGAGGTAAGGTATAAGGCGTAGGTAGGAAGGCGAGGTAAGGGAGTGAAGAAGGACGGGTGGAGAGGGAAAAGCCAGCAGCGTAGGCCAGAAGACGGTGGGTGGAGGCGCCAGGGGACGAGTGGAGGGAAAGTGTATCAGTGAGAAGTGCGCGAGATGGGGCAAGAAATGCGAATGGGAACGAGGAAGAGCCCAATTTATGAAGAGAGAAGACACATTTGATTTAGGCAGACCTATATGGGGATGGGAGAGAGAAGTGTTTGGGGAGGGGGGAGGGGGGGGGGGTGGTGGGGGGAGTTTCAGATTGAGGAGGGAGAAGGACAGCGGTTTATTAGTCAAGGTGTCCAGTCTATGTATTGCCTGCTGTGCAATACCTCCTCTCTGATTTACTCTTCCGAGTGACTGATGAGCGTGAGGACGAGAAGGAGGAATGCGGAGATGAGAAGAGGAGGGAGGTCTCGCAAGAAGCGTTTAGGCCAAATTAACGGCGCCTCATAAATTAGACTAACAGCCCAAGTGGAGGGGCTGTAAAATGCGTGTATACCAGCTTGTGAAGATGTGTTCACATGTGCATGTATGTGAATGATGACGCGTCAGGAGGGGAGCCATTTGGGCCCAGCACCAACAGATTACTGTCTGATAAAGTAGCGATATCGAATCACCCGTTGGCGCAAACACAATCTCGCCGTGATTGCTGCACGTAGCCGAGTGTATTCGGCCGCAGTAATAAACGGAAACAGCGGGACATCCAATACACCGAAGATGTTGAATGTCAGTTGCCATTCGTTTTATTCAAGCCATATATCCTCATGTTTCCACTGATGAAAGAAAAAAGTCTCTCCCAACACATTCCGTGTTAATGTTTATCTTTTACTTACTCCTTACTTACATCCATCATTGTATATACTACTTTTCTTTATTAGGGTTGCTGGTGAGCTAGAGCCTATCCCAGGTGACTTTCGGCTAGCGGTGGAGTGTATCCGGGACAAGCCACCAGTTGGTAGCAGGACACATAGATCATTTACCGTAATTTCCTTTAGGATGCTACTTTTTTTACACGCTTTGAACTTCAAACAACGATGCGGCTAATTCATAGATTTTTACGGCCTAACCAGCTAACACTCCCCCAGTATATTTAGGGCTAATCTCAATTCTACCCCTTAACCTCTTTCACACCTTAGTTGTGCGCATTCACGAGAACGAAGGTGTATCCCAATTCTCAGAGGACTTAGTTTCACATTAGGACGTGGAGCAGCTCTGAGATATAGCCGCAAGATAACATGATTAAAAAAATAAAAATAAATTAAAAATGATGTCACAAAAATGAAAAAAACAACTACAAAAGGTTAGGCGCAGATCATGTTTATTTAGTGGGAGATAATTGTGAAAAGGTGCGTGTAAAAAAAGAAATGCTTTGGAAAAGACCCGTTTTGGGACAAATCCACTTGCCGTCCATCATGATTGTTCATGAGCAGTTAAAGTTATGACAGCCAAAACTGTTAGCAAAGAAAGACAACTCCCCAAGAAATCACAATCTAACATATTAATATGCGGACAATGCTTCCCCTTTGTGAATATGAAAACCAGCAAATCGGAATGAAGAAGAAGAATGAATGTTGAAGGGTATTAAAACCCTTTTTTTATTTTGATGAAGAATAAATTAATGAATAGACATATACAATAATTTATTTAAACGTTTCACTGTTGCAGTCAACTTGCATTGGGGCCAAATGGGGCAGTGGGCAATCACATGCCGCAGATGGTGCTGAGTTTGCACAATAAAGCCCGGTTTGGTCAGTCAAACAAGGACTATTTCAGGACTTGCACATGCTTGGCAGAGGTCGCTGCTAAATCTTGAGCTCGTTTGGATAGCATTTGATTGGATAGATGTCGGGCTGGACTAATTAATCTGCCATCTGATTTAATGAGCCGATGTTAGCTTTTTCAAAGTTGGCAAAAAATAGGGTGTGTTTTTTTTTTGACAATTTTTGTTCTTACCCATCAAAACATTACAATATAAGACAAAGATAACGACATCCGAATCCCCCTGCCCCCCCCCCCCCCCCCCGGTTTTTGTCGATTTTGTACTACAGTATAAAACAAAGTATTGTAAAACAGTCAAGTGTTCTGCTTGTCATTCATATCTTTAGTGTTGCACAAGGCACTAGTTCCAAGCCTTTTGTCTTGTATACCCCCGAACCTTTTTGTCATAGGCTACCAAACTTGTATGTGTTAATAAATCTCTAAAAGTACAATGTAACAAGACTGATTTAATAAATGAAAGTCATTTTTATTTCATCTCCTTAATTTTAATTTAATTCTCAGGCATTGCCTACTTTTTAACTCAAATTAAACATAAAAATGAATAATGTTGCCTTAATAAACAAGTAATATCTATTTAAAAAAATACTAAATCAAAATAACAAATGAACCTGATCCCTTACCACGAATAAAACCTTTACCAATAAACGGAGCGCCTCTAAATAAGTCCCCTTTAAACAGCCTTTTAAACTTTAAATATCGGGAACAAAACACTTAACAAGACTAATATTACGGCTCACTACAGGAGGTTTACTCTCTTTTTATCAGTCATCGGAACTTTAACGACACACTTGAGCTGACACAGTGATTTTGGGTTATAGTCTCCAGGGAAAACGACTTGTTGCGCACATATACCATTTTATTGACGATCTTATGAACTGATTGAAAATATTTCACCTCGGAAATAAAATATTAAATGTTTCCATGTAGCCCCTGTAATGTTTTTGCGTACCCCTGGTTGGGAAGCAGTTCATCGTCCGATGAATTCGTTATTAGGATTTTATTCCGCCAAATTCCTAGTTAGAAACACATTGCTGACTGCGTACTCCAACATGTTCATACCGAGCGTGCTGATTTCTCCCAACATCTGCCACCGACAAGAAAGCAAAGCTAACATTTCAAAGGTCTCTTAAAAGCTGCCTTGAAGCCGACTTAAGAAGTGACTCATGATTTGTTCACAACATTCCAGATGGTTAATTTTCCCAACAACTTTGTGGTTAAGCAACTGATAGAAACTACTTGAAAAGGGTCAGGTTCTTTCAGGGGGTGGGGGGGCACTCCAAGCAGTCTCCAAAGTAACATAACACTTGATGAGTAGCCAAAGAAAAGGGTGATATAACATCTTTTCCATCAGGAAACGCCTTCACTGCTGTTCTATACTCTAGTTTGCATGGATTAATGTTCACCTATGATAAAAGCTCTGCTATGGAAACTTCCAAATTAATCTCGAGGGCCTCTCACTTGCTCTTCTTTCTAAACCACACTGCTATCTGCACAAAGGGATCACATTGGTCCTGCATCACATCAGCCTATATCAAGGTGAGATCACATAACAACAATTTGCGAGCACAATTGGAGGGTGACTTGAGACTTTCAGATTAGGTTTAATTATTAAATCAGCACCTCTGACTTCTCTCAAGACTTCCGCTTGTTTCACAGAAGGTCTTTACATGATGAGGACAGATTCAAGCACACCTCACCCAAAAGGCCACTCGGTTTAATTATAGAGAGCCCAGAGTTGCAAATTAGTCAACTGTGACCACAGATTGCTTGATAGCGCAGGTGTCAACGGTTAAGAAATAAAGGACAAAAAGAAATAAAAAAGTAGGCAGTCTTTTAGAAGACAATATTTGTTATTCTTTCTTTGTCTGTGTATGGACTCCCTATATATTCGGCAACAATATGCTTCCAACGTAATGGGAACGTTTCGGACAAAGGCTCTTTTCAGGCCCGGTATGCATTTATCCCAGTGCACATAACATGCTCATTTTAGGTGAGTTTGGTCTGGAAGAAGCCAAGATCCCAGACTACCATAGTTGGATTAAGGTGGTCAAGGGCCCCAAAGGCCACATTGCCTTAAAACTTCCCCAACCGCTGAGTGTTGAGAGTGTCACTTTGCAGCCACCACAACACCCGTTGCCTTTTGTCCCTTTAGGTTAACTGTGCATTTCATATGTTGCAGAAGTGAGCAAAAATAAATCATAAATATTAAAAAGTGTCAAATACCAGCCACATCTTATTTGTTTATTGCATGGCATGCTTATTTATGCACACACAAATGTGGATATGAGAGAGGAAAATTATCGTTTTCAGACCTCGTAGAAATAGTGAGTTGCAACGGATTTTTAGAAGCAGTTCAGTCGTCTTGTCTTTAATACAAATGCTTCAAAATTGAGATTTTGTCCATGACTTACTCCACGAGGCAACTTTTTTTCTGTGCAGACACACACACACACCACGCACACATGATTGTAAGCTAGCCAATAGCAGCACAATAGAGACATTAATATTAAAATTTGTTTCCCTCATTAGCATGTAGCAACATGGAGCAAAAAAAGCAGACTAGTAATGAAAATAATGTGTTGGTAGAATGTAAGAAACTAGACAAACCCCGTGACTGGACTTGAGGAGGACAACACGCTCCGCTCATCTGCGCTTGCAAGCAAAAGGGAGAGGGGTCGAGGTGGATCAAACCATTTTCAATCAAATGGGGGGTGTACTGTATTTTTGTTGTTTAAATATTACTTTTAAACTCTATGGTTTATATATATTATAGCTACAGTATTTCTGTTGTTTATTTACGTGACAGAAAAGTGAACTCAGAAGTCAGAAGTGTGTGCTGATCGCTGACTGATTGCAGCTGACTGAGTGAGATACTACAAAAGCACACACACAAACACTAACACCCCCCCACCCCCACCACCCCACACACACACTGGTCTTGACACTGTAGAGTTGATGCTTGGAGTGATTAAAGTGGGCTGGCTTCTGAGTGTGTCACCTGGGTGCTGCTGTATCTTAAATCAGGACAGTGGGGCTCAGATTGGGTATTGACTGGCCCGCAGAAGTCTCCATCCATCACGCTGAGAAATGACGGTAGGGACGCTGCCCTGAGGTAGCCGCCGTATATATATATGCCCTGCCATATATATCCTCCCCGGCTGTCGGGGGTGACTTAAGGTTAGATTATGACATGAAGCGCTATGTAAATTGCAGGATAAGCAGGTAGAGGGGGAGGTGGAAGCCGTGTCTTGACAAGTTGCTCGTCTTGCCATGGAACTAAAGATAAACACACGCATGAGAAGACAACGCCGAGGCGATAAACACAGGCTGACAGCTACATATGCTGGAGTGTGCAACGCTTACGGTATTCGAAAAGAAAAGACTCCCGTTTGTGTTTCTGTTTTGTTTTCTCTCACTTCAAGCTTCTCGCTTTGTCTTGAGGGCCCGAGCAGCATCTTTTGACTGTGTGCCTAATGATAATAAATGAGCCATCATGGGCGGGAAGGGAGGCACTAAGTCATCCCCTTCATCGACAGGAGGAAGACAGGGAGCCCCAAGGTCACCCCACTGCCAGCATCACTCTCCCTAACGACCCCTCTCGCTCCCTCACATGCACATGTGTGCACATGCACACGCGCACAAAGGCGACGCAAAAGACCCGCGGACTGGCAGCGGCCACCCTGGGGAGAAACGCCCCAGCGCACCATGCTGGATTTGCCTTTAAGTGCGAAAATGTGACACCCCCAACTGCCGCTTGAAACCAAGGGGTGAAGCCTTCATTTCGGCGCATTTCGGCATTGGAAGCGTCGCTATAAAACTAAGCGCTGTCTCGTTGTTTCCCCTTGCCGGAGGCTGCATGCTTCTGTGAGTTTTGCGCACTTCCCCTTCCTCAGGACTCAAGAGTTTTTAGAGGTCTGAAGAGTTGCAACTACTCACTGTTTCACAGGCAGAAATAAAGGAATAACTTTCCAAAATAAGGGAAAAGATGAGACAAGAGTCAACAAACTGAGTGTGTGCTGCGCACAAGCCCGAAGGGTCTCCCCGCGCTCAGATTTAGAAACCACGTTGTACTTTCGCTGTCGTTTTTAAGTTCCACAAAGAGGGGATAACTCACTTTGAACAATCAAGTGGCAATGATGGGCTTATTTTAGCACAGATGTGATCACAATTCAGTAGGTCATTAGTTGGAAAAGTTCATGTTAAATTATGTCATTCGTTTTTTTCAGCGCTTTCGTGGCATGAAGGTCATGAAACACTTTCAGCTTCATTGTACATTTTGGCAATACATTTGCAACTTGATACAGTTTCTTACGGACGGACGGACAGAAGGACGGACGGACATTTTTATTCTTGGACCAGGGCTGAACTGGCACAAACAAATCAGCCCTATGGCATTATGATTTGGGCCTGTTGGCCTGCCCCGGCCCAACTCCTGACCACCACTTCAGTTTGCTGTCTATTTTGTAAATGGAATAATGCGCTGCTCCCTCTATATTGTGAGCTGGTCTCTTGAGCTACAATGAAATTTAACTGCATCGGCCCCAAAAGATGCCGGCCCACCGGGCATCTGCCCCGTATCCCAGATGGCCAGTCCATCCCTGTCTTGGACTCAAGCTAAATTATAGAGCTGAATGAACGCGAAATACTCTATACACTCTATAGCTCTATCCAAGCAATTGTACAAACAAAATTTGGGAGGAAAACACTTCTAAAGTCTTGATGTCCCCACCACAGATTGCCACTGATTGAAAAGAGAACAAGTGAGATGGCCACAAACAAACAAACAAACAAACATAAATTAATCTTATTGTAATGTAGAAGTGCCGTTTTTGTCCTGGTGGCGTTGTACAATACAGCTACAATATTAATACGGAAGTCATTAAAAAAATATATATATATAAGAAAGGACAGTGCCCTGAAACATGAGCTGTATTTAACCTTTAAATCAGCAGACTCTCTCTAATGCCCCCCCCTCCTTTTATGTTCGGCGCAGCTTCTGTCACTTGCCATTAAAAAAAACAAATAGGTATGCTTTTATGTTGCACTATGAACAGTGTTAAACTGTACTTTACTCTAGTTATCGTTAAAATGCTACTTTGCATTACATTGCCCGTCCACTTAATAAAAGTTATATAGTGGCGACTGCTTGACCCTGGAGTAAATGAGTTAGGTATCCATTAAATTTCCAATGAAATGTATATGTCCCACAAAAGACCATATTTTATGTTAGTGTTCCCACTGTTATACACTGTATGGTCTCACATTTCACCTCAAATCACAGGGAAGGAAGGAAACCCACAATTAAATTATTTCTGCCAATCAGTGCCCTCCAAATACCGCACTAAAAATATACTTTTTGGGGACAGAAGACATGTTGGAGGTGCAAACAAGAAGGTAGTGCCTTTACTTCCAACTGCGGGAATTCTTTTCACCCTCACAAGCACGCGTGTGTATTGTACACCAAAACACATAAACACACACACACACACACACATACACGGGTTGATACTAGAGCTGTAGAAAGCTCATTTGCACCACATTGAAATGCATCTCAATTAAAAGAGAAACACATCGAGGTGCCAGGGGAGGTGAGAAGAGAGAGATGTGAGAGAACGGGCGGGAGGAACAGGGTGTGAAACAGATAGTGTGCCAATGTATGAGAGCAATAGGAGAAGGGGGTTAGAGCTTAACTGTATTTGGCAAGAAGACGGAGGGAAAAGAGGGAAAGGACGGCGAGCGTGTATGTGTGTGTTTGTTTTAAGTCTCCTCTCTTGGAAAAAACATCTCATTTTGGGATGAATCCGATTGGAAAAAGAGGTTAGGAGGTTGACTAGTGAGTTAAATTTTTTTACTAACATTAATCTGATTATTGAGGTTGGTTAAGTGCCTGCTCACTATGGCTGTCCTAAATAGTGCACGTGTGTGTGTTTGGGGGGGATACTATGTCCAATGCAAAGGCACAACACACTCTTTAGGGATGGGCGAGTACCGATACCAGGTATCAGAATTGGGCTGATACTAGGACACGGTATCGGTACTCGCGCCGGATATCGATATTGGCATCGGCCCCCGATCTTGAGGCCGTTTTGTGGTCAGGAACTAAAATTGTTATTTTACATTTATTGACCGGTAAGAGAGCAGCACTTGAAGTCTTCAGTTGTACTCAACAATTTAATTAGCTCTGAAGTGCAGACAGATCTTTGTATATTATATAGTATATCATCATTGACTACTGCACCGCTATGAGATGAATGACGAACGGAGAACATGAAAGAGAAAACGGACTGCACTTGCACGTCACTGTATTGCTTAAAAGGAAGTTTTTTCTGGTCACTGGATTATTTGTTTCATTAGAATTATCGTTTTTTTTTTTTCTTCATTTTATTGTGTGCTCTATGCAAAATGACTTTTATGAGCAAATTAAAAAAATATAATTGCCATTAATTCATGCAATTTTAAAGAAATTTGCTATAATTGGGATACATAGTTTTTTTTATTTGTCGTTTTTCCGAAATTTTATGTATCATAAGTACTAATGGTATCAACACTTGGTATCGGTATTGGTGAGTACTGAATATTTGAGTATCAGTATTGGTCTAAAAAAAAGTGGTAGCTAACATTCCCACTCAGGTGTGTGGACAAGTCTCATCTATAACAATGCGTAAGACAAATGTATTAAGACATGCATCTCAAAGTAATTATATTGGCTTAATTACAAGTATTGGAATAAGTCTACCTTTTTCTGAGTTTTTTTGGACAACGGGTCAAATTGACTCAGGAATATGAATTACGTTCCTCAGAAACTAATGTTACAAGTGGGTTAAATAAATACATGTGTAAATGGGTACCAATGATTTTTTATTTTATTTTTTTAGTACTGAAACGTTACAAAGCACATGTCTATCCCTCCATGTTATTGCAGCGGGTCAAATTGACCCATTACTAAATATTTATATGCCTAGGCCAGGCATAGGCAACTTTGGTCCTAGAGAGCCGCAGTCCTGCATCTTTTCAGTGTCTCCTGCCTCCAACCCAGGTGTTTCAAATCATCAGCAGTGTTCGAGGAGGGAGACTGCTGGACTGCGGCTCTCTAGGACCGAACTTGCCTACCCCTGGCCTAGGCGGTGTTGTGACCCGTTTTGGGCATTTTGATGGTTCTGACCAAGCCGTTTCAAAATAAAATACCTAAGTAGTAAGTCTATCGACTCAATTTTTTTTTATTTAAAGCGGTCAGGAAACATGATATACTTTTTGCAAAGGAAATTTTCACTTTGTGACTAGTAGTGTTGCTGAGTGTGAACTCTAGTGTAGTATATTTCTGCCTGATGAACGTTTTTGTGAACGTGCTCATTCTGGAAAATGTAAATGATTTTTGAAGAGCAATTCATTTTTATTCGAGTGTCAGGTTTTGTACGACTTACGGGAGGAAATCTGGTTAAACGCATAGTAAAGTAGTCTTCATATGGATGAGGACAATGACCTTATTTGGTAACCCAAAGCCCGGATGAGTCCTGACCTTCAACCAATCAAACATATTTTGGGGGAAAGTTTGCAGTTTTGTCCATAACAGGAGCAAAGATGGTGTGTGATGTCATAAGTATGCATCTCAAGAACAAACAACAACTGGAGGAAAGGGGGAGCACACACGCTCATGCACACACACGTACGTGCGCAAGAGCACGCAAACACACACGCACAATCTGTCACATGGAGAGAGAAAAAACGGATTTAGCTTTGTATGCCAAGCATTCTGCATGGACTGTCATGTTCTTCAGGCTGTGATGACTCTGCCAACCTGCCATCTTCCCAGCAACACCAAACACAAGCAGCCCATTCTTTCTTTCTTTCATTCTTTCTTTCATGCTGTCAGTGTCACAATTTGGCACTTAGCGCTTTAACCCCGTGCTTGCCTCTGCGGTGCTGAAATAACGTCACTTGGATCGCATTTAGAGGGTTTCAGCAGTTTTCACCATTACGTAATGAACGCGCCTCTCTCTCTCTCTCTACTGCCTTTGCGATATTGACGCTAATCACATCAACACCGCATTGGTGACACGACGTCAGCGTGTCATCCTAAAATACATCTCATTTTCACCTGACAGACCAAAATAAAGGGTTGATGAAGGCCGACTCGCATTGATATAAAAAACATCAGCCATAAAAGTGAACTACACAAAGAGTGATTGTTATGCCAGCTTTACCCCACATGGATGGAAATGGAGTGGTAGGCAAAGCGCTGAAGGACTCTATCATTATGGAACGAGGTCGCTCTGACCATTGAACCACACAAACACACACCCGACCACTATACCAACAGATGAAAACAGAATAAATACAATCTATTGTGGAATGTTTTTTGACCTCACAATTTTTTAGAGCTTGAATTTTTTTTCCCCCTATTGGAAATATTGAAAAAGAACTTGACCCTGTTCCAGTGTCACACTGTCCCCATTATGAAACCTTTACCTGAACAGGCAACGTTTGAAGCAACATTTTAACGTTCATAACTGCCATAGAAGTGTAAAAATTACAATAACCAACGCTAGTATTAAGATGAAAAAACAATACAGAAGTCAGTCTCAATTGTATTTACTATTGAGTCGCAATGTTGATGTATCTCACATGTCCTTCTACGAACATTTTTAACCACTGTAAAATGCAGAAACAACTTCTTTTTTTTTAACCAGTGATGAAACTAGGAAGGTTGACAGACGTCTCCCATGATGTGCTGACATCTAGTCCGACCTCATGTGCTAAATTAGAAGTAAATTTTTCTGGTCAACTTCCATATTTGTAGAACCTCAGGGGTTTCCACCATAAGAAGGAGTCAGCCTGCTTACTCTCTTGGAAAACTTTTTACAAGATTTTGGAGTGCATCTGCTGGATTTTTTGTCCATTCATCCTCCTACACAGCAAAATCAGTAGTGTTAATTCAACACCCACAGAGTTAAATTTAACACTTCAAAAGTGTCTATATTGGTCCACAACAAATGCATTTAAAACAACTTTTCTGAAAGTGTGAATTTTTTTACACTTACATGGAGTTAAACCAACTCTGATGGTAGTTGTAATATAACACTAGTCAACACGGCTCAGTGTTGATTTTACACAAGACTAGTGTCTAGTGCTAAAATATGGCACCATCCAGTGTATTGTTTAACACTCAAAATTAGTTGCTTTCAATAACACTGCAAATATTAATGTTAAAATAATGAACAAAGCCAGAGTTAAAAAAAAATAGCAAACTTTAACACTTCAAATTTTGCAGTGCAGTCTCTTCTGCGAGTGAAAATGACTTCATGTGCCCAAACTCTTTTTTGTTTGAATGTCAGTGTTTCCTGGTGAAAAGTGAGGAGGAAAATGGGGCTGACTTGTCTCTCAAACTGGAGAAATGCAGGCGCGAAGGCGGAATTTAATTGCATCTCGGTAGAGTTGATCTAACCCAATGTGATCAATTGTGTAAAATAGCACCTGCTCTGGACACCATTTAACTCTGAAAATGTTAAAATTTCACCTCAGTAGTTAAAATCTTGGGTAAATTCCAAACATTTTACCCAAAAATGCAACAAATGTAACAGATAATCCATGCAAGTTCTAATTTGCATGTACTATCTGTTATAGTCTATCACAAAAATGTTTAATGGGCCTCTTATACACCACACTCATTCAAGGATGTCTTTCTGGGCCGTGTTTATGCACTGGGAAAAGAAAAGCATCTTCCTCAAGCAGTTCCCACAAAGTTGGAAACGTTAAATTTTCCAAAATGTCGTCTTGATACGATGAACAATTTACAGTGAAGGAAACCAATGGAACTCTGATTGATTAATGAAATGATTGATAGTGTCCCCATACTTGAAAACAAATAGTGGAGTACGTATGCTTGCCTATGCTGGGCTAAAATAAGCCAGCTGCATAAACCTCAAGCTGGTGACAAGCATGTCACAGCCCAAGGAGCCCGTCAAGTGAAGGCCCTGACAGCTAAATAATAATATAAAAGAAAAACTGCTTACATGGGTATTCCACTTCCTTCCATACTTTTGAGTTTGCATAATCTCACTCGCTTCTCTTTCCACTGACTTTCTCTTGCATTGAATATGTGAGCACGCGCACACACGCACATTTCCTGGGTACCCGGTTCGCAGTGATCCCCTGCACTGTACATGCACCATGAAACGCATCGTCAGATTACTCTGACCATCTCCTTCCTGTGTGTCGATGACCTCGCCATCTCTGCTTGATGACTTTCCTCATGAGCCTTTAAGCGGCCCCTTGGCCTGACAAGAACCATGAGTCGCCATTAAAGTTGAGGAAGGCCCCTCTTATTAGTGCAAACGGTGGCACATCACCATCTTATCGGCTGTGGACAGCAAGTGTGGCTATGTGGGAGGTGCGATGTCGGCGGATGGTGTGTGGGAGAGGAATGGTTTAGCTTGGAGGAAGTGTGAGATCACCATAATAGACAAGCTTAATTGATAATGAGAAGACAAGTGCCCCCCAAAATTCCTACTATGCTACACTACACATGCAAACATGGAGTGAACACCGTATTAGAACGAGACTAAGTGAAATTTCTGGAGAAATTGCGTGGGAATGCTGAAAGCTAATAAAAGCTGAATGCATGTGGAATGCTTGTGAAATCTTACAAAGTAAATCTAAAGATAAATTACGTGAAAATTACTCATTTTTAATTGGAGTTGTATGATAAATGAAAAAAAAAAGAAATGGTGAACTGCAACCAGTCTAAGGTGGGATTCAAACCCTCACCTCGGGTTTACTAGTCAAAGCTCCGCTGCACTACCCAGTGATCCACAGCAGACTTGCTGTTGTCATTGAAGTGATGTGTGAAATGGGAAAGAAGAATGTTGCTGAACGCAAGTGAACGTGTCAATAAAAATGAATGGAAAATTCACATCAGCAGACAGAGTATGAGAAATTCAAACCCGAATCCAATCTGAAAACTATTGGCAAAAGGCTTGCAGGAGTTTCCATTGTGAACAGCTAAGCTGTTTACTAATTAAAACAAATGCTTCAGTCATAATTGGTCCAATAAAAAGGCTATTGTAAAGATATTTGGGGCAAAATGTTACTTAGAGCAGCTTTAAATAATTGCTGTTCAGCATTCACACAATAAGGTTAAACAACAGGGGCGTCCAAACTTATTCTGTCTGTTTATAGACAAATCAAAGAGCGTCAACGGCATTTGATATTTTAACTAAAAGATCATGTTCCATGCTAGGTACATCATGGGTGTATAAAGTCCAGCCTGAGGGTGAGCCAATATATATATATATATATATATATATATATATATATATATATATATATATATATATATATATATATATATATATATATATATATATATATATATATATAGCGGTACCTCGGAAATTTTACCTAATTGGTTCCTGCGAAGTGTTCAAAGTCCGAATTGTTCAACCTCCGAAACATTTTTTCCCATAGGAAATAATGTAAATGCAATTAATCTGTTCCCTAGCTCCAAAAACAGAAAATTCCTATTTTAATTGATATTAGTTTTTTACAAAGTACAGTATTTAAAAAACAAACAAAAAAAACTTACCTTTTTTGTTGTGGTGTGATGGCATCAGTGGAAGATAAATGCTATGTTTAAGCTAGCTTTACTTCAGTGCTGAGTTTGTGTATTTTACATTGGGCATATTGTTAGACTACTAAACAGGCCTAGCGTGCGTTGTTTAACCAGTATTTAGAGAAGTAGTCACGGTAGTTACAACGGCGCGATAATCTCCTTCCTAATTCCACTGTGGTTCGTAGCACTGTGTGTTTTTCTTTGCTGCCACTGGCACGGTTGTCTTTTTTTGGGCGAAGAAAATTGTCGTGGAAAAATCAAAATGCACTCGCGAGTATGGAGCACCTCATGGAGCATTCACGATCTGTCTGGAAATGAGCAGTGCATCGTCTCAACTACCGCAATGTGAGCATTCGGCATTGCTCGACTCCGCTCGGCTTCACTCGGCTACCCCGTTTTCAAGATACGTTCGGTTTAGCTTGCTTTGCTTGGGCGTTCAAACTCCGAAAATGAGTTCAAACTCCAAGGCATTTTTTTACTCAGATTTTATATATATATATATATATACATATATATATATATATATATATTGGACTTTGTACACCCATGCTGTAGAACAATGCAAGACAATATTATAATTGCAGAGCCAATTAACAATGGGCCTAATAAAAAGGCAACTTCCCTGAAGCATCCCAAAAATGTTTCTTTCATCTCCCACGCGCTTGAAATTTTGAACACTAACCAGACAACATTTCAATTCTTGTGCATAAGAAACCTTTTAAGAAAACACTTTTTTTTCCCCCCCAACACGATTCGTCATCAATCACCAGCTTGGTGTTGATGAGTTGACTGATTCACCTCAATTTTACGCGCGAAACAAGCACAAACACGACATGTGGACTAGTTTTGCAAAGACCCAAGCCATCCAAAAAGCAATAATTAAAAAGAAAAGAAAGAGTGCTCACCGGAGAGTGTTCAATGCGTGCACGGTGCGCGGAGAATTCCGAGGAGTTTTCAACCGTCTTTCTTCGCCCTCAAGTTGAAGACGAGCAGCGCTCCCACAGTCCCGAAGCAACTGCAAAAGAGACGAGGGGGAGAGAAGGAAGGAATGAAGGGAAAAAGGGTGAGAGGAAGACATTACGCATCCTTGGCGGTAAACACAGAAGTACAAAACAATGGGGGGGGGAAAAGAAATAAAGAAAATAGCATCCATAATTACACACGTTTAGCCTTGTTAATTTGATATCCGCGGGGTGAGATGGACCAGATAGCGGCAAGTGGACCGGGCCAGGCGGCAGCTGTCAGACTTGACTTCACACTGGAGCTGACGATGTGTACCGAGATAAGCACACCGTAAGGGAGAGCGAGAGAGAGAGAGAGAGAGAGAGAGAGAGAGAGAGAGAGAGAGAGAGAGAGAGAGAGCGAGAGAGAGAGAGAGAGAGAGAGAGAGAAAGTAGAGATGGTGGGGTGGGGGGGCGCAGCGAATATAAATCACGTAAAAGTTGCTCAAGCTGATAAAACGTTTTAATCACAAACTAAAATAAACTATGTGGATATGTGGCGGAAGTGCAGTGCGAGCTGAATACATAAAGTAAAGCAAAACCGCATGCATGTTTGTAAGGATAAAATTGTTGATGCAGCTCTATAGCATTAAGGTCTAATTATATTATGTTGTGGCCATTGTGGGTATAGAATACTGAATGTTACAAAAGTCTTGACCAATTTTCACAGGTGTATTCACGAAAAATGTGCTGTGATGGGCTGCCTACAAGTCCAGTGGGGTTAAAATATTGTCAAATGAATAACTCTATGACAGTGTTTATCAAAATTGTGTATGAGGTGTACTTAATCTAGTGACAAAAATCCAAAATCCTCTTATATCGTACAGACCTAAACCACTGCGTAGATCTACGAAGCATTAAAGTCTCTTTTTTAAGGCTTGCTTTTTCTGATTGCTTTTTCTGATTTTACAGTTCTTTTATTATTGTAATTTTTACTTTTTTTGTTTAATTTCCTAATGTCCCCATGTTTTTTTTTTATTGCTTTTATGTATCTCTATTTTTTTTGTAAAGCCCTTTGCGCTGTATTGCTTGAAATGTGCTATATAAATAAATATATTATTATAATTGATATATCTGTATTTAAAAAAAACATGATTTTTGGTTTCCTCCCATCAGTGAATGTAGCACAGTACAAAGTATTATAGGAGCTTAAATTTGCACTATTGTTTCCACGCAAGAACATGACATTTGTTGTATTGTGACATTCACATTCATGTAAATTAAAACCCCATACACCCCCAAGCTGGAAATGACGGCGTGTCATCTCATTGTACAAAATATTGTATTAAACTGTAAATCTGAATGAGAGCAATCAGGTTGGAAGGTTAAATTCCTTTCAGGTACTTCTTATAAAATACAGATTATTGTTGTGTCAAGTTTAGATTCTTTTGCTTCAGTTCCACACCTGGAACGTAAAACATATGATCACCATAGATCAGGGGTGGACACACTCACGGGTTTTGGATGTTCCCCTTCTCCAACACAGCTGATATATGATCAGCTCATCAGCAAGCTTTGCATAAGCCTGATAACCATCCTGTTTATTGGAATCAGCTGCGTTGGAGCAGGGAAACATCCAAAACCTGCAGGACTCCAGCCCTCGAGGACCGAGTTTGACCACCCCTGCCATAGATACAAATAGTGATGTTTGAATGTTTTCCTCGTACTTGGGTGTGTTTTCTCTCGAGGTATTCCATTTTCCTCCCACATTCCGAAAACATGCATAGTAGGTTAAACGAAGACTCTAAATTGTCCATAATGGTTTTATTTACGAAGGGAAACATTTTTGTAAATATAAATAAACCAGAAACAGATTGAGTTTAAAATTAGCGTTCCTACTTGGCATGATATACGGCAAGCTGGTGAACGCCTCATACCCCCCCCCCCTCCATTCTGATTTCATGTTGACAATACTTTAATGATCTGCTAGCAGAGAATGCATGTCCTATATCTCCTACATCACAAGTAGTATAAATAGGTTGGACAGGAGACATGGGTAGCAAGATAGATGGCACAAATGAAATAAGGTCCAAGTTCAGGGTGAGATCCAGATGTAGTTTCTTGTGCCCATAGATAGAAGGAAAACTGCGGGCCGAGAAAGAGGAGGTGAAGAAATCCAAACTGGCTCTTTTCATATCTCATTCCTGACTCACTGTATGTTCTGTCCACCTCGCTTCTCTCCATCTCCATCTCCATTCACCATGTCACCCGACCTTTTATCTCGGGGGTCTCCCTCCCTTTTTTGCCGCTTTTCTCTGCATCGGTCTCGCTCTCTTTCCAGGATCATCTCAATTGTTCATGTGAACAAACGTCCACTGCACCCTGCTCTCTATTTACAGACCATGTGGGATGAAGTGTGTGTGTTCATTTTGGCATGCGTGCAGTCCCTTTGTACTCGCGTTGTAAATAGACTCACCAATTGGCTGCAGAATTACGTACGCTATTTAATTAAATTTCATTTAATACAAGTTCTGTAGCCCTTATGATAACAATGGGCATTTTTGCTTGTTTGGTTTTGATTTTGTAAAGCTGCCCTGATACAGAGAGCTGTTTGTCATGTCTGCGTGTGTGTGTGTGTTCTGCCCCTCCCCTTGCCGTGTGTTCACCTGTGAAATGCCCCCTGATTGCGTTTCTCGCATCTGCGCCTTGTTGTTCCGGATTACGCCATGCATTTAGCCGTAGGTTTCGTTTTGTCTCGTTGCCAGTTTGTTGTACGTCATCATCACATTTCCACCATTTTTACACGTTCCGCTGATGCTTACAAGTATTGACCCTGATTGTTTTTTAACTGCTTACCCATGTACCAAACCAGGATTAAAATCTGGATTCCACCCCCCTCCCTCCCTCTCAGAATTAATAGTAATCTTACTCTGGTTTAGGGATAAATACCAACATCTGGGCGACTCATCCAAGACAAAACAAAAAATCTCGAGCTTGTAGCATGCATGCATTGTGTCCCATCCGCAAGTAAACAATGAGCGGAAGCAACGTGAAAGACGTGTGTCCGCTGTGCACGAATCAATGAGTCAACTTGGTCATTTTCAGAAGCGGTTAATCAATCAGATCATTTTTACTTCTCCTTGTGAGCAGTAAGGGCAAACAGAGGAGATGTCATTAATTTGTCTGTTACCGTCAGCTTTTTTTTCAAGCTTCTTTATTTTACAGTCAATCTTTTACGTCTGCGTTAACTCGTAAATTGGCATTGGGAGATTGACCAGCATCCTGTGTGCGCAGTAACGCTCGATTCAATTATTATTTCATATTATTCATTATTAACATATTTCTATGACTTGTGTTTTTTTCTCCCCAACTCAAAATTAGAATGGGACATTAGTATTTCATATTATAGCATCAAACAGCCATTATTAATGAAACTGAAGGGAAAGTGGAAATTGGAAATTTGCGTTCATTTGATTTTGCTCGGCATAGAACATGCTCCCAAATAGTGACTTTTCCTTTTGAGAGGAATAAACACCCCACTGTATAACTTCATTGGCTACTGAGCTCAGCTCTATATGGCAATGAAGGGTAGATTGCAGCCATTACATTGGAAAACAATTAATGCAGTAGTGAGGCCGATTCCTCTTCTCTCCATCTTAATTATCCATCCCTTGGGCTGTCATCATTAAGGCTCGCCGGTGGAACTTGTTTGCTGCTATATTTTTAACGCTACGACAAACCAGCTCAGCAGAAAAGCAATGCATATTATTCACAGTGTGTGTCTTGGCTCTGCACCATCATACACTGTGACATAGTATTATCATTTGGGTGCACCATTTTTATTTATTTTGTTACTTTCTTGTCCCCACCATACACCCCCACCCCACCCCCCTCATCACTCTGCTTTTCCCATCTGTCCTCCTTACTCCTATTTCTTGTCCTCAATAAGAAATGAAGGGGAAAAAAGCTTTCATTCACGTCATGTTGGTGTGCTCACAAGGTCTCTATTGCGTGTGTTTGTGTGTGTAAGTTGGGCTGACTGTGCATTGTGCGTGTGCTGGTTGTTTGTGTGCAGCTGGAAATTCAAAAAGTAGGCCATAGCGACCACCCAGGGGTTTGAAGGCTCATGGGGTACAACGGCAACATGGTTCAAATAAGGGGAAAAAAAGTGCTTGAAACACATAAAAGGGTGAAAAGACAACACACACATGCAGAAAGACATCTCATATTTTCCCAGAAACACTTCATCACACCCACATGATAATAAATTCTTTCCCGTCTTGATAAACATCAACATTTTGTGTACGCAATGTTCTGCTGGTGTCCGCTCATTCTCTTCTAGCTCACGGCTCGCCTCGCTGACAGGCCCAGAGCGATGAGCCCCACACCTTCTCGCCATTGATCCATTTCAAAGTATAATGGATACGAATGGGATCGGCTCGGGTTGCCTTTAATTTGATCACAGAGGCGACAGTTACACTCACACAGTTCAACACGTCAGAGGTTCTAACTAATTGAATCCGTTTCGGTGCTGGCTGCAGATCATGGCTATGTGTAAAATGGCGTCTGCTTTTAAATTGCAAATAATGACAATACATTTGTCTCTTCTTCAGAAAAAAATGCAATGTTGATACAATACAATACAACATTCCTAGAAAATCACAATGTTTCATCACTGGGAAGGAATTGTTAGAAGAGCCCCTCATGTGGTCGTTGGGGGTTACCAGGTGCCCGTTGACACCACATCTGGGACCCCTGGACAAGAACAAAGACATCTGCCGAGGCAATATATTGATTTCCAGTACACAGTAGAAACCAATGGAGGCTGTTAAAGTTATATATATTTATATGTTTAATACATAATATTCAATCTAATTGTTACACCGTGGTGTGGTTTGTCTGTCTTTGTTTTCGTTATCCTAGCCATTTCCTGTTTTATTTTGAGGTCTGATTCATCCCGTTTCAGGTTGCTTGCTTTTCCTTGTATGTTGTCATCACTGATTGATCCCACCTGTGCCTCGTTACCCCCATTTGTTAAATAACCGAAGTGCGCATCTTGGCAGGGCGGTGCATTATGGGTAGGCGGCTGAAAGCCTGCTACCAACTTGTCATTGAAAATTAATTGAGTCCAATGGGGGAAGCGCTGATTTGGACCATTTCAACTGTTGGAAAGTTGATGTTTTTTATTGAACATGAATAGCATGTTGTTACTGACTACCCTCTGCCGGCTGTTAAGCGGCAGCCTATTTAAGTGCTTATTATTTGACTGAATATGTGCACTTTACCGGGAGTTGGACACAACACCGGGACGCGATCAAGAGACAGGTAGGAGCTTTCTTATTATTGCAATATTGTTTCATTTATACAATACTTTAATTTATTAAATATTTGTTCCACCTGAAACCTATTAAAAATCCCATACCGTTCACCTAAACCGAGTACTTCAGAATCCAGCTAGTCGTGACGTTGTCAGGAGACCCGGGGAAGGATCAAAGAAAAGTGAAATTCAGCACCGACCAGACATCACGTACTACCCTCTACCAACCAGAATCTTTTCACGAATCTTTATACAATACTTTCTTACAGCTTCTCTTATTAGTGCTCTATAAATAAAGTTGAGTTAAAAAAGGTGTAACCGGTTATAGTGTTGTGTTTCACCAAAAGCACTCATATTTCGGATAAAATATGAATGTTTTTATGACCTGCGCATGAAAACATGAGCTAGTGTGCGCGGCGCGATGACGTCACTTTACGGGTACTCTCACCCTGAATGTGGCCGAGGTAAGACGCGTACTTCGCTCTCTCCTGTTAGTTGCGACGATTAATGCAATAAAAACTTGGTGTTATATTAATTGGGTTGCACCATGTAATTGTGCCTCTTGCTAAGGATGTTTTGCATGCTTAATCGCTAGTGTTGTGCTCGCTATGCGACATTTTCGACATCGGGTACGGTAACTCCGTTTCAACGTTATTGGCTGTGTGTGTGGTGGAATTCAGCGCGCCAATACTTGAATGTTACACGAGGATTGACAAGTCTATTGCCGATTTTCTATGTCACCATAAATCCAGAGAGGAGACTGTGTCAATGCCTTGAGAAGCGTGAAGATAGGAAAGTGCTATACAAGTGAAAGCACATTTAGTTAGCATTTACCCCTAAATGTTTCTCTTTCAAAATAATTGGGACCATCAATAATGTCATTGATATTAGCCTATATCCGCTTCTGACATGACAGATCAAAGTCAACCCCACCTCAAATCCTTTTTCTAGCCATGCATTGATTATATGTTCTTTCCCTGTTGCCCTCAGGGCACAATGCAGCAAAAAAAAAATGAAGCCATCACATACACATTGTGGGGTCAGGACAACTTGTTGGAAATTGTTGACGAAAGGGAATCATTTGTCGTCATTCAAGAAGGACGGTTGGTGAGTCAAAATATATATTTCTTTGTGCAGGAAAAGCAGAATACAAAGTGACAGAAGCAATCTATACCGTAAGACATATGCTTATTGCATTTATTGTTACTTCATTTATGCAGAGAAAACATGGGGAAAAGTTGTGCTATGTTTGAAATGTACTGCTTTGTCGGAATTGTCTTGACTGGCATGCTCTTTCTTACTTTCTGTCCTGCATTTCACAGATAAGACAAATCATTTTCTTTTCTTTTACCACTGCGAGAAAACTAATTGCTTCAGGCACACTTTCTAAAAAGATCATTTCACTCAAATTAACAAAATCAACATACGGTTTTGTACTTTATTTAGTACCTAAACAAGTTTTGCTCCTTACTTTTAACCATTCTGTAACTGCATAAGCATATAACAGCCAGATTCAGAGACATTTATCACACTTTACGTTTTATTAAATTGTCCCGGAAGCGTGCTTATTGTAGGGAGCCCAATTAAATGTTGTTCGTGAACATTTTACCAATTTTGCATGAACTTTCTGGATCTGGCAGGTTCATTAATTCATTAAATAAAAAATAAAAAAAATAGTGGAAAACCAGTTTTCAGAAAGCAAGTTTGTTTACTTGATGCAACAATGGAACATTCCACATACCAAAGGGTGGGTCAGATCAGCAGGTTCTGGATATGTGCATTGCAATGAACTGATTTTCACACCCAGTTGTCCATGAAATAAATAATATAATCTAATGGATAATTGACGCATGATTTTCAAGCTATCTAGGTTGGAAAATAAACCCCCAAAATGTTCTATCACTATTAAACTAATTGAGAATGCGAGGGAAATATATTATTTTATAATAATTTCATATTAAGGGACATATAAAATAAATGTAAAAATATTAAGACAATGTGAGAAACTAAATACTAGATTAACAAGCTCCCCCCAAAAAAGTTCAAAGTAACATAAAAAGAGGTGCAGCAATTAATTGAGAACTAATTGATCATCAAATTAATTAAACTATTTTGATAAATAAAGATGACTTGACTAATCAATTAATCATTTAGGGCAATTGTCCACGGCCAGATACCAGTCTACACAGATTGTTTTTTGTTGTTTTATTTAATTTTGGTAGCGGCGCATATATCAATTGTGAATATATGCCAGAACGCCCTCCACCACCAGATGCCAATTATTTTCCGATTGTCAACATCTCCTCCATACCTGACACTGACAAATAGCTGGACTACAATGAACCAGTCCCTTGTGGAAAAAAGGTCGGGGAACACTGGTTTTGAGCTATTGTTTAACTTAAATCCTCTACATTCCAGCATCTCAAGAGTAAATCTCCTCAGATTTCTGTAGTTCACCATGAAAGCAGACTAAGTATCTTAAAACAAGACAACCAGAAATTGGATCATAAACCATTTGTTTGTGCATTTTCTGCACTTTGAAATAAACTAAATCAACAAAAACACAAATCTTGACACCTATCTAGGTCTTTTGTTGTCGTCTTTGAAATGATATATTAACAGTGGTTTACTCATTTTTAAAGACGGCTAAAAGTTGTAAACATTTTTTTACGATAGTAACAGCTTCCATTACTTACTAAGGGATTGTTTTTTTGTTCAAAATAGGAACATATCAGCGCTAGATCAGCTGTTTTAAATGGGTTATGTTCAACTGTATTTTCCTAAACCAGTACACAATTTATATTAATTTTGACGGATTCCAATAAAAAAGCACTTTAGTTGTGCTTGAAAGGTCTATTCATCCTCACATTTTGTGACCAGTTTTCTCTCGCTCTCGCTCTGATGCAGAACGCTTTCAATAAGCAGCATTCAATTCTGGGGTGGTGTTTATTTGTTTTTTGGGGGGGTGGGGGTGATGTTTGTTTGTTTTTCATACAGTGATCCCTTGCGCAAATCTCTGGGTCATTACCACAGTCAAATCTCTGAGGCTGCCATGTTGTCAGGAGACAACAGTGCAATATGTGTACAGTTGCTCTCCAAACCCTGCCAAGTTATTAAAAAAAAAAAAAGAAAAGAAAAAGGAAAACACTCTGCTTGTGCATATATAGCAAGTGGCCAAGCACAAGAGAAGATTTCAGAGACAATGATTCATTCCACCCTGTTCTAAGGCACAACACCATCGAAGAAAATACAGGAAGACCGGGAGCGAATGTTCACGAGAGGCCCTTCCATGTGGTTTTCAATGTTGTGCATGCAAATTTGTGAATATCTCAAAGAGCCTTGCGATACTAGTTCTGCCTATTTATTGATATCCCAATTAAAGAAGACAAGTAGGCTCCAGGTTGGAAGACTGGGAGGAATTGCAGAGAATCTGCTGCAGGTTGTACTAGTTAGAATAAATAAATACAAATAGGAGGCTAAAATCTGGGACAAGGACTTAAAAACAGCAGTGAAGTGAAAAACAATTCACTGGACGGCCACTGGGAGCTCACCTCTTGTTTTAGCATGAACTCAGAGCCTGGATGCATTTGAGCAGTGAGTGTGCGACACACAAGGAACCATACAGAGAGAAGAATGAGCGCGCAACATTGGCCCACAGAGATGCTCTCACCTAGTTGGAGATGAGTCACAGTTCGCAGCCGTTAATTAAGCCAATGGCTGAATAAAAACTTGGAGAATGAGAGCAGCTGTCTGCACATTTACATTTCACACACTCTACATGTGGAGGGGCGAGGGGGGGGGGGGCAGTGAAGATAGGGAAAGACACGGAAGTCGGCAGGGAGGGAAGGAGATAAAGGGGGAATTTCCACAAGAAAGGAAGTAAAAGTGGAGATGGACTTGAAGGTTTTCAAAGAGTAGGAGAAGAAATGACGGGAGAGAATCGGGCCGGGGGGGGGGGGGGGGGTTTGGAGTGATGCATCGCTTCATCTGCAGTTGAGTTGTGAAGGTGAGGTTCCCGGGGGGGGGGGGGGGGTTGAATACAGTCGAATTAATTTCAAATGAAAGGACCTTCTAAAAGGTCAGTCACATTGCTGAGATGGACTAATCAAGTCTTATTCTATTGTAATCTATTTTTATAGTAGCCTAAATAAATACAGTAGTGGCTGTAGTCTTGGTAGTAGTCGAAGCAGAAGTGTCGGCTGCCTCACTTTGCTGCCCCCTCCCCTATCTGTTTAAGAAGAAGACATTTGTTTGCTGAAAAGACTAGACATATAGCATTAAAGTCTTTTTCACCACTTCAGTTGTCTGGATTTTTTTTTAGCTGTGGCTAGAACAAGGTCCGGGGATGCTTGCCCTTTCTGCCATGAGGTGGCCAACCCCCCACAAGTATTGCGTGCTGTCATTCCATACAACCCGGCTGCTGGGCTAATTAGGCTACACCACTATTTTATGTCTATGCACACGAGGCCCACAACCGAGTAAGGCGGTGACTTATTGGACGACGCTGATGCCAGTCCGCAGGCTTGCTCGCTAGTGAGATGTTAGATCGCTAGCCTGCTAGCTTGCTAACCTGCGGATAAATCTGTTGGAAGTTTACTCCACCAAGTAAATGTTAAGTGTACTTGTAAGTATACTAAAAGTTTACATACTGTAGTACAGTGGTGCCAAAGTCTGGTCCTCGAGAGCCCCTATCCAGTTTTCCATGTTTCCCTCCTCCAGTGCAGCTGAATCTAATGATCAGCTCATCAGCAAGCTTTGCAGAAGCCTGATAACGATCCTAATCATGAATCAGGTGTGTTAGTGGAAAGAAACATGGGGAAACAGGCTGGATAGAGGCTCTTGAGGACCGAACTTGGGCACTCTTGATGTAGTATATACTTTAGAAGGCACTCGCTAAGGTACCAAAATTATAAGTTACATTTATTTTTAAAGCCCTAAAGATCATGTAGCTGGATAGCTAGAGGTTAAGGTCGCTACCTTTAGTACCGGTGTTCGCTGGTTTGATCCCTGTCAATTCATCACTGGGCTTTTTGCTGTAAACTAAACTGTGGACATAAGAGTACCACAAAGTATACTTAATTGTGTACTCAAATATACTATAACATATGCTTAAGTATACATATTAATATACTTTATAATATACTTTTAAGTGTACTAAAATGTTCCAATTTAGTCCCAAGGAGTTTACTTAAAGTTTACTTTTAGTACTAGAATAAGTACACTCTAAAAATAAACTTAGGTATACTTAAGTACTCTATATGATGTACTTAAAGTATATTACATTTTGTTAAGGGTTGACATACACTGAGAGAGGAAACTGCGTTTTCGGTTCCAGGACAGCTGATTTGAGGTAGTTTCACCTGGCGTTACCACGACACTAAAAAGACCACATCAATGGAACCCCGATTCGTCGAGTCACCATGGCAAATGGAAATCTAAATGCCATCGGCTAATTTGAACATGTCAAGTGCAACACCGCAGCGGCTCCCCGTAGAGGAAGGCAGCGCGGGGGCTCGTTGCTGCTCGGGTTCAATGTGTTAAATGTAGTCCTTTGCAATCACAATAATATTACAAGAGAAACTTGTTGAATGGTAACTCATTAATTCATTTGATTTAAGTACAATCCTGTGGAAGAGAAGCGCACTTCACTTTAGATAAAATATAACAACATTATTCAAACGGTTATAGGAAAAATGTGGAACTACTGTAACTGACTAAGAGCTTAGATGACCTCTTTTTATGAAGCAGGCGAGTTCCCTTTTCTCCTCTGGTTTCAGTTACCTCACTTTCTGAAACGGAAGACGCAGAGTCTCCCACATGTCAGGGTTTAATGACTCAGGGTTCTCACTAAACCTGCTTGGTGAAAAAGACCCCAGGCCACTGCGATGGAAACCCATTGTAAAAAAAAGAAAGAAAAAAAAGGAATATTTCTCAGGATGATAATTTCTACGCAGACAGAAAGATGCCATAGGCCCGGTTGTTTATTTGAGCCAAGTGGATACTTTGCAATAATTTCACAATGGGCCACTGTGGCTCCACGCGCTGCGTTGCTGAGAGCAAATGGATGTACATGTACAGTTGGGGAAGCGGGTAACTGGCTATGCACATGTCCTCCACATGTGGCCAGTTTGAAAGCAGCACAGAAGAATAGAGGAAGCGTGACCACTATTCACTGTTTGGAACGTATACACGGAAGGACTGATTTATCTTTCAATAACATTTACAAAGAAAAGTTGGAGCTGTCGGAATCCTGTGGCATCCTGCCATGGTAGTGCTAGTTGTTGCTAGTCCGCTACACAGCTAACGTGAATTCCATCTTCCGTATAAATTACCCACACTTGATTTACAATAACGGTGCAACTTGTCATTTCCTGGTTGTCTAGCTGTCTGTCTATCCATCTTTAACACAGGGAACAACTGGTTAGTTAGCACATCTGCCGAACAATTCCATGCATCTTATTATTAATAAGACCAGACAAATATATATTGTAGGGATATTTAATTTATTTTGTCTTCATTGGAATATTTGGTATTGGAGTAGGCTAATCTTAAAGTATCAATTTACATTAATTTAATAAAAAAGTAACCCTTCCAACCTAGGACAGGCTATTATGGTATTTGAATTTGCTTTTGCAAAGTGTGCAAATTACTTTAGATTTCTCTGAAATCACCTATAGACTATAGGTGAAACTGGCTATAACTCATATTTGTCCATCTTGACGCCAGTGACTCCTCTATGTAGAATGTATAGGCCGCCACAGGAAAACAAAGCTGTGTTAACTGAGTTAATTTTTTAAATGCTTGAAATAATTTTAATCCCCAAAATTAACATTAACTCTCATGGAAACGAATGCCGAATCAGATTAAAAATACACAAATGAGAAAAGGTGTTTAACTTTGTTATCTAAAAAAAAAAAAAATTGAGGAAAAGCCTACTAGAACAGTTCGACTGTATTTGAAAACACTTTACATTAGTTTTCATGTGATTGGTTAATTCTGAACACTGCCATATCCCCAGTTATAAGAGGGTGCCACACGTGTGTACAAGCACATTATTTCAGTTGATTTGAATTCCCCTTGCAAAAAAAGATTTGCTGCCAACTGACCTCAATTAGGAGTCATATACATGTTTCTTTTAGCTACTTAATGTGCACGTAAACTAATTTTCTTCACTTCTTTCTTCACTGAAAAAAACCCCACACAACATAACGTCGCCTGGTAGCACTCTAAATAAAATGGCTTATGTGCCATCTGTGCATTTTGTATACCACTTTATTCTCATTAGGTTTGATCTTTTGTGTGTGATAATGACAACCATTTTATTTTTCTCATGTTTTGCCTTCAGTCTGCACACAACCCATTTTACTAGGATTTTCTAGATCTCTGAAACTTGCAATTTTCCCATTGTGGCACAAAAAAAGATGTTGCTATTCTGTGGCAATGGCACCAACAATGGTCCCTGAAGTGTGCTGCATGCATGCTTCTCAGAGTATTAGTTAAGCTTTAAAACATGTTTTTTTTCATTATGTGTTTAGGGTGGGTCAGCAAATGATTTGCCAATAACACACATATAGCCTGTAGAAAAGGCCCAAAAGTCATTGCTAGGCAAAGTATGTTTATTAGGGATGCACGATAATGCTATTTTCAATCGAAACCGATAAACCAATCATTTAAAAAATACAGATGCTGATCACCGATAAGTAAGCCGATAATTGTTTGCAAAATTAACTCAAGTCCTACTATAAGTCTAAGGTACAAATACATTGTATAAAGCACCATGAAGCTGAATTTTATTGATATCTCTGCTTCAAAGACAACCAGTAACTCATTATGAGTTTGCCAAAACAAAACAGTCACGCTTTAAAAATGCAACAAAAAACTGTGAGGGTGTTGTGAAATTTTCAGTAGTTAGGCGAGATGAATAAAACAGTCTGGAAAACAATTTTGTCTTTTTTTTTTTTTTTTATATTTGAAGCTTCAAATATACACAAGTCTTACAGAGCAGTCTACAAGAAGTGAACTGTGAGTGTGCGCAGTAAATTAGCATGGGAAGATTTTTATGCAGCCTGGTGAGGTTTTGGGAGGAGAAAGGGAGGGTCAGCTAGACCAGAAAGCAATCTATCTGTTCTGAGCAGGCTTATCAGTCAAGGTCACTTTGATATTGCTTTATGTACAATAAGTGAATAGCCCATTGTTTAAGAAAATACAGGTGTTCACAATACAGTATAAACTTATGTGAATACGTGTTAAATAGTTATTTTCCATAACAGGACAGTAAAGAAAGCCCACACTAGCGACTGCCATGTTGCCATGATACATCTTCTGTAGACACGAGGTAGCGCGCATTATGATGTCACAAATATGCAAAACTACCATAGAAGAGGGGAGGGGTTGAGCAGTTGGGCACAACTTGAACCACAACATATGGACCAACGTGGCATGTCTATTATTATCGGCGGATTTCTTTATTATCTGGTTTATCTGTCTGACGTCAAATTGGTCGATAATTATCGGCCACCGATATTATCGTGCATCCTTAATGTTTACCCTTATGATTTACAGTATGTGCCCTGCATAAAATGCAAAATGTCCGATCTCGATCCAGCCGAGAGATCGGTGGAAAGCCTAAAGTCGGCCATTGATTCATTGAAGAAAATATTTGTGGCTCATGGAGATTGTATTTAAATGTTGCCGCTCTAATAGTTAATACTTGGTTTCTAATGATTAGCAAACATCTGTTTGATTCCAATAAAGAAACGTTAGAGCTCTAAATAAGGTGACAAGGACAAGAAAGTCGCATCCTACTTTTTCACATGTGCTGTGTGTCAGGAGCAAATTCCATCAAGGTGATTTCCAACCTCCACTCAAGCTTAAAACGCAGTATCGGAGACCTGCACTTTAAAATCAACTTTATGATCTGTTCTCCATCAAACAGACCGGGTCATTGCGTTTTTGGCCGCGGTGTTTGCTGATCGTGAGGAGAAGGCCGATGAGGTCGTTGTGTCAATCACAAAGACGCTGTTCATGGCAAGCAGGTGGCTGCGGGGGGTGGCGGCTTTGGTGTGTGCGCCGGGTCGCAATGAAAAGTCTCCTTTAGTGGTCGTCACAGAACAGGCTCTCAGATGGGGGAGGGGGGGAGGGGGACAAGGCAGGATATGACGGCATGTTTGGTTTTACATGCTGCGTAAGTGATACAGTATAAACCCACCAAGGCACATTCAACAGTCTTAACAGTATCTGGATTCATGCTGTGATGTTATAAAGGGCGTTGTACTCTTTAAAACATTGCTTTATATCAGTGGCTGTATTTAAAATAAAATAAAAATATTTGAAATAAATTGCACTCATCAAAACATATGCTACCTTTTTTTTTTAAATAATAATTTAAAAAAAAAACTTACCTAAAGAATAAAAATCGAATATGAGAACTTTAAATAGAAAAGATGAGTTGTTTTCTTTTCATATGTTAGACAAACCTGACGATTTGTATATCATTTTAAGTTTCATTATAGGCTACCATGTGGCAAGGTTTTATTCACTGTCTTAATATAAATAACTGAGATATATATATTGCTTTCAGTGTGGCTTGTAAATGTGTGGTGCAATATTTGCATATTCAAATGTTCACTTGTGAGTTCAAACGAGCACAGATTGAGTGTGAATAACAAGAGGAAATGTGATTCCGGTAAACTCTCAAAAGATGTCCGATGTGTCCTTGTGTAAGACAAGGTCGTGCAAAAACACTTTCAAGAAATAGAAAACTTGGAGTTAGTTTACATCTAATAAATTGTGTAGGAGCATGTAAAAGTTAGCAAAAGTTATTCAATCAGACAGAGCATTTTGAAATGTGTTTTCATTAAAAAAATAAATTACAAAACATGATGAAAGCCTGACAACATGATCACCAACCAATGTACAAAATTAAGAACACCTGCGTAGTAACGTAATGAGATATTACACAAGAGCTGCATATGAATAAATTACTGTGCAGATAAAGCAGGCTAACAAAAACAACAGGACATTAGACCATGAATAAATATACATTTAAACATATACTGTGTCAACATTATTAACAAGCATTTTGCAGTACAACTTTAGCTATATGCTTTCAAAGCCACACGAGTGGAGTAATGATGCAGTACTGATGCAAACATGTTGTCAAATGAAATGCAAATATTATTGAAATGCCGTCTGATTTGTTGTCCCCCTCATGTAGCAAGTTATGGTAGTCAAAATATGGAAAACGTCTTTCAATATGATGCAGTGCAGTTCTACAGTTCCAGTAAGAATAATGTAAACTAAGTTTTAAGAAATGCATGTTATATCAACGGCCCATACAGCCTTACAGATGTTGGTTATGTACTGACATTAAGGGCTTTATATTTGTAGATGAGTGCACGAGCACATCTTCCTTTTCATGCTGAGTATTCCAGTGAACCGACATCATTTTTTCACGGCCCTCGGCACACCTGACAATTTGGTGACTGAAAGTAGACTAAAACTTAGACCAGCTCGAACAGGTCTAATTTGTGGCACGGGTGGTTTACGGAAATTTTGGTGAATTTGATTAAGGTGCAGGCAGACTGGATGTCAACATATTTCATTCATAAATATGAAACTAGCATGCATCAAACTCTCTGAATCATTGTAGAAATCAATACATTTAATGCATCATCATCATCTTTATTATATTTTTTAAAACACACCCAGGGCCGCGGCACAGCTTTGTCATACACAGAAACGAACGATCGGGTTGTAAGGCGGTCTCCAAGTGCTTACTTTACAGGGGGGATCTGTGATCACCCTGACCAACTTTACATCATCCAGTCAATCTATTTCTCCAAATGTCAAAGACTGAATTTAAAAGGAATGAGTAGGGATGTAACGATAACGACAGTATCGTGATATCGCGATATTAAAACTTCCATAATATTGTCATTGTCATATCATATTAAAAGCAGCACATTGTTAAAAATAATAATAATCAGGTTGATTTCCATTTGTATTTATATTGCAGTTCTAGAAGCTTCTGGTGGCTATAGTTTTTTTTTTTAGTGCAGTTTAATTTTCACAAGGACCCTTCTATGTTTAAAATCCTTGCTAATGGTCAGATGAAGGGGAACGTAATATGCTCGTGGAGGAACTCAATGTGTCTGTGCCTCAATATTAAGTATTATTAGAGATTGTAGGTGGTTTATATGCATTGCTGTATAGTACAAAAGCACAATATATATATATTTTTTTAGTATGAACTCTTTTTTCTTTTCTTTTTTTATATCGCCAACCTCCCCACAGTATCAAGATAATTATTGCATTGTGACCTTCATATCGTGATGTTTGGATATCGTTACATACCTAGGAATGAGTGGTGTTGCTTCCATTTTCCAGGAACTAAATTGTCTGTGTTCACTCCCACAACGGTGCAAAGGAACTGCAATTTTACATGTGTTTAATCCAATATGCAATGTAGAGAACTTGATGCTGAAGAGCAATGTCATATGCATGTGACACAAGGTATCTCACCACAGCTTATGAGGAACATCATTGCCTGCACAAACCCTGAAATGGCTGCCGCTGCATAGAACACACTCAAGAGGTAACTATAATAAAGCATGTCGATGTGTCGTTGCAGAGAGACGATACTGGCCAGTGGGATATAAACAAGGAGGACGGATATTGACATGACCAATAATATCCTAAATGCTTTCAGCTTCATGAGGTCCATCTCCTCTCTCTGGCAGGGGCTGTCTCCTGGCCCAGGTTGTTTCAGCACCAGGAGAGTGGCAACACAAAGGTAAAGCTTCATCCACAAACATATCGAGACCAGAGACATCAAAGCATAGCCAGCAATTTGGGAAAATAACAATCCCAAGCAGCTGGCAAGTGACAGCAGCCAACACAGTCCAGTCAAGGCCAGATTGAACCTCACTGACTTGAACCTAAAATAGAGCAAAGGTCTTGCTACTGCAACATAGCGTTCTGCACAAATTAACACCATGAAAATAGGCTGAGTGAGACCAAAGGTCTGCAAAAACGTAGTGAGCGTCTTCATAAAACAGTCCTCGGAGTAGAAGGTAACGATGTTGGAAACGTCAGAGAGGCAGATGAGGAGCTGGGAGACAGCCTCGTTGAATTGGAACAATTTGGATGCGACCCAGTGCTTTGAAAAGAGCATGAACAGGATGTAGGCATGGACGGGCAGCCTCAACATCAGACAGACCATATTGGAGATCAGCAGTGAGAAGATACAATCATAGACGGTCAAACAAACGCAGCCTCCAACAGTGGTGGTGTTCATCCTGAGAAGGAAAACTGTCATCTTCTTAAATCAATAAAACACTAGTCTACGTATTATTCTCATTTCAATTCAAAGTAACAGATTCTAAACATGCATCAAGAAAAAAACGCCAGACCTGTTGTTGTGGGTCTCGCCTCCCTCCCGTTGACTAAATGACATCACAGATAGCACTTCTCATATAAACTTGAGTCCCTGCCACACAGTAAAGGCAATGCAAATGTCCAAGTGCATGAGAGCATCAATAGTTGCTGTGTGTGTGTGTGTATGTATATATGTATATATATATATATATATATATATTAATCACATATTAGAATTTTGATTAATTGCTTAATACAAAAAGGCTTTTTTATCAACATTTTCCCCCGCCAAATTTGAAAAGCACTGGTTATGTGTTCATTCTTTGGACATTTAATGTTATGAGGACGTCTTCGCCTTTCTTTTATCAACTGCACACGCTCATCCCCCTCTTTTTCTAATCAATTAATTACTTGCGTAATTTAAAATGAAAAAAATAAATACCCCAATATTTTGACATATTTTGATACGCAAACATTTATTAAATGCTTTAATTTAATGCATGTAATTATTTTACTATGTTCTGAAATCTGATAAAAATTGATATGCACACTGCATCTCCCTATTGTATTTACTTTTGTATACACTTTATTCAAGAATGGTGTTGTAACAAGATTGCTGTGCGATCAATATACTGTGCTGCTGTTTAGACAGAAATGTTACGAATAGGAAAAACGAGAAACGTGATAATGAAATTAAAATCCGCAAGATATGGATTTGCATATTTTTTCATTTGGGAAAATTTCAGTGGAAAACTGATAAAGTCACGAGGTGGAAATCATGGTATTTAGAAATGTTGGTTGAACAGCAATACAATGACTAGCAGACACTTTAAATAAATGACTGTAACCTTTGAGGACTTTGACGAATGTACTCTTTTCTGCTCTGTTCATCATAATGATAAAAGCCTCCAAACTTTCAAGGAAGAGGAGCACAACATTCTCTGTCTTATCTGAAGATGAAGAATCTCTTGAGATTCATGCCCCCATTGTGTTTTGTGTGATACCGAGTGGTCACATTCAACAAAGCTGTGTAATACTGCTCCAAGGACCTGGGAAATAAAGACATTATTAATTGGAGGGTTGGCAGAAATCTGTATGCAATATAAATGATCAAGGCAGTTACAATGTAGCACTTTTTAGGTGAGAATTGTTGGAACAGCATGTTTTCAAATTTCAATAATAATGAAGTTATCATGCACAGTCTGATTTTCATTTAAAACATATCCAATAATAATAATAATAATATGTACCGTATACATAGAGTGGTGGAAATCAAATAGAACAAAGTTCCCAGACTGAGCTAGTTTCAATTGTCACTAGCCTGCATTGACCTTATCATGCAGACATTAGCATTGGCCAAATTTATGGTAATCAGATTTTCAAAATTAAAGCCGGGACACTACAATTTTGCTAAGATGACTGTGCTGTTCACTTTGCGCCGGTCCCGCATTGAAACATTGGAAATATGGCACCAGAAAAGCTCACTTCGTGGGCAACCGCAGCATTAGGCTAGTAGGACTACATTTCCCATGATTCTTAAACAAGGAAGCAGGATGTAGCCTATAGTTCCAACGTGAATGTGAAAGTAAATAGGAAGGAATTCAACAGCTAAATTCCTTTTTAATTGGTTTGGCGTATGAATCGCCATGACAACTGTGTGATTGGTATACACATTGCCCAAAACGGGACACCAGGATGGGACCTGCGTAAAAATAATAATAATAATGAGATGGGGTTGGCGAAATCCGCTGGGACTCAAATCTGTCCCGGTAAAATTGCCACGTCGGGTCATCCTATCCAAACTTGATCCTTTTACAGTTGGCATGCACCTTGAATTGAATTTTGAAATGAAGTGAATGTAATTTGTCATAAAATGAAGATTTAATCTTGGACAATAACATTTTCTTCTGTAATCTCTGCCTATTACAATTAATAGATCCCATTTAAAAATGAACGATGAATCAACAATCGATGCTAAATAGTTCAGATCAGCAATCAAGCTAAGCTAAGCCTCGTGAACAATCTGCCATATTTGATCAAAAACAAATCAGCAAGTTGTACGAGGGAATGAAACTTGTGCATGAAGCCTTTCTTGATCACGTGCACGCATCTCACCGCGCAGCCTTGGCCCAGAACTGTCTCATCATCCGTGCACACAAACATCGACAGGCTTCTACCATTAATGCCGTTTTCTTGCCTATTAGGCTTCTCCTGATTTTGAAAAGAGGATTTCATGTCTGGCAATGAATTGATTGGATCTAATGCTAAGCTAGTTTTATTACATGACATTCAGTGTTTTTCCAGTTTTCCAGAAAAAAAAAATCTTTAGATGAAAACGACTATAGCAAAGAACACTAATACTTTTAACTGAGTGTCGCTAAATGTGAAAACAATTCCTTTAGACACAATTCTGCTTAAGCGGAGTGCACACATACTGACTTAGAACATCTTAACCGATTTGGAAAATGTGAGAAACCGTCTATAATATATAACAACATGCAAAGTTTTGGAAGGTGAAGATAAGAGACACAGCCTCTACAATGTTAAGATAGCTAGGTTAGCTAACCAATAGCTGGCAAAAGTATTAACTGAACATCATGCCATGTATGCATTTAATTAAGAAGACAACAAAGTGACGGATTAGACATTACAGCGCTTGCAGTCTTGAAACAATAATACCAACAATAAAATTATTATGCTTGCGCATAGACATAGAATCCGCATTGAGTTAAGTTATTAAGCGCATTCAATGTAAGTGAGGGGTCTATACGTCACCTTTTTGCCCAAAGTCAGTTGGGATGGGCTCCAGCTCACCAATGACCATCATGAGGATGAGCAATACAAAAAATGGATGGGCATTTTTACTGAGATGTGATTCCACTTGATAATACAAAGCCGTTTAAAAGAAGACACATTTCACATCTACAGGTGAAAGGAGATGATGAGATCCACAGCTGAACAGAAATAGCGATTACTTGTTATGTAGCATGTAATGCTCCAGGACAGTTTGAAAGAGGGAGAAATTTGAGCTGTTGCCCGAAGAGACGCTCGTTTGGGCATCCATTAATATGTTCCTCAGGTTCTTTTAATCGTTACATCCACGGGGTTTCTGGAGGCAAGAAACCAGGCGAGGACTCGACACTCCAGGCAAGACAACAAGCTGAAAGTGCTGCAATTAAGATGAATCCCATTAGATAAGGATGTGTTCCACTTTTCAGACAGAAATCCTGATAATTGGCGTGAATAAACGATCCCTGTGCTATTATTTTTGCCGAATCACTTTTGTACATTTTTTGTTTGGTTTTGACAGATGTTTGTGGAAATTCTTTGGTCGCAAATCATTCACACCTGCCTCACAAGTCGAATGGTCTTGCGTTTGAATTGGAGCTTTGGTCATTTTATGTGAAAATTGTGTGTTCTGTATGATCTTGTTTATGTTTTCTTGGTATATCGTATTTGCCGGACTATAAGTCACACTTCATAGGTTGGCTGTTGCTGCGACTTATACTTCGGAGCGACTTATACATGAAAAAATATATTGGGGGTTATATCATTTCATAGACAGCCACAAGAGGGCACTCTAGAGTTACGCACCAATATCTTCTACTCCTTAACAATTAAATATTTAAACGGTAAACGTTCGCTTACAAAGACAACTTTGACTGAACACAAATGCCCCCCAAAAGAAAATCATATTATACAGACTACAAGCTGCAAGTAGTGAACCTTCATTTGTGTTAGCATACCTTGCACCTATTCTGCCTGTTCTCTATTCATTTATTAATGTTATGATTTGCCCTCCAAGATGATGTAATGTGTGTTTTTGGTCAAATAGTTTGTAAAGCAAATTACCCGCAAAAAAATGCGTCATATACGACTTACAGTATGTAGGTTTTTTTTCTACTTAATTTTGCATTTTTGGCCTAGTGAGACTAAGGCCCCGTCCACACGAAAGCCAGTCTCAATGTATCCTCACAAGTTTCTTACCATTTAGGCCATTCGTCCACACGATGGCGCGGTTTCGGAGGTTGAAACCGATCACTTTTGAAACCGGGCTCCAGAGTGGAAAGATTTCAAAGCGTGCCCCGTACGCGTCCGTCTGGACACCATATGCAGGATACTCCTCTAGTGGTGACGTAATGCGCGCGAACCGTCAGTTTGTCAACAACGGCGGATAGTCTTGTCGTAGTCGTTTTGCGCAGCCTCCTTAGCTTGCTTATGCTTTTGCAGCAAAATATTTTGTTTCACCATTGTCACTTTTCCTGTGTTCATCTTTTCCCATGTTGTTTGGATACATGCAAAGCCATCTTTGTTCTGTAGATTGCAATAAAGTTAGAAAAAAAAGTATTCATTTTCTTCGCTGATTCTTCTACGCTTTCCGTTAACTCCCTGTGGCTGCGCTACAGCGCCACTCCAGACTCGGCATATACATTACAGCCGTTAAACGCCCTCAGCGTCTTCTTTTGGACACACGCAAGTCTTAAAATGCTTTTGTGTGTACGAGATTTGTTTGAGGAACGAAGCCGGCTTTGCTTCCGTCTGGATTGTGCCTTAGACTCTGCAGTGACTTAGAGTCCGGAAAATATGGTACTCTGGCTTATTCGTGAAAGACTCTTGATCACTGATTCTCAACTGGTGAGTCTGTACCCAAAAGTGGCTCACAGAGCCATATTGGGTGGGTCGCAGACAGCCAGGTAGTAAAAATGTGCAGGTGTACCTCAGAACACAACAGTGCAGACAGATAACATTTCACTGTTACAGATGTGTATGTAAAGAATACATTTTGTACTTGTCATGTTCATCATAAGTTTCTTAATACGGTGCTCTCAACAACACTTTGAACACGTATGTTTTTAAAGGTTATTTTTGAACAGTATGTTTTTTGAATCGTCTCTTAAAATAGGTGGTGACTTCACTTCAATAGGAAAATGGGGGTCCCCGTGTACTAATGCTCTTTCTAGATTGTCTATATGCGTTCATGATTGGTTTGTCTGTATCTAGACAAATAAAACCATTATTTTCCAAAAAGTCATTAATTAAAAGAAAGAGCAAAGCTTGACCAACTCATCTCAAAATAATATATTTTATACTATTTATAGTGCTTTGCTGTTTGCACAAATACTTCAAACATTCTCATGAGAACAGGCTCCTCAATGTTAAAATGTTCTCTTTTAAAAATGATTGTTCAGCTTCATCAACTAAAAAAAAACAGACAGTGAAAAGTATTGCCCCTCTTCCATCACTTCTCCGATATCGCCTTTTGCATCTGGGCTTCCTCGCGTCGTCATTATTTTTTCTTTTTACTTCCACTTAAGGCTTGATGTCAAACGTATTTGTGGATTTTTACAAAAAGCGAGTGTGACACGCTTTGATATGCAGGAGCTGTCAGCTAGCAAATTTACTGGTTCTTCACTTTTTATATATAGATGAAGCGCAAGGAACACACAAGTCAAACACAACATATTTGACGACGGTGACACACCCACTCATATGTAAACAAACTGGTGTCAATGTTCCACAACGGTGAAGGGAAAGTGAGTGATTTGTTAATTTCTTCAGAGGAATGCTAGCGGGAGAGCAAGCGAAAGGCGAGAAAGATGAGAAAGATGAGAAAGATGTCATCCCTCCTCTGCTGGCGATGGGATATAAATAGGAAGTAGGTTCTCTTAAAAGTGCAGATGAAACGCGCTTTGTTTGCGCACGTCGCTGCTCTAATGCAGCTTTGAATTCTGCAGCGAGCACAAGAAGTTCCTTCACGCCTCCCTCAACCCCAAAATAAGAAACCTCCTCTGAAAACTCTGACCTAATATTTGACAGCCAATCAAGACATGCGGGACCAAAGCGAAGATTCACGGGAAAGATGATCTCATTTTGAAATTTGGAGTGTGAGAGTTTACTTATAATAGGGTTTTCCCCTCATTTTGTCATCATGAAATACCACCAACATTATTACCAGGGAATTATATAGAGTTTGTCACCCGTCGTTTGGGCCTGTAGAGGTTTTTTTTTGTACGTAGGTTGCAATTGTCTTCTTCAGGGATTATTTCTCAAAAAATACTACGTTTAAATCTTATACTCATCACACTTAAATTGCAAAGTCGCAGAGGTAAAAGTTAGTCGGACCATATCATCATCATCATCAATCAATTCTAGGACCTCCCATTGGTCCATATTTCAAAACATCTTATTCCATGAGAATCAAATGAAATAGAATCAAACTTCTGGGTCAAATTCATGCCTCTGGACAGTTTAGAGTCTCCAATTAACCCAAAATACATGTTTTTGGAATTTGGGCAAGAAGGGAGGAAAAAACACAGAAGGGCTCGAGCCGAGGTCTGAACTAAGGACCTCTAGACCAGGGATGTCCAAACGTTTTCATTCAAAGGCCACATCCAGAAAAATTGAAGGACAAAAGGGTCACTTTGAGACTCTTCTCCTTTAGTTAATTTAACATGCTACAAATAATCCAGAGAAAAATGTACCGGTATGCCAATATATTAGGGGTGTAAAAAAACCACACACAAAAAAACCCAGTTATAACCGAAACCCTTTTTTTCTTTCTTTAAAGACGTGAATCAAACCAAATCAAATTGTTCTACTTTTAAATCAATAAAGATATTTATCGAATCATCTTTTATTAAAGATATCATCTTAGATGGAACTGGCACATTTGCAGTACTGCTGACAAGTTCATTAAAATGTACGTAAAATAACAAAAAAATGATACAGAATCAAATGCTAACCCCACCGACACGAACCGAATCAAATCGTTCCACTTACAAATCAAACCGTGCTTGAATCGTTTTGCACCTCGCATATTGAAAACTGCATCGAAACGTCTTACAGTATATATTAGAATTTTTTTAACATAGTAAAACATAATGGCCCAGTTAACTTTAAATATCCATAATCAGTGTAGGGTGCAGTATTTCCAAACTGTCCCTATTAAAAACTATTTATGAACCGTACAGACAATGGATTGAGTTACATGCGTTATAGTAATAACAATTATCACACAATACACGTTCGCTGAAGTGACGTCAATTGTATTTACTTATTGTAAAATGTCAACACATCATTTACTCGCAATGCTTTTTATTTCATAACATAATTTAATAATCGCTCCAAATACGCATCCTGACTGAAACAAATCATTTCCTCATTTGCTCAAAGTAGCTGCATGATTGACGCTTGCCAAGGCAAAGTGTGTTATTTATATGTGGTGCTCTAAATAGAGGAGGACCCCTTTGAAAAGAGGAAGTTGCGGGACATAATGAGGTATTATATTCATGAGTTCGGCTCTATAAGCGTTTTATTATCATCTTGTGAGCTAATCAACATCATCCAGTGTACACAGTCTTTGTTCTCTGCGTAATGCATTCTGATGGGTTCAAAGGCCCGGGAAACATGGAATGAGAACGTGAGACGAGCGAGGAAATGTGTGTACGTGTGTGTGTTTGTGTCTTAGAGCGACTTCATGTGTCAGGAGACCAATTACATCTCCAAGTTGCTCTTCAAATGAGGCACAGCGAATCACTGCCCTTCCCTGATTTAGCTTCCGCGAGAATGAAAACAAACCTCGGCGGTGTGCATGCCAGCGCAGCACATATACCACAAAACAGCTTTTTCCCCCCTGCGCAATAAGTCAGGGGCTCATTTTGGCGGACTGTGTGTGCTGTTATATAAGCTGTTTTTTTTTTTTCTTGCAAAGGCAACTGTTTTGCTTAACAGGTGAGGATGTAACAAAAATATTGATTTGGGACAAACAAATAGCTGCCAACTCACTGACTGGACGAAACCTGCAGATAAACAGAATAAAAATACCAATATTGATTGGCAAAAATAAATAGCCACCAACTGACTGACGTTGGTGTGTGTAAACAACATGACATGAAAACCCGAAGTGGAGGGAAATGTAGTGTAACATTCATGTGTCTTTATACAGAGCGAATGCCACAGAAGTTGCGCAAAGTCTTGCAAGACTTGTCAGCAGACCTTGTAAAGTTGTGAGATTTCAGTTTAATGAGCATTTTTAACTAAATACAAATATTTTACCTTTTCTTTGTCTTGTTCTATTTTATTATTATTTTTACATATTTACCCTAAAGAAAGGTAATTAAACTTACTATATATCTGTCCTGGCTGTTCAGTACTTAAGTGGGCAAAGTCACAACATTATTGCATGCAGTATCCTCGAGCGCCTCTAGGGGCACCATATAGCTTTTTGGATGATTTTTCTAAGGACAACTGACGGAAAAAACCTCTTTAAGTCAATCATTAGTTAGAAGGATGCTACACCAACCCGGTCTTCATCCCCACACGTTGGATACTAACCAGACTCCTCGGTCTTCTTTGGAGATGACTATATCGTCTTCGTGGAATTGCAAATCTGAAAAAATGGGTGATCGTCACCAGAGAAAACTCCCACATGCATGGGGGAAACATAAAAAGTCTATACAGAGGGCCAGAGCTGAGTTGTGAACTGTGAGGTACTTTTTTACAACTCCAAAACAATATAACATTTCAATTGGCAAAAAAAGTATTCCAATTCCAAATGAATCTGAGGCCAGCCAGATTAATTCGACCTTTTATGCTTCCACTTTATTTAGATTTACCAACTAATCTTCGAGTCAATTTCCATGCAGTTGACAGCAACTTCACTGTAAGTAATCTTTAAGAAGCTTTCTTTTTTAAATCGCATACAACTCGTATAAATATACATGTTTCCAGTAATCCAACATTACATGCATCCATTAATCCTTGCTAGTGTGTTTATCTTCTCCTCCTCCTCCGCTAAGGGACTCAGGACGGGGCTCCCACTTGCAGGTAAACCCCATTCCTGCACCTCGGCCATGGCCACTAATCCCGCATCCAGATACAGATTAGGAATGTAGAAGGAAATGGAAAGAGAGAAAGAGGAGTTGGCAGACTTTTTGTGTTTGTTTTTATTTTGTTTGGACCTGGTTATATGACACTTCATAAAACAGGGAGCCTTCCGTCAGCAGGTGATAACTCAGGTGGTCATAACTCTACTCTAAGTACATTTGTGGTGGGTCGCCCGTAATAAAAGTAAGTCAGATGTTTGGAAAATGGACCAAAGGTGGACTAAAATGGTACTTATGTGTGTGGCAAACAAGAGTGGTCTTTGAGGTAAATGGGATGAAAAATTACAACCGCTCTGATAAAGAGTGTTGTTGACTGCTCAGCCATTTTCTTCAAAATCAATATTTGCCCTCATGTTCAGCAACAATCATTGAAAGTTTACAACATAGTGGAGAAGACAAGAAATTACTAAAATCACCTGCCAAGATTGCAAAATATGCCCGTCAGACTTTGACTTGACATGCAAGGCCATATTGTTTCCCTCCTTATTATCTGCTTAGTCACTGCCCCACTAGTCTCAAATTGTATAGAACTGTAACATTAAAAAAGAAAACACATTCTGCATTCTTAATTAGATCTTAGATAATTAGTCTTGGGGTATGATTGGGGTGCGGGAGCTCCTGGGTTTTTATCCCCCAAAATGTCTTTGGCTCATTAACTCATTCACTGCCATTGACGGCTATAGACGTCAAAAATTCGTTTAACTTTTTTTCCCCACTTTTGTTAATAAAAGTATGAAAGCCTATGATTTTTTTAATTGTGCATTTAGAACATATATAAAATGTGTGATTATTCGTGAGTTAACTAGTGAAGTCATGCGATTAATTACAATTAAAAAAATTAATTGCCTGACGCCCCTAATTTCTTTTCTCTTTATTTTTAATCGCGTCAGGCGGTTATTCTTTATTAAGTGTAATTAATTGCATGACTTCAATAGTTAACTCACGATTAATCAAAAATGTTATATCTGTTCTAAATATACCCCCAAAATGTTCTAGGTTTTCATACTCTTGTTAACAAAAGTGGGGAAAAAAACGTTAAACTAGGAGACATAGTTCAAATGAATTTTTGACGTCTATAGCTGTCAATGGCAGTGAATGAGTTCAAGTGGAAGTCAACCTTAAACTTTTCTTGACAATAATATGTTATATGTGACCTCACTAGTCTAAACATGACATTCTAATTAATATTGCATTTTTGGAATATGAGTTATGAAGCAAAATCCGTCCGTTTTTATCAATCTCACTTGCTGTCGATGAAGATGACATCTGTGTTGCTCAGGCAACAACCAATCAGAGCTCACCTGTTTTCTGAAGCTGCGCTGTTATTGGTTGTTACCGGAGACATTGAGCAAACATTGCTGTCATCCAGTTGACAGCAAGTGGCAAAATGGCCGCCCCATGAGATGGATAAAAACGGTCAGATTTTGCTGCTTAACTCATATTCCACTAACGCAATATTAACTAAATATCATATTTAGACTTGTGGGGTTCCATAAAACATATTGTAAAAAACAAAAAAGGACTGGCGAAGCAGACCATGAGCAAAATAAGTGGTGCCAACACTGGACCTAAATGATGGCAGGTTTGAAAAGGTAATCAGGGGAAGCAGGAGCTCCTAATGGTGGCCAGAGGAAGTGCAGGGTGAGCATCAAGGCCAGACGTAATGTCAGCGAAACGGAATGGGTTCTTGCTTGGTTCACGCTTGCTTGCCTCATGTGCCGGGTCCTCTCATCTTATTTGCTACAGAATGCCAATGGTGTTCTTGCTTCTGTTGAGTGGCCTAATCTGAGGTCAATCCCACATTAACTGCACTTCCTTACTGCTGGGATATATTTTCTAATGATGATAATATGCATGTTTTGACTCACATATTGCCGCCAGATCTACGGAGGTACTTCAACGCTATGGAATCATCTTGCAGCTTGGCACTGATTTGCCCTTTGAAGGTAAATATTGCCGCACACTTTTTGTTTGCCATCATTTTTGGGCTACACCTCTAGTGATAGCCAAGCTAGCTTTCCCGATTATCTGTTTGCGAATCTGGGAAGAGAGCCCAGGGTTTCATGGCCATGGCAGGAACAGCAGAAGAGAAAGACAGCAGCACATTGTTTATTTGTCCTGCCAGTACTTTTTCTGCTCTATGCTATGAGGCGGGAGAGCGTCCACCTGCTCCCATGGTGGCTCTGATGTGCTTGCATCGGCTGCAAAATGTTGCTTTGGAAAACAAGATGGAGGGGAAAAAAAACCTTTTCCGCATCCCAGGGGTGTGATTGTGAAGACACAGAGCGCATAGCAAATGAAAGGGATCCAATGATATGTTGTCTATGGATTCAGCAGGACAATGGCTCTCTCCTTCTGGTACATCCCGAGCTTCATGAAATCAAACCACAGGAGTCTCCTGTTTGTAAATGAGTACTGCAAGTTTGAAGGTTCTAATGCAGCTAAATCCAATATCTGCTCGGGTTCATCATTGTGGTTTAGCAGCAAGTATGTGGCCTGCAGGGGTGATATGAAATCAGAAAGAAGATGCTAAGTCATCGAACCTCTCGGCATCCGAACAGGTAGTAAAGGATGTATATGTGCTTGGAACTTCACATTGGTTGGGTTCATTGACACGTTCCCCTAACAGATGTATTTTCATTTATTATGTTGGCGAACAAGTCCGCTGTTTGTCTAGCAGCAACGCTAATAATGCTCCAGCTGTCTACAACCACAATGCATCCATATAATTAACTGTACTAAAAGAGCATCTATCCAGCCATCTATCCTGCTAATCCACTGTTCCAATTAGGGGTGTTAGAAAAAATCGATTTGGCAATATATTGCGATATTACAGCGCGCAATTCTCGAATCGATTCGATATGCGGCCAAATCGATTTTTAAACATACATTTTTTTATGGGAATATTCAACAAAACGTCTTACTTTCTAGGGTTAGGATTCACACATTAAGCATGGAAGAATGTTATATTAATGGAACATTAAGCCTTAATATTTTATTTCATTGCTGTTCATGAAACAGACTGCAACCTGTAAAGTGGCTCAGTTATAAGCCTGAATTTTCAGATAAATACATACAGTCTCATACAAATCTTACAGTGTACATGTACACGTTTACTGATTAGTATTTTCTAAATTTGAGTTAAAAAAAAATCGCAATCATCAGTTTATAGATTCGCATCGGGGTAGTCTCTCTTTTAAAAAAAATAAAAAATAAAAATGTTGTGGGAAATGTCACTAAATGTAGCAAAAACGTCTATAAATTGGCAATTCCTCCAGACACAGATCGTAGCTCTTTCGGAAGACGGATTGTGCCAAATTCTATCTTGTCGTTTCGTGTTATTACGTGCTATCTTGATTGACAGACCCTTTGATTGACAGCTATTGGAAGCTGGCTATGCCCTTTATCTCGCGCCGATCTCGTCTCGGTCCCGTGCCGCCACTTTGCAACAAAATATGCCGCGAGAAAGCTCAGCTTGCTTTGGGTCTGACACTGATGACCACAGCATTAGGATAGTAGGACTACATTTCCCGTGAATCTAATTTCTGAATAGATGCAGATGACAAAGAGAAATGTGAATGTCAACATAAATAGGAAGGAATTTAACAGTTCAATTTTTTCTTAATGGGTTTATCGTATGAATCACTAAGACAACTCTGCGATTTACGACGGCGTATTAGGGCCATGTATAAATATATTTCATTTATATATAGGGAGGGGCAATATTCAGAGAAAAAAAGTTTATAAAGTGGCAAATTTGCGAGTTTATAAAGTGGCAGATTTGCGTGGAAAAAAAACTACGAGAAATACACATAATCATGTGAGGATTCGTAGCGATTGACAAACACATGGCAAAAAAACCCCAACAACAACAACAAAAACGGGACACCAGAACGGGACCTGCGTAACATTGGGACAAAACAAAATCCGTCGGGACTCAGAACCTAAGGCTCAAAACGGGACTGTCCCGGGTCACCTTAATCTAGCTCTCCATTTTAAATACCGCTTATCTTGTTCAGGGTTGCCGTCAATTTGGGAGGATCCCAGTTGACCTCCATCAGTACATGACTGGCACAAAAAGAAAAAGAAAATGGGCCCTGGCATTTTGACTTATGCCCACCGGCCCGTTTCAACTGCTGACCATACCTGTCTAACACATTGTTCTGCCACTGATATGTTGGTTAAATGGACTCTTGGGGTAAAATGGAGGAAATCAATAATTAAAAAAGCACTGCATCGGCCCCAAAAGACTCCGGCCCACCGGGCATCTGCCCTGTACGCCAGATAGCCAGTCCAGCCCCGACCTCTATGATGTAATGGTTTGTGACGATACGAGCCAGAAAGTATTCAGTTCCTCTCGTTATTATCATTTGGATTATTTCCAGCTTCATTCAAATATGAAGCCGCTGTTCTGTTGCTGCAGCGCTTGAATTGGACACCATTAGATTGTATGATGTGCAGGTGTGCCTGAATAAGGAACCAGTGAGTGAATAAAACACCACTTGAAAGCAACGTGACAAATCTGCATACTAAAAGCAAAAACAAAGCAGAGGACCAGCTGACTCTAGAGGCCCTGAGGCTCTCTGACCTATTTTTGCCCTGGAGTTGCTGCTTCATCATAAGCAGACACGTCCCACTGCACCTGGATGATGCATGACTATGTGCGTGATCATATAGTTGTATGTAAAGATGCTTTGTGCGCGTTGACGACGACCCCCTCCCCCAAACCTCTTCCTTTTTTGATGATGCGAATCCACACTCAACCCATTCTCGTCTCTCATCATCATCCTTCTACGCTCTCGTGCCCAGTGCCGAGTGTTGCTGCATGTGCGTTCACAGAGGGCCTGTGCGCACATGCGTACCCTCGCGCAAACCCACACGCACGCCCACACAGATCCTGTTACACTAAATGTGTTCGCAGCCAGCTCAACCTGATTCAAAGAGCCAATGAGAAAAGTCTAATGATTGATGATCAGGCCGCAATATTCGCATCCGCAGCAGAAATGGCCCAAACAGGTTATCTGGGACCTGCAGGCACTGAGCTGCTTTTCACATGGTGGTGAAGGAGTACTCGGGACCATTAGCCCCTCCCCTACCTCACACACACACACATTGGCCTGAGCTAAATATTCAGAATTTCCCATGAGTGCCCAAAAAAAAAAAACCTCTTGTGCGCCGCCTCCTTCTCTTGTGTACTTTCCGACTACTTTGTGCTGAGGAGGCAAGCAGGTAAGCAGACACATCAGCATCAGAGGGGCAAAGGTGTTGTTAGTTTGATGAGCAGTAAAGCTGTCTACAGTTGCTATGAGGAGCATTTCGCCTCTCAGCATTCTCCTTTCTGCTTGACACCAGTGTGAACTGAGATGTCACATCGTCCAAGTCTGATTGGAGCTAAGGAACATGTCGCACAAAAGCTCAAAGCCGCAGGACTTTGTTTGTTGATGTACGCATGAAAGTGTTGCTTTTCTAAACCATCCGTTGGAGTCTTTCCCACTGACGTAAGCCTGAGAGGAGTATTCTACCAAGAGGAGGTGATGTAATGGTTTGTGAAGGTACAAGTCAGACTCTTTATTTTCGCTCCTTTCTCCTCCCCACTTTTCTCCCTTGTTGCTGCTTCACTCTCACTTCCTCCTTTGTCATCTCAGCTTCTCTTTTTGTCTTTGGCAGGCTTCAAATCCTCTGGGAGCATTGCAATGAAACTCAACAGCGCCTTTACATGGCCAGAAAGGGAACTGCACTTCACTCTTCAATCATCTTATGTTGAAAATCATTGAATGTGTGTGACCAATACAAGGCAAGATTTTCCAGGTGGCTGAAAATTAAAGGGCTAACGCTGACCTGATTTAAAAACAAGGACAAAAACTTGATGTATTTGGTGTTGCGTCCAGGGGTGTAGTGGTCCCTGGAGAAGTGGGTATCATCTCAATTTTCACAAGTTTCAAAAAAATTATAATAATTTTAAGTCCATAAAAACATTCTCTTTAGGAAACTGTAACATGCATGTAAGAAATAAAAATCAGTCATTTGAACCCACAATAATAAAATTATCATGACTTGTTAAAAACAGGTTTGTAGTTAACACAAGCAGCCTGAAATAATTATGCAAACACACATTATAAATAATATGAAAACAATAAAAAAAATATTTAGTTAACAATGAACAAAAAAATAGTGGAAAACAGTCTGGTCTTGTGTTTTTAACTTACTTTAAAATCAAGGGCAAGCCAGGGTTATTATAGTTTTGTAATTTTCTTTTTAGTTTTAATTTTGTTTTGTTTTTTGTTTTTTGTTTTTTAATCTTAGTTAGTTTTAATTAGTTTTCAGGGTGTTTCTGTTAGTTTTTATTATTGTATTAGTTTTTTAAAAAAATGCTTGGTTTTAGTTAGTTTCAGTATTAGTTTTAGTTTTTTAAATGTGTATTACTTGTGCGCAATATTTAATAAACACTAGGGTAAAATGAAAAAAGTAACACATTGCTTACCTAGCATTGCATTTCGGCTGAGTTTAATTAAAAAGCAGGCAAGCCGAGCCATTGGAGCCAAAAGTCAAGCAGGCAAATTTGTGGCCTATGAACGACATCATCTGAAGGTGCTTTTCTATTGGCTGCTGCTAGATGATGTCACTTCTGTGTGACACTTTCAAACATCCTTATTCCGGTTAAATAAATATATTTAAAATCACATTTAATATCATCCCAAAAGGCTCATGTATTAAATTCATTACCAAAGACTAAAATGAAGGACATTCTTGCTGTAATTATAGTTAGTTTTCGTTCATTTTGTAAACAGAAAACGTAGTTTCAGTTAGTCTTCTTGTTTCTTTTTTAAAGCATTTTCGTTTTATTTTATTTAGTTAACGAAAATGTTTTATGAATTTTAGTTTTAGCTTTTTCGTTAACTAAAATAACCTTGGTAACAGCCTAGCTACTGTTGTGGAGTTGATCTTTTCCTCCGCGTGTTTGTTTTCTTTCGGGTAGTGAGAATGTTGGTTATCTGAATACAGGCTGGAGATCGATGAACAGTTCCTTCAAAGCTTTTATTTCTACAGAATATTCCGGGCACAAGTGATTTACAGGCAATGGCTGTAGCTTCTCACAAGTGAGAAGATTACAGAGGACTTACAACATTCTTATACTATCTTGAAGAGCGGTACCACACAGTTTCCAGTAAACAGCTCACAAAGTTAACCGGACCTACACGATAACATTCAAGGACACTATTTAGACACCGAACAAAGCCCATTTGAGGAATAGAGGAGGTTATTCAGTCATGACTGCACCTGGCAGAAATTGCGATAACACTCACAAGGATACATCCGCAGAACAAAACTCTACTGAGGAAATGAGGAAATTAAAACAGTTATGACTAAATCTAGGCAGAAGATACATTTCACGACTATAAAACTAAACTAGAGAATTTAGTTAGTGTAAAACCGTAAGCCAATCTAATCAGCGAAGGCAGGGAGTACCAGCCAATTAGAGGCAGAGGAGAGTCGGCCACTGCTCAACGGTGCGCATCAGGGGGGGATTTAGGAGTGGGTATACGCAATAATGACTGAAAAAGAAGTGGGTATACTCCGTATACCCGCGTATACCCTGGACTACACCACTGGTTGCATCACCAGATACAGTTAATACAGTAGCCTCTTCTAAAGAGACAGACTGGGAACTAAACCCTTGTCGTTGGGCTTGTGGAACAATGTTTGGAAAAACACAGTGGCTAGCAATAGCATGCTAGCAAACATCATTTCTACAGCACTCTGTCAATTTCACAGATTGAAGGAGCTCATCTGTGCCTTTAATCTAAGCAACAGAACATTCAGTTAGCTAATCATCTATATATGATTCATTATATGTCTGATTTTGAATGAACTTAACTGTAGAAATGTAAACTACGACCGGCTTTCCATCTGTCTCAGTAACATTTATTTTTCTGAAGGACACATCACACATTCAAACTCTAGCAGTATATGTTGTTGTACACAGAAAATTGCTGGACTGTCTTCTGGTACAGTCTTCTAAAGGGACTGACTGGGAACCAAACCATCAATGGTTTTCTTGGACACATTTTCACACAGGCACAGTATGTATATAATGTTTGGTTAGGTTGGCTTTAAACAGTCGTTTTCACGAGACCTGCATTCGAGGAAAGTGGGAAGTCGGATATATCTCACTTGGATTCTCCCAGTTCTTACCTCAAAGTTTTTGAGGCAAATGTAAACAGCAAAGATGGCTGAATGTGATAAATTGTTGTTCTGGTTAACGCAGTCATTCTAAATCACGTTGCGTTACGTGAGTCTCTTCACCAATACATAAATATACATAAATATTTGTTTAAATTCTTATAAATTATTTGTTGCCATTCATGGCCTCTCCTTGGGGCTTGCCATTGTCAAGTGACGACAGATTTAAGACGGTCAGTGAAGTCGTGGTCCTTTTTTTCCCCGACTTGGCAACTCTGATGTACTAGTTCAAAGGGACGTTCCCGTGGACACTTCCTGGTATGAAGTCGGAAATGTCCAGCTTCCCACTTTCCTCAAATGCAGTATAAACCAAGCAACTGATCAACAGTACTTCACCACTGTGAGGGTTTTATACAGGATGTTGTCAAAGATGGCCACTGAGATTAGAGTGTCACAGGATATCATCAGCAGGTGCAACACAGCTAAAAGAGACTGGAAGAGTCACACAAAGGAATAGGGCATTTCCTTATATATTTTTTTAAACATCAACACCTGTGAGGACTTTTGTTGTTGAGTTCCCTGTTAGAGAATAGCAAGGACTGAAACAGTTGGACAATGGAAGATCAAATTAATTTCACCTCTAAAAATGAATAAATAATAATAATAATAATAATAATAATAATAATGAAAATAATGATGATAATACATTTCATTTGTAATGCACTCAAAATACTAAAATCATTGTAGGCACATTTGGACATTTCGCCAAAGGCCTAATAACATGTTGTGAGTGGAGTATGCTGTACAAAAAGGACCATGAGAAGCCTTACAGATTGACTTCTAGCGGGCCAATTGGACTATCCAAAAGCTGACTGATACCCTGATCCAATTTTAAGAGGCGATCCCCAAGGACGCAATCCGTCACATCAAAAGCATGCCCGGACATTGTGAGGATTGCGTACAGCAAATACGTGGAGGCCATGCATACCAGTGAGTAAATGAGCATGTCATCTAATTTTTGTGGTTGAGAAAGCAGCTTAACAGCTAGCCAACCTTCTTCCCTACGACTGTAGATTGAATGTGTGACGTGTCGCTCAAAAAGAAAATGTTGTTGTCATAGATGGACAGCTGGCCGTACATTTGTTATTAAGTTTATTCAAAATCAGACATATATGTAATCATATAGTTACATATATGGCATATAGTTGACTGCGATAAATGACACAGATGGGCTCTTTTGACTGTGAAATGGACAGCTTGCTGTACGGATGATGTTAGCCAGCAGGCTAGGCATTATGTTTTGTTCATTTACTTAAATACCCATTTTCGCTGAACCACGACAAGTATTGGTCCATTCATAGATCAAATATCTGTTGGGAATTTTGCCATTCAGCTCCTTATTAGAGAACTGTAAATTGTACAAAAAGTGAGTTGGTGCATTCAAAACTTTAGAGAAGGTCAAATCCAAGTTCACCTTGGAATTTTATAGTGTATTTTAGGTTTCACCCGAAAGCCGAATAGCCCTAACTTTTGGTGAGTAGTTGCCGTATCTTTGCATCTTGTCCACACTCTTGACATTGAGCTGTGTGGGAGAGATACAGATTCTGCATGCTGCTCGTATGACGAGCTTACTCTGAAAAAGTTCATAGCACAAGTATAATTGACAAGGACGTAGACTATGGTGATTGTTTTCTTGAAGTTCCATCTTTTTTTTTTTCTTTCGCCAAGATACTTTTAAGACAATCCATGTCACATGAAAAATATATTATGCTTCCCCACTAAGGAGTTCTAAACTAGTGCTCCTCCTCTTCCTTTCCTCCCATGTTCTCGAGCTTCAAGTACGATCAGCACCGTCTGCACCTGAGAGACAACATAAACTACAAGACAAACCTTGAAACTCCTCTCCTGTATATGCCCATTTCTTTGAGATGTTAAAAAAAAACCCACGTCATCCTTTGATGACTCTTCTTGACACTTCCGACACTGCCGAATATATATATACATACTCACCATACATGCACATACATGCCCACATTACTGTGTGAAAGCCCACAACATAAATATCCCATCACCAGACACATCAAATGCACAGAGAATGAAATATTGATAACATTGAAACATTTATGTAATCCGCTAGGGTGCCTTTATATAATTGTTCTATTTACAAGGCGAGGCATGGAGGTATTGTTTGTCCTCTTTCTTTGCATCACATTGAAAAAGAGAATCTCTTTTGATGTAAGTTAGCAAAAAAATGTGAACACATGTGAGTGTCTTTATCGGACAAACGCGCTCGCTGTCATTGAGTTTCTCGCCAGTCAGTCACTTAAAGCACAGCTTTGCACAGTTGTTTAATTCTTCAGTTCGTCGTTCAGTGAGCTGATTTAAGTTCCTACGCTTACAGCTCTGCTTTGAGCTGCTGATCACAGAGCTTTTGCAGAAGCATAATCATGCCCAGAAATGTGAATTATTTCTAACTAATTGTAAGTTGTCAAGCCTCGCAGTGTGCGAGTGATGCACACAAGTCGGGCTACAAGTTCATGTTTTTACGGGCGAGAGAAAATGAGGGGAGGACTGAATAATTCGACCTAACTTCCACGCCTTATCAACATGCCACTTTTCCTTTGAAAAGGCTGTTCCCCACTAAGGCCGAATAAATTAGACGTCTAAATAGGAATAATAATGAGAGCATACATTATTTCTTTTGCTTGGCACTGGTGGATGTTGTTGTTTGTGTCAACAGGAAGTCTCAGATCTCCATGTATGCAAAAAAAAAAAGAAGAAAAAAAAAAGGTAACTTCACAAGTTTTAACTATGACCCACAAAGATGGCCCAGATATTTGGGGAACGTCGTGTTTAAATATTCCTGAAACTACTGACACAAAGTTGGAAAGCAAAGTACAAAAAGAAGATAAATACGTATTTCTTGTACTGTCTAATTGAAAATGCAATCATTTGTGTACTGTAAAAGCGCAGAATACAATTTTTGTAATTTATGTGGGGGGAAAAAAGTTTGGTGGTAGTGGTTTATATAATCCTAATAATAAAGCTCTGATATACAGAAACCACTGAACTTTGAAGAGGTCTCTCAATATTAATAGCGAGAGGACCATTCCATGAATTGCTGATCCCAATGACCAAGATGAGGCAATGCGTCAACACGACAACCAATTTAAAGGGGATAGCCCCCTCTGGTGGTGTGTCATTCATAATGACCTCAACCCAAAGCCATTTGGCCTCAGTGGCTTTAAACAGCAGCAACATTTTAAGTCTACAAAGTCCTTGTTCCATTTGTTCAAAAAACAAACAAACAAGCGGCCTATGGTATGATTGACCCCTGACCTTGTGGACAAGAGATTCAACTGCTAATAGTTTCTCCATAATGTGCAGTTCACGGACAATACGTTTAATATATACAGTTAAAAAGTGCGACGATGAGGTGGACTCACCGAACAAGCAGGTGCAGGCCTACTCATGAGTGCACGTGCTCATGGATCAGCAGGTCATCAGGGCACGTTGCTTTGGGGTTTACTCTACATATTGTATTCCCATTTGCGTCAACCTGCATAGAATGTTCCCTTTGATGGCGTCTATGCCGTCAGCCTGCGCACATGAAACGATCATACGTTTGAGGTCAGGCCAAGGTCAAATTTTGGTCACTGTGATTTCAAAAAGGATGTAGTTAAAGTGGTAACATTTTACACAGATCACTTACCGGTACTGTCAAATGAAGTGAATAACATCCCCCCACCCCTCCTTTTTTTTTTCTTGCCGATAAAATGATCCCAAATTGAGTGGGGGTGATAATAATTAATTTATAGCACATTATGTAACTATATGTTCTCATTCTGTAATTAAAAAGTACAACGTCAAAAAGCAGTTAAATTAAAGAGATTCAAAAGTAAAGAGCGTACAGTGCAAGAACAATATTTTGGGAAAAAATATTTTATGAGGAAAGACAAAAGCATAGTTTTTAACCTGGGTATAAACACTTTTACTATAGAGTAAGTATAGAGGGGGGGGGGGGGGATGCGTTTTAAGTAGGATTTTGGGGGGTCCGTGTTATTCACATTTGAATAACAATTGGAAACATTCAATTACATTTAAAAAATAACTATGTTGAAAAACATTTGACTTCTCTTGTATTCTCGTTCCACTCAAGATCATCACAAAAAAAAAGACATTTTATCATTTTAGATGGTACCGTTCAACACCAAGTACAAGTGTATACCATAGGTTGTAATGTTTGTATCTGTTAGTGATAACGGATTATGCTAATGCTGAATGTTGGTTACACGCCTCACTCATGTGCTCCCTTCATGGAGAACACATCTGAAATTCCAACAGTAACATGTGAAATACAGACAGCAACTCCTATGGCCTTCCTGTTACTCCCAAGGCTGCTCCTCTCATTTAATCAAAGAAACTGAAACACTGCTCTCACACACAGTTTGACTCACCTCAATGTAATTGAGAACATGTGGCGTTTAAAAAGTATAAAATTACATTTTAAAATCACCCAGTGGCTTATGAAAAAGAAATGGTTGAGAAGCAGGCACTTAGGTACTTAGGCAAGTTGTATCCCAGGAAAAAGGCCAGTACTCTCTACACTCCTTTTTTAAATCCAGATTCTTATCATTCGAAATAAAACTTCACGGTAATATTTTTTTAAGTAACTCTGTAACAAAATCTCATAAATGTGTCGAAGTTTATTTTATCAGTCATAATAGATGGCCATGATATTATACCAAAAGTTACTCTGCGATGACCTCTCCCAGTGCACACACTATTTAAGCATTCTTAAGCCTGAGCATGACCATTCGTGCGTATTGAGATATGAAGCTAATGTGTGTGAGTAATGTGTATGTGCACAATAAGCTTCATTGAGATAATCCTGTGCTCCAACCCAGTCACAAGCTCTGTATGTAGTGCTACTGCCTGGTAGCACAAAGCACAATGAGGAATTCATGTGACTGTATTAACCTTCCCCATATAATCCTGGGCAGTCACGAATGAAAGAGAACCAGAAGGTTCAGAAGTTATCAAACATATTTGGAGAGGGAATTGTAAAAAAAAAAATGAGCAGGAAAATAAATTGGATGTTTCTGATTTATATTTTTCTTAATGGCCTCAATTGTGTTTGTGTTTTAGTGTTGGCATTGATTTCAAGTAGTTGAAGTAGGATTCTGTCTTTTTTTTTTTTTTGTGCCCATTATTAATTTTTTGAATAACATCAATACCTCAAAGAAAAGAAAATCAGTGAACCACATAACAATAGAGAGCTGTGAGAAGAATGGAATAATTATGAACCAAACAGAATCTGTTAATGCGAGGGGATCCGATGTTCCATTAACATAAGCATATTGTTTTATCACACTGGTCTTTTGACATGAGAATCAATGCAGCCTTTGGATAGCAGTTCCTCCTTATTAAAATAAAATAAAAATAAATAATTATAATAATCCCCCCAAAATGTCACTTAAGACACATCACAGGGTAATGATATCCTAAACCAAAGGACAAGCGTCTCATGCTGGACAGAACCTTTACCATTTCTAGGAATTATCTCTTTTTTTTTTCCCCCCTTTACAACATCATGAGCCGTTCAGAAACAGACCTTTACATGTGCTAACTGCTTGTAAGTCTATAGTTGCATTAATTTCTGTGTTTTCTTTGATAAACTATTCTCGGAAAAAATATAACAAAATATGACGCCAGTGCAGAGGCTAAAATGTGATGATGACCATAAATTGGAAGTTAAACCTACTAGTATTGTAACGTTGGCTAGCAGCCACGTTCACATCTGACTTAACTTGCTCGGTACACAATATATGGCTAAAATAACAACATCGATAAGAAAACAAACAAACAAAAAAGTTACCTAAAGTAGAAAGATTACATTGTACAATCACAACATTGCTGTCCAAAATGTTAACTTCTCAATGATGTGAAAGCTTCTGGGATTAATCAGGGAAAAGATATTTCGGTTTATTTTGTCACATAGGGTGTGGATTTGAGGACCCAAACGCAGACACGGGTGTTGGGAAACAGAGTCTTCATATACAAAAATACAAAGTAACAACAGAAAGCCGATACCCCGATAACACTTGAATTTGAAACTCGAACTTGACAACACTTGACTGAGAAACCTTGGCTCAGAATCTCAAGCTGTGCACATGGAACACGGCTTGCATGTAAGAGGAAAGATAGGAAACCTCAACTGAGTAAAACCTCAGCAAAGAGACCTCCAACTGACTGCATGACAAAGTACAAGTAAGAGTGACCAGGCAAAATAAAGGTAACTTATACCATAGCAACTGACAACAGTCTTATCATAAGTGACATTTGCATAAGACTAGACAAACCATGAGTGGCTAACTCATCATCATCTCGCGTTATCATTGTAAAGGACAAAGTAACCCTAATGGCCTGCATAAGCATAATAACTGCATAAGGATAAGGCACCAACATGACAATATCTTTCCCTTTACTAGATGCATTTGAAAAGTTTTATATTTATATTGCACCATATAGGCCCAGGGGTGGTCAAACTCGGTCCTCGAGGGCCAGAGTACTGCAGGTTTTGGAGGTCTCCCCCTTCCAACGCAGGCTGATTCCAATCATCAGGATCTGTTATCAGCCTTATGCAGAGATTGCTGATAAGTTGGAGAAGAGAAACATCCAAAACCTGCAGGACTCCGGCCCTCGAGGACCGAGTTTGCCCACCCCTGATATAGCCACACCTGTTCAGCCCATAACCATTTGTCCTGTATCACATGTATCAATTTACTTGTCAAATATAAAAGACGCATTGGGCACACATTGGGAATTGCAGCATGGGAGAACTAACTATATTGACTGACTGACTGGCCATCCAACCATCCATCCATCCATCCATCCATCCATCCATCCATCCATCCATCCATCCATCCATCCATCCATCCATCCATCCATCCGGTAATGTAGTATTTCCCATAGTGTGATGTGTGATGAAGTTCTATTCAGTGCCCCTTTCAGAATCACGACAATCCAGAGTGTATTCCACCATGACTTTTAGATTTGATTCAACCAATCAGTTTCAGATGTTTCTGCTGAGGCAAACTCAAACATTCCTGTCAGAGCGTATGCTGTGTTCACTAAGGGAGTCTCCTTGATGCTAACCTGGATGTGAATGTAAATAATCTGCTCCTCTAAAACCCATCAGGGGATTTCTCTATGCCTCTGGCAATACAAACAGTGGCCACTGGATTTCCAAGCAGATCCCAATTAGTTACAGTAAATAGCTTTCACCGATTCCTGTTTATTCCCTCAGTAACATTGGCAAACTAAACAGGTGCATGCTTGAAATCCATGCAACATGAGCATACATAAACAGCAATGTCTCAATTTTTTTCTCACAATTTTTTTCTAACACAATGCTCAAATGTGGTGGAAATAGAGAATAGTCCAAACAAATCCCTAAGAAATGATACTTTTTCTATTATAATTCGGTGATTATGAATGTTTGCTTTTGTTGCTACACCCAGAGACTTCCACTACTTCTCCGTCAAGGCATCCCTCATTGACAAACTCACAGCCCACCTATAATTGCCCAGCAGAGTTCACTCTTTGTGTGACATGCCGCCAGGGCCTCATCACAGCCCGTGTCAGGGTCCCGAATGCATTTAACAATGAAGTGAGACTTTACAAAACTTCAAACCCGCACAACCCCATCACTAAGACACCTGTAGGTTCGAAGGCAATATTTAACATGGCGCTGCTCGTTTTTTCACCCACCCTCATTTCAGCATTACTTGCTAACATCACCCTCCCTGCCCAGACCAAATTTACTGTCCAAGCGTCAAGAGCCTACACACTCAGTACATGTATCGTGGTGGTCGGCACACACTTGACATTTACAAGGAACCGTAAGGAAGAGGGTAAAGAGTTTTTTATGAAAACAGACTGGCATTGTATTTTTTTCCTCCACAATATTGATTCCTGGAAGCCATGGAGTACTTTTTAAACGGATTATTGGTGCTGTTGTTAACAAAACACTGCACATCTGACGGTAGGTTGGCACTATGCAGCCCTGCAGCAACTTCACAAGATATGTTTATATATGTTTTATATACACTAGTCGTGTTGTTGTATAGATTACAGCATTTCCTGGTTTGCATTTAGTGCCTAAAGTCCCACTGATTGGAGATGTCCACAGCTGGTCCAAAGGACAGTAAATGGGACAGTAGTGCCAGTAAGGGCATTTGGTGTAAAAACAGAACATGGCCATAACTAGAGCTGCAAGCAGCTAAAAAGGACCATTGCGACCCTGACTACGTTGGGGCACTAGCACAAAGGACAGGCCTAATCTGTGTGCTAAATTTTGTGAGTGTTCCTCTAGGTTTATACCATCAAAAGCAGCATTGTTTTGCAACAGTGTGCAATAAAATACAAATAAAATACAAAATTTCAATAACTTCGTCTTGAACACCTTTTCACTCAAAGTTTGAAGACGATAGGATACTTTTTCTAGGAGAAGTTTGTTAAAATATGATCTCTAGAAAGGGCAAAAATGATGCCCAATTTAAAAAATAACCTCAAAATGGCAGAATTCCTGGTCGGTTTAGGGTATGACTCATAAAGACTGTTTTTGTAGGTCTTGGGCAATTACATATGCCTCCACATTTTCATATATCTGGGTGAAACTTTCAACCAGGGGTGCTTTGTTAAAAATTTACAGGGGACAATACTGAGCAGTTTCGAAAAAACAATAGGGAGAATAAGAAGGAAAACTATCAAAATTCATGTATAGAATGGTTTATGACCAATCATTACGTTTGAGATCTTGGCAAACCCTGTCGGCCACGTAAATAATCAAAAATTACAAACTGACCACAACCCAAATGCTAACCTCAACCATCAAGGGAGTGTCCCTCTGCTAGGAGCATGTGGTACTGCACCCATCCCACTAATTTCTTATGTGGAGGACACACTCAGAGGACTTTTTGACCACAACCTTTGAACCCAGTGGCGTAGACACTCAATACCATCCTCCTGTCACTGTTGGAGGAGCTGTCGCACAATACGCTCTGGGGGGGTCGTATTTGGGGCAATTGCCTATGTGGTGGTTGTAATTGGAGGCCTTGTTGATAAGAAATTATGAATGCATTAACAACATCATTGCATCCCCAATGGGCTTACCACTAAAATGTTTTCAATGTCTCCAGGCATTCCTATCTCAGTCCAGTCTTCCACAGTCACTCTTGAAGATACACACTCCTCACCCCATGAGGCAGAATGGAGTCCAGCAGAGGTTGTGCCAGTAGTCGCCCCACCAAGCCTCGAAGAGGTGCAACAAGCAGTACAAGAGGCCTCTGAGAAGGTAGAGGGTGGCACAGCTGAGGACGTCCTGAAGGAGCTTCTAGAGAGAGTGGTGGAAGCAGCTCTGGGACAAGTGGAAGGGAAACGGGATGACCTGGCAGTGGAGGAAGGGGAAGGGGGGGACGCAGTGGGGCCTGAAGATGAGACTGAAGTAAAGATGTCCGAGAAGGTGGTGGTAGGGATGGATGATGGTGGTGGAGAGGAAGAGGAAGGAGAGCGAGAGGGAGAAACAGTTGCTGATAATATGGAAGAGACCATAGTTGGTGTAGACGTAGATACCAAAGTTAGTCAGAAAGTTTCAGAGGAAACTTTGGCTACCTCAGAGGAGATGGGCAAAGATGGAGCAGTAGACAATGTAAAGGTAGAGGACAGCAACACGCACGTTGCTATGTTAGATGAAAGAGTTGGAACAGAGACAACGGCAACTGTTCAAGAGGTTGACTTTGGTGGGGAGCCAATGCAGGAGACTGGCACAGACACCGACCCAAGTCTAGTGACTGGACAAACAGGGACAGTAGGGGAGAGGGAGGAAGATGCTGTGGAAGGTGAGGTGATCACCCTGCCATCTGTTAATTCGAACATCGAGGCAACAAAACCTTTGATAGACGAGCCGGCAGTTGGCAAAGAGAACTACACACTGGACGATCCGCAAAGCCATGACGATGTGGAGCAAAGTCATGTGGAGGAAGAAGTGGAAACTATTGGAATTGAAGGTGGGGAAGTGGATTCAATGGGTAGTGAAAGTCACCAAGACACCATCGAGCAAGACTATGAAGTGTTGGTCGACGATTGGGATGAGCAACAAGCTGGAGTAGAAGAGGTTCCATCGCAGACTTCATATGACCTCAAAGAAGAACCAGGTGAGACATTGAATTCTGATTGGGATATTTTTAAGTAGAATGCAGTAAACTCCAAAATACCACGAGAAAAAAATAGAACAGTATTTATTGTGTGGTTCCAATCTGGTTGTATCCACCCGTCGAGGTTACGCTGATGCATTTACTGTAACTTACTTCAACATAAAGGATATAATATATGGCTTTTTATTTTATTTCCTTGACAAGGTATCAGTGTGTGAGATGCCAATAACAATATAGGCACTGCAAAGATGCAAACAACATGGGCAAACTTTAAGAGACCCGCAAGGCACAGTCTGCCAAGCCTTAAATGAAACACATCACTACATTATTCTACATTCCATAGGCCCACTCGACAAACCTTAAACCTTGGCCTCTGGACTTCATTTTCATTTCTGTGTCACATACCAACCCCCATTCTAGAAACAACAGTGATCTCTTCCCCAGAGCCTGACGATGATGCTGAAGTCTCCATCGAGCAGAGGCCCGAATCCCCGAGCCCAGCGTTCACCGAGGTTGCAGAGAACGTCTTCACTGACCACGGCAATGAGATCCTCTCTCCAACTGATGACCTTTTGGCCCAGCCAACTCTAGACTATTACGTGAAGGGTGTCCTGGCGATTCCCCCTCAGGCAAGTGGAGAGCTGGTTGAACATACAGCTGTGGATCCAGGTTAGGAATTACGACATTATTTTCCAATACTTTTGTTTGTCTCTTTCTATATGACAATATATGAAGTTGGTTTAACCCTAAATAAGTTTCAAGGACTGAATAATGAAAAATGACTAATGGAATAAACAGTGGGATAGCCTTGTTAGACACAACTAAAGAATGAAAAAGTCCTGAAGGTCATTCCAGTCACTCTTTCTTCCTCATTGAAGCAGATGATATTTAATGATCGAGATATTCCTGATATGCATTACACAAAGTCACTAGAAAGGCAGACTGTGCATGATAAAAATAAATTGACCTTGTGTTTTTTTTTTTATCTTATGTCTTTGAATCTATGTGTTAAGAAACAAAGGAAATGGGTCAGGATGCATGGAAGATTGGCGCCACAGTCGCTGCAGTGTTCTTGGTTTTGGAGACGGTTGTTATTGTCATCTATATATTTAAATGTCGTAACAAAACCAGGTAGGAATTTATGCCTTATTCCTTATAATGAGATGATTTAATTAGAGCTACCTCTTGGCCCAAGAAACAATATTGTCTAGTCTGACCCATGTGTATGTATTTTGAAATAACATTTCTTTAGTTTTGAATGAGAAAATAGAAAATAGCTTACATTCATATACTGGCATCAGTTATTTTTTCTGATAGCTTAAAATAATACCTCTGTATTTGAATGTTGTATTTATAAATTGATAAAAGATTAAATGTGAAATGCCCAACTTTTTAACAATATTCTGTAATTGTATGCAGCAGTCCGGCGACACAGCACTCATGTGAGGAAGGGCGTGTTGAACCGAAGGTGACCACCGGTGGCGACAGCAGCGACGACGCACTCCACGCAGGAAATGGGGACACGCAACAGTACGTTTATGTGTGTGTGTACGAACGATTCAATTCGATATGGTACGGCTCAGTTCGACACGGTTTGATGCAATGACTTTTTTGTTGTCATTTTGAACTTGTTAGTACTATAAAAGTACCATTTTCTTGAAAACATATCTCTCCAGTAAAAGATGATTCAATATGTATTTTGATATAATTCAAGTGAAACAATTTGATTTGGTTTAGTTTATGGTCCAAACCGTATTTTTTTGTTTTGTTTGTTACATAAAGAAATATTTTGGTAATACTAAATGACGGTACAGTATTTGGTCGTTTTGAGTCATTATGCTCTCTTTATTTCACTCCAAGTATGAATGGTTGTTCCAGTTCAAGGTGTACCCCGTCTACTACCCGAAGCCAGCTGGGATAGGCTCCAGCGCCCCCCCCCCCCCCCCCCCCCCCCGCCCCCCGCGACCCTTGTGAGGACAAGCGGTTAAGAAAATGGATAGATGGATGGATATTTCACTCCATTGGTTTTCCTTTGAATTTAAGCCTGGGCTTTGTTTGGGCTGACTTTTCCGTTGACTTGGATATACAGTTTGGGATGTTGCAACAAACATTAAGTTTCACTCAATGGCACATTTCTGAAGGTTATGTGGCAAATTGACTGATATCACCAATAGTGCCATGCTTCACTTTGCCAATGATATGCTTTTAGTTTATTTATGATTTGAGCCTGAGACTCAAACACCCCTAACTGCCCGCTGACGTCATCTTACCATCCGTGCACATAACTGTCCACTTACAGAGGTCCAATTATGGACCTCTCAGCTGATTCCCTTCAAACTGTTTTGTAAGGTCGTACACTCCAAAGGCTACTCAGTGTGGCGCACATGTGATGCTTTTACGTCTCGGATGAATGGGTCCAAGATATGAAAGCTTGGGGGAATGGCTGCTAGAGGAAAAGAAAAACTCGGGAAGAATGCACACACGCGCCAGTTATCAAGTCGGTCCTTGTCAAACTTTCAGGGTACAAAATTAGCAAACTAATTGTTTTATCATGACATAACAGCTTCATATCTATACACTGTATTCGATTCCTTACATTTTTTTTTTCTATCACTGACAGAATTGCAGTGACGACCCTGGCACAAAACACCAAAGGGCACAACGCGGGGCATGTGATTAGCATGTCAAACCTCCCTGACGGCGCCACAGAGACTCCGGCCAAGGCTGGACCAGGAGCAGATCCCTCACAAGTCAGGACTTCCAAGCTCTAGGGTGGTCGGATTTGTTTTTCTGTTTGAGTTTCTCATGAAGTATTTGAAGTTGTACAACAGTAATCAAACCAGTCTGAAGTCATAATTAGGCAGTTTGTACACAGTGTGTTTGAGTGAATGCATGTGAATGCATGTGAATGCTTGTGTCTGCGTGAGTGTTTGTGAAATTCTGGGGAGAGGGAGGATCATGTGTAGGAAGTATTATACGTGTAATTCAAGCTAAATGTCTGACTGTAAAAGGGAAAGAAACATTTTTCATCTTTCAAAAGCATTTCTGTTCAATTATTCTCTTAGTCCTGTACAATATAGCCACAAGGCCTGCACCAGTATAACATTTAAAACTCAGATTTATACTGTTCATAACGGTTGACATTTGTATCACCATATAAGTGTAGCGTATGATAAAAAATAAATAAAAACAATGTTTCCTGTTTGTCCTGTTTGTCAAATGGTATCATTATGAAGGCTTATATATAGGGTTTATAATGAATACTTCCACTGACATTTACACAGCGTTTACCAGAAGGCCTCATTTATCTAAACTTTTTCCCTTTGGTACTAAATATATTAATATGTAACGACTGTGTCACATGCATACTCTGGTGGGTCAAAGAGTGCAATAAGTGCATGCTTGATGTGATGGTGCAGATCCAGGAGACAGATTTCGTCAATATTCATGCAACAAAAAAAAAAAGCAACTCCATGACACTTTTCCATTCATAAATGTCAGCAGTTCACGGTATTTGTAGGAGCAGATGTCTAAAGTGTCAATGTAGCTCTATCTTGATGAAAAGTGAACGTACATTAGAACATTTATTATTTTTTAAGTAATCTATACATTGTACTGCTTTATAAATAGTTTATAACATTGTAATAAGCTTATACATACATATCATCAGCAGGGGTCACCAACCTGGTGCACGTGGGCACAAGGTAGCCCCCAAAAACCCGCATAAGTAGCCGCTTGTTCTAAAAATAGCTCATCAGTTAAATGATCATTCGAAAATGTCAAACTGGTACGTATCCCTCTTACTATCGAAAAGGTTGATGACCTCTGAATCTACACAACCTTTTATTATTGGATTCCCACTTGTTTGATCAAACATCCACAGACAAGCAGACATTATTGTTGCAAATTATTATGAAGGAGAATACGCAGTCTGCCCCAAAGTTATGATCACAAGACACACGAGCTTTTTATGGTCATTCGTGTATGTGTGCGCAGGAGAGACTAACTGAGGGGCGGGGGTTTTGGGATTGGTGAGCACTAATACTTGCTCCGATAAGGTTTAGTCATGCCCTCCATTGCTATTTAAGACAAAGGAGCAGGATGAACTAATTCTTTGGGGGCTACAGTTGGTCATAGCAAGAGGATCAAGATGCACACTTACAGGTAAGGGAATAAAATACAGAATAAAATCTAATTATAACTTATAACATGCCTGAATGTTTTCCTCTTTTTTGGGTTCTATTTTCAAAGATTGGCACATATGTGCTCGGTGCAAAAACGGCAACATCTTGATTTTTGTGCCAGGGCAAGTCTGGTTGACTGTATTTGGGAATTTGGCAGACAGTACTGCACCTTTCTGAGCATTCTGGTAGTACGAGGGAATTTTTCTATTACACGCCCCTAGCGCACCTGAGAATTCTGTGACAGAAAGTTAACAAGACTTTAGACCAGGTAAAAGCAGGTCTAAGTCGTGGCAGAGGTGTCGTTACACCATTTTGGTGAATTAGATCCAAAGCAGGCAGAGAGATTCTGTGTTCCGCTGATGTGCGGTGGATGTCATCGGATTCCATTCATAAATATGACAACAGCGTGTGTAAAACCTTCTGAATCTTTTTAGAAAAGAATTGCACGAGGCACAAAAATAATGCCCGTTAAAAAAAAAAAACTTTTATGATACATCTAGTAGCTACTCATTTCTTATGAAAGATCCTCTGAATGTAAAAAATAAAATAATTTCCAACCTCTGATCTTGCGAAAGTTGTAAGCTAAGTGCCTCTTGAATTATGAATAATGGCTCAAACCAATTGCAGTTAAGAAGTTTCAGAATAGAGTCAACGATATTTTGCCACAGAATTTTCAACATTCAAAGGCTGAGTGACTTTAAGTGCCATCGATGCAGTATACATTTCAGTAAGTGTACACAAAAACTACAAACCAATTTCTGCCGGCTCTTCTCTCACATCCGCCGTCTCGTTCTTGCCCGAGCGCACACTGCTACTTGGTGCTATTCCTGTTTAACACATTGTTTGACGATGACTCAATTCTCTCACCTGTCAAGCAATTGGAGAGCGAGTCTCCTGGTGGCGACCTTGTGTATCACAATGACAGTGGCCCAGTTCCCTCGAGAGTGCGTCACTCCGGAGGGGCTTCGCAGTGGCCAGTGCTGCCCCTCCCTGTCAGGTCAAGCGGGAGATGAATGCGGCTCCAGCACGGGTCGGGGTCAGTGTGTGTCCATCGCTGCAGACAACCGGCGCCATGGGCCCCAGTACCCCTACGCGGGGCGCGATGATCGAGAGAGGTGGCCTCTGCGGTTCTTCAATCGCTCTTGTCAGTGTAACGGGAATTTCAGCGGTTACAACTGTGGGCGATGTCGACATGGACTGACTGGACCAAACTGTGATCAGAGGATTTCTGTGGGTAAGAGAAAGGAGAACGTTTTGTATAGCTACATACGCCGTGCTTTTCCTCTAAGTAGATCAGGGCTGTCCACATCCGTTCCTCGAGGGCCTCCAGCCTGCATGCTTTTGATGTGTCCTCTCCTCCAACACACCTGATTCAAATGATCTGCTCAGCAAGCTCTGACAACGATCCTGATCGTTTCAATCGGGTGCATCGGAAGGGGAAAGGGAAAAAAAAGAAAGACGGGAAAAAATCCTTGAGAACTATAATCTTGCATGTTTTAGATTATTTTCCTCCTCCAACACATGGGATTCAAATGATCAGCTCAGAAAGGTCTGATGACGATCCTGATCATTTGAATCATATTTTAGAAAAAGGAAACATGCAGTGTGGTCCTCAAGGGCTACCATGCTCCATGTTTAAATGTTGCCCTCTTCCAACACACCTGATTCAAATGATCAGCTCAGCAAGCTCTGATAACCATCCTGATCATTTGAATCAGGTGTGCTGGAGGAGTGAAACATTTAAAACCTGCAGGATAGTGGCACTCGAGTAACAGATTTGAACATTCCAGTTAGAGATTTTTCCCTCCTCCACACACCTGATTCGAATGATCAGCTCAGAAAGCTCCGATAATCATCCTGATAATTTGAATCAGGTGTGCTAGAAGAATGAAACAATTGAAACACGCAGGATAGTTGTCAAGTATGTGGTGTGCGGATCTCAAAACCGCAGAGACGGATAAAAGTTACAAGTTATAAAAGTTATAAAAAATTTAATTACAAAAACATCAAAACCGCTAACAATGGCAAAGTGTAAACAGAAAACGCTTGCGAAATGGCAAGGGGCAAAAATTAATAGAAAGCACACGCAAAAACGCGGAAACAATTAACTAACAAAAAATCTGGCAAAAAAAAAAAAAGAGCAGTGGCAGGTGCATCGCCAGACGATCCCCCCACCATCATTTAAACGGGGTTGAAAGAGAAAAAAAAACACAACAAGCCTGAACGCAGAGACCTGTCAATAGTAGCCCTTGAGGAATGGATTTGGACACCCCAGGTTTAGATGTTTCCCTCCTCCAACACACCTGATTCAAAAGATCAACTCAAAACCCTGATCCTGATCATTTGAATCATGTGTGTTGGAGGAGAAACACATCGAAAACAAGCAAGATAGTTGCCATAGAGGACCTAAATCGTACACCCCTGTATTAAATGTTTGCCTTCCTCCAACACACCTGATTCAAATGATCAGGCTCGTTATCAGGCATCTGCAAAGCTTGCCTTTTGAGCTAATCATTTGAAGCAGGTGTCTCGAAGGAGGATGCAGGATAGTGGTCCACAAGGACCAGATTTGGACACCCCTGAACTAGATCGTGTCACCAGTTGGCTATAATGATTTGTACTGTCATCTGATGCCAACATGTGTTGCAATGTATGTCTGAGATGTCAAATAGTCAGTTTTTTTTCTCTCTTCCTTTATGGTATTGTCTTTCATCTCCATGAAACATTTCCACAGTGAGGAGAAATTTAATGCAAATGAGCGCAACCGAGAAGCAAGCATTTATCAACGCTCTGGACCAAGCAAAGGGGACGATCCACCCCGACCTTGTCATCTGCACAAGACGGTATTTATGCTCAAGTGCCTCATTATATTTTCAGAACGCATGAAGTCATCATTCTTCGCCGTGGGAAAACAGCAGATTGTTTTGAAAAGATTTATCTGTATTCTACCTGCGGCTTGGCGGGTAGAATAATTTTGGGAGCAACAGTGCATAAATATTTGAAACTGTTCTCGACTGCGGTAAGTGCAAACCTTTTGACCTCCTTGTCAAAAAGTGACTTCCTGCTACACCCAGAAAGGCTTTTAACACTCGATGTCCCATTGGCAGCTACTGTAGGGGATTAAAAAAGAAAAAGACAAAAAGGATATATAGAATCCACCGAGCAATGAGAAAACCATAATTAGGCTGTTTAATATATATATATATAACAATATATATATATATATATAACAATATATCTAAGGATGTTGTTGAAGAGGAAAAACTGATTTGCCATCCTGCTGTTTTTCCTCATTTTTAGTTACCAGGAGATTTTGGGACCTGATGGCAACACGCCTCAGTTTGAGAACATCACCGTTTACAACTACTTCGTGTGGAGCCATTACTACTCTGTCAGTAAGACGTTCCTGGGCCCGGGCCAGGCCAGCTTCGGAGGAGTGGACTTTTCCCACGAGGGCCCCGGTTTTGTCACCTGGCACCGCTTTCATCTGCTGCAACTGGAAAGAGATATGCAAGTGGGTTGACTGACTCAATTGAATGAATTCATTGCCTACAAAACCTGGACTAAGACCTGATATCAGACTAATACAAGGCTTCTGTCTACAATCACTACTTAGGACATGCTGGGTGATTCCTCCTTTGCGTTGCCCTACTGGAACTTCGCCATCGGAGGCAGCGATTGCGACATTTGCACGGACGACCTCTTGGGAGCCAGGAGCTCCTTCGACATGAATTCCATCAGCCCCAACTCGGTGTTCTCCCAGTGGAGGGTGGTCTGCGAGAGCGTGGAAGACTACGACGCTTTTGGCACCATCTGCAACAGTAAGGAGCAGTCGTCTTAATCGCTAGCTTGCGATATCTCAGCGCGGGAGTTATGTCGATGCCGGCAAAATGAGGGCAACCACCTCATAAATAGAGCATGTATGACAACGAGCTGCTATAAATATTACCTCCTTTGCTGCTGTGCTGTTTGAAATTGCTCACAATTGCTACAGTCTGTCAGAAACTCCATTTGTTAAGTTATTCTTCACCAGCAGGGTTTTCCCAAAGTTTTTATTCAAATCACAAAACTCACAAAAAACATCACTCGCTAACTTTTTTCTCTGCTTATCCGGGTCGCGGGGGCAGCAGTCTAAGCAGGAATGCCCAGACTTTCCAGAGGTGTACCCAGGCCGGCCGTGAGACGTACCGTATTCCCTCTAGCGTTTCTGAATACTGCCCTGAGGTCTCATCCCGATGGGACATGCCCGGAACGCCTCCCTAGCGTAGCATCCAGGAAGCATGTGAAATAGAAGCACCTTTGCTGACTCCTCTCTCCCCATGGAGTCTCTACTGAATGACCAAGCGACTCGCCCAATCTCGAAGGGGTGAGAGCCCAGACACCCTGCGAAGGAAATAACAATTTCAGTCCCGAGCTTGTCCTTTCGCTAGGCAACCATCCATTTGCGGGGAAACTGGAGCCTATCACAGCTGACTTTAGGAGAAAAGTAAACCTACGTTGGTCAACTCAACTGGTCGATCGCAAGTTTCAATTAGTATGATGTTCTGAGAGCAACATGATCTAGGAATTACTTTGCTTTTTTTCATGGTTGAGAGGCTTTTCAAATTACCTGGGGGGGGGGGGGGGGGTTGTGGAATGTGATATTGCAGGTCAAGTTAGAGAAGAACCAAAAAAATGAAAAAGTAATCATTTATAATAATAATAAATATTAATTTAATTGATTAAACTTAAAATTAATGAATTAAAAATTAATGCTGTTGATTATAATAATAATAATAATAATAATAAATAAACCGCAAATTTGCATGACTTTATTAAACCGAGTTAATGATTGAATTATTTATATCCATTATTTATATATATTTTGATCCATATGTGGTTAAAAATAATACAGATTGTATTGTTTTTATTATTTAATAATTTAGATACAATTTACTTCAACTTCAATACACAACAAAAACTGCATCCAAAATGGGATCCTCTCCAGCTCTTCAGTTCATCCAGATTCAATCTGTCAAAATAATTCAATTGAAATTGGGTAAAAGTAAAACGAACTCAAAAGTAACGGCAATTGGATCTTGAAAATAGTTCACATTTAAGCCAGACTTTATTTCAGTAATAAAACCCATTGGATTAAAGATCAAACATTTTTAGTTGAGTCTCCCTTGTTCAAAATGTGTGGATTACCATAATCGGGATGAAGGACCTTTAATGTCTTTTATTTTCATCAATTAGGGCACATTGTATCATGCTTTGTTTTACCTTTCTAAATAGTTTGCAGCATTACAGACTAGAATAAAGGCAATTGTGTGAGATACTGAAAGAAATCTGATTTAGGTGATTAGATTTGCACAGATTGGAGCTTGCCTCACACTGGCACCAGACTTCAAATCCCCAAGTCGCCAAGGCTTTTCCGTTTGGAAATACAACTCTTTCTTTTTATGTCAATTTGTGGCATAATTCCTACTATCAATCCATTTAGTCGTAATTGCTTCTTTCCGTTCAATGGCAAATGTAGAAAAAAACTTGAGGGATTTGGAGGCCGGTGAAAATGTGATTCGCGAGTGGCTGAGGTGTGAGTGATGTGTCAGGTTAATCCCTCCGGAGAGTCACGACAGGCTCGGTATTTCCTGCGTCAACAAGCAACTTCTCTCCCTAACTGGGTTACGGGGGGAGGGGGGGGGGGGATTGTCTCGTTTTCTCTGTGCGCTTGTCAGATACGAATCTGGCAGACTTTGATCAGTGGGAATCATCTTCACACCGACAACTTTGTTATGTAGCCGACTGATTGCACCCTTGTGCGTGTGATAGAGGAGAAGAACTGGGGGGGGGGGGGGCACAAGAAGGAGGTCATACTTGCAAGGAGACTTCACAAAGCTCCCACTCACTTTTGTTGGAATTTAGTGAACAATTACCATGCTGTCATGTTAAAGACTGATCAAACTAGTCTAGTCTCCGACATAGAATTTGAGGATTGTTGAATAATACAACATACATCATCGCTTTCCTCTCCATTTCCATGGGGACAACTGACCTGGATCTGAACCGCAGTTTGAGTGCCTCCCTTGTAAAAAAAAAAAAATCCTTGAATGCAATTATTGCTTCCAGCTCATCCTTTTCGTTTTTTTGCGCTGTGCTTGTTAACACGCCAGTGAAAACACTGACTCTGACCTTGCGTCCTACGCTCGCAGACACGGAGACCAGCTCCATCAGGAGGAACCCGGCGGGCAACGTGGCACGGCCCATGGTGCAGAGGCTGCCCGAGCCGCAGGACGTGTTGGACTGTCTGCAGCTCAACACCTTTGACACCCCTCCTTACTACTCCACCTCCTCCGAGAGCTTCCGGAACTCCATTGAAGGTTTGCCGTGATTCCTTCTCATCCGAGCGCAAAACAGAGTGGACTTCATTTATATTGCGACTTTTAAATGCATAAAACATGTGCCACAAAGGTAATATTTAAAGGCAAGAGTCATTTTCTTATTCATTCATTCACTGCCATTGACGGTTATAGACGTCAAAAAATCTTTTGAACTATTTCTAGTAGTTAAGCATTTTTTTGCTTCTACTTTTGTTAACAAGAGTATGAAAATCGTGAGTTAACAATTGAAGTCATGCGATTAATTACGAGTAAAAATTTTAATCACCTGACGCCCCTAATTTTTAATCATCTCGTCAGGCGATTAAATTTTTTTATTGTAATTAATCGCATGACTTCACTAGTTAACTCATGATTAATCACACATTTTATATCTGTTCTAAATGTACATTTTCATACTCTCTTGTTAACAAAAGTGGGAAAAAAAATTTTAACTAATAGAAATAGTTCAAATTAATTTTGGACGTTTATAGCCGTCAATGGCAGTGAATGAGTTAAGCAGAAAGGTCAGGAAATATAATATCAGAAAATATATTAATTATATATAATAAAAAAAAATGGGATTTAATTCTCTTCCAATGGTTTCATTGTTAATTTAAAAAAAATATCTAAAAAGAGAAGAGATCCACATCATTATTGTTTCAAGAAAGAAAAGAAAATTATTCACAGTTTGAGCTTCATTTCTTCTTTAACACTCTACCAAAAAGCACATTAAACACAAAAGAGAGGAAGTTAAAACTCAAGAGTAGCTTTTGAGAAGAAACTTCCAACACCAACAATCATTCGCACTCACATTCACATTCAGATGGGAAGGCAACCCAAACATTTTCTTGACAATAATATGTTGTATATGCCGCACTAGTCTGAACACTGCGTTCTGATTTATATTGTGTTTGTGGAAAATGAGTTCAATGGCAAAATCGACCCGTTTTGATCCATTTCCGGGGACGGCCATTTTGTCACATCTGTCGACTGGAAGATGACATCACAGTTACGCAGGGCTCAGCTAACAACCAATCATGTTGCCACAGCTTCAGATAAGTCTTCATTTAATTAAACAGCTTGCTTTCCTTAAAAATGAAATCACATGACCTCTCTTGGCCTGACGTTATGGTGTGCAACAGGGTCCCAATGCTAGCATTCACACATCAGAGTTGAATTTAACTGAAACAAACCAAAGTGTGAACACAACTTTAAAATTACATTTTTGGAACTTCATTTAAAAAAAAAAGAAATCCTGACACAATAAAAATGAAATAGCTTTTAGAAATCACATCATATTTTCCTTCATTTTAAAGGCTTTTCTATTCCATCATTTTTTTTCAGGCTACAGTGCTCCCCAGGGGATTTATGATCCGGTGATCCGCAGCCTCCACAACCTGGCCCACCTCTTCCTCAACGGCACAGGCGGGCAGACTCACCTTTCCCCTAATGATCCCATATTCGTGCTGCTGCACACTTTCACCGATGCTATCTTCGACGAATGGCTCAGTAGGCACCAACCAGGTAATATTCAATACAGCATAATCATATCATACACCCTTAAAAATGTTGGGTCAACAACCCAATTTTTGGTACAAAACAACCCATGAAAGTTGACACAGCTTTTATGGGTTGTTTTGTATCAAAAATTGGGTCGAATTGACTCACGGAGTGAAATGATCTATTGATTTATTTATCCAAAATTGGGTTATTTTTGAGCATTTTTAAGACTGCACTAGAACAGGGTGACAAAGTATGGCCTGGCAGGGGGGTGCATACTTTTACATTACCAAGCATCCAATATGCGTTCCATTGATTTAGCCGTCTTCCCCTCTAAAATTGCTCACACTGTGCCAAAAATAACCAAATTTTGGTAAAACAAACAAATAAATAAATAATTGGACCCACCTACTTATAGGTTCAATTTGACCCAACTTCCTCTGTTATTTGGTAAAAATTAAAACAATTAAAAATAACCCAATTTTTTTACAAAACGCCAAAACAACCCTGTTTAAAAATAAAATAAAATTGGGTTACAGTATTTTTGACCCAGCAGTTTTAGGAATATACCAGAATTTAAAACATCTACTTTTTTAAAATTAAATATTATAACTTTTTATCTCATTATATTATAATATAAAACTTAGATCTATAGTTTTAATTATTTAGAAAAGATACAAAATGGGGAATACGTTTGTGATTAATCATGAGTTAACTATAAGGAAATCATGCAATCAATCACAATAAAAAAAATGTGTAATTGCCCAACACCCTAATATATATAAAGTGGCCTTTGAGCACAAAAGTCTGCCTGCCCGCCCGAGAAAGAGCAATTAGATGAATTGATCTAATATTAATTATTATTTTTAATCACAGGCGAGATAGTCTATCCGGAGGAGAATGCTCCAATTGGACACAACCGCCAGTTCAACATGGTTCCTTTTTGGCCTCCTGTCACAAACGCAGAGATGTTTTTGTCCGCCCCTCAAAACCTGGGCTACTCCTACGAGGTCCAGTGGCCAGGTGGGAAAAATACAAACACACACACAGACACGTGACAATCCGGTCAACCCCCAACTTGACCTGCTGATTCTCCACAGTGCGCGCCTACACCCTGTCTGAGATCATCACCATCGCCATCGTTGCGGCGGTGCTGGTCGTGGCGGTGGTGGGCGGAGTCATGGCCTGTGCGGTGCGAGCCCGATCCTACCGCTCGGCTGAGGCCTTGGAGCCGCTGCTAGGGGAAACTTTCCGGAGATACTCAGAGGATGACCGGAGGTTGGACAAATCGCAGTCCGTTGTCTAAATCAACGCCTTTATAAAGAGGCCTTAACATGTTGAAGCATTTTTTTTTAAGAAAGCCCCACAATGTCTTTTAATAAAGTATCACAACCTAAATTCTGATTGATTGTATTTATTGATTGTATTTTTTTTTTTTACCTCTATACATCTGAAAACACATCCTGCACTTTATACTCACTTTGTCAAATTAGGCTCATTACTTTTTTTCTAACCTCCACTGATGATGACATAAAACATATGACAAGAGATAGGTAAAAATGTGCTTGTGTAACCAATGTAAAAACCACCAGCTTCTGATCTAATCTATTGAACACATAAAAAAATAATAATAATAATAAAATAAAAATAAAGGTAATGTACAGGTTCTATATATTTTTCATTTGTTAGAGAAATACAAGTAAAAAAAAAAAAAAGGAAGGACAATGATTGTGTGTGTAGAAAAGTTTATTGTGCCACATTCGGAATTTAAATAATTGACAGTTTAAAAAAACAATAACTTGTTTGCGTTTGGCCTTTGTACATTACAGTTTGTCAATTTTGATACATTTGTATTGAAGGCCTCCTGTAAAGTAAAATGACTGCACTAAACTGAAGCAGCTTCTGACTACTGTGGAGAATGAATTGAACATATTAAAAAAAAACTGGTTTGACTTATCAGTAAACTTAAACAAAACCTAATTTATAGTTACTGGTACTAGACAAATCACTCATCAAGTCAAAATTATAGTAAACTCAATTGCAGTAAAAAGAGTGTAGTTATTGGCGATAAATTATGTTGGAAGAAAAAAGAAAATGCCAAAAATGATAGGGATACTCTCTAAAACAAAGGATTTCTTGAATAATAAATCATTATACACATTATACTGTTCATTATTATTACCATATCTGACTTATTGTGTGAAAATCTGGGGAAACGCATATAAAACAAACACCGACCCTGTTTTCAAACTGCAAAAAAGAGCCATAAGAATTATTAATCGATCAAAATATACAGAGTGAGTAATATTATGATGCGCTGTGTATGAACAAAGCCCTGAATTGAATAACAGATATGGCTGTAGGCACCAAATTGCTTGTCTGAGCCCTGAGGCTAACTTTGCAAATCAGAGCATTTAGATACAATTTAATTTTAATAGATAAGAGTCATGTGAAGCGCAGCCTAAATTCCATCTCGCCATAAAAGCACATACACTGCCCTCTTGTGGCCATAGTCGTAATAGCTGTACTATGGGTCTTAGTATTACAGAATAGGAAAGGAACAGTTATTAAAAGATTAAATAATCCATTATATTTTGAAATGGGCATCACGTACTAATTTAAACACAGATGTTAAAATGGTGATACTTAACTGATATTTTTATTTCATACAAATATTGTAAAAAAAAAAAATTATATATATATATATATATGTGAATTATTATTATTATTATTATTTGTTTTTAATTTTGATTAATCCTGACAGCCTTGTGACAAACTTTTCATCAAGAAAAATGACCATTTTAAGTAGATTTTATTTGGACCACCAAGTATATAGACAGATTAAATGTCATTAACACTGTAATGAAAATTGCATCAGATTTTTAATCATGAGACTGTTGTTGTAATTTGCAGATTTTCTTTTAGAATTAGCTTGAAATTCACAACATAATAAACCATAAACAATGACGTACTGACAAATGTAGCAAGATAAACATTTTACAAACAATAATTTTACGCTGTTAAACAGTTCAAAAGTTCAGTCTGATGTTCAACTAAAGCTAATATTGTCTGGCAATATTGCTCATGTTTTGGCTTTAATCTTGATTTGGAAAAGAGGTTTTCATTTACAATTATGGTTGTTTGCATAAATTACTTTTGAGTGAAATGGCTGTAATTCCTAAACGGTAAATCGCATACAGCAGTTTTGCAAAATCACCAAAACAAAAGCTTAAAGTCTACATTTAGCTGACCATTTCATTTCTCATTTATCCATTGCTTTTAGAGTTGTGACCGTCACATGAGCTCGCAGTCCATGGGCCGACCTTACAAACCCTCCCGGGTGAAGATCATGAGTGCCTTGCATATCAACTGAGCTTTTGAGAACGTTTTTAGTTGCAGTGGGGGAAAAAACCCGACATTGCAATGTGACAGCGGGGTAGCAGACAGTTTCTGGAAAAAATTGAACAGCCATGGGGCTTAAAAGGCATGAAATCAATCTGTTGTTTGTGTTCTGCCGGGTTATCTTGCGTAAATAGTTGCCTAATGATCGAGAAGAAAGACTTGGATGGACATGATGGGACCCACTCCGAAGTGCATGTGATACTTCAGACTTTCAAATTTTGGCCTTGAGAGTTATTCTAATGCAGCAAATAATAGCGCATTTAAATGCATAAAGCATGTTGGCATTCATTCGCTTTAAAAGGCTCTTCATAGTCAATTGTTCATGTGGAGAGGGATGAAGCAGACTGTCATGGCTGCCTTTCAATAAAACCGCCGAGGCGAGCAGATGGTGTTGATGAACGTGGAGAGCTCCAGACAGGATCTCCCTCGGTGCTTCCTACTTCCTAAATGAGACATTTGTGTGCAAATGGATTGCATGTCAAGTTGTCACCAGCAACTTCGCTAATTAAACGCAAAGTTCTGTGCAATTAAAAAAATATATACAGCACAGGTTCACTTGGCCTTTTTGTATTTCTCTGACTTGTCAACATCTGCTTCAAGTTGCGGCTGCTGCAGTCAAATTAACAGAGTTGCCATCACACAGCCTTTATTGTGGCACTTAAAAGGCTTTTGGAATCATAAAAGGACAGCAAGTAAAAAAGAAATGAATATATCAATTCCATCCATTTATAATCTATAGCGCTTGTCCTCATACATATTTTTGCATTAAATCAATTGCATATGAACAAAGCTACAGCTTTTCAATGGTACTGTTTGCCCAAAATCTTTTTGGTGCACATGTTTGACCTTGACTATCAAATGTTGACCTTTAAAAAAACGTATAGGTGTGGAGCACCTCATAGCTCGATTTTGAGTGGCGTGGCGAGTACGTTTGTATTTGTGAGTACAATGGAACATTTTTAAATATGTTTGAAATTACTCACAAATTCGTTCAAACAGATTCGCAAATATGTTTGCACATATTTGTAGGCTAAATGCTACAAACATAGCATATTTTACCAAAATGTTACGGTAACGGAGTACTACTTTAGCATTTAGCCTACAAGTACGTTCGAACGTAGTCGCGAGGATGTGCTAACAAGAGTGTCGAAATTAGTGCGTTAATTTTGAGTTAATCTAAAGTTCTTTTAAATGCGCGATTAAACGACCGCCCCTTACTTGGAAAGCCTTTACTGGGGGAATTCCAGTCACAAAGGAGCAGACACGTCCATGTCAAAATTGAGCAGTATTAAATGGAATATTAATGCATATATTTGTAGAGACTGGCGTCAAGTTGTATTTTACAATATAAAAAATGTGCAGAATTTCACAAGTTACTCCATTTTGAATATTAGATAGCTCTTAATATGAAAAGCAAAATGTACTGAGCTGTTGCCAGTGTCTTACAAAAGCAATTATGCTGTCTAGTGGCAGAAAAATGACCTCACTGCAAATCAATATCAAACTCGTTTTTTCATCATTTTAATTTTAACTCAATTTTATGAATTATTATGAAATTACTGTAGGCTATCAATGACTAAAATACCTTTTTATTGTATTTTATTTTACATTTGGAACAGATATAAAATTTGCAATAAATCATGAGTTATTACTATTGAAGTGATGTGATTAATTGTGATTACAAATTTGAATCGCCCTAGTTCTAACATACTCGCCAGTCAAAAATGTTTACTCCACATTGGCAGTTCCATACTTCCGTAATAAGGAAGGTCTCAACTCAGGACTTGAACCAAATGCGGTTGAGGTGGTTTTGAGCACGGCAACTGGTGTCACAGCACTCTCTTATGCCAACCTAGTTTGGAGAATATTTAACATTGAAGAAGAATGTTCGTTAGATATTTAACCTTGACGTGCTTGGATGTTATTTTTCCGAATGCGAGGGCAAATAAACAAAGGAGCAAAAGCAAAACAGATCAGCTATTGTTCACCACTGCCATTTGAAATTCTAAATGAAGGCAGGTTGTCGCTACACAAAAGCGTGCAACAATGTAATTTACTAACAAAAGATGATTCGATAAGAGCATATTTTGTTGTTGTACAACTCCAAACACTGTCTCTATAACATTCATGTATACAGAAAATATGAATACAAATACAGTAATTAGAAAACAATCACTCATCGTGGGCATGGTTCCTAAATAATACACATTACGCAATAAAATGGAAGAAAACAGAATAAACATGAAAACACCATTCACACTCTTAGCTGCAGAGGTTGTCAGTGTTGCTGATTGTCCATTATCATCATTAAGTAATACAGAACATATTAATCCTCATCACACAGCTGTCCTTACACCTTGATGCCATACAAAACATTGGCAAAAGCACTTGGCATATTTCAGGAAACCACGTTCGAGAGCTCGGCCCATTTTATGTTGGAGATCGTTCAAAACACAATTCGATTTTTTCTCTCTCTCACCAAAACAGTTCATAATAAATAAGACGGGGCATTTATAGAATGATGATTTCATTTGATGTTGTTATAAAAATGTACATTGGAACTATGGATTACATTTAAAAAATACCCAGGCTGTGCTAGAAGTAAAAGAGGTAGTTGATCCAGACTTCCATTTTCAAAATCATAACCGATAATATCTGAGTCTGCATGTTGTACATAAATGATGAGCTTTGCTAAATGGATGAGTCCAACTCATGAGAGAACAGTAAGAACCACAGTCCCTTTGGTCTTCTTGAGAATGTCCACAGCTTCAGCGTGCGTCACGCCCTCCAGACAGTGTCCGTTCACCGCGATGATCTGATCGCCTCGTTTCAGCCTCCCATCCTCAATGGCCGCTCCCTGCCCAGCCCAAGAAAAAAAAAAGGGGGGGGGGGGGGAATACTGAATAATTAACAGTGTTGATTTGCTTGATGACGTGTCCACATGGCATGTGTCCGACCTTGTGAAAGATGGTTTTGATGTAGATGGGCAGGTCTCCATGCGGGCTTCCAAAACCTCCCACGATGCTGAAGCCCAGGCCTGAAGAGCCTCGATCCAGACTGACAGTCTTGTACATCCGAGTGCTGCGGCCAGACAAAGTAAAACGTACACTGTAAAAAATGCACTCTAAAAACAGTTATGGTTAAACAAAATGGACCGATAATAACCCAATTTTTTGACCCAAGTACAGGATCTGACCAATATTTACGAGTTGTTTTACGATGAAAGACCCATATCTTGACTCAAAGTTGGGTCAAATCGAACCATTTTTGACACAACTGTTTTTAGAGTGTGGGGACTTGATATTTATTTGGAAAAAACCTAGTAAAGTTTTTTTCATCCATCCATTTTCTTGACCGCGTATTCCTCACAAGGGTCGCGAGGGCACTGGAGCCTAACCCAGCTGATTTTGGGCAGTTGGCGGGGTACACCCTGAACTGGTTGCCAGCCAATCCAGGAGTAAAGTTTTTTTCACTCCGAAATTCTAAGTAAAGGAGAGCACATTTTGCCAGTTTATTTTAAAACGATACTCAAACATTGAGGAACAAACTCATGACATTCAGCTTGGGAGACAGCCACTCCACCATATAATAATAATAATAATACTGCATTGCAGCTCTGTCCAAAATGAGACCAAAAATGCTCTTGGGATGCTGTCACAGTAGGAGCGGCAAGACTCAGGTGGTAGAGTGGCTGAGTAGCCTTTTTTATTTTTATTATTAACTGGTAAAATGTACTCAAAACTCTCCTTGTAAAATGTACACAGAATTTCTGAGTGAAAAAAACTTTAGTAGGTTTTTTCAAGTGTTTTTTTTTTGTTTTTGTTTTTTTACAGTGATCTTATTACTCTAAGCTCTGTAGACAAACAACTATTATATCGCTCTACTCACTACAACGACTTACTCGATGACTGTGGTACTGGTATACAACCATGTGAGGTCACTACAGACTAAAACTTCCTACCAGAGGTTGTTGTGAAAGCATGACAGGCCACTCGGCGGGTCTGACGGTCGCTCGTGTACATCATGAAGGCTGCGTCCTGCTGCCACCTAAAGTATACACACAAAAAGTATCTGTTTACGTACATTTATTAGGGCCTGCTATCTTGAAATTGCTGCTAATAATTATCATTAGTCTGACATTTCAGGTGCCTTTTTTTAGGGCCCTAAACATGCCTGTAAAGTCACAATTTTTTTATTTTATTTTTTGCTAACGTGTCCACTGATCTTAAGACAGATGTCCGAAATTGAACAGGAAGGTGGCCATTTTGTTTTAAAAATGCTATAATGGAGGAACTCCTTCTAGGGAAGATCACCCAAATGAGCTCCCATTTGGAAGCATGTAGGCTGTTATTGTCATCTCAAAGTTTCAAGATTTACTGCTTTCATTCGTAAATAGATTAAATGTCCTGGTCAGCGATTTACAAGTCGCAACTCTCAGCTTTAGTTCTTCTGATCCAGAATAAGACCACATGCACTCAACGGAACATGAATGAATTTAGTTAGCTATCACTGGCAACTACCGGGAAAAAAACCTCCACTCTGTCAAATGTAAAAGTTTCTCAATTTTATTCTCAGTAAAAATATGTTATCATGTTGGTTATTTCAACATGTTTTGACATTATGTGGCAGTAAACTATGACATTACCTGCAGGGTGACAGCGCCGATGGCGTTCTTGAGCAAGGCTGCAGCCTGGATGTGAGTCATTCCCTCCATGGATACGTCATTTATACTGAGGATCCTGTCTCCTAGCTGGTGGGGGGGAAAACAATGTGCAGATGTGCCAAATACTGTGGCTGCTAGCATATATTAGCATAATATGGCCACAATATACTTTATTGTTGATGTAGTAAATGATGTGATCGGTGAAATTTGTTTAAAAAAAAAAAAGAAGTACCCTACCATTTTTGTGAGGACATTTCAGCAACAAACTTCCAACCTTTTCAAACATTTCCCTTTAAACAATTTGTCAACTGTGAACACGTCTCACGTTGTTTGAAATATCGGTGAATAATCTGATAAATATGTATGAGTAGCGCATCTTGTGAGAAATAAAGTTGACAGATTAGTCGCTGTAATTTGATGGAAAATGACAGATGCCTGTTCCTGCGACGTCGAGCGGGCGCACGCGCACACATACACACACCTTTAATTGCTGTGTTTTGGCAGCTGATCCGCTTGTATCCATGGTTGCAATAAAAAGAGGTACGTTGCCATGGGGACTGCCCACTCCTCCTGCTAAAGTGATGCCTCGGGAGTCACGTGGACCCTGCGATGATGCCACATACACAGTATGCGCATAATGTTGGATTCATTTCATTCAGCAACATTTGGACTACTTTCACAACTTGCAAATATTGTATTCTAAGAGTGCCTAACCTTTTTAATAACAACTTTTCTGTAGTCAGGGTAGTCTTCAAATGCTGTAGGAGCAGAAAATGAGCAAAGTTATTATTGTGCATTTTAATTCCTCATTAGAGTAACCTTCTCAAAAACGTTTTTAGTTTGCAGGTATTTAGTATAATTGTAATGTATCATGACAAACTGACGACTCACTGAGGCTGCCTCTTTTGTGTTTTGTGTCCCTCTGTCGGCCGACAGAAGTACTGGATCCGCTTGAGGGTGTCAGGGTGGAACAGTCTGAGTCTTCACTCTGGATAAAACACAACTTAAAGTAGCCCTACATTCACAAAGTCACATTTTAAAAAAATGTGCATAATAATCTATAAACTGCAGGCATATTTGAAAAAATAATTCTATGATCTAAAAGCACAAAACAGGTTTTATTCAGTAGAAAGAAGTTGGGCATGCAAACAGTTTACCTGGTTCTCTTGTGGGTACTGCAGTCCGGCTTTAAAACGAGCCACCTCCAGGTGGAACACACCACTGCAATTCTGTTACATAAAAATGAGTAATCCACCCAAAAAAAAAAAAAATATATATATATATATTTTGATATTGTGGTAAACACACAAGTTAAAATCTGCCTTACCTGCAGAAGCCTCTCTGCAAGGTCTTGTGTCTCTGCACGGACGTCCTCGCCGTTGATTGACAGAATCTGGTCACCTAGCAACAACCTGCCATCCAAATCTGTTACACCTCCTTTGATGATATCTGACACAAAGATGCCGGTGTCATTACTGTAGGAAGAAAACAGAGGTCAAAGCTGTGTCTGTCGCACGGAAAGCAAATACATGCTGGCATCTGAAAGTGAGCTGTTTTGCATAACGTCACACTTACGGCATATGAAGCACCATAAAAAATTTGCACCCATCGAGAATAATTGATCACGTGTCTTAGATGCGGTGTGACTATAAACTGCCTGTTATGGTAATTAGAGGATGCTGCAGATGTGGGATTTCATTAACTCCTTATATATACAGTATATTGTGGACATATTACGCTAATATATGTTAGCAGCCACAATATTTGGTACATTTGCACAATCCACATTATTATATAGCTTTTAATGTGGAGAGGTTACAGTATTTGTCCAACATTATAAATTAAAACAAATTAACTCCACTGCATCATTGCAAGGGCTGTTTATAAAATTCTTCAAAAACAAAAATCAGTGTAAGAGAATTTGAATTACAATAACCATTGTCCTGTTGTATATCACCCTTCTTCTGTTCAGCTTCAATGTAATCTTCAGTTCTCCTGCAAAATGTCTTGATAAACTTGGGAATTCATCTTTTCACATATAACAGAAATGCATCCAGGCCTTGCGGTAGCAAACCATGATGCCCCAACCGCCATACTTGACAGTTAGGATGATGTTTTGACGGTGATGTTCTGTTCCTTTTTTCAACAAGGTAGTCTTTTGCAAACGTTAAACCTTGAGCATTGCTTTTTGGACTTCCACTAAGGTGCACTCCAATTACCTCCATTTAATGTTTTACTTTTCCTAAATTTGTCAACAGACAAGGATTATTGTTCACATCATTCAGCGTTCTAGTAGAAAGCTTTGTTGCAGTAATTTTTAAAACTCATTCACTCGCAGTCATTTTAACAGAAGCAACCCCCTTTCGCTCCCAGATGTTTTACTGGATTTTAACAGATTTTGCAAGGCCCACAGAATATTGTGTTCGGTTGCTATTAAAACATGCAACCTACCAAAAGAGATTTAGAATTAGAGTCTCTTCTTTCATCAGGAAAAAAAAAGTATATTTGTATCCGTTTTGCAGCCATTAGCATTAGAATATAGCAAAGTTTCATCAATATTCACATTCCTGGTGAAAAAACTGACAATAAGAGCTTGTTGCAACATGGCCCTGGCTGATCTCTTATACTCTGCTGCCACCTGCTGGCCGTTTTATTAAATACTTACCATTGCTTTAAGCCACCTCTTTTATGTCAGAAGCTGCATCAAAACCTTCTGTATGCTCTTGCATAAAAAACGTGTAAATACGTTTTTGGGAGTGAAGGACAAAAAAACTGGTTTACACATTTTTGGGTTTGAATGAGTTAATAGACTGCCATTTATAGACATTCTGTCTTACATGGACATCAAAGATTTTCAAAGTACTTGTGTCACTCTTTCCAGCTTCATGCAAGTTAATTATTCTAAATTAAGAGTTCATTTGTGTTATGCATGGTTCAGATTGCGTGACGTTGACTGGGCTCCATGTTGGCTGAATCCAGCCTCCGTTTTATTTACGTTTTCCATCTTGCACTGTGAATGTTTACATGGTGTGTCCAGAAAAATATGGCAATAGTTAAGGCGGATTGTGATGAGATAAAGATCAGGTCACATTTTATAGCCAATTTATGCAGAAATCCAGGTCATTACAAAGGGTTTGGAACTTTGCATACTTATCTGATTTTTAAAAGCTTTCAGCAGAAAAATTTATGATAGAGCACATCTTCTGCTTACTGCATAGTGCATACCAATTTTATTTTATTTTTTTAATAAGAAAAAAGAGGCTGTATTCTGCTTTTGTCCCAGACCTGAATTTGGACCACACGGATTCCTGTTTTCTGATTATCTGTTGCAAATGAAATGTAACGAGTTAAGAATAGAGTATACTAATTTGTTATCTCCCAAAATGGTCAATTAAAATAAATATACAGTATAATATAGAAAGGTAAAGGAGGCAAGGTAGAAATAGTGCAATAGTAGAAAGTGAGGCTACCCACTGACAGACATGGATCAGTTCCACATGATGACACCTTTATCAATTGTTCTCAGGCCAGAGTCATCATTCATCACATCACATCCGACATAATCGGGAAACTCATAAATGAAAAAAACCCAACCTCATCCATCAACTGAAAGCATCAACATGAAAACTTCCTCCACCTGCTTTCATGGATCAATAAACTGACTGTCAAAGGCAAGGAACAATTTCAGACGAGAAATCATAAAGAAACGCCATTTCAAACTATAAGTGGTCATAAATGACCACAAGGTACGCCATTAGGTATCCTCCCATTGCTTACGATGACTCTTTATGCGTATTTCACCATAATGTCTAATTAACAAAATCGGAAACTGATAACTGTCCTTTGAATGGTTTTGAATTACTATGAACAATGTAATTGGCTAATTAATGATCCATTGTAGACATGTACCTTGTTTAAAGTATATTATCATATTACTGAGACAGTTTGATACTGATCGGCATACCTTTTACCCACAGTGGTGAAGCCCAGGCCTTTGACAGGATGAGGCCTCAGGACAAGACTGAAGACATCCCACAGGTCCTCCTCCCTGTAGGCAACCTGGTGCCTGAAGACACGAAGCTGAACGCGTTGGGTGGCGAGTCTCAGCACACTAATGGCCTCATCGTGAGTGGCCTGCCTCAGGTCGATACCGTTGACCTGAAGCAAAGAAGAGACAGTATAAATTGCGCTGTGAATTACTAACAGTTCTTGTTAAGTTTTGGTCTACAAAAAGATCCCATTCAAACACAATCAGCATTGATAAATGCACCAATACGTAAATTCACATTCTGGAATTTGTATTTTTTTATCTGTTTGAAAACATTTGCATTCTTTAGGCCTAAAAAAATAACACATTCAAAAATATAAATCAAAGTTTCCTGCACTGAAATAATATACAAAATAACTTTAAAACTCGGTGCAAGTTACTTTTATAAGATCTTCCTAAACTATCAAAGTGCAGTGGTGCGTGTGTGAGTCACAAATTTAATTCGTTCTGTGTTCGTAACTGAAGTCAAAACACTTACATTTTAAATAATCTTTTACCATTGAAATTCATTTCCAGCCTTTCCAAAATGTATTTTTAAGATGACAAATTTTAAATAATCTTTTACCATTTAATTTAATTTCCAGCCTTTCCAAAATGTATTTTAATGATGAAAAAAACCCACTCCATATTATTTTACTTTATAAAAACATCCAGCAATGACATAATTAAATAGAATTAAAAAGAATTAGACATTTTTTTGTCATTGTGATGTTCTTTTTTATATCCCCGCCTTCGCCACCTAGGGGCAGTATACAACCAAGAAACGGATATACCGGTTCTCTTGAGACAACTCAACTCCTCTCAGCTCATGAGTATGGCACTAATAATATTCATTCTTTGTGGAGGATCAAAAATATAAGATAGCGAGTCCTGTTATATTTTCTGTGTAAATCTATTGTTTAACTATTTGTGTTCAATCCAATACTTCAAGTGTTATATCATAGCACCACAACATAGATGTGATTCAGGTTAGAATTAAGATAGCAGACTGAAAGGCTAAACTATGTGGTGTAATTATTTTTGTTTTGTTCAGATTGACAGCAACTTCAATTGGAAGTGGCAATTAACAGCTTGAATATTTTTTCTCAAAAGAAATCTACCACTATCTGCCAAACTACTGCTTATTGTGAAGGAGTAGAGGTAAATTCATTGCCACCATACAGCGGAGCAAAAAATAAATAAATTTGGCTGTATCTCAAAAAATTCACATGTCACTTGAGTTACTCTTATCTCAAGGCACCACAGTACAGTTTTGAGACATGGACAATAGAAAATAATTCAGTGTACATTCTGAGACTTACCTCCAGCAATGTCAGGCAACGACAGTGCAATGACAACTGCTGGGAGTCTACATGAATCCACCAAACTTTGCACAAGCATTTCACTTCAGTGAATTAATTTTTTTTTTTGCTACCTTGGCTGACTTTCAAGTCTAACAAATAATTGTTGATTGTACCTCAAATATCTGGTCTCCAGCCTGCAGCCTTCCATCTCTCTGCGCTGCTCCTCCATCATTCACCTCGTGGATTATTACTGACCCCTAGTGGATAATATTAGAAAATACATGTACTACTCGTCTGCAATTGGGTGCGCTTAATAGCAGACATCAGTGTCTCTTATTTAGGAAAAAAAGAGAGAACATTTTAAAAGAGGTGACAACTTAATTATTAATTATCACTCTCACCAGCAGAGTGTCACATCCTCCAACAATGCTGAGACCCAGGCCTACATTTCCTTTCAAAATCTCTATAGTGGTTTCTCTGCCAGCCACAACGGGGCAGTTAAGAGGGTCAGACGCTGAAGTGGATGCACGCCAATCAGAAGGCTCCTTAGGAGTGGTCTGCTTCGCACTGAGGGCCAGCGAGGTGGAGCGGTCCGGAAGGGGCGATGCTGCTTGATGAGGCTTTGACAAGCGGGATGAAGCAGATGAGGGAGCCTCAGGGCAGCTGACAGACACTTTGACAGTGGCCTGGTGTTAGCGAATGAAGATAACTAAGTTGTCAATAATTCAATACACCTGATGAAATCCTCCAATGAGGGAGGCGTTGTACCTTCTTCACATTCAGTCGGGTCCCTGGCTCGTCATTCGCTGCTTTGACACTGTCCCCAGCCTTTCCCATGTTGTCCTGCAAACAGAGTTAAGTATTGAATATGGGAATTTATGTCACACAGGAGTGAGATTAAAATTCAAACACCCTCTGGCCAAATATCTCAATAGATGTAGCCTTGGGCCCAACATGAAAGCTTATTAGTGTATGACGACATCATGAGGGGGGCATGGAAAGCACAAACTCAAGGTTAATCTAGTACAATTAGGAGGAGAAATAGCAAGGGAGAACACTCATCATAAGAACCTTTACAGTTGCATACATTATGCACTGACATGGCCCTCATTATTGTATTGCATTGGGACACCCTACAGCAATATAAATTATGGATATGGCAATAAAAGCCTTTTCCTACAAGACTGTTGTGTCTTTGTGAATTTTTGTTCATTTGTGAGGTCCGCGGTCACTGATGTGGGACCCGAGAAAGGGCCTGATCTTTTCATTCGGAAAATTTCGCACTGGAACAGAAAAGGGCATTTTTCAAACTCCAATTAAATGTTAATTATTGTTAATGGATGAAGAGGTGTTATAGTACGTTTGTCTATGTAATTAATAGCAATTCTATCTGAATTTAAGCACACACAAAAAAGCTGTGCAATAGATTTAATTAATAAATAATGATTTGTATAAAGATAAGATTAATTGAGGTTAATTAAAATCCATTGGGCAATTAAAATTCACTGTTTCAAAGTGAATAACCATCCATCCATCCATCATCTACCGCTTATCCAGGGTCGGGGCGTGGGGGTAGCAGCTTTAGCAGGGAAGCCCAGACTTCCCTTTCCCCAGCCACTTCAGTCAGCTCTTCCGACCGGATCCCAAGGCGTTCCCAGGCCAGCCGAGAGAAATAGTCTCTCCAGCGTGTCCTGGGTCGTCCCCGGGGCCTCCCGCCGGTGGGACATGCCCGGAACACCTCTCAAGTGAATAACCACGGGACTTTAACTCATTCACTCCAGCCATTCTCACTGAAGCAACCCGCTTCGCTCCTGGCTGTTTTACTGGATTTTGACTGATTTTGCAAGGCTCACAGGATATTGTGTTCTATTGCTATAAAAACATGGGAAAATATATATATAGTCTTTTATTTCATCAGGGAAAAAAGTTTATTTGTATCTGTTTCCGTTTTGCTGCAATTAGCATTAGAAATATAGCTAAGTTTCATCATTATTCATAAACCTGTTGAAAACACTAGGAAAAGAGCTTTGTTGCAACATGGCCCTGGTTGATCTCTTATACTCTGCTGCCAACTGCTGGAGGTTTTTGTAATAACTACTATTGCTTTAAGCGACCTTTTCAGGTCAGAGGCTGCATCAAAGCCTTCGGTATGCTCTAGCATTAAAAAAAAACATAAAAATATGTATAAATACATTTTGGGGGATCATGGCAATATTTAAAATATTATATATTTTTTCGTTTTTGGGAGGAAATTTGTTAATTTTGGACTGCCTTTTAACAAATTGTTTTTAAAGTTAAGGACAATAATTAAATCACCTGTGAATGTGTGACATCGCCTTCCATTGTGGAGCTGCTATGGGACATTTCAGCTGCTGTTTTATTTCTGTGGAAACAACATACAGTATAATCGAACATGGTCATTGGAAATTATACTGAATGTGGCTCAGAAAGGGTTTGTGTGGCGTGTCACCTGATGAGAATGATCTTGACTTTCGAAGGCGCATTATCAATGATGGTGGAGGCATTCTGATGACTGCGTCCGTACAAGATCTGACCGTTGATCTATAAATCAAAACAACCAGCTGTGTACTTGATCCCATCCATCACCACATGAATCTGATTTCTGTCATCTTCTTCTGCTGTTTCTTGTCAATCATTCCCTTCCCACAAGTGAGCTCTGTAACGCCATCACTCATTGCGAGAATTTCAAATGGCACCAACAATTGTTCAAGGTTATTTTTCCTCATAAATCCTCATTCCATTTTTGCTGCTCTTATGTTTGAGAAATCGGACATTTTGTGAAAAATAGATCAGAAACTAAATGTCAGCATCACAGAATAATCTCATAAAACAACAACAAAAACAGACAAATCAGCGTCCATCATTTTCGCTCACTTTTTTTTTTTTTTACCCATTGATCCCCATTCTCTGTCCGTCTTACCTCTAGTAACTCATCCCCCACCAGTATTCGCCCATCTAAGCCAGCAGGTCCTCGAGGGTCTATATCCGCCACATAGACACTCATGCGGGCCCTGGAGCCATCCTTATTGCCTGCAAGGCAGATTCCCAAACCATGTTCTGCTGTGCGCTTCTCCAACTCAATCATATGGAGCTTCCCTGACAGGCTGCCATAACGCTGGAGCATCTTTTCTGAAGAGTGGAGAGAAAGCGATTGTTAGGAGAAGAGTAGACGATGGTGAACCTCAAAAAGTATAGCATGCTGGAGGAAATGAGTGACACTTCATGTGGAGAGCAAGAGTAAGCGGCACACTCCAGAGGGGCGCGTGTGGGTGTGTGTTGCAGCAATTTGTCTGGAGGGGATGATGTCTGACGGGCTGTCAGAATGCTGAAAGATGACTGTGTTCAATACAGAATGCACATATCCGGGATGACAAAGGTGCGCATGAGAGACGTGCTTGTCCACTTCATCATTGCAATCATAGTCACATACGAGACACATGAGAGTAGGCGCTCATTTATTTGTGGATTTATTGAGGCATTGTGATGTTTTAATGAAAACAATTTAGCAAGTGGAACGAACTGTTTGATTTGTTGCTTGTGGAGATTGAACCAGACATTCAAAAGGAGATGTTACTTGAATCCTTGGTAAAATTGGTGACTCACAAGGAGGAAATTTCGGAAGCTATATCATTTCCATCTCAAAAGTGTCATCATCTAATTGCCTGACATTACACGGCCCGGCTGTGTGAACAGTGTATGCTCTGACTAAGAGTACCAGGATTAGTCGTCTAGCTAGCCATCATTTCGTCGATTACCAAAATTCGCAACATTTTATTTAATGATCATTTAATTTTTAAAGCTTTGTTTTTCTCTCAAGTCTCCCTCTGTACATCCTCTGCCTTGTCTGCTTTTTTTTGTCCTTGAAAAGGAGGCCAAAAGTTTGGCAGTATTTTGCCGAAAATACTTTAGAAGAATGCGATGCAAAACCTGCAAAGCCAAATTTGCCTTTCATGGATGCACAACGGTCATGTATGAGCATCTAAACAGGAAGCATGTTGGGCCCGATTCACGTTCTGACGAAGAGGTTGTCAGACAGTTGCCAGCTAGCTAGCACCTAACATAAGCGTCATAATGAGTAAGCTAGCTATAAACGTTAATATTAGCTTAAGGCTAATTATGACCATTTTATTCACCATTTATTCATACAGCGATGCCATGTTTGAATAGGAAATTTGGTTATGCTTATAACGCTAGGTTATAGAGCTAAAACAATACGCTCCTCTTTTGTTTGACTTTGTAGACCTGTTTAATACTTTCATATTGTACAAACAAGCAAAACCTTTGCATTTATTTTAGTTTTCTTCTAGCACAGTGCCTCATAAGGGTTTTCCTTTTCTCTTCTACATCTAAGTTTGATACCTGAGAAGAGTTAAATATGTGTCCAAGTATTACTTCTTCTTTCAATTTTGTTGTTGTTGTATTTATACCAGTACATAGTGTTCCTGTGTAACTATACAAACTGCGTAGTTCCATTTTAAAACACTCTAAACAGCTTAAAAAATTCAAATATGCCAGACATGCTGGTACAAGCTACGAAGTTGAATATGCTATCATGCTATCATGCCTAAGACACTTGAGGCTGGAATCTAATGACGGTTATATAAGAATAACCTGCAATTTACATATGATCCGATTTGTTGAGTAATCGCAAAAATAATTGATTCTTGATGATCAAAATGACAGTCCAAGTTCTGACAGCATTGTTGCTTGTAATGAAGTTCTCAGAAAGACGAATAAACAAAAAGTCTTGGATGATTGGACAAAAATTCTGACAGACACATCTCTAAATCTGGTAGATAGTCTTCCCAGAAAACTGAGAGCTGTTGCAGTTGCAAAGCAGCTCCACATTTTTTTTTTCATTTTTGTAATAGCCATACTACCCAATACTTCTGTTCATGTAATGCACGTATGTTCACTGCTAGTTCTGTTCTTTAGAAGAAGGTCTTAGCAAAGTTTGCTTACTTCTGCCAGTGTTCTCCTGATCATCAGAGGCTGCGATGTTTGGTGTCTTTACAGTCACGGGGCTTTGCCGACCTGCTCTATTGGAAGTCTGCTGAGGCACCTTGGGAGAGGTTTTGCATTATTGAACAGGCTGTTGGAGATGCCTCGGGGGATCCTAGAGGCATGAGTTGGACTACCCCTGAGGCCTGTTCGGCATGCTTGCGGGAGAAAAACTGACGCCCGGGATGCATTAATGTGTGATATTTCAATGCACGCTATAAATAACATGAAAGATGACCAAAATCCTGCATCACTTTTTGAACACCGTTTACAAATGCATGCAAACTTACTTCAAAAGAGCACAGTGTTTATTCTAGCGAGTTATGAATCTCCATCAAAGAGCGAAAACAAAGGGATCGAACAAACAAGGTAGCTATGAGGGACTTTGAACAACAAGGGCTCTATCCACAAATACGTTCCTTAATTAAAATTTGGGGAAAATTGGCTTGGCACAGATGCAAATGTAGAGCTGCTTTTATTTAGTATCCTGATTATCCCCAATGATGCACACACAAAACAAGGTACTAACCTTAAATGGAGTAGGAGTGAAGGGGTTTGTAGGGGAGAGACTAAGGAACAAACCAGTAAGATGCTGCACATCCTATGATCATGAGGGGAGACACATAGATGCCAGCTCTAAATGCATCATCACCATAAGAAAAAACAAACAAACACACACAACATCTCGCCAAAGTATCCTCATTTGTCAGAGACGTCATGTAGGAGTGAATGACTCATCACTATATACAGCGGCCCCCAATACGCCACAGTCCCAAAAAAAGTGTGGGAGGAGAAACATTACATCACAGCCTGCCTTGAAAAGTTATGGTTGAGAGATTAAAGCAGATACAAATAGCTCTTTACCAAACTTCTTTCCAATAACATTTTAAAGACACGACAAACATCACAGCACTGACAAAATGAGTTTTTACCTGGCTGCTGTGTGAGTTGCATGGCAAGCTTGGAGTTGGTCTTTCATGGTTAGGAAGCAAAGAGGACTATGGGGAAGAAAATAATCATAATCATATCGGATGGATGGCTGGTGGATGGACCGATGATGGATGGATAGATGGAAAGATGGATGGATGGATGAATGCCTGTATGGATGGCTGATGGATGGATGCCTGAATGGATGGATAATTGATGGGCGGATGGATGGATGCCTGAATGGATGGATGGATAATGGATGGATGGATAGATGGATACTTGAATGGATGGATGATGGATGGATGGGTGCCTGGATGGATGGATAATGGATGGATGGAAGCCTGGATGGATGGATGGACGCCTGAATGAATGGATGGATGCCTGGATGGACGGATGGATGCCTGAATGGATAGATGGATGGATGTCTGAATGGATGGATGGGTGCCTGAATGGATGGATGGATGGACCGATGGACGCCTGAATGAATGGATGGATGCCTGTATGGATGGACGGATAGATGGATGCGTGGATGGATGGATGCCTGTATGGATGGCTGATGGATGGATAGACGGATGGATGCCTGAATGGATGGATGATAGCTGGCTGGCTGGTTGGATACAATAACTATAGTGGATAGCTGAATCTGATGAATCTGCTCATCAACATACTAGTAAGTAGTACATCTAGTATATATTAGTAAAGATATATGTGTACAAATGACACATGTCAGATTTGAATATTAATATCATAAATATGGACAAATGTAGAGAGAAAAGTAAAGGGAATGATAAATGAATGAACTGGAGCCTCAAAGGACTCCACTGTGACACGACGTGGTGCATGCAGTGTGATAAATACTTAATAGATTAATAAGAAGCAAGCAGTATTATACTTTGACGTGCAGTCTACCTGTCCTCGCTGTTGTCTGGACTGAACCAGCAGGTCCACACGGTCTCCTGCCCTGCGAATAGCCTCCACCGCCTGCTCATGGCTGGCATCGCTCAGGTCTACACCGCACACCTTTTGGCCATAAACACGCAGCATTGCTGTCAATCAAATGCACTTCATAGCCATAATGTTAATTATGCGACACATCTCTCTCTCTTTCCTCCTCTTTCTCTGCCTGAAAGTTGCCTCTCACACACAAACATACCTCCAGTATCCTGTCTCCAACCTGGATGGCGCTCTTGTGTGCTGCTGGGCTATCAGAGCTGATGTGCTTGATGAAGATGCCCCTCATCATCTCGCCACCACTCAGTCTCTGGCCCATGCCTTTGCCTCCCATAATGCTAATACCGAGGGACTGCCCTTGAGCCCGAGTAAGCGGCACTCTATAACGCAGTAAAAAAAAACACATGCACAACATTATTGTATAGTGATAAATCCACCAAGCGTATAGTACCGTACTGACGATGGGAACCCTGTAGGACTTTGTCCACTTTTACCAAGATCAAATTCAACCCCATGAATATGAAAACACTTTTTATTTCACAGTTAAAGAGCAATATTTATCTATTATAATAAAATTCCGATTTGCAATAGCCGAGGGAGAAGAAATGGTGAGCATGAAAGCAAAGCATAAATTTTATATTCAGGTGCTCTAGTTTTATGTTCATATGTAATGCAATAGAAACTCAAAAGTTGACTTGCTAATTGTTTGAATCAACATCTCGCAGAGGTCAGACTAGAGTCAGATAGCAAGTATCTAAAAATAATTGTACATTTCCAGCACTTTATAAAACATTTAAGCACTTTCAAACATTGAAAAGACCCGCAAGAATGCCAAAAATGTGTGTGAACGGTGTGAATGCATTTCTCCCGTCTGCCTGATGGAGGCCTACTTGGCTTGAAACAGTACAGTGAACATTTACAGGAAGGATAATTAAGCCAGCGCTATTTATTTTCTCTCTTTCAGCTTTCTGCATTCGCCGCCTTAGGCTGAGTCTTACAGATTAAGTCAAAACAATAGAATATCATACCTGCCGAGGGGAGACGCACAAAAGCGGCTCTTTGCACACAGTGCAAGCTTATGTGATTTATCCAAGTGGGATGCAGCCATAAATACCATAAGAACAGCTTGAGATGGGCTTTAGTAATATATGTTTAGTCTGCAATGTGCTTTGAACATAACCTGAAGACGCTGAAGGATAGAAGCCAAGAGGGGTGAATAAAAGGAAATCAAAACAAAAAAATAAATAAAATGTGCTGCATTGTAATGGGAAGATTCATTAAATAGCTTGAACGATTCACTGACCTTCTAGGTTGATCCCAAGACACAGGGGTGCGAGAATGAAGATCTTCTGCCTCTTCATTCCCATCCACCTTTATCAGCACTTTACCATCCACACCATTTTCCTCCTCTATCTCTTGCCCATATGGTTCTTCCTCCCCCTTTTTGTGAAGTTGAGATTTTGGGCACTGATGACTGAAGAGAAACATAAAAAAACAAAAACAATAACCACTGAAAGGTTAATTGCTGTACTTTTTATGAAGAAAATGAAAAGAAAATGCATTAGCTCCTTGACCAAACACATTTTAAGAGTCTGAGTCAATTTCTGTGATTCAATATCTCAATAATATTTTCAATTTTTAAATGGAAAAATAGTAATACATATTTTAAAGGCTAAATCACATTTGCGTAAAAACACGGTTTTCTTAGGCAAATTTTTTTTTTGCAATTAAAAAATAATCCTAATCTAGTACTACTTTTTTTGCCCCCCAATAAAACAAAACTGCACCTTTCAGAGTGGCCTTTTATGGTGGGCAGCCTAAGGCACACCTGTGCACTAATCATGGTGTCTAATCAACATCTTGATATGGCACACCTGTGAGGAGGGATGGATTATCTCGGCAAAGGAGAAGTGCTCACTATCACAGATTTAGACTAGTTTGTGAACAATATTTGAGAGAAATTGTGATATTGTGTTTTAGATCTTTGGGTTCATGGGAGCAAAAACAAAAGCAGTTTATATTTTTGTTGAGTATAAATAAAGAACATGAAAAATAAGCACAAAAAGGAACATCATTTGAATAATAAAAAAAAAAACCATTGATCCTAATGACAAAATTCAAGGATATCGCTGGCGTCATGCGGTTTGGCAAATTTCATATTTTTTATTTTGGTCAGTCCACATGTGTGAGTGTTATTTTTACAAATTATTGACCAATCTAAAGTGTTGAAAATGTTTTACTCTCTTTGAGGATGCAATGTTAATTGTTGAACAAACATGTCGTTTTTGGAGTCTCCAGAAAAGTTACGACGCCAGCGCTAGGCAGCAAGTGTATACAATTCGGGCTCAATCGAAACATTTGGATTATTTTGCATTGAGCTCATGTTCTTTTTGATTTATTGATGAAAAAGAAAAAAAGACAGATTTTTTATTTTTTTTTTACTTTAATCCTGCCACTTTGGTGGGCCCAGTACTTTAGCTTCAAACAGTCCTTAAATACTCAATTTTAGCCAGTCTGGTCACAGTGAGGTACTGTATTTGTATGTGTGAGAAAGATCTTTTTCATGAATATATTTAACGGTGGAGGGTTGTATTAAGCCTGTTGAGGTGAGTGATGGTGTTGCTATTTGCACACCATGAGCATATAGCCCGTTAGCTTACACTGAAGTAGGCTGAACAAATAGTTCCAATAGGTGAGGCGAGCATCCAAATGGGAGAGCAGGATGAAGGTAGGAAGGAGAGGGGAAAATGAGGCGAGAGAGGGACAACCAGATAGAAAAAGCACCGAGACAAAGTATTGAAAGATGGCAGTGAGGAAAAGGCTGCAGAGAGAAATAGGAGCGAGGCGGGGGGAGGAGGGGGCGGATGGAGGGAGAAAGAGGACGAGTCAGGGAGACGGAGTGAAAGCGGGGACAGACAGAAGCGAAACAATTCATTTTCGCTGACAGTCAGCAATGAGATCCATAAGCGAACGGCTAAATATAACTCAAGAGATTCAACATGCAGGCGGAGAGAGTGAGGGAGAAAGACAACGAGAGAAAGACACACACGGGCCACGAAGGATGGAAAGGAGAAAATATGGACTGGAGACGGGCACCGAGCATACTCATGGATAGGGGTAATTAAAGTGTCAGATAATAACTCAGCGCATTAGCACGAGTGAGACTGCTGGGAAAGTGAAGATGTGCGATGCGTTACACTCATAAATTCCTAAGGTGAACACGTTAACGAATTTACATTCCCCATAATGTATAGCTGCACATTTCATAGCCTCTCTGCAGCAAACATATCAATATGTGATAGAACAGCAGCCTTGCGGGCCAATAAAGTCATAAAGCTGAGACAGGTTTATCTTACACTGGGTCGGGATTAGGTGAGCGTGAATAATAGGCTGCGAGCTGTGGAGCTTACATTACCTCAAGTCTGGATCTGGACTCTCACTAGGGAATATGGCCGTGTCTTCTAATAGGAACGATGTTTTGCCAGGGGTCACATCTGGACCTGGGCTTTTACACAGGATAGGGGATCTGGCCAACAAATGTTCTGGTGGTGTGGGGGAGGGAGCTGGGTCTTCTAGGATGGACGCCAGTGGGGGAAAACACAGTCGGGCACGGTGCTCATCCACCTGATGTGCTGGCACATAATTGATACTAGGAATGGAGGATGGGATGAAAACATAAAACAGTTACAAGCAGGAACGTACAGTACACGGATGGACGAGTTACATAACAGGGTCCGACATTAAGCCTTTTTGAGTGGGGGCTCAAGCCAAGTTTGACCAAAACAATACTTAACAAAATGTATCATTCTATATATTTTTCCCACTTTTGTTAACAAGATAATTAAAACCTAGAATTTTTTTATTGTATTAGATCAGATGTAATATTTGAGAGTAATCGTGAGTTAACTAGTGAAGTCATAAGATTAATTACGATTACAAACTGTAATCGCCTGACACCCCTAATTTGTAATAATCTTTTCTTTAAGAAAAATAAAAGGATTATTTAAAAAAAAAATATATATATATATATATTTTTTTTTTATTATTATTTAAAAATAAATAAAAAAGATTATTAAAAATTAGGGGCGTCAGGTAATTAAAATTCTTAATTGTAAATAATCGCATGACTTCACAATTAATCACAAATTTTATGTTCTAAATGGAAAAAAATGCTTAAAAAATTGAATTAGTTCAAATTAATTTATGACGTCTATAGCCGTTAATTAGTTTAACTTTTTTTTTCACTTTTGTTAACAAGAGTATGAAAACCTAGATTTTTTTTAAATTGTACATTTAGAACAAATACAATTTGTGATTAATCATGAGTTAACTAGTGAAGTCATGCGATTAATTACGATTACAAAATGTAATTGCCTGATGCCCCTAATTTTTTATAATCTTTTCTTTTTTGAAATCGTGTCAGGCGATTTAAATTTATGATTGTAATTAACTGCATGACTTCAATAGTTAACTCACTATTAATCACAAATTTTTATATCTGTTCAAAATGTACAGTCTTTTTTTTTTTTTGGTTTTCATACTCTGGTTAACAAAAGTGGGAAAAAATGTTAAACTAATAGAAATAGTTCAAATGAATTTTTGACGTCTAGAGCCGTCAATGGCAGTGAATGAGTTAACTGCATGACTTCAATAGTTAACTCACTATTAATCACACATTTTTATATCTGTTCTAAATGTACAGTAATTTTTTTTAGGTTTTCATACTCTGGTTAACAAAAGTGGAAACAATTTTAAATTGAATTGTTGACTTCTATAGCCGTCAATGGCAGTGATGAATGATATCTTCTAAAACAATAAATGCCTAACTTCTGATACACTTCACAAGTATGCGATAGAGACAACGATAATTTCAAAATGTTTTCAAATCTTCACTTGTACAAACATGCGTCATGTTTATTTAACTCCAGTTGCAAGGACACATCAAACGCTCCCGCCCACTTTACTTCCCTTCTGCCAGCCAACACGCCGTTTGAATCGGCTGAACGGGCCAATTTCCTGCTTCCACTCATGACGGCAAATTGAATATGTGGCTACTAAACTGTTGTGACGGAGCCATGTGGACAGCCTGGCTTGTCTCAGGCAGAAGCACTTCTTATAATGGCAAGCCTTCACCCTTGCATGTCTGTCTTATCCTGGAAGGCTCATCTGCCTTCACTCACTTCATTTTTTTATTTTTATTTTTTTAAGCCTTCACTCACTTCTAAGTTCGAAGTCAGGAGGCGGCAGTGTGAGCATGTGCAGGTGTGTGTGCTCAACTTCCGTGCGCATCCATGGGTCGCTATTTAAAACGTTCCTTTATTCCGAACAGCGGTGTTCAAGGTGAGATGAATTATTCAGAGATTTTTTGTTTTTTTCAAAGCAGCAAAAGGATGTTTTGGGAGGTTAGGCCATTCAAGTGATGCACGTGTGTACAAGCAAACATGAATGAGAGAGGTTGAAGGGAATGAGTGAGCGGATGTTTCTCAGGGCCAGCTGGGATGAGGGACATCTTTAATCAGAACGGCGACAACTGCTAGTGCAAGTAAAATTGTAGTGAATATGCTTTTAAGAACAACTTGAATGGCAAACTATCATTGCAGCGTTGAAAACAAAATAGCGAATAAGATAAAAAAATTCAGTTCTAGTGTGAGGATAAGCAAGGAACCAAAAGTCATATCCTATTGATAATGAAGCAACCAGAAAGCTCATTATGTGTTCTTCCTGCCTATAAAAAACACCTCTAGGTGAGCAAATATTTCCCCTTTCCAATACACTTTTGCAACCTTTATTTAGCCAAAGTATCAATTTTACATTTGAACAATATCATGGCAAACTACCAAACAAAAATGTCAAAAAATGTTTATGAATCCTAAAATAATGATGCTCTCGTCTCAATTTACTCACAAACTGAATTTTTTTTAATTTTAAAATACTCTAAATCCTCTGATTTCAGCATGTCAACAGTAATTTTTCACTGATTTCTGTAGTTCATCATGAATGCAGATCTTCTGTGTTTAATTAAATTAAGACATTGCTGTCTTTACTGTGAAAAACAATGACCGAACTGGTAACATAGTACAACATCAAACACCCCCCCCCCCACACACACACACCACACACACACTTTTTAATCACTATACAAATACAAAGTCCGAAATAAACACCAATCACTGGTTAATAAACAGTAATCAGGGAAAAAATTATTTTGTACACTTTATTGCAAAATTTTAATTAATCCGATTAGTTGATTAATCGATAGACTAATCAATCCTAAAAATATTCGATATGTCTTAATATGTGTTGTTTAGAAATTGTGTTTAATAAAGACTTTTAAAAAATTATGGTTTTGATACCCTGGCCTAGCATAGCTATACAAACCCTATGTATGAACATTTTTGGCGAACTCTGCATTTTCCTTACCAACTGTGTTTTGGTCTATGAAAAAGTCCATTAGAATGCAAAATAATCTAAATCAGGCCGATGTTTTTCTTACAGTGAATATTAATAGTGAGATCAATCTATGGTCCTTTCGATTGTGTTTTGAAGTTAATTCTTAGCTGCACGTTTATAGATACTAATTTTATGTTTGTGAGCTAACATTAAAAATAAAAAAAATAATAATATTACAGCATTGTTATTATAATATTGTGTTGGTGTATAATTTAACAACAGTTTGTGAGAACTCTACATAAAGCCAGTGATGATGCTGGGAGACCCCGTTAAAAGTTTATTATAGCCACCTTAGTAAAACTCACGCAATCAAACCTCCGTAATGGAGCAATATGTATGAGGTCATTTTATTGTGACCGTTGGTGAATGTCAGGATGTAACTCGAGCACTAAATGAGGAAGTTAGCACCTGCTTCTTTCTTACAATGACAATAAAAACTGAGCATTGAAAGAAAGTCCCTGTGACTCAAGGGAAGTGCATGCTGGAAACGGAAGAGCCTTTTCCTGTGTTGCTAATCTGAACCTTGAGGTCATGTTCGATCATACTTTTTGAAGAACATATTGAAACTGCTCTTGGTTTTTCCACTTCAAATATATTTCTCATCTTTGATCGAAGAGGTCAGTTTTAGTCAGGCATTCCAGCAGAGAGAAGAAAATGTGTTCATATGTTTTGATTCTTCATTTTACAGTTTGTATGTATGATTTAATGTGAATCACTTTGTGATTCTCTTTCTGTGAATAGTGCTGAATCAATTTTATATAAATAAAATACACATTACTAACTTATTTAGCTTGGACTGCTTAGTAAAGACAAATGTCCACTTTTTCAAACCCATATGCTATTTACTGGACTTTGTTAAAACGTTAAAAATATCAGCGTGAACTAGTGCTGTCAATGATTAATCACCCAAAAATTATCGCATTAATCATGTACTAACGCAGATTAATGTTTAAGTGGATGGTTACGTTAAAGATAGCACAGGTTGTGTTTGAGCAATAAACATAACTACATGCAATAAAGTAAAGCCTTAAAAAAAAAATGCATATGACATTCAGAATATTTGTTCATGTCAAACTACTGGGATCATTTTTTTCCATTTTAAATTATGCAAGTATACCTGATTAGAAAATGAGGAGGATGAGAGTGTGCAGTGGATCAAAAAATGTTGAACACATCCTCATAACATTAAATGTCAAAAAAATTAACATATAACCGATGCTCTTCAAATTCGGCGAGCAAAAAATATTGATAAAAAGCCTTTTTAACTCATTCAAACCCAAAAACGAATAAATACATTGTTGTTTTTTAAATGATTTGCCCTTCACTCCTAAACACGTATTTATTTAAATGTTTTATGCTAAAGCATGCAGAAGGCTTTGATGCAGCTTCTGACCTGAAGAGATCCCTTAAAGCAATGGTAGTTATTACAATAAAACGGCCAGCAGGTGACAGCAGAGTATAAGAGATCAGCCAGGGCAACAAAGCTCTTTTTTCCCAGTGTTTTCAACAGATTTGTGAATAATGATGAAACTTAGTTATATTCTAATGCTAATTGCTGCTAAACGGAAACAGAAACAAATATAAAATGTTTCCCTCTTAAAAGAAGATACTCAAATCTTTCTTTTGGTAGGTTGCATGTTTTTATAGCAATAGAACACAATATTCTGTGGGCCTTGCAAAATCAGTCAAAATCCAGTAGAACAGCTGGGAGCAAAGGGGGTTGCTTCAGTGAAAATGGCTGTGAGTGAATGAGTTGGTTAATCATGATTAATAAAAATTCTAAGATGCGATTAATCTGATAAATAAATGTAATCATTTGACAGCTCTAGTGTGAACGCTAATAGGCCGTGAATATGAAAAAAAAAATTGACGCTGTAAGACAGTGATGCATGCTTCACCTGAGCTCCGGCCCAATGACAGAGTGTCTACGCAGCATTGACCGGGCCATAGCGTTGGTCAGGTTGGACGTAGATTCGCCGTTGATCGCCAAGATTGCGTCACCAACCCCGAGTCTGCCATCTTGACTGACAGAGCCCCCGGGGGCCACACTGCGCACCAGCATGCCTGAGCCGTCCTTGATGGCGCTCACCGACATCCCTGCCAACGTGCATGTGCGCACACACACACACACACATACAGGTGAGCGGAGGGTTGACCAAAGCATCTTTTGAGCACATGCCAAACAGACAGACAGTTGTCCAAACAGACACCTGACATAAGTGGCATAATCAGCATAATCAAGACAGACACTAGGCAGATTAGCACACAAACACGACTAGGCATGCTTGACATTCACATAGCATCAGTCCTCGCACTCGCACCTGTAGCAAGAACACCCACGCACACACCCACAGAGGTCATAGGTCACAGGTGACCAAAGGGGTAACACATGCTGGTTTGCACAAACACTTGACTAAGGCTTTATCAGGTGGTAGACTAGGCTGATTACAGGAGTGGGTAAATCACGCGCACGCACACACACACGCGCGCACACACACACGCGCGCGCACACACACACACACACACACACACACACGCATCACCGTCTAATGAAAGACATATCCACCACACTATGGTCGTACATAATTTGAAGCTGGTCAAAGAAATGACTGCTTGCTTTTGATCAAATAAATATTTTATTATCTTGCATTCAAATTACAATACAATCATAGTGCATGGGATTACAATGAACAGCTAGTGAAGTCGACAGGACAAAACAGAAGACACATTTCAACGACATGACAAGTGAAAGACAATGTGATGAATGAATGTCTCACAATACCAATGAGAGACTGACACAGATGACATTGCTTTTCAAAAATGATATTACTATTACATTTTAACTGCTTGTGAGTTCATTAAATTTACCGGTACAATAGGGCTAATATTTTTACACCACCCAAAACCAACTATAACGACACAAAAACATTTTTTTTTCTTAATGAGCAAGGTGACTTTAATTCAAATTCGTCAACCCCTTATCCACCTCCTCCAAATCACACAATCTATTGTTCAAACATGGTTGTACTGTATATGTTTGATTTCCTACAATTGACAAACTGACAACGCTAAGCAACAGGTTTGACTCTAAATGGCACCTAATAACATATGTCACAAAAAAAGTATTGTATTAGAGAAGTCACCTTACTTAAATCTTGCACATCCATCTCAAGATACGATTATGAATATATACTGTAAAGTCTTCTAAACTGTTTCAAGAAATGCATTTAGCTACACACTGAAAACGTACATATAGTGGAACTTCTAAAGCTGAACGTCTTTGCCAGCTATTAATTTCATGCAATATATGCCTTTTAAAAATCCTTCATTCATGACATAAGGCAAGAATTAACTTTTTTTCCCCTTGGATTTTATGTGTCATGATAAGGAAGAAAATTAGATGACCATAAAATGGTAAATGGAACTTGTAATGTAGGAAAATAGTACACATGTTTTTGCCCTGCCTACTCAGGTCTCTATGGCTCTTGCAACAATAAGTCAATAATCATGAAATAGCTTGTTTTGATGACAGTCATTACCAAAACACAAGCAAAAACTATTTGTAGTATTAACTGTATTGCAAGAAATCAATATAATGAACGACTACACTTTGTTTTCTTATGTAATATGTGGCACCATTAACTTGGTGGACTTTGTCTGTGCCCAAATACCCCAAATATTGTACTGTACTGTATTTACTTTGGCAGTTCTGATAGGGGTCGCCATAGAGTAAAAAAACGGGGGTTATGTTCCAGACCACCCCGACAATAAGTGAAATCCACGACAGAAAGACACTATTGAAATACTCCATAGGAATGTTTGTTAGCATTTATGGCACTTAGTTTTAAGTTTTTTTAAACACATTTTAAAATACTAAAAACATATTATATAACATCTACTATGTTCAGCAAGACCTAGATAAATTAATAAGATGAATACATTATACAGTGTAAGTGAGCTAGCTGATTTTGAAAAAAAAAAAACCTCTTCTTCTAAAGGTATAGAGTTGAACAATAGTGTGCTGCCCCTTGTGGCGCAAAGTGGAATTATACCCAGAAACAACTTACAATACTGAGATATTACTGGACTAAAATAAAATAAAATAAAAAATCTGCAAAATAGCGTGACCACAGACCTGGAACCCGTGATGATGGGAGGTTTACTGTACAGTATATTAAACAGGTTACATTGGCAAATATTTTAAAATTCTGGACTTAAAAACTATGTCTGCACTAAAAATCCCACCCCCCTTAAAGACTAAACAGTGATTTTATGCCTGATCTCTGATGGTTTTCAGCAGAACCCACATGTAAGTCTGGAGACAGAGGCAGAGGGTGAGCCCATTTCCCCGTAGCAGAATGTGTGTCTGTCACCACTTCATTTGTTATTTTTACGAGATATTAAACAACTTAAATTGGGAAAAAGAACTTGAGAACATATCTACAAAAGCTCGAAAGCTCAAAATGTCTGAGAAGTGAGAAATTCCAGCCATGCCATGTTATTATCGCCTACATTTGAGCATAAGAAGCACAACACTTCACCATTCCTCTTCAGGGTAGTCATCATCACCACTGCCTATTATCCCAATTAAGGCCATGCCTGCAATGTACACGCACCAAGTCACCATCACCATGAGTAAGACGGAGGACATACCAAGGCTACGGTTGCCCCGGACAACTGTGATTGTCTTTTCAAAGCTTGTGCGCCGAGGCAGAGGAGGGGCGGGCTGCATGTCGTTGTCTTCCTTGATGCCAAAACGCAGATGCGGCTGGACTTCCTGAAGGGATATAAATAGAGATACAATTCAGATACCTTTTAAAATCAATTGAGCAAAAGAAAATAAGAGGAGTGACTGACAATAGCGTGAAAAATGTCAGCATCGTGAGAAGTGACAATGTCACTTTCAATGTCAATTTCAAACCTGACCTATCTTGGTACCCATTAAGATTTGCCTATTCTGTAATTCAATGGACTTTGTTGATGATCTATGGATACACGGGCCTTTCCTGTAAATTACTCATCAGATTTTAGGAATAATCATCACAGTTTTATTGGACCAAAAATATGTGAGGATCATTCATATAAGAAATGAGGGCTTGCGCTTTAAAGTATGAAATCGTTTCTAAACAGCTTTTAAGAGATGAAAAACCGAAAAATGTAATTCCTTGTTGCGAGTTGTTACGTATACGCTGAGTAGGATTTTTGTGTCTATGGGAATACTTGTATTTTGGCTGCCTTGCTGATGGCTAGCTACGGCTAATGCCTTGCTGTTGACCTCTCATGACGTCCTAGCAACAAATGAAAGAGCAATGTTTCTCACAGATTTTATATCAATTTGGGTGGGTGGACACCAGGTGGGGGGCGGGAGGGACGGCGGAGGGGATGGCGGGGGGGACGTCTCTTGTAGCCTCACGAATTACGATCCACAAAGTGACGGCAAACTAACATTACATGCGGTATATCTGGTCGTGACACGTTTTATTTTATTTTTTTAATATATTTTCAATACATTTTCTTGAAAACTTCTTGGGTGGTGGCCAGTTTACTTGGGTTGCCCACTCAAGTATTAGCATGGTGTGGGAAACACTGAAGGGAGTTTGCAATATTTGACGCCGGACCTGACGGATAAACTCGTTTAAGGCTTGAAAAAGCTTTTCTCCTATTTGGTTGCTGTTCTTTATCCATCTCTTCATAAATGGAAAATAGCTTTCCTCTGATTAGTTAATTCTCGATTGTCTCTTTGTTGTGTTGGCTCCCTTTAAATTAAGCGAGTCACCGGCAGTATTGTGGCAAGCCATAGTGTATTCTGATGCCTGTAGGAAAACATTTTTTGCGTTTTTTTTCTCCTCCATGGTGACGCCCGGCGACCTTGCGGCCGCCCAGCGAGCACCCTGAGGCAAACACGGTTTCCGGCTGGTTCTCAGATGTAGTCTGATTTTTTTGCTTCAATCCATCATAGCAACGCTGCACGACCTGCAGCCGCCAGAGGGGACTGACCAATGTGTGTGTATGTGAGGCTATGTCGCTAAGTCCGAAAACATTTTTGTAACATGTGTGAAAGCTTACATTGACAAAGCCATTTTTCACGAAATGTGACCAAAAACAGCACTATTCTGGTTGCTCCTCAACACCTGTGAGGTCGGCAGCTAAGGCAAAGTTTTAGCTTTGCACAAGCACAAGCACACTGGCGCCGCTCAGTACAGTTGAATAGGTTAGTACTTGAATAATGAGTCACAAATGTACGATGCTGAAATAAAATCTGATTGCTTCTGTTAGCCTTTACATACAAACAAACAAAATATATGTTAAACTTAAAAGGAACCCCGACTGTCATGACAAGTTTGCTTTACATTATTTATTTGGTTGTTACTAACATAATTATGAGATTCATTTTTCAACAATCATTTCCACTTTAATACATTCTGTAGAAACTTTATTTGGACGTACACCACCATTGTCATTTACGTTGCAACGCATTCTGTGCGTAGTGACGTAAAATGGCTGCAGGTTAGGGTTAACCCTACAATCCTATTTTGATCTATGTTATACATTAAACAGTGGGGAAAATTGATACTGATATCATGGGTCCTATTTCATATTAATTCACTTATCTTAGCATAAGCCTAACCTATAACAAAGAATGCTGCCTGTACCTGACATTGTTTATTGAAAGAAACCATGAGGTAACTAATGCTGTATTCGAGGACGGTGGGAAGTCGGATTCATCCCACTCAGATTGTTCCATTTCAACCTCCAAGCCTGTGTCCAAATTCACAAGGCTGGGTCCTCCGAAGACCGAATTTGTCACTCCTGACGCGACTCGACAGCACGCACTGACTTACATATGAATAGATTGTCATATTGCTTGTCGGTAGCACATTGTCCGACAATCCATTCATGTGTAAATCAGCAATAAGGCCGTGCGTACTGTCGAGTCATGCCGGGAGTGACGTCATGCAGCCGACAAATTCGACCTTCAGAGGACGCAGCCTTGTGAATTTGGACAAAGGCAAAGTGTTCAAGGCAAATTTACAAAGATAATAGCATCAAAGATGGCGGATTCTGATACAAATTCTTTGTTGTTCTGGTTTACGCAGTCAGTGCAAATCATGTTGTGTTATGTGAAGTTATTTATTTTGAATAACTACATTAATGTCATAATAAATAAAAAGCTAATATGTTCATAATCATTAAATGATGATTTGTCATTCACTATCTGTGTCTCCACTATCTGTGTTTCTGACATCTCAGTTTTAAGCAGCGTTCCAGTGTACTTTTCCTGGTCGGAGGTCGGAAAAGCCAGACTTCCCCCGTCTTTGAATGTAGCATAAATACAAGCAAATTGATGACCTAAGAACACCTGGACAAGACACGAATGGCTGAGGGAGCGAATTGGTATACACAAGCGACCAGGTTGATGAGCACAGATGGAAACAAAACAAAAAAATAACGAGCAAGTCATGCACCTCAAAAAGGCAAGACATAACATGGAACCAAACTAATATGATCTAAACCAAATCATGGCAGTTTGTTAAAAAGGCCTTGTGATGGCCATGGTTTGACTTGAGAGCAGCTTCATTCAATTGTCACAAATTACTATTGAAACATTTATTCTAATTGGATTTGTGGAGAAGATATTATTCAACCGTGACAGTTTCGTAGTATTTTAATGCGTGCCATATAAAGGGTTAAACATTGAACTGTAGAGTGCTTGCACAAGATATTTGAAGATTTTGTCAATGCTATTAATAACCCAGCCGGTGTTTTTTTTTCCAGTAGTGTCTGCTTGGCAAATAGGAAGGTCTCATGAGAAACAATAGCACTAAAAGTGTAGGAATACAGCTGCTCTAGTAGACAAACATGCTCGCTTCAAGATTTTAACTCCAACAGTGTCCTCAAAAGCACAAGCAAGCAGGGCAAAAAATAATTTAAAGAGTAATAACTTCGCAGGGTGAAGGCCTCGGGATTGCTTCTAGGATGGAGCGCACCAACAAAGGTAGACTACTTTGGTCCCGGTGGATGCTTCCATAAAGAGAAAGGTGCAGTGAGGAGAAGTTCTTTGAACCTTCACAGGCAGCACTGAAGTTCAGACGCTACCTTTGCAACACCTTTGATGAGAAACCTCAGGGTGTGCAACTTAGCAGCTACGTGCGAGACAAGGGTAGATCATGTTCTTGTGTTGCACCGGGTGCCATCTCCGAACACGAGGCATGCACTTACAGCAAGACACAATTGCAGGCAATTAAGCAAAGTCCAACACAAAAGGCTGCGACAAGGAAGAAACAGGCCTTTGACATGGAGCACTTTCTCCGCACCTGTCGCAGTGATACCGATACAGCTTCCTCTAAGCGAACACTCAACAACAGACATGGCGATCTACTTTTAGCCATGTAATCAGTACTTCTTAGATGGAATAATGCTGGCTCTCAAGACCTGATACACTGAGCAGCCACATCATAATGACTTGCACCATATAACTAGATCCAGAAAAGAGCGGCTTCTAATATTTACACACTCCTCAAAATTGCTAGCTAGAAAATGCGTGTCCCATATCATGTGCAAAATTACAGTTTGATGCATGGGTATACACAGTCACCAACACTCACAGACATTTTTATGGTATTTACAAGATTCATGTATTTCAGTTGCATATAAAATTTACTTTTCATCATTGAATTACTTAAAATTTTACATAAACAAGCCAGTAAACTTTTTTTCCAGTCAAATGTAAATGAAACAATTAAGAATGAGAGTTATGTAAAATATCTAAAGTATCTAATAAATTCAATGTTTTGAACAAACAATAATAGATCTATGTAGAGGTATTAAGCATTGATAAATCCAGTGTGTTTAAAATATGATTAACTACAATGTATTTGAAACACTTATAAAGAGAATCGTGCACTTTATCCAACTCAAACAACATGAATAAAGTTTATCTATTTGCCATACTTCAAACAAGTCAATTTTTCACCAGATATTAGATTTTTTTTTTTACGTGTATTATAGGCTATATATTTGATAATGCAGCAAATTGTAGTCATATTCTATGGCGTTCATCTTGTGTACTTTTTAACTGAGTTTAAAGTTTCTTTTTTTCCCCAGACAAATTTTTTTTTTTCCAGTAAAAATAATTTTTTTGTCTGGGAAAAAAAAATAAACTTTAAACTCAGCCATATTTGAAGCTGTCAGGGACCCTGTGGCATACTTAAAAATAGAGCTATTAACTATTTACAAATGCAGCTAGGCATGCTGAAAAAGTCCTTCATTGTCAATTTCAAAAGCTGTTAACAAACAGGTTCCATTATGTACATTGCATGTGGCCCATCGACATATTTAAATATTTATGCAAACCTAATGTAAAGCATAAATGTTAACTAAATGAATTTCAGTTTATCCACAGCCTGCAATATATAAACTACCAGTATATTCATACGTTTTAACAAATGATTCATGATGATTTTAAGGAATCTAAATGAATACATTTTTTTTTAACATGATTTAAATAAAATCATCTACCCATCCAAATAGATGAAAATACTTAAAAATGAGCCATGATTCATTTTTCTGTGTATAGCTGACCAGTGATAGAACATTGTGATTTCCTAGGAATGTTGTAGAAGAAATCATTTAAAAAAACGTAATGTATATTCTTGCAGAATGTAAGTGTTGCATATTGATATTTATGTTTCACGTGTTGTTAAATGACTTATCAATATAACCATTGAGAAAACATTGACATTAGTCTATTCACATGAATGAATATCCATCCATCTATCCATTCATTTTTTGTACTGTTTATCCTCAATAGGGTTGCAGGATTATTAAAAAATAGCATATAATGAAAAGAACATTGAGAACATGTTTATAAAGTATATTCCAAAAGTGTGTATCAAACGTACGTGTCAAACTGGTAACCTTTCCCACTAATCAGTACCCAAGAAATAGCTCTCAGTTTCAAAAAGGTTGGTGATCCCTGCAGTTGAAAATGCGCAAGAAGCATAGACAAAACAAATACAGCATCAAAGTGAAACACCTGTCAGAGCCACTGGCTTGTTTAAGTGTTGTGCATAGCGCTTACCGAGTTGTTGTAATATGGCTGAACGTTGCTATCCGTCAGGTTGCAATCGTTGGCCTCGGCTGCCTCAGCTAGCAGAGTGACCTGAGAGTTGCTCTCGCTGTCATCGCAGGATGCCCGTGTGCTCCTTTCCAAGATGGGCGTCAAGCCGCCGCAAAGTTCCAACTGACAAAACACAAATACCAATCTGAAATGTAGCAGCTTATTACAAGAATATCCATGTATCCTTGTGCCGAAAAGTGCCAAAATAACTACGTATGAGGCTGGAGAAGGTGGCAGTAAATTAGACACCCGTCACTCCTCCTCCTCTTGCCTCTCCATTTCTAGTGTGGCTGAGCTTTGTGTTCGCCTCGGAGGGGCATTAAATATTCAGACGGCCTGTAACTGGACCCCGTGGTCCTTGTTACTAGGCCACAGTCCGAAACAAAAGAGAACTGTTCTTGAGAGTACACTCAGTAATTAACTTACTGTGTCTTGGATAATAAAATGTCACATACTGTGTGAGTCCCACAAGGCTGTTAGTTTAGTCGAGGTGTGTACGTCATAATTGATAGCCAATCTGTTCTAATGACAATATAGTTTTTAGCAGTTGCCATGTACTGTATGTAAACTTATGAGCCACATCTCTGGGTGCACACCTGTTATCATGACAGTTCTAATAGTTCTAAACCACAGGAACTACTTTTATTTAATTAATGCTTCTCTGACAATGTCATTAGATTTGACCTAATAAAGCGAATGGTACTGTCTAACATGGCCATCTGTCATTTTCCGGGTTTCTTCATTTATTTACCCAACTGTAGAGAAGTAATCGATAAGGAGCAATGGGGGTTATCAGAATGGTACTATAGTTGCACACATTTAATAATATTATTAAATAGTATTCATAATCAAATCATAAATAATAATAATTACTTAAAATGTTATCAATTGCAAAATAAAGTTCTGTATTTTCAGAACTACAGAATTAAAAACAGCCTAAGTGTCACATTAAAATGAGCTTGTAGTATTTAACAAAGTTATGGACTGGTAGTCTTGAGGCATTGTTTGCACCTAGCCTGGATTCAGTACATGGACAGTCGTTTTTTCCCAACATACCGGCAGCGGTTTGGCAACACCAATGAGCACAGGACCGTAACCGGTGGACTTCAGCACATGCACGGCATAATCCAGACTGGAGCCTTCCAAGTGGGTCTCATTAACAAACATGAGGCGATCTCCCGGGAGCAGGCGGCCATCTTGGTCAGCAACACCACCCGGCACCAAGGAGCGGATTACCAGCACTGTTTTAGTGGCATCCTCCGGATCCTGCAAGACAAGCATATGGGTGACGATACATGAAAGATTTCTACATCAGGCTTAAAAACACTGTTTTTATGTAAAATTTAAGACAGACCATTTATCTCTGATGTTCTTTATACAAACATATACATAATAGAAGCTTAGGCTTCATATTCAAGAGGAAATGTCCCCATTTATATTTATTTTTAATTGTGTTATCTGTGGGAGCATTCATGGGAATAGCTAACTTGGGTCGGGTTGTTTTGATCATGATATTTTTAAATTCTCTCAAACTATTTTTTAATACTGTGCAACTGGGGTTTAAGTTTTTTTTTTCTTTAGAAAAGTTTCTCTCTCTCTTTCTCTCTCTCTCTCTCTCTCCTTTTTGCCTTTTCTGTTTTCTTCACTGAGGCGACACTGTTGTTGTAGATGAGACTGCAGCTTATTCCTGTCTGATCTATTTTTAGAAAGGCTAAGGTCCTTGTCTATTACCTGGTAGTCCAGGATGCTGAAGCCCAATCCTGACTCCCCTTTCTCCAGCTCTACCACCTGCGCCTCTCTCTCCCACATGGCCAAAGGAGGTGACATAGGCGGCACACCGCGCTTTGTGATGTCCTCAGCCGTAGGGCAGGGAATAACACAGCCTTGGTCCAACTGGGAAAAGAAAAGAAAAACATAATTTCATATCCTGCTGTAGGAAAAGGAACAAAAAGCAGTCTTTCCGTTCTCATCGGCCTCTAACACACATCTGTCCATTCCTACATTCACCTTGTCATTGAACTCAGCCAGCAGCTCTTTCAGGGTGAGTTGGCCATCGTCCTCTTCTTCCTCATCGCTGTCGGGAATGGCAGGGGGTACAATGCGAGAACACACCAGGTAAACACAGATGGGAAGCTCCTTGAGGATGTTGACCACCTCTTTGTGTGTCTCTCCAATCAGTGGAATACCGTTCACCTGCAAGGAAGATTATAGACTATGTGCATGGGCCTTTTGTTCACACGCAAACTATTTCACAGGTGAAAGAAATGTCACTTTTGGTTAGAATAATTTCAGTGGTTGTAAATGGTTTTGTCTTCTGTTGCTGGTTTTAAACATACTTGATCAAATTCAGGGGTAATCCATTTCACACTTCAAAGTTTTAAGTCTTAGTATAAGTATTACTATAAATCAAGTATTAACCGTATCAAGTACATTATCAACATTAAATGTCATGTGTGAGGTCATTTTTTAGCAACACATTGTACACATAAATAATAATAGTAAATGTGTTGCTAAAAAATGTTGAACTGACCTCACACATGACATTTAATGTTGATAATGTACTTGATACGGTTAATACTTGATTTATAGTAATACAACATTATCCATTTCATGTACATTCTTTCCTATGAAGCACACCCTGACCCAGGGTTCACCAATTCTGGTCCTCGAGGTCCGGAGTCCTGCAGGTTTTAGATGTTTTCGCCCACTAGCGCACCTGATTCATATAATCAGCTCATCAGCATGCCTGATAATGATCCTGATCTTTAGTGTGTTGGTTGGCGGAAACGTCTAAAAAACCTGCAGGAATCCGGACCTCGAGGACCGGAATTAGTGAACCCTGCCCTAACCAACTGGAGTCAACGAGCAGTGTCCTTGAACCCAAAGTGTGTCAGCAAAGTTCAATGTATTCAAACTCAAGTATATAACTGTGACTTCAGTGCTCTGCAGTATTTCTTTCACATACTCTTATATACACCTATGTGTCAGTTTGTCTAGCAATGAGCATTATGACTGATGATGAGACCAGACTTGGTGGGGAAAGTCCTCACCGATGATGAGTCATGGATACACAGAAACGCTAACATCTACAATAGCAATGGTTTGAAATCGCCACGAAAGCAAGACGTCAAAGTCATGCTGATTGCATTCTTCTATGTGAAGTAATGTCGGGTGTCGAGTAAAAAGTTGCCCAAGTCGGTTGGGTCGACCACAAAAATTGGTCGACGCAAAAAATGCATGTGTCAAAGCTATTTCAATAATTTTTAAAAACATATTTGTGGCAGCTGGAAGTTGCTGGAACCAATGTTTCGTGTTTCCGCACGGACACTTATTGCCGACGGACTCCAACCGACTGTCACCAAAACACTACTATTAATGCTTCCTAGGATTTGTGGTCTCTTTAAAATAAAAAGGGAGAAAATGATCATCGCTGCTTGTCTGATGTTTGTAACAAAACAATCTGCGGCAAAATCCCTAAAGAAATAAAAGAGTTCTCATGAATTTATTTGAAACAGACACACAAATACAAGGCGGTATCTACTATGTTAAACATAAAGCAAGACTCACTCCTTCCAGGGCCGAGTAGTGTGCAGGCTAAGCCATCCAGCATTTGCCATAAGGACTATTACTAAGTGTGCAGTAACCGAGCCGATATAATCACTGAATGGGCATCATCTACTGTGAATTCTTCCCACATGACCAGTCAATTAACCAGGAAGTCTGCAAAGAGTGCTCAAGAAGATGCAAGAGCTGTGGCTGCTTCAACATGATAACGCAACAGCTCACAATGCCCTGAGCATCCCAGTTACTGGCTGGGAACAACACTGCCATGCTGGAGCAACTTACTCACCAGACCTTGTTGTGTAAGTCCCAACCCCAAGCTCAAGGGTTTTATGAGCGGAACCCTTTCTGAAGATTTACACAACATTAAGCTAGCCATGACAATGGAAAAATCCTTCCAGGAGTGCACAAAGGCGTGGCAGAGAAGGCAGACTTCAGGGGGAAGACATCAAAGGGGAAAACTTGCCGTATGTAGCTTGGAATTTAAATATTTCCTTTGTGATACCAGTCCTGGAACTTGTTTGACATACCTTATAGAAGGTATTCAACCTTGGAGATTGTACATTTGCACAAGTGAACTACAGTTAGAGGCGAGTCAAAATGTCAGAATGGCAATGTATAAAAGTTAATTCTCACATGCTGTTAAAGCTTTATTTCCCCATACGCATTCAAAACTGCTATGTGCAAAATATTTTCATACAACTCAAATGAAAGTTACTCCTAGTGCGAACCATGCATAAAAAATTTAACACTTGGGGTCAGAGAGTACAGATTCTCTCTTCAAAAACCTCGTACACGGAGAAATTGTGGGGGTTGGTTTTAAAATTGGAGAAGAAAATCAGCTTTGCTACGCTGGAATGGTGAGGTGAAGATCAAAGCATTGCTCTGTGACATAGATTTGGACTGCAGGAGGACAGCAGCGGCCCACAAATGGCCGCAGTATTCACGTGACTGTGGAGACCGGAAATGGTTTACAAATTCATCAGAGAACCCTCTCCACGAAGGACGAGTAATATGTGTGGGTTCATGAACCTGCTCAGAGCAGCCGTGGGAGTGCATTACCCCCCATCCCCCCCTCTCCTAAGTGCAGAAATGCAGGGCACACTCACACCCACCTTCTTATTACCACTTGGCCGCCTTAAGGGAAACTATGTGTTGGTTGCTAAACTACACTGTGCTCCTAAAAGCTGACCTAAATGAAATGTTCATCGTGATAATAATAATAAATAAAAAAAAAGTGCAATCCTAATGTCATGAACTCGGAAAGAAACATTTGCCAACTCAGTTTGAGGCTTGACAACTTTCATTGGCCTTGACCATGCTCTCTTCCTCAGCACACTGCCTGCATAGATCCAGGCAAGCTAATCACAGACCCATCCATCCATTTTCTAAGCAGAGTATATGTACTGTTCTTGGTCCAGCAGGACAGTTAAAAAATAAACTATTAGTTTATTTACAACTTCAAGTTCCTCACCTCCAGTATCTGGTCGTCAGTGAAGATCTTGCCACTTTGACCAATCGGGCCCTCGGGCAAAACGGAGCACAGGTAATGATGTCCAGCACGAGCTTCCAGACTGATGCCCAGGCCACTTGTCTCGCTGAAGCGTTCCAGCTGACAAACCTAAAACAGCAATAGTAAGAATTGAAACATTGGCCAATTCTGGTAGGTTTTTTTCCTTTAATTTGAATGAAATTATCACAATTTTGCTCATATCTATTCCATCATTTCTAGTGCAAACTATTCAATCAGGCAGTGGAAACTGCTGACTTTATCATCGGCACCTGATAGTAAAAATAGTATAAAATATTGTAAACATAGAGGGGTAATTGCCTACAAGCATAGTTCTTTCGGTGATAAAATTAGATGACCCTTTGACAGTCCTTCTCACAAAATTGAATGTAGGCAAATACGAATACAAGATATAACAAGGATAAAATATCGGCCAAAATAGGTTAAAAAAAAAAATAATACGGACATTTGCATGTGTATAAGTACAAATTGTATACTGAATTGAATGGAATGCTTTTTCGGTTTAAATAATGCATATATAATTGCAAAAAAGACATACTATGACTTCATATCTTGGTCCAACTGCATGTTGCCACCTCATTTTTAAGTCTTCTTCCTCTGCTGGTGTCAGCTGCACTCCTGCGAACAGACACACGTCCACATATAGCACAGCTAAATATGGCAATATACCACCTAGTGAGAATAAGTGGTACGGATAATGGATGGATGAGTATACCACTTATTCACATTGTGCTAGAATAGAAATCATTGAGTCATTATCTTTACTGTTTAATACAAAGACTATCTGACCTTGGGGCCATGCAGGATGTCTACACACAAAAGCCACTAAAGTGTGCATTATCACACCCACTATCAGATTTCTTGGCAAACAAATATTTTCTTGTGCTTGATCTTTGAATGCCTCAGAGCAATCAAAGCCTATTTAACAGAGCTCCCCAATCAAACCCAAAGATCGCTGTCTAAATAAAGCCATGTATGCAGGCAGGCTAAGAGGCAAATCATCTGGAAGGAGCTGAATGAGTTGGATAAACACATGATTGCACAACACTATAAATAGACTCTCATCAAAGAGTATGCTTCGCCGCCACATCGCTCTTCCACAAGCCTACTTAAGAGTATCAGAGCGAGTCTCGTCATCCACTTGCAGACTGCAGTGCAGCATAAGGAAACGGCAGCTTACCGTTTCTTGAATCTTGTCGGGGTCGTCTGTTAGCGTATGCTGCACGCCGGGAGATTTCACGCAGTGAGCATATTCCTGGGAGGAAGCGAGGATTTTAACAAACATGCATGTTAACACACAATGATTAAACACCCATGCAATTTATTGTGATGTATCACATGTTCTGGACAGAATGACAATATATTGTGCATGTTCAATAATAGCAAGTGTTTTTTTCTGATCATTTAAACTCATAAGCTTAAACGGAATCCAGGAATACATCGACAATGCATGTAGGACCTATGGGTGTGCTTCACCATCAAATCATATTAATAACGTGAAAAATAAACCAAGATTGTTATGCTTTTTCCACATATCACCTGTCTCATAAATCTTGTTTAGTCCCATTCTGTAGGGATTGCCCTCTTGGAAGCTGTGGGAGTGTCGGAGAGGCTGCAGTGGAGGGACCGGAGGCAAGATGTGACTAAGGCGGACGGCCTTCCTAAGAAGCCTCAGTCTGACCACAGGACCCGTCCGCCTCAGCACCTCCATTGCACGCTGCTCACTGCAGCCCTGCAGGCTCACCCCATCCACCTGGGGAAGGGACACACACAAGCAAAGGGTGACAGGAAGCAAGGAAGAGTCAGGAAAAGGAAGGAAAAAACAATAATGGAAATAGAATGAGTCTATTTTAGGGTGGAAACTGTTGCAAATAAGAACAAATATAACTTCAACCGTTAAAAGAATAAAGACACTCAAATTCCCCTTTACTGTAATGTCGAAGGTGTAATGCGAAGGTGCATGTCAGAATTGGAAAGACAATTAAGTACTAAATAATACAGAGGCTGATTAGGGACTATTGTGAATGTGTTCAGGTGAATGTGTTCAGATAGACATGTAGCACACAGATACGCCATGAGTGGGTGAACTTGTTGCTGCGATACATCTGCCCATAAACTAATGCAAGACTGACATTCATAAAGCGCCAATCGACAAAGTGAACAAAGTTAATGCCTCTCATTTTCCCATTCACACATAAACTAAAAAAAAATTGGGAACCAGATAGGCAACAAAACAATGTAACCTTTGTATGTAATTTTTCAATCTTATGTATTTAAATATTGTCAGTAATAGCAACACTCATGCATATACTGTAAAGTTAATTTTAGGGATAGACCGATTATTGCTCGCGAACGTAGCGAATTTAGGGTTCTCATCAGACTTTGTAAGATGTTCACAGACAGTTTTTACTTGTCGCAAAGACATTTCGAACATATTCAGACAAATGTTCATTGTCTGTGAAGATCTTCTGAAACCTTTTACAAACCCTGACGAAAACACAAAATTAGCTATATTTGCATGCATTTGTTCCTCAGTAAGATACAGGGAACATTAATTTATGGATTCATTTAAATTTCCTACTTTATACAAATGATGCTGACACTGATCCTACTGACACTCTTTATTTTGAAAAATTTAACAAAATTATGAAATGATGTTGACATTTTTGAAAACTTTGTTCACGGTAGAAAACTTTAGGGAACTATTTACTTACGGTAGTTTTTAATTTAGCCCAACACATGCTGATGACCCTGGAAGCTCCCTGCAGTTTAAAAAAATAACATTTTCAATCAAAGCTGTCAAATTCTTCATATGTTTAAAATGAAAAGAAAAAGGTTTAATTTTTTTTTTTTGGACGCTAATACTTTCTCTTTTACTGAAAATGAATATCGGCTTGAAATATTGGTTATCGGTTTCCTTGACTACAAATAATTGGTATCGGCCTCGAAAAATCCATATCGGTTTATCACTAGTTAATTTCATACTGAATTGTTGTTCATTCAACTTTAACAGGTGACTTGCTCATACCAAGTCACCTACTTGCCAATTCCACATATGCAACTTACAACACTGGAGAATAATAATGAGAATGAGGGAGCTGCATAAAGTTCTTAGGCCCATTGGAAATGAACTGGCATCTCACCAGCAAGTTCCAACTTCTATGTTTTGATCTTGAACTGGTGACACTCTATTCCCCAGGCTTCGTCCCTGAGGTAAAAGTCCTTACAAATGGAGCTACTGCTGTCCCAAGTGAATAGAAAGACAAACCAAAGACAAGAAAATGAAGCAGTGTGAACACTTATAGCGGTGCACGCCTGAAGAACTGTGGCCGCCTGAGGGTTGAGGTAGGACCAGTTACTATTAATCTTTTATACCACATCCCACATGTATATAACAATATTCCCATATTCCCAGTTGAATGGCTCCAGTCCCACATCAGTCAACCCGCAGCAGGACCCATTACATTTTTCATCCAACCTATCAATATTTCAGGCTCCCTCTTGGCATCGGGAATGTGCCACACACAAATATATCACATTCAAAGGGGTCAAAACAGGAATGATAACCAATGAGATTACTTACATGTTTTCCCCCCTCCCCCCTGTTCTTCTACAGACTTCGCAAAATCTCTTGTGGAAAAACACACACAAGTGCGTAGTACATATCCATAAAATAAACTACCCACAAGAGACATATTATGTTTTTTTTTTTTCAAGGAGTCTTGTAAAAATTGTCTCTGACATTCTTCCATCAAAATACACAAAGGAAAAGGAATTACAGCACAATTAACATCCACTAGTCTTACTTAGCAAACCTCTCTATGACTTTTGTTACCATGACAACCAATGCGACAGAGTTGAGGGGCTATTCAGGCTTGACAACTAAATACAGTGTAGCGACTTTTCCGACCCCCCTGGTGATATTTATATTTCATATAAAGTGACTCACAAATGCACTCACTTTTCGTGGTGTTATTGAAAACTTCTGGAGAGTCTCAAATTCCCTCTAGACTCTCTCTTCCACACATAGTGCAAATGAATTGACTTGTGCCAAGCCACCACTTGCTATTTAATTATCGTGACAATACAATTCATTCAAGGTTAGGACACATTTTTTCAGAAATGGCAGCTACCAAAATATTTACTTGGCTGTTTAATTTCACACTTGATGGGTGAGCAGGCACTCCAGAGACCTTATTATTTGTATACAAACAGTTGAAAAGTCAATTTCCCAGGACATATCCACTTTAAGGCGCTGGCTTATCCGCACTGCTGTTATCCTGGTCTGGAACAAGGACCAAACTGAACTTATGACTTTGTGTGAACCTTGCAGTGGCTGTTCCAAGACATTAAAATGGATGCTATTGTATGGGGGGGACCAACTGTCATGGGAGCTTCTTGTTTGAGATATTTATTATTATTATTGCCAACAGTTCCCAGACTTTTTAGTTTCCTCTGCATGCAATCTACTAGCAAAATAACTAAATAAATAAACTTTCTAGCGGTACAAAATGTGCTCAGTGTTTTTTGTGTGTGTTTTTTTTGCTAATGTAGGGCCACAAAGGCGGCAGAAACAGGATTACTATACATAGATGTAGGGTTATGGCACTGCAGTTTTTCTTCAAGTTACCAGACACTCTCACACCAGAAAACATACCGTTGAACTTTAATGGCCTTCAAAGGCTTTTTGCAATCTACTTTACAGTTTGAGACCTTTACCTTAACGGTACAAACAGCAATCTTGAAACCCAGTATTTGGGCACATACTGTACGTTTAGATGATACAAAGACATAAATGAACTTCCTATTTTTAAAAATGTGTGATAGTCCCCAATGTCTCAAGAGGTACGAGTATCTGTCAGATTATTAGTTTTATATCTTACAGAATCAAAACTAAATCAATGTTGTGTTTACTTAGCAGTTAAACTGTGCGTAACTTTACTGTGCAAAACAATTTAAAAAGGCTTCTTTTTTTTCAAACTTACAGACAGGATGATATCTCCAATGTGAATGTGCCCATCTTGGTCGACACTGCTGCCCTTCAAAATGCTCTTCACTGTCACACCAGCGCTGTATACTGAACAGGGAGAAGAAGAAAAAAAAAAGTTCAACACAAAAACTGGCCTGCTTGGTTGTGTTTGTTTTAATTTTCATATACGAAACATCTTTCATTACTTGAGTTTAGGTCGCCTATATAGCTGGAAATGGTGAATCCCAGCCCCCGGCTGTTTTTAGTGAACTGCACACTGAACTCATAGTCATCATTCAAGTCAAAGAGCTGGTGAGAAGCAGAAAGACAACATTGAATACACCCAAAGCAACACCTACACAGTCTATTAAGAATGTTTAAATAAGAATGATTGTGCAGAGATTTTACATCATTTGAGAGCTATTGTTATAACAATTGATAGTCTTTATTGTGCAGCTAATTTTAATTAACTGCACTGCATCGTGGTACGAAGTGTTGCTAACAGTGTGCCCCTCTTATGTAAGTGAAAACATTCTCACACATGCTAATTGGGTACACACCAGTGAAAGACGAGCAAGGCAATTTCCCAAAATTGCTCTTGTGTTCACTGAGAAATGTAAATGAGGTCATCAAAATATAAGAAAAAGCTCTCCCGATTACTTGCAAACATTAAAAAAAATCATTGCTTGCTAACACAATCAAACCTTGGTACTACTGTCTCGGGGCAGCCGTTTGTTTATATTGAGCACATTTTGAGATTAACACACCTCGCCATCCAAGGACTCCTGGCTGAGGACAGGAGAGGAGAAGTTGTCCTTGTTGATGTCCCTGGCGATGAGTAGTTTTACCTTGCTGCCAGCATTTCGGAGCACCTGACCCAGGAGGTGAGGGATGAATATGAATGAACATCCATCTATCTATCTATCTATCTATCTATCTATCTATCTATCTATCTATCTATCTATGAATGAACATCTATCTATCTATCTATCTATCTATCTATCTATCTATCTATCTATCTATCTATCTATCTATCTATCTATCTATCTATCTATCTATCTATCTATCTATCTATCTATCTATCTATCTATCTATCTATCTATCTATCCATCCATCCATCCATCCATCCATCCATCCATCCATCCATCCATCCATCCATCCATCCATCCATCCATCCATCCATCCATCTACTCACCTGCGCCACCTGCTCGCTGTTCATGCCAGCCAGATCGGTGTCTCCAATGCACAAGATTTGATCCCCACTGCGCAGTCGTTTATCCTTGGGGTGCCACATTTAAATCACAACACATTTTTTAATGAATTCATTAAAGGTGCAAACGCTACAGTTAATTAGGGTAGCAATGAACATTAGGTGAGAAAATATTCTGTATTCAACGAGAAGGAGGAACCAGCAGAAAGGTAGCTTAAATTAGCACGAACAAGATGGTAACTACCTGGCTCTATCAAAATCTTGCATTAATTTGCTTGTTCTTAATTGGTGAGCTTTTTACTGTGACAGCGGGACAGTACTTAGCACTGTCACCCCACAGCATGGAATCTGTTTTAGAGTCTTTTATGGGAAAATAAAATGGTAGGGCTCTTCCCAATTAGCTTGGCTTCACACTGTAGTTGCAAAACTTCACTAATTTCTCTTACTTTCTTACCAGCTTTTTAAACTTTTACTTTATTGCATTAGTAATGAATTATAACGATCGCTGACTCCTTGTAAAGCCTCTTTACTGAAAAACAATTCTGCTTAGCAGATGCAGCAACCATATTTCAACTACAGCTATCATTAAGACTTAATATTTTGTTGTAATGACAATAGAGAACCCATGTTATAGGACAGAAATTCCGTATTACAATCAAATCACTGCTCTAAATTAAATTAAATCAATTAATAAAGAGAATCTCCATTGATGATTGAGTTTTTTTTGGTTGCATTCATTCACTGTAATCTTGACGATTTCGGCCGATGGAGACACCATGAGGCTAACGATTGACTGCCATCGAGTGTAACCCAGAGTTCGGAGTAAACATGGTGAAGCTACATTTAGCTGTTATGCTGCACACAAATGGAATATGCTGCCAACAGAAGTATAATAGTATAAATGAATATTACAATAATAAACTAATTGGTTTGATGTTATTGTTCCATCATTCGTTTCATTTGAAATAACCATTTAATTCGATGACTATCTGTATACATTATCTAAAAAAAGTAATAGTAACAATAATAATAAATATCTTCATAATAAACAGTTACATTTATTTATTATATATTTGCATTTATATACAAAGCTTTCAACACTTTCAAGGAAAACATGAACTTTTGAACGGTGTTTGTTGTTGTTACCGCACGTTTGTCAGCACTTGCAAACAACGATTAACAATGAAAACACCTCTTTCATTCTACCTTGCTTTTGTGCTATGACTGAGAACCTACACTTACTAACCTATATTATATGATAGTTGCACTGTTGTTATGTCCCAACAGCCAATAAATATGCACTTCAACTGCTTGAGTAATTTTTGAATTACCTGTCCAGCTGCTCCACCAGGCAGTATGGTCTTGACCATAACTCCTGTGCTCCGTCCTCCTATGATGCCAAAGCCAAGCCCTTTCCCGTCATTGGTTAGTTCTATGATCTCCAGGTGACGCCTCTAATAAATAAATAAATAAATAACCAAAACTCTGTTGAAGACAAAATTGCTATACTGTATATAAATAATCAACTCAAAAATACAGAGGTAGATAGATAAATAGAGAGCGAGTGTGAGAGAGAGAGAGAGAGAGAGAGAGAGAGAGAGAGAGAGAGAGAGAGAGAGAGAGAGAGAGAGAGAGAGAGAGAGAGAGAGAGAGAGAGAGAGAGAGAGAGAGAGAGAGATTTGTTTTGTTTACCTCATGCGCAATTGCTGCCAGATTCCTCCCCATAGACATGGTTCGGGATATTCGAGGTGGTGTGCAGTACTAAAAAAAATGACAAACAAACCCGAAGTGACATCAAGTAAGCCGAGCAGCATCACACAAGTTTATACCCAGCAATGATTGTGTAATTTGAAGCGATATTCTCAAACAAACTGACATTTTTGAAAAGCAATATATTGCGCCTTTTCAGTGAGTGAGCGCTTTGGGAGCAAGTTGCTTCCCATTACAATGAATAATCTCATGCTTATGACTCATATTTGAGGTACCTGGGATTCAGTGTGAACGCAGTTGTCTGGATGGACGTCAGAGAAGGACAAATCCTGCGAGTCCAGGGAGGAAACGCTTCCGTCCCTGTGGAGCGACCTGCTGGGTCTTTGGTTCTCCATGGCCCATGTGTAGGAGTCGCTGTGGCTGAGCATCTTGGCATCCATCGCCACACCCTGGCACTTGCCACAGTTCATGGACACCGACTTGGAAAGACCCTTTCCCCGGTAGGATTCAAGCATCCGGGGAGGATTGCAAAGAGGAGGGCAAAGTGGAGATGATTTAGGAAGGTAGGGCGTGATAGGGAAAGAACAGATAAATGAGAGAAAGATTGATCGATGCAAGTGAGAACGGGAAACATTGAGAGGGGAATGGATGGGGGCGATAAGGAGATGGTGAAGGTGGAGACATTAATTGTCGGAAGCACATACAGAGACAGAGAGGAATAGGATGAGTGGGGTGAAATTGAAGGGTTGAATTAGTATGGATAAAGCACAGGAGTAGAAATGTTTATTTATTTCGTGTTTCATTGAGGGAAAGAATCCTTGACCATTAAGGTGGTAGTCAACAGGAACAGGAAAATTAAGACGATGTTTATTGTGGTCAAGTAAGGTCGGCTGAAGTACCCATGACAAGATAATCAACGTCAAATCTTCCCCATGCAAAATTGCACACTCAGAAAAGTTTTCCAACACATTCACCTTTATCATTCAAGTCTGTGCTACAAAATACAAACTGTTATGTTTTGCATTTGGTTCACTATTAACCATGCTATACATTTTTTATACCGATTTATCTCTACTCCTGACCATGGCAAGGTGTCCTTGAGACTGAACCCTATCACATGTGACTCAGCTAATCGAAAGGACAGACAAAAAGGTTTGAACAAACACAGATTCAAACCTGGAACATGAGTGGCAGCAGTAGCTTGTCTCTTGATTGGGACTGATGGTTGGAGAGGTGCAAATGTGCATTCACAGAAATATTTCAACACCTAACTTAAGATTTATGTATTTTTTTTACACAACAATTCTTTTTTGTTGATAATTTTAATACAACCCTACGAAATAAACCTTATATGATACATATTCATTAGTCTATTAAATCCTATTTATTTGAAATGTATAATCCTCAGGTTTATGTATTTTAAAATTAAAAATTTTTAATTTTTATTTTAAAATTTTTAATTGTAATTAATCGGATGACTTCAATAGACTCACGATTAATCACAAATGCAATATCTGTTCTAAATGTACAATTTAAAAAATCTAGGTTTTCATACTCTTGTTGACAAAAGTGGAAAATATGTAAAACTAATAGAAATAGTTCAAATGCATTTTTGACGCCTATAGCCGTCAATGGCAGTGAATGAGTTAATACATTTGTGTAGATTTTTTTTTAAATGTTCTTTATATATATATATATATATATATATATATGTGTGCTTGAAAAAAATAAGATTCAATATGAATTTGTCATGTAAAAAAATTACATAAATCTTAAGTTAGGCTTGAAATATTTCTGTAAGTGTGCCTTTGAGCTCTGTCAATGGACTCTTGAGCAAGATGCCAAACCTTATAAATGATGTACTAACATGAATAGTAATCAGTTATTTGGCATAATAGATCCTAATGTCTCCTGAAAGTTGACTCTAAGATGCATCATGCGACTTCTCTAAAGTAATAATGCTTGTGTTGGTCTTATAGCGTTAGTCTATTAAGGCTTAATCACACTTAGCAAGCCTTGATACACTGCCAAGCAACATAACCTTGATTATGTCACATGCTATGTGATGCAAATGGGTGTGAATAACAATTTTTAAGTAACACTTGCAACCAGGGCCACATCCCACACACAAACAACAATTGGACCAAAACTTATAAATTATTACTGCAAACTCCTTGACATTACATACAGTATGACCACTTCACCCCTCCTTCTCACTCCCTCTCTCTGTCTTGAGGGTTTAGTGGTAAGCCAAGGTAAGCTGATTACTCATCCGGTTTGCTTCCTGCATTCAGTATTTTGGGAACGATTCCAGCTCCTTCTTCACCATTCAATGTACACCAAACGCCCACACACACTTGAGCTCACGCTGTACCTTGGCTGGGGGCTTCCGCTGAGCCTTCTGTAAGCTGAGAATATGAAGGAAGAGGGGGCTCCGTAGGACGGTCTTCAGCAGGCTGAGTTTCTCCTGAGCGGGGGCCTCCCCTCGCTCTTTCAGTTTGGCTTGAAGTCGCTCCACAGCCTCCAAGGCACGCTGAGTATCTGCGCAGAAATTGTACATCATTAATTTGTGTGTCATTCAGCTGCAAGGTTTCTCCTGGATGACTTTGCAGTTATCCCTAGAGCTGTGCGGTGTCCTTAATACTCATATCTAGCATATTTTGGTAGCGTAAATGGAAGCCTGCTTTGTATATTTATCTGTATTGTACAGTGGAACCTTGAAAATCAAAGGCTACAGCGGGACAATGAAGAAACTGACAAATCTTACATTCTTTCAAGTTGAGACTTTACCTTGCTAGAGCTCATTTCAGTGACCATCCAACGCTAAATCTTTTGCATGTGGCATGATTTTTCTTTGGCTTTTTTTTTGTAGTTGCCGACAGATAACAGACTTGTTGCTATTAGTGCTGTCACTTGTTATATAAAAGTAGATTGTTTTCATTTTGATCATTACATTACAGTACAGTACATACAGTACAGTGTTTTGTAAAACGGTTACACATATATTTTTGGAGACATGTCATAGCTCTTGTTCGTAACTCGTTAATGTTTAAAGATTGTTTTATTTAAAGCAGAAGCCAACCCCCAAATTTTCTCCACAACAAAATTTTGTACATGCCCCCACTAGTCTAAATACGGCATTCTGATTAATGTGAATGTTTGTGGAATATGAATAAAGCAGCAAAATCCATCTTTTTCATCCACCGGAGGGGGGCGGCCATTTTGCCAAATGCGGTCGATTGAAAATTACATGACAGTTGCTCAGGGCTCAGGTAATGACCAATCACAGCTCACATCCAGAAAACAGGTGACCTGTGATTGGTGGTTACCTGAGCCTTGAGCAACTTGGAAGCCATTTTCAGTCGACAGCAGGTGGCAAAATGGCCGCCCCCTGACAAATATAATACAAATAGGTGGATTTAACTCATATTCCACAAACACAATATTAATCAGAATACCATGTTTACACTGGTGGGGCTGCATAGAATATACTAATAAAAAGAAAATATTTGGGTTGACAGTCTTTAACTGAGTTTTACACTTACAGTAAATGGTCGTCAAGAAAGTTGAACTTTTAATACATTGGCGGTAGATTTAATAAAGTTTCTAAGGGTGAAAGTGTGACTCTGTAACTTGTTGACTACTTGATTTATTTTGTTTGCGAATTACTTTTTTTTTTAAATAAATTATTATTATTCTGTGAGCTAAGAAAAAGAAAGATAGAAGCTGAAGTTTGGCAAAAGTCCAATGAGCTTTACTTGCAGTTGTGTTCACAAATGATAGTTGGGTTTTTGTTTTTGTTGCTGTTGTTGTTGTTTTTTGGGAGGGGGGGGGGGGGGCAGAGGGGGTAAAAAAAAAAACCTGAAAGGTTGCATGGGGTCGAGTTGGCAGGCTGTATTCTGTGAGGAAGTAGCTAACGAGCATGAGCCACAAACTCAGTAATTGCAAATGGCAGAGGGTTAAGACACTGTAAACTCTTCACAACAAAGTTGTGAGCATCTTGACTTTGAGCCCTACACCACCTGCACATGGAACTCTTCACTAGTGCAACCTTGCCTGACCCCTTAGCGTCTGTATATATGGAGCATGTATATCTGTATGGAAGTCTTTAATGTACTTACCCATGATCTCCATCATAGATTTGCTTGGTTGAACACTTCCCTTGGTGACTTCCGGTCTCAGTTAAATGCCATTTTCTTTCTAGCACCTAAAAAGAATAAATAATTGTGTCATTTTATGTGTGAAAACTGCCAGCGTACTTCCAAATGATCTTATAGCAATTCATTGCAACTGCACACGGAATCATCTTCCCATCATAATTAAAGAAATGCGTCCAATATGCATTCCACATCTGTTCTGCAACACTTCATTTCCCTTGCCATTCTCTCGTTTATTTATTTATTTTTAACAAGCAAATGGTTTGTCAACTAATGCTCTTTAGCGGGATTTAAATGTCCAAAAGGGTTTACCAGCCCCCGATGGTAATTAACTGCGACATACTGCCTCCCCATCAGTCCATTGTAAATACAGTAGTAATGCATTCACTGGTCACAAGTTACATTAGGTACACTTGCACAATGCTAACCAATACCAATAAACCATTGCTGGTTTGAGCTTTTGATGTCATGTTAGTTAATTAACACATTGTTTTTGTTCTGTTTGTAGACACACCTGTTGTTTAGTGTTCATGGAAACCGCTGTTGGTTACTGCAAGCTTGCAGGAAAGTAGCGAAATTTGTTTTCAAAGTTTGATATTAATGAGATAGAGGGTGGGACTTAATACATTTTTCTTCCTTACACTCCTTTTCAGCCTAGGTTTAGTTGAGTATTGTCTGGAGAAATTGATAAATTGTTAATTTTGAATGCTGCCTGAAATAAATGAACAATCAATGAATGAATATATCCCGTTTGGACACTGGTTAGGTCAGAGAAGTATGAATTAATACAACAAAAAATGTTACAATTACAATTGTAGTACTCAACTGTATCAAATTCTACCGAATCGGTTGTTTCAAGTTTTTAAAATGAAGATTATAAACACTTTTTTAAATCAGTGACACGCATTAAGCCAGTAATTGTGTGTTACATTAACACCTCCCACACCTAGCATATGTTGTGTATCATCTTTAGAAAAATAGCTAAAATTTGTGATACTGCTCTTGCATTGGATTTGAATGGATGTATACCCATTGAGTGCTAACTGCACTAATGGTTTCAGTTGGCAATGACAACGTCTCATTGATAAGCTAATTAGGGGGCAACCGATACGTAGGTACGTCGGCGCATTAATGTCCTTCACGGCTAATTTCGAAGTTATATTCTCTTAATAAGGCGATGCAGACTAGACAACATCAATATGAATATCATTTAGACTAATTAAATATGCGCGTTAGCTATTAATTTGACATGACATATACAGACAGCATCTAGTTCCGTCCATTACCGTGACGAGCAGACGGTCATCATGGACGGTTCGTAAAGATCCATGGGCACACGCCGGGGGAAGAGCAACAGGTCCCGGATATGCTGTGGATGCTGTGGACGAGGCGCCAGAAAAATACACAATACTGCAAAGTTTCCATAAACAACAAGTGATTACAATACGATGGTACACGACCTGCTATCAAAGAAGCAGACAGTTTTTTTTTTTTACTTGCAGCCTTGTTTGACACGACGCCAGTGCGCATGTCGGCCACTGATCCTCTCTGCCCTCGCACTTGGGACACAACATTAGGGACACCTGCAGCCGAAACAAGCGCTCTCAGCCTGTCTCGATATAGGTGGGTTGATAACCAAAACATTTTCTCAAGAAAAGGTCAAATGTTGCCCGTCAAATAATTACTTGAGTAAGTGTTACTCAAGTAACTTCTGGTTTATTTTCTTAAAGCAATAAGCGTCGAATGGACAAAAAATAAAATTAAAAAAAACTGACCAACAACATCACTTTGACTAAAATCTAAATAAATTACGACAAATTCAACCAACAAAAAATGGTCTTAAATTAACTGTGATTTAAGACAATTTTAGGAAAACACGTGTTTTCTTAAGTTTGGAGTTCTTGTAGACTGAAATGTTGAAGTATTTAGGCAGGCAGATGACAAAGCATGACAACCTCCATTCTCTGTCTTGCTTCAATAGCACTTAATTTAGAGATGATATGAGATTCATAATTATCTATCTATCTATCTATCTATCTATCTATCTATCTATCTATCTATCTATCTATCTATCTATCTATCTATCTATCTATCTATCTATCTATCTATCTATCTAACTATCTATCTATCTATCCATCTATCTATCTATCTATCTATCTATCTATCTATCTATCTATCTATCTATCTATCCATCCATCCATCCATCCATCCATCCATCCATCCATCCATCCCTACCTGCCTAATCACCACCATTTTAGCTGTTATGCAGCTTTTTATTTTTTTATTTTTTTACAGTTGTCTAGTAATTTACAGCTTTGCAAATAGCCTATGTATTTGAAATGTTATATGTAAAATTCTCTATTATTTAATAGAAACAAACGTTATGCTGTACTCAGTATTCAGTACTCATTTACATAATTTCTGCAGAACAATAGCCATCTCAATGTTGGTGATTGATTATCATTTAATGGTTTCCAACAACACTAGTTAGAAAGCGACTTCACTAAAATAAATAAATAAATAAATACATTTCACAATTGCATGAGTTCCTTCCTTAACTGTGTCATTACAGATTCATGCATTAATTTTTTCCTGGGGAAAAAAACTATTACAACCTAGTACAAATTGTGAACCTAAGAGCATAATGCCCGAGTCATTTTTGAACGTTTTTGGAAATAAGAATAAAAACAACAACAACAAACGGAACAAACAAGATCTCAATTTTAGCCTTTTCGGACTGAATATTTGAAAGAAATTTGAGAACAATTTTGAGAAAGCACATTTATTGGCATTTTTGTTTATATAGGGACTTAGATGATTGCTTTTGGCTATTAGGCTAACACAATAATGTCTCTCTTTGTTCCTCTATCTTTGCCAGTGACGTATTTTGCCTTAAATAAAGTTGGCAGACGCTGTAGGGAAGTGTTTTTTTTTTTTGTAAACAAAGTAAAGCACAAACGGTCCAAACCTTTTTATTTTATTTTATACAAGACCATTTGAGTTCTGCGAAGGATCAATTCGGTTTCTGCTGCAGTTCCAACCCTTTCCCAGTGTGTTTGTGTGTTTACACACGGTAGGTGGAGCCCTAACTCCAGACATCTCCGAGCGGTTCCAGTTCCGTGTTTTCCCCCAGATAGTCCACTTGATCGCGCCGCTCTAGCCTTCTCGCTCTTTTCTTTTCCGTGTGCATCCCCTTGGCAGAAATCATCACCGCCTCCCCATCCCTCCTAAAACAAGCCACCCACCCATCCTCAAGCTCACCCCGCCCGCCTCGCCTTGCCTTGCTGCCACACGAGCCTCACGTCGCCGGGCTACGCGCTCTCATTCACTGAGCGTTCACTTGGCTCCTCGGGAAAAAAACACACACACACACACAAGAAAACCGGTTTGTCATTGCTGACCCTCCGCAAGTGACTTGACCGCACTGTTTTGGCGCTTGTGGAGAAAAGTCAGTGAAGGCGATAAAGGCGTCTGGGGAAGATAACAAGGGATAGAGAGGAGAGAGAAAGAGAGGGAGGGAGGACGGGAGGAGACAGGCGGTCAGAAATACGCCTCTATCCTCCTTCTCCTGCACAGTCCAGCGGACTTACATCCGTCCATCCTCTCGCGTGTCTCGGGATACCAAGCACGCTACCTTACTGCTGCTTTGCAAGAAGGGGGACAAAAAAAATAATCTCATTTTCTTCTTATTATTTTCTTTGCACCAGAAGATCCGGAGTCAAGTGCAGACATTTCTCACCTCTTTGCATCTAAGGACTGTATGAGAGAGGAGCTTCATTCCGCCTCTAGTGTGCACTGGATGTGTATGTATGTGCTCTGACTGGTGACACGGTAAGATTTGATTTCTTCCTTTCAAAATGCGGTTGTTCATATCAACCTGTGTGCAGCGCTCTATGCAAATTGCCTGGCAACCCTGACTTGCTCATGGGAATGTGGCCTGTAAGGCAACACTTGACCGGTCCCATTGCATGCAGAGGGGGGGTTAGAGTGTAATGTAATGTAAAGGAGCTATATGGCATAGCCATCCAGCAGCTTGCGTGGCTGTATGGGCGTCACACTGATGTCAGATGATGATACCACCATGCTAAAACTAAGCAATGTAATCACATTACAGTGGAGGATGGAGCCTGCACATTATTATTCTGTTCCGCATGTGTCTGCCTCACTGCACGGTGCATATGCACTGCTCTGTGGCGTGATGAATGACAGGCAGTCTTCATCTTCTCAGCATTTCAACCATGTTAGCAAGCTGTCATTTGGATATATTGGAATGCAATAAGGCAGATTTTTGGTGAGTCTTCAAATCCAAAGTCAATGCAGCCACTCAGTAATCAAAGCAGGCCAACACATACACGGATATGTCAATCATGCGGATTCATGAGTGAAAGCTATGACTCTTATTTACGGAAGAGGCGCCCTGGGTTGTAAATGACCTTGATGAAAACTACCAAAGGTGGTACAGTCTCTTTATAAACACAATAACAATCATTTATGTGTTATTGTTGTTGTGTTATCAGGAGCACTTCCAGTCAGAAATGTGACGTGGATTGGAAAGCAAAAGTCCACCCTTGTATGACCCTCACTGGCAATTTGTCCTCAGTGTGTTCTTCAGTGCTTTTTTTTGTTTTTTTTTGCACTGACCCTTGTGAGTCACTGGCGATCGGCACTCAGCATCCAAATGGCTCTCAGCTTGGACACAGTGTGCACATTCTTTGTGTGTGTTACAAAGGCGGCATGGATGCGAGCGCGCAGGCTGGAGTAGGTGACAAAATGTGTTGACTCATCTGTCATTGCAACAGCTTAAAAGGAATAAAAGTGTCAGATGAGCAACACCAGCGGGGAAATGGTCAGTGCGGGCGCTTGTGAATGTCGTCTTCTTTGGACTTAAACGCCGCAGCTTCTTTATCTTTTGTTGTAACTATGTAGATTTGCTTCACTGCCATTTTGGCAGCATCTGTTGAAGCGCATGCCCGTCCTGTCTCTGAGGACATCATTATGTTTGTGGATGACATAAATATCACTAAAACATCTGTCATCGGCACATCTGGTAGAGTCAAAGTGATCGTACAGTTCATTGCATTCATTTGTTTGTAATTCACTAATTCTACTGCACTATTTTGTATGTTGCAAATCCTAAGAAAAAAGTCTCTTCTATGACACATAACACCATAATTTCATGTTGCATGGCTAATTCAGTTTTTATAAATTCATAGAATAAGCATCAGTCAAAGTGCATTGCCTTTATTTCTCCGCTGTGCTTTTTATACAAAATTCTAGTACCTTAACTTAAGAAGAGTTCTATGTCAAATCACACTCATGTAATTTCATCGCTAGGGTACCAATACTCAATATCAGTACCGCGACAGTGACCAATTCCAGTGTTGGCCACTCTCTTCTGGCCGTTTTACGATCAGGAACATAAGCAACACACTGACAGATTCCTATTAAGAGTGTATTTATTTATTAAAAATTATTTTATTGTGTGTTCTTAATACAAAATAGGTATTTTAGGAACAAATGAAAAATGAAAAAATTGAAAATTGCCATTAATTTCATGCAACTTTAAGGAAAAATGCTATATAGGGATAGTTAAAAAAAAACATATATATATATATGTATATCTTTTTTTTTTTTGTTGAAATTTTATGTATGAAAAGCACTAGTGGTATCAGTACTTGGTATCAGTATCGGTGACTATACAAGAGTTGAGTACCGGTCTGAAACAAAGTGGTATCAAAAATCCCTTGTTAGGGCTGTGCAATTACAATTTCAATTATTACACTCCACAATTACAAAAATCTGCATAATCGTAAAAAAAAAGATTATTAATACTAATTTTGAGGTTTTTGAGTTGTTTAAATTTCTACATTTGCACCTTTTTATTTTATTTTAAAATAACAAATGTAATACATTTGGTTTAATCCAAAAGGAACTATATATTTATAGTGTTTCAAATAATTTTACATGTCTTAATATTTTTTACGTTTTAACATTTTCTTGTTTTGTACCCAAAAATAAATGATCGTCCTAATTGTGATTTCAATTATTACCAGTATAATTGTGATAGTTTCTTAATAATTGAGCATTGTCATCTCAGTGAGGAGTAATATGACTTGCTTAAATCTGTAGAACCACCCAAAGAAAATCAAAAACGCTGTTGCTCCCTAATCCAATAAAATTGGATCAGATAAATATCCATGAAACATTTTCATAACTGCATTGGCTGAAGTCCAAGTGATCCTACAATACTTTGCCTTAATTTGTGAAAAATCCACTACATTTTCTGTAGCAAAGAAGAGGTCATATGATGTCATATCTAGTAAGGTCTCATTTTTTGTGTGTTGAACCACTACTACACGTCATAAAATGTGATGAAAGGCAGATAAATATTCTTGAAAAAAAATCTGACATTAACACATAAATCAAGGTGATCCCACAATGCTTCGCCCTCATTTATCGCTTTTTCTACTATACGATGCATCATTTTTTTGAAAATGCTCTTTGACACTTTGGGAGCATGATGTAATACCTCAGGGTTAGTCAGGTCTCTTTTTTTTTAATACAAAGAGCAGCACAAGTGCATTTAAAAAAAACATCAGCACATGTGTACGTGCACCGCTTTCATTTCTTTGCCGTCTACCCTACCAATTACAGTGCAAGGATTGTTGCATGATATCCTGCAAAATTGCCTCTTTGCACATACAGTATCCTCATGACATCATATCCATTACGGATAATACAGTTGAACCTCGTCCGGTTTGGAAAACTCTGACACCCGAGTACGCATCATTTCAGAAAATTAGCCTTACAAAAGATACATTTTTCCATTCCAAAAGCAACACAAACAATACTTGAACACTGTTGTTTTCCAAAGTGCACCCCAACTTCCAAATTCAAGGATGTTTTGAGAAACGACAGATTTTCTTAACCCTCTCATGATTATGCCTCAAAGAACTAGTGGTAACAGTGCTATCGGTATCAATGACTACTCAAGAGTTGACTTCTCGTACTGGTATCAGTCTGAAAAAAAAAAAAAAAGTGGTACCGAACTCGAACATCCCTACTAAAAGCACACATATATCTGTCACTGACTGGTATTGTTTATTATCATTTTGATAAGCTATATCTAAGGAGCAAAACATTTGGAATAATCTTGATATAAACTGTACTTTAGGATTAGAAAATCCATACACTTTTCTCTAATTTGTTGGTCAGTGCTTTGGAAGAGGACATGCAAAGTCTTGAAAACACTGAATGTAGAATAATGCATTTTTCAAAACCGGAAAAGGACCGAGCCGTATTTCGGCAATGAGGGAGAGCCCATTCTTGTATGAGAAAGATGTATTATTCCACATTATGAAAACAGGATGGCGCGTCTTACCAAGTTTGGGTCTCCCCTTTATCTACGGTACTAACCAAATCCCTTTCAAAATAAAATAAAATAGAACATAGCTATCACATTAATATCTGTTCATGTCAAGGTAAGCCTATAATTATTTGCTTACTTTGTAAAGATCTGGAAGAATCTGCCTAAACGTGCTAAACTCCTGTTTCCATGGAGCAGAATAATACTGCGCAGTAGTGGATGGGTCACAATTTCTTGACACCAGCCAAGATGCAATTGAATAAGCAGCGTGTCTCTATTTCATTTTGCCTCGATTGCTCCAAGTCATGATTCAACAATACATTTTGCACGGACACATGATCAATTAATGAATTAATCAATTATCATGCCCATCCCTAGTGAGTGAGCTGATCCTCTCAAGTGTTTCTTTCATTTGTTTGTTTTCTAATAGTTACAGTGGCAATGCTTTTTTTCTGTGAAATCCTATTAAATGATATGACCACCTATGCCACATCATGACAACATGATTTCCTACTTCAGATTGCATACACATTGGAACTTTTAAAAATCAAATCAAATATATTTAAAATATTAGATACATATCATTAAAATTAGGTCTGTCACTATTGAATGTTATTAGAATCAATAATTTTATTAATTATTCCATCAATGAATCAAAATATTTTTTATGTTACATTAAAGTGTATTACAAACCATTTTTTCTGATTACTGTTTATTATTATTATTATTTTTTAATTTAGTATTGTTTAGTAATAAAAAAAATAAAGTTAACTTTATTAAACAATTATTGTTTGCTATTCGGTATTGTTTAGTAATAAAAAAGAACAACTAAGCACCAATGAAGCAATATCACATGAGAGAGATGACGTTATACTCACCTTTCTGAATCTAATTGAGTTTCTGGTTCCATCATTGTTTTCCAAAATAAAAGCATATGCTTGCAAATGTTTTATTTTAATAAACACAAAAGATAATCAGTCTGCTTTCAGAGAATAATTAATTATTTTTGAGAGGCAAAAATCAGAGCATAAACAACAATGACGCAATTATTAAAATAGCTGTCAATTCATTTCATAACTGATTAATGGTCAATTGATTCATTTTGACACCTCACATCTACTAAAATGAAAGTGTATTGGTTTAATCTTTTTGCTAATTTGGGGTGGGGGGGGGGGGGGGGTTGTCATCTGGCAAGCTATCGTTTGTCCGTGCATTGTTTTCCATACCTTACAATTCCAGCAGTATCTTTGTCGATAACGATACTGACAGGCTTGCAAGCATCTGTGCCATATTCACACCGAGAAGGCGTTTCAGCGAGCATCTTAGGTCATGGCCCGCAACAGCAAAGGTTACATTAATGATGTAGCGAACTGTATGTGAAGCACTGGCTGTCAAATACTGCACTGAAAAGGCATACAAGCAAGTACAGTAAGCAATAATTGCTTTTCTTCCTGTTGGTCTTAACATCCTTGAATTAGGTCACTAATTCATTTCACTTGTTGTGATTCACAATGCAGACGGAGCTGCTTGTTGGTGGAAACTGTGCAAATTATGATGGTTGTGCACATTCAGAGTGTTCCACTTCATTGGCTAATGGCTTTGTTTGTTTCCGAGCTGTTAATGCTGCACAATATTTGGTTAGGAATGCAGTGAGTGATATAACAATATTAAATCCGGTAATAGAGGCACGCTGTGATTTGAATAAGCGATTCCTCGTCACATGCCTTGTCGTCTCATTGAAACCCAAAGTAGACCTTTCTCGACAGCATTAACATATATATACACACTTTGATATGATGGCGTGCAGGCGTGAATTCAGCTCCTTTGTAGTGATGCTGATGACTCAGACTTAATAAACGGACGGGGAAGCACAGAGAGGAATGGAGTGACATTTAATTGACAAAGTAGAAACTGAGAAAGGTGAGATGAGATTAGGTTGTGTACTGTATGCATAATCATATTCCAAGTGGGCAGTGACCATTTTTTAACAATTATAAATATTAAGGGCCCTATTTTTGTGCCCAGCGCAAGTCTAGCCCGAATTGTAGTCGAAGTGTGGTTGAACTGAGCATATGCTGGTGGAGTTTTCTTCTTTTTGGTATCTCTTTCATTTGCGCCATTATGGAATGGGAGTGAACACAGCTGACTTGCTTCCTGGCCAATGGAAGTGGCTTCTTTTATTCCCTTTAAATTCAGCACAGGAGAGTCTCACAGTCGAGAGGTTTTAGGTTTGAGTCTTGGTGGGGAGTTGATGATATGTAGGAAGTGAACCCAAAACAAATTTATTTTGACAATAATATGTTCTATAAAGCGCCACTAGTCTAAATACGGTATTTTGTTTAACATTGCGGAATATGAGTTAAGTCGCAAAATCCAGTCGTTTTTCTCCATGTCAGGGGGCGGCCATTTTGCCACTTGCTGTCAACTAAAGATTACATCAATGTTGCTCAGGTCAGGTAACAACCAATCACAGCGCAGCTTCAGAAAACAGGTGCTCTCAGATTGGTCGTTGCCTGAACCCTGAGCAACATTGATGTCATCTTCAGTCGACAGCAAGTGGCAAAATGGCCGCCCCCTGAGTTGAATAAAAACGGTTGGATTTTGCTTCATAACTCATATTCCACAAATGTAATATTAATCAGAATGTCATGTTTAGACTAGTGAGGTCGTCTATAACATATACTTGTCAAGTAATGTTTAAGTTTGACTTCCACTTTAAGAGGTAAAATACTGGCGTATACTGTACACTAAGACAAGCTCAAGCTTAGAAGAATGAAACTCAATTTAGAAAAGCATGAAGCAAGATCTTGTAGACCATATTTAGGGCGACCGGCATCCTCCATATGTTTTCACCACAGGAACTGTAAAAAGTGTTGGGTGGGGTCAGAATCTCACCCTGACGCAATCATTTGGTGACAGCTTTCAACCTCGACGTACTTTGTGAGTGCGTCAAAGCGCCAATTCAATATTAACTTGATGGAAGTGAGAGAGTTGCTGCAGTGCAGTTTGTGACGCTCCATTTAGCTCTTCTCCTTCTGCTTCTTTTCTTCGCTCCACATTGTCGTCCCATTGCCGAGTCTGGAATTTAGGATGTGCTTGATGCCGCCGCGAGATCTTAACATTATTCTGGTATCGTGTGCGTCACAACAGCCCCGCGATGGAACCAATAATTCTGGAAGGCTTGTATGTAAATTTAAATCGCCTGGCCAGCTTTTGTGTCTGCCTATAGATGCTGGATGTGACGCAAAGTGGATGTGACAAGAGCCGCAAACTGAAAGTCAGTTAATGGCAGAATGTTAGGGGGACATTATACATGAGTGGCTCGTGAATAGTCTATAACAAACTATGTCGTAGTGATAAATATGTGGTCTAAAATCAGGCTTCTTTGAAAACCATTTTCTATTTTAACCATTTAACCATCAACCCACCCCTCCCCTTCCTAAAAAACACTAAATCTGCATCTGCTGACCTTTATTTTATTATTCAGGTGTTACTCGAGCTCCTAATTCCAATGCGTTGATAAAAAACCTTCGAGCGATTTCCACAAAAACACTTATCGAAGATCTCTAAAAGCCCATTTTCCTGGCTCCAGTGGTTAACTTATTTTTTACTCTTGAACAGCAGTTAAAATGTAACTTAAAACGCTGCCTGTATGGCAATTAAAGGTTTAATCAGGGCAGACGTTTGACCGTAGATTGGAGTATTCAATTACCATTATTTCCTATGGGAAAGTCCGGACAATCAGCGTCAGGAAATGATTGTGTTCAGTCTCAGATGTTGTACTGTAATCTGCATAGGAGTACTGCATTTTTAATCATAAAAATGATTTTTTTTCCCTTTCTTTTTTTTTGCAGTGAGGTATGGGTAAATTATTTTCATTGAACTCAGCAAAAAAAGAAAAGAAAAGCTAAACATACAAGGTTGACTGCTATGAATGACAGATGCAAAAAGCACAGTGGGATTGTTGAGAGCTTGAAAAGATAAAATAAATCAATGAGAAGATAAAAAGTCCTATCTCAATGTCTGCCAAGCTTTATTTTATTAGTCAAGGGTTACTTGAGCTGCTAGTCCAATGCATTGACAAATAACCTAGGGGTTGATTTCCACAAAATCACTTTTATCAAGACTCTTGTGAAGAATCAGGACTTCCTCAGCTCCCGTGCTTTATTCAGCTAATTTATCCTCTTTGAGATAAATGTTTGAGCCTCAGAGATATACAGGCGACGGTTGATTTTCGCTTATTGAGACAACAAACTTCTCTGCATAAATTAATAGTCACCCTTGGTTTAAGCTGTGAAACACAAACATCTTGCTGCGATTATTATACGAAATGCCGATGAGAAGAAGATGGTGGATTTCAAAGCTTTGCTTCCTGATGTGATGATGGTTCACATTCACAGTATGAAACCCCACTTTAACCTAATTCAAAAGCCACCTTTTCAAGCGCTGAACGACATCTCTATGCTGTATTGAATTAATGAGGCCAGATCCTCGACGGTCTTCTTCACCCAGCGAAAGCGCTCGGTCATGTGTTAACACATCCTCTTCCTTCCAGCCTCCATTACTCCTCAAAGAACTCCTTGCAATTTCAACCTCAGAATAGTGACAACTCACTTCTCGCCGCACGTGTGAAGCCGGCCACGACGATAATTCAACCCCATTAGGGGTTGACTCAGCTTGAGAGCACGACGCCATTACTTTGCAAGCTGATTAGACGACTGCCCGGCTAAAGGGGGAGCAGGAATCCGTAGCCGGCTTTATAATCGTAAGACTCCGACTCACTCATTGCACCGATGGCCTTGACAAGACCGACCCCAAAGTGAAAGATCTCTTCCTCAGCATAAAGTCTGTTGGGAAGCCTGGAAAAACACTCCATCTTTTGAATGTAAACTGTTGGCCAGACTCTTGCTGTCTCTGAGTGGAGCAGTGTGTATACAAGTATGTCTGTGTGTGCGTGCACAATTGCTTGTGATACATGTCGTAATCCAGCTCAATGGTTGTATTGTTCAGCAGGAAACTGTAATCACACTGTTAAACAACATCTGTGGGGATGCATTGCCCAATCAACTCTAAGTATTGATGTTTTGGTGGACAAGCAAAAGACTATTTTTAACCCAATAACACTGATTTCAATCGACTGATTATGCTGAATAGCTATGTAGTCAAATACACAAAGGGCAAGATTTTAAAGCCAAAATGCATCATTCCACTCTAATTAATGCTCTATATTAGAACTTGGGGATTTTTAGTCAACCTGAACATCCAGTTGAGATTAAGTCAATGCCCTGCGAACACGATAACCTGGTTGAAAGACAATAATAGGACTGGGTGATTATATTAAACAACATAATTTATTGATTTCTAAACTCAGTACTTAGCCTATTCAACTACAAAAATTCAACTTTAAATATAGTAATATAAGTAAAATAATAATGAGTGTGAATGTGTGAGTGCATTAATAATGTATCCATTGTGAAGAGTTCTTTGATTGTTCAGAAAAAAAGCACTATATATATCAGATGAATTATTATTATTATTATTATTATTATTATGTTAACAAAAGTAAAGCAACAAAACAAAACAAAAACAAATAAATACCTGTCTTGGCCTATAGGGGCAGTGTGGTGCCATTCATGCAAGTACAAGTACATGCTTGAATAAAGTTATGAATAGTCGAAGACGTGTTGACTGAGCTTTATTGATATAACTGATTTTTTTTTTACAGGTTAGGAAGAATTATTTTTATTGAGTAGCGCTACCTGTCCGTATGTGCCCCTACAACATTTGTATGTGAATATTCAATATTTGAAGGAATATCACTCCCGAAACTTGATGCTAATTGCCTATTAGCCTGTCCTGTCAAAGGGATTTTAGATTGCCTACTAGCATTTGCTCTTGCGCAAATTATGTCCTGTATGCAAACATGAAATGTGTGTATTTTTTTGTTGTGTGTTTAGTTTTTTCTATTAAATGCCACTTAAGGAGATAGCATATTTAGTGGCAACTATAATACCATTTTGAATTGTCAATGTGGTCATTTTCTTTGACGTGATCGCCGATTTCATCACACAAAATCAGCCTTGATACATTTTGGTGAAACTGATTCATATGTCCACATTTTCTGCTACCGTACGTATCACGCTCTGAATTGATTTCACACCTGTCTTTTTAGTATGACAACTATTTCTATTTATAGATAAGTTAACACATTGTAATTGTGTATATGTGTGCATATAGTTACACACACACATGCACTCACATGCAAACAGTGCCACGTGGGATCTGAATGCAGAATGAGTCTACAAGTGAGTGTAAGAAGCTAACTCAAAAGGTCTGTAGATTATTTTTGTCTCTGCAGGAAATAATTTACAATAGCACTTACATCAGGCTCCCCTCTTCCGAGTTGAGTCAATTGAAACTGGGTGCGTGTGTGCGTGTATGTGCATGTGTGTGTGTTTTGCACGTGTCTTTGGTCCATCGCCACAGTATTGATGGGGGAAATTCCAAGCTGCGTCGTTCAGCCGTTCAACAATCGCATGCTTAGGAGGGCCCCCTTGTTTAGCTTGGAAATGAGTCATCCACAATGTGATGCAACGCAGCAGAGCAGATTTGAATTATGGGGCAATGAACAATGAGGTCACGGCAGGGCTGGGGGCATAAATCTCTCGGGGCTGTTATAAAACTAGTGTCTCTTATCAATGGAGGAAACAAGAGTCAGAAAATACGGCATTGTTTGGCAAAGCTGCAAATACAAACTATGTCGTGTGACTTCAGACGATGGATGTTGAATGATTTTCTACGGGTTGCATCATGTTTTAGGGGTAAGACAAAGTATCGATAACGTGATATTGTGACATCTTGTGATGCCATATTGATACATGAGTGGACACATTTTTTTTTCAATCAAATTTGTAGGTCCTTATAAGGAATTTGACAGGTGGTTTGTTTTTTATTTGTAGAGTAAAAAAGCTAAATAGAGTCATGAAATTAACTTCTTTTTTTTTTCCGGTTACAGTGAGTGTCAGTTAATACTTAATTGCCAATTTATTTACCCACTTGCCTATCAAATCAGATGCATAACATATATATATAAAGCCTGGACCTGTACCCCAAACGCACAATCGCCGTTTGTTTACCATGTCGCCACATAATCCCGAATCAATTGTACTTTTGCTGAAAAACACCATAGTCCAAAAAAAAGGGAAACTCTAATTTTATCATTATGAAGTACACTTTTACGGCCAATTCATACTGACTGCGGCATCCGCACCGACTGCAATTCACACCGCGTGCGTTGCGTGAGCTGTCCGTGTCCGGAAATCTCGCCAGACCACAAGATCACGGGCGTTCACGTAAATAGAGTAATATTTGTAAACAATAGCCATGCTTGCCTCTTGTCACATTGATATGCTTTTTGGAAATTATTTTGGAACTTCTACCATGGGTAAGTACGTTTTGTGTTTAAATAGTGTTATTTTGTCATCTTTAATTTATTCTAAGCTCGTTTTTTTTGTCTTTTAAATGTCTGACTCATGTCATGCTATGTTAGCTAGCTTCCCTGCCCTCAAAAAAAGAGTTCAAAAACAGTTTTATTTTGAAATATACCGGATCTAACTTGATGCCAACGCCCGACTTCCTGTCCGTCTCGTGTAATTCCTTCATGTAAATCCGCATGCGGAATCCGGAAACCTTCCGCAGTGCCGCATCTGCTCTGCATAGGGTGGCCACTTCCATAAGGTCAAAAAGGAGGACATATTTAAAAAAAAAATAAGTGTTCCCTCGCTATAACACGGTTCACTTTTCACGGCCTTTAAAACCATTTTCTTTAGGGTTGACTCAAAAGTAGGACTGTCCGGCCTAAATCCGGACATCTGGCCACCCTAGCTCCGCACCGCATTAGCGCCGCACTACAGCTGGCACGCAGACTCAAAGACTTTCTATTCCTGGAAAACACTCCACGTCCGTTCCGCAGTCAGTGCGAATAGGGCGTTACAGTGCTTTATCTACACCGTATGTCGTCCAAAGTGCTTTACCAAGGCTCGTCGATATACTGTAGTATACCAAAGCTCTAGCGGTCACGCAGCATCAACCTTAACTGCCAGGATCTCTTGCCATCTACTATCAAAAAGCAGAACCCAGAATGTTCTTCCATCCATGCATCTATCCATGCATCCATCCGTCTATTTTATGAACTGCTTATCATTTTTGGACCATTGAAGTAGCTGCTAGCTAGCGCTAAGCACTATTTTTGTCTCTGCTCCAGCGTGCGGATGACTGAACTCCCTCCGTATGCAGCTGTGGGCATCATTGACTGCTTAACAGTTTAATTTAATGTTCGATAGTTAGCTAAATATTCCCATACACACACAAAAACTTCCGTGTGTTCTTAGCGAATGTTGCATTTTTTGAAGTTACTTAAGAAAAAAAAAACCATACCATATGCACAGTTCTATTTTTAATTAATTGTAATATCATAGGGTTGTTTTCGTCTGTACGATTACATTACATGTTACAATTTTGTAAGGAGTTTTAAAAACGTGCACAATTATGCTGCTGCAGTTTTATTTGATGTAACGTTATGTTACCTTTATTGCAAACTGCAGCAAAGCCATTCCTAGTGTTCACATGCCTCTTGTGTATTCACCCAAATGCATCCTCTGATATTTTCCGTGTCTTTTTCCTTCTTCAGCAAATAGTCCACAATCAGAGCCTGATGTAATACCATCATCCCCGGGCTCCTCTTAAATTTCCTGCTTACTGGGCTTTTATTTGAACAGCATTACATACATCGTCTTTTTCTCTGTACATCTGGTTCTTTTTAGAGTTAACCCAGATGCAAAAGCAAGCATATGCTGATGTCATTTAAAAGTAAATTGGAGAAAATAACAATAAATGTCATTTATTTGCAAGTGGATGGTGGCGCAGCTGAGATGGAAATCGACATGGTGGCGTTTTCATTCCCTGCCTTTTGAGAGGGAGAACATGGGCCAGGGAGTATTGATCTGGAGCTTACTTGATGGTGCGCTGCGATTGGGTGAGGATGAGGAGGAGGGCCAGGCGGTCATGCTCGATGGAACAAAGATATTATCAGATGCACTCATGATCAATGCATTGAAAATCATTTGCGTTTGTTTTTGCCCCTCAAGTTCTTGTGTTTTGTGTGAAGTGTAAATATATCACCTTGTTGGGTCTAAGGTGGAATCCCCTTTGACTAGCTGGTGAGTAACTGAGTAGAGATCTGTGGTTACTTTTAGCACACTTAGCGGCAGGTGATTTTAAAATAAGCACAGCGGTCTAGTCTCAGCTGAGGAAAGGACTGTCATTTGAGATAAAAATCAAGCATGGCCCTTTACATGGGACGGAGCAGCGCCTGTCACGTTCCCTCTGATGTATCTTCTGCCTTGTGTAATTTAATCATTTACGCCACCTGAGTGTTTTTCGTAAAGGAGTCTGATAGTGTCACACCAAGACAGATGAGCACCGCCGTGGCCTGCAGACCTGCAGCAGTACCTCACATGGACCATGTGTGTTGTTACCATGTGAGAAATTGCATGCATGTTTATCGAGGAGAGTGAAAGCCTCCTGATGATATGACGGTATGATAGATGGTACGGCATCCATCATATGTATGAAAGAGGGAACTGGACCAGTACCTTGCCTGGAGAGCAGCTGCACTGAAATAGCATTTGATGAATTACATTTCATATTTTAAAACAACCTTGTTGTATGTCATTTACATAAAATGAACTGTTTTTGGGGACTCGCTAAAACAAGTGAATATTGTGGTCTACGCCTTCTTGGAAAACTTTCTACAAGACTTTGGCGTGTGAAAAAAAGGTATTTGCATCTAATCACACAGAAGAGCATTTGACGATGCCTGGCTTTGAGTTCTAGTTGATGAAAAATAGTGACAGGAATTCTAATCATTTGATCATTAATAATTCTGTCAATTAGGCCTTTGTGGAATTGATTTTTTCATTTGGCACAACCATCAGATAAAGTTGTTTCTTGAATTGACTTTCTAAATAAGAACCTCTAATATCACTATTGAAATAGGAGCGCCGGACATCAGAGAGATTCTCAAAATTTAACAAAATGATATCAATTCATTGATTGTTAATTTTCCCTGTAGACAGTCTAGCAAACATTGTCAAATGCCCATTCTTAATCGCAAAATTGTTTGATGAGACTGAAATCAGGTCTCAAAACATTTCGAATGGAAATCTCAGACATACATAAAGAAGCACTGTCATGCTGCAACAGGAAAATGCCCTCTAGTTATCCTAGTAGTCCATGTCATGATAATCCTTTTGGGCTAGGTATTGCCAACAACCTCATGATACAATGAGTATCACGATACAGGGGTCACGATACAATATGTACCACGATACACATGTATCACGATACATGGCCTCCAAGGCGATACATATCCCAATATTTTACAGTATTTTACATAAAATATTATGAAAACAGTCATATGTTAACCCAAATGATATTTTTGGTATGCTGGATGGCAAAAATGTTTACTTCTTCTAATGTTAGCAGCGCTTCCGGTTTACTGCCAGTGCCGTGCCTGATCGAAATGTGTTCACACTGCGTAGCAAAGAGCCAGGAACGTTTTGAATGAATGTGACATTCAAAACGGGACACCTGCGTATCGATACGTGTATTGTAAAGAGGACCACACTAATATATTCTCATATCGATTTTTTTTTAAACAATCATCTCTAGTAGTAATTTTTTTGATATAAACACTGTTGTATTATGGACCTCTATAGAAATAGATATTTTTTTTATTTAAATATCTAGGTCTTTAAAAGGAATTATATGCCATGGCACATTCAGCTGTATGAATCCAGAGACAATGGCTTTTGTGATGGGGATTCAAATTAGAGATTCACTGTTAATATTGGTAGTGGCACTCTCTTCCAAATGTGTCACCATGCTAATTTAGAAGTGTATAATTGTCCAAAATGTGTTACAAAGCTGGATAATTGAGACGCAGGTCTCGTCTGACCCCTGATAAATTCATTAATTGATTAAAAGGTGTGTCACAATACTGTTGTCCGTAAAAATTGTCGCCGGGGTCGGATTTATTTGATTGTGTGTGTGTATGTGTGCGTGTACATGCAATGACAAGTCTCATTGTGTTGGTGCTGAGCGCTGTTGATTACAGTTCACTGACTCACAATCACTGGACAAATCAAGGCTTTTTAGTTTAATCACACACCTCCCTCTCTTGCTCTTTCTCTCTTCCACATATTTATGTGGGACACACGACAAGTCTTTAATTTTACGCTTGGCTAGGCCACATATACACATTACTCGTCCATATTGCTTATCCTTAGCGTATCATATCTCTCCAAGTCTAGGGGGAAAGTTGTGGCTTCCCAATAAATGGGACCACACCCTTTAAAAGAACGTAGTGCATACATCTGTAATCGGCATCCTCGCCATTTCTGGTGTCTCATGGTGTAATCTGTTGTTGAAAGTATAATTACAAAGGGTGTTGTACATAAAAGAGTATCATGAGTGTATCATACTCAATGTGCTGTACAGTCACACTAATTACAAACAGCCAACTTGTGAGTAATGGGGGTCACATGGGATTTAAGTGCATCCATTGCCTCCAGTAACAGAAAAATATTGTTTTACTGTGAGGGGAAACAAATCCCGTTAAATTGTCTTTTTTTTTTAGAAAAAAAAACAATCTTCTAAAACTAATTGAGTCAGCAAAGTGAGGGGAAACATTTTCAAATAGAGTCAAACCTATACAGTTAAACAGAACATGTGGCATGTTGCTTGACCTTCTATTTGATTGCTTATCCAGACTATCTTACTCACAGGAAATAATTAAGAAAAAATGTTCCATGGTGAAACTGTCCCTATTGTCATTTATTAACATTTCAACATTTTTAACAGAGATTCAAAAATGCAATGCAATATATAAAATAATTTGGTTAAAACAATAACATGTTTAGTTTTAAGTTAATCCATTTTCTTTCGCTTTTCCAGAGACGGGTCACGGTGGCAACAGCTTTGTACTGAAAAGGCAGACTTTTCTTTTCCCCAACTTTTCCAGGGGGTTCCCGTAGCACTTAGATGTAATCTCTATCGTTTTAGGTCATCCGCGGGCCAAGTGCGAGGGAGGCGTCTAGAGGCATCCTAACCAAAAAGCTCAGGCCTTCTCATCTTGCTCTTCTCAATGTGGAGGAGAAGCAGCTCTACTCTGAGCCGGTAGATCAGGCCAACAAGGTGCCTGCCACCCTACCTGTCTGGGTGGTAATCAGCCGGGACCCATGAGCGCAGGCCCAGTCACCAGGTGTTCGCCATCGAGGCCCACAACCAAGTCTCGCTCCAGAGGGGAAAAAAATCTGCCAATTTCCGTAGTCATCATAAACCGCAGTCATCATAAAGGGTTCTGAGCCGTGCTTTTATCTGGTTCCTCATCAAGGACCTTTTTATGGTGGGTGACCCTATCAGGGGCATAACACTTCACACAATTTAGCACCTTGGGACACAACTGATCAGGGAGGAATCACAAATTAAGAATGTCATAAATATTCCTCGTGCATCTAATTTCCATGTATAAAAAGGAGTATCACTTAACATTAAATTGTATAACAATAAAATGTTGAACAAGTACCAACGAATTGATAGCAGAAATAAATGTTTGCTTCACGTCCCTACAACCGCTTGTGTTTGTGTAAATGTGTGTGTGTGTGTGCGTGTGGGCTATACACCTAAATTGGTATCTTCCAATTATTTGAGGTGCACGTTGAGAGGATGGATTTGATCCAGGCATTTTCTTTTCTTCTTGCTTCCATGACCCATATCCAGATTATTGCCACTTGAGAGTGACCAATCTAAATGGTGTCACTTGAGCCAAAGTCCAGGAGCCCTTGTTTACTGCTAAATTTTCCCACTAGCTGTCTGGCCAGTAATCGAAGAAAATGTTCAACCCTGTGACTTGTTTACTTTTTCTGGACCACAAGACTTTGACCTTTGGGAAAGCAAATGGGACCAATGGGAAAATTGAGACGATGTATCATCCTCATATTGCTTTGATTAAAGAAACTGACCTTTAGATTTATTATTGAGAAACCCTGGAGAAATGTATGTTTTAATCTTTCTTTCTACAGTAACTGTCCATGAAGGTTAAGGTTAGGGCAAGGTTGTGGTTATGGAAAAATAAATTGTTTTTAAAGTTGTGGTATATTGACTGCAAGTGTGCAGTAGCTAACAGATGGACTACAAACCCATCTGCGCTGTGACGGCCACCGACGGAAGATGAACAGTGTCCTACGTTGGCTATCAACATTGGTAGTGTAGATGACAAAGACAAAGAGATGTGTCTTGAAACAAAGCAAATGCGTGAAGCTTTTGGACGGCTCTGTTTACAAAATTGAACAATACTGTCTTTAAGTGTTTCTCTTCTGGCAGCGAAACAAGCAAGAGTGCACAGCTAATGTATGCATGAACTTTTGCAGTGACTGCGCCTTTAATCTAGTCGTTCGAGTTTTTCCCTCCCTTCATGCAAACGAGTCCTAATGAAAAATCTCATTTCATGCCTTGTACCAACCTGTTCCTTTCACACCTACGCATTTAGATCACTTTCTTTCCACCTCTATTCCTCCATTCGTCATTCATTGATCCCGGCATTGTTGACCAGCCCAGTGTGAATAATGCATTCTGTGTTCTGAGAGAGGCCAGACACGAATTAAGATGCTGCCTGGGCGGGCGGTGAAGCAGGAGAGGGTTGGGGGGCTTCACGCCTTACTTATTTATTTCGCTGATCTGTTGCTCCTGGCCCTTTCTCCATCATCACGTTCATACGTACACACATGGGGCATGCAGTACATGTTTATTTAGAAGGACGTGTGCAGTTGCACAAACACTCTCCACAGTGAAGGCATCCTTTGTTGCAGTCTCAGGCCACTCAACCATAAAGGTATTGCTCATGGCCTCTTGTACTGCCTAATAGATACAATTACTGCACAGCCCTGCTGGAAAGCTCCATGGAGGTCGTGACAGTGATGCTGTGTAGATATTCATGCGAGTGCTACAGTCTGCTCATTCTGCGAGATAAGCGTTCACATTGTGTCCATTAAAAATATTTTCATTAGGAATGGGACAGAATATGGATATGGCGATATATCACATCGATATCTCTCACAGTAGAGTATTGACTCTCCACCATAATGATACTGTCGCTGTCTACTGTCAAAGCACGTGCAGTTGTGCGCTTAATGACGAGTGTTTTTAATGGGGTGCGAATCTTGGTGCGCGCCTGCATTATTAATGATCAATAAAAAGTTGTCTGAATTGGCTTGCTGGTCTGTTCAATAATGGTGTTTTGGGCAGGTGATTGACAAAAAACTAATGACTAAGGAACTCTTAGTGCACATGTGCACGTGTCAGAAATGGGTGGGTACGGTCACTTGTCGCCCCTTCAGACCCACATTTTTTCTGCTGGGCAAAATGTAGTTATTTTTTGCTGATTTTGATTCTCTTCCCACATAAGAACAACATGGATTTTTGTGTGGGGGTTATCTCATGTTTTTAGTTGTTATAGTGGATGCCAGGATAATATGGCTGTAACATGTTTAAACGTACCAAGTTTATATGCAAAATTTTTAACATGAACATCATGCAAATCAACTTGCGATTGTGATTGGTTAGATAAGATCCAATCATGAACCAGACGTGTTGACATCATCCAAATTATGCGATTTATTGGTTTAGACGTGAATATGTCATGTCCACTGCAACCATCAATGGGTCTGAAGGGGTTACATTAAATTGTATTATAAATTATATAAATTTCAATTATTTAATATTATATGTATATATATATATATATATATATATATAAATATATGTATATATATATATATATATATATATATATATAAATATATGTATATATATATATATATATATATATATATATATATATATATATATACATATATATATATATATAAGACAAAGAGATGTGTCTTGAAACAAGACACATATATATATATATATATATATATATATATATATATATATATATATATATATATATATATATATTTTTTTTTTTTTTAACACCACAATTTTTTTAAGGTGCGATTAATGACCACCACGGTTGTACTGGGGTTATTCCAGTCACAATGCAGCAGACACGTCCATGTCAAGATTTAGCAGTAATAAATTTAATAATGCATATATTTGTGGAGACTGGGGTCAAATTGTATTTAAAAATTTTAAAAATGTGCAGAATTTCACAAGTTACTTCATGTTAAAGATTTGATAGCTATTAAGATGAAAATAAAAAATGCACTGAGCTGTGACCAACATCTTACAAATGCAATTATGCTACCTAATGTGGCAGAAAAATGACCTCAACACAAATCAATATTACACTTAATTGTACTGTAATTGTAATTGTTTTTTGAGTAGATGAAGTTTCACCACGTGTCACACTTCTTAGTTTGAATTGGTCATATAGGACCATGATGATAGCGATTAAATGGTTGGACAATTTAGATGTATTACCTCGTGTTGCGGCAACAACGGCAAGGCACCGTCGGCAGAGGAGGTTTTTTTGTTCTGTATCTTCTTTTTTATAGCTAAAATACTTCCATATTTCGGATGTATATATATATATATATATATATATATATATATATTTAAATAGTTGGGCCAGCGTGGCTCAGTGTTAGAGTGGTCTTCTCCCAACTCAGAGATTGTGGGTTCGATCCCATGCCATTGTGACCATGTTGTAGTATCCCTGAGCAAGAATCCCCAGTTCCTGATGCTGCATAATCAGTAGTCGAATGTCAAGCGTTTGAGGGCCTTGTAAGGTGGAAAAGTGCTATATAAATAAAGTCCGATTTAGCCATTCAGGCTGCTCTGAGGTCATCCCTCTTCTAGTCAGCTCGTCAGGTTATATTTACAAGGTTTTTTATTAAAATTCCGAGAGATGTTTTTTCTGCCGCTCTGTCAGTCGTTGCAGTCAACAACAATGCTACATAGCTGCCAACATGAGAGCACACGGTGTCATTCCATTGAAGACACTCTCACTTTGAGGTTGACCTTGGTGAGGTGAATTTACTTTAGCTTGAGCATCTAGCCTGGCTATCAGGGTGGTACTGGTATTGAATAAATAGGATACAGAATCTAAAGTGTGCATTCACACTTGCACCCTTAGCACAACACACAGACTTTGCGGTGCGGAGCAAATCAACCAGTCGGAGACTGATTGCAGTGAGGTGTTCTCAGGACAATTCCAAACACATTCAAGTGACTTTTGCATGTGGCGTGAAAGCTATCCGCCCTCAAGGTCATTCATTTTCAGTGCAGCAGCACTCACAATTATGAAGTTTTGTGAGATTCTCCACACTTCAGATGGCATAAAACAAACAGATTAGACCATTGATTTAACAGACGTGTCTTTGGTTGAGCAGATCAACAATTGCCACGTTGTTTTCATTCAAAGGTCTGATAGCAGCACATCTTTCACCACACTAATGACCACAATGTGTTTTGAGTCGTGCTTCTTAAGTGCACTCGGCAATTTGTTGTTGTATTGTACCCTGCTATCTTGTTCACTTTTATCAGCAAACGTCTGTTGGGCTCCATTTTGTGTCGCTTTCTTTGCTTATCACTCACGAGTCAATACAGCAAACTTTCTTCCTGTTTACAGTTTTGTGAAGAATAAGACAAAAGAGCAAACTTGCATTGAACCCAGCAAACGACTGGTACCAGAGAAAGCAAACTGAATAAATGCTACTTTGTATAGCAGGAAGAGAGCTGACAATTTGACTGACTGAAAAATGGACTCTGGTGTTTGCCAGAGAAACGGCGATCATTTAACTTAGATGTCCTGGCAAGAGATAAAGCATCAACGTGGCGATTGACCATTACGGCGTTATGGACTTTGATACCGTGTCACTTAAGGAGTCATTACTTGGCAGGGAACACAGGCACACAAGCACCTTGCACACACACATCCCTACGAACCCTAAACAAGCAATCGGGAGTGAAAATGGCCTTGTGCTTCTTGTCTTTGAGTGGCTTATGGCTATTCAAACAATCTGGAGGGTGCCATTATTCTCACAGTGCACACCATATTCACTTCACATTATGGCTTTCTGTCTCTGGTGTGAAAAATGACTTGAGCTTAACTTCAGTGAGCTCCAATAACCTCAACTACCTCCCACTATCTTTTTGCTTTATCGTTGTTCTTTCTCTCTCTCTCTACAGGACTTGGACGTCCAGCTGCCAGTGAGATGTGATTCCCTGGGCATTTATATCACTTTGACAAAGCAAAGTGTGCTATAACAGGTAGGAATGTGACAGTGTGTGTAAGTGTGTATGTGTGAATGCAAGGTTAATCATATTGAATTCTCTGAAGAATTTGATGGGAAGACATATGGAAGTATAAGCAGTACCTTTCTAAACTAATTAGCAGAATGGTCATTGGATGAAGCCTAAATGCAACTGATATACAATTAGTGATACATCTTGAGTTTAAATAATTAAGTAATTAAACAAAAAAGAAAATATTATTAACAAATTAGAGGCGTCAGACGATTAAAATTTTTAATTGTAATTAATCGCATGACTTCAATAGTTAACTCATGACATTTTATATCTGTTCTAAATGTACAATAAATTTGTTCTAGGTTTTCATACTCTTGTTAACAAAAGTGGAAACAAATGTGAAACTAATAGAAATAGTTCAAATGGATTTTTTACGTCTATAGCCGTCAATGGCAGTGAATGAGTTAAAAAAAGTGAAAGAAAAAAACTAGGTCAGCTTTTTACATATTTTACTTCCTGAGTGTTAAAATAAGGTCCTAAACTATGTCAGTGGCCCAGAATTTTAGCTCACTGGTAGTGCCCTGCACTCGCAAACAGGAGAGTGGTCACGGTGCGGGGACCCAACCCCCGCCCTCATTAAAAAATAAATAAATAAAAAACAACAACAAACAAAGAAAAAGAAAATAAGCTCGAACATGACCTTTACTTATTCATTTGTCAGGTGAGACTTAAAATGAGGGTTGGCATGGAGGCATATGAATAGTTATATTGTATGGGATCTTTGAGTACATTTCTGAGTATTGTTTTCATATTTTGAGGCCGGGCCAAATGTCCTAATTTTTGGAAATCAAGTTATGATCACCCAAAGCTAAGCTATTATTTAAAAACTTTTTTTTTTTAGCATCCATTAATGGAAGATTGTTTTTTTTCCCAGGTAGTCGTAAAAAAACAAAACAAAACACTTTTCTACTAATTGTAGTGCCATACTATTTTTTTGCTACAAAATGCTACAATATTTGTGTGTTGCGAATATCACACTACACTCACTTATCATCATTTATCATTAATAGAAAAATAGCTTTTTCAAGCAGCTCAAAAAACTTTTACCATCACAAAATAAATCTCTGAATGTTTTTGAATTCTTTGTAATGCATGTCTTCTATTAAGCATAATAATTTTGCTCTGTGTGGATTTAGGAGTTAACTGACATCATCATCAATAGCATAGGCTACTCCGTTTTCAAGATGCAATAAATCAGCAATAGATAATAAATTAATGAATCAATATGTATTATTAACCTTACTTTTACTGTACAGGCAATGTTTCAAGTAACATTTTGACATTATGAATAGTCAATAGTCATACACATCAAAGTAAGTTAACCAATGTGATGGTTAAATATTAAAACAATAAAACCCTCTGAACCCTCTTGGAATAGACAAGGTCAATAATTTGCCGTCACACATGCAACTCAACTTTTTTTGGGGGGCTTTAGTTTTTAGCCAGGGCAAAAGTTAAGCACTGTGAAAAACAAATTGATAAAACACATCTTTGATAACAAATTGCTGCTAGTGCTCATAGTAGTTTTTAATTGAATTAAAAATTCTGTAACACTCACAATCTACAAAGACAAAGAACTTCAAAAGCATTCAACTTGAGGTTGCATTACATTCAATAATTTTATGTACGAAAATAATACAAAATCATATTCATTGTGACAGCAGGCTGAGCACACAGTATTTTCCATCCATCATCATTTTAAACTCCACCGAGATGATGAGTCACAATGGGTTTCTATACACAGCATAGGCCGGGGGCACAGTCACGAAAATATACCCACGCACCTGGTGAGCTATTTTTTTTTTGCAGAAGCTACTGTAGCCTATGCACGATGATGATATTTTTTAAGGACCCAAATTTGACCCATTGTTCTCTCTGGGGATCTCTGGGCTCCATCTGTGCCAGAAAGTGCACTAATTGGCCCGACAAATGTGCCCTCTCAGACTGGTAATGCAATCAGATGTGACAGTGTGATGTGAGAGTACACAAAATAGCATACAATGTGCAAAGCTTGTTACTTACAATAGAATATAGTCTCGTTTTACATTTTTGCCCTTTGGAAATGATTTCTGCTTCAGCTTCATCTAGCAAAAGCAACTTTTGCGCAATAATACAAGTCTAACAGGAAAATAACACAAAAGCAGCACCATGTGGAGCTCAGACAGCCAGGCAATAAATGTTCATTAGTTGTTAACTTTTTAGAAGTAGCTCAGACTATATGATAATTGGTGACAGATGTTTGAGGCGCCTGTTTGCAGATGTTAGGCTGGGTTAGAAATTACCCCGCGTAAAGGCCACATTCCAAATATGACCACATGGCGGGTAGAGGAGCATCATCGAGTTGCATGCAAATGTAACAGAACACAAAACAGCATCAATATCGGTTTCATTTCAGTCAGCCCGCTGTGGCTCGAAGGCATCAAGAGGAGTTAAAGCGCAAAAGTGGGCCTTCATCTGTCCATGAAGCCACTCAGTGCAACTTATTTACAGTGCATTTACAAGCTGAGCGAGGCCTGTAAAATGTCGGATTTACGAGCGCCTTTTTAATTACAAATACTGTCTTCTACAGTCAGCCTGATGAATTGTACATTCAATTTATTGACGGTAGAGGAGGATGCCGTTCCTGGGTATCGGCAGGCAGCCTTAACATCCTTATCAACATCTTTTTCTACTAAAAGGAAAAATATGTTCATTCTAATAATGAACATGAATGTTAATTTTAATTTGTTTTTCTTGTTCAAGGTCACTGATTTTTTTTGAACTAAATGAAACAGGTTTATTATACAGTAAGTTGTACTTTGACTTGCAGAAATATGGTTTTCATTTTTGCAACAGTATATAATTATTTACACTCCCAAGTGTCAAACTCAAGGCCCAGAGACCAGATCTGTGCCACCACAACATTTTTGCGGTCCAAATTTTGTGCTTGTTTTTTTGCTAAAATACCAAAAAGGCAAATTTTCTTCACTTTTAAAAATGTTGACAATTTGTTGTTTCCAATCCATTTTTAAAAAAAACGTAATAATATTTGAATTTTTTTTTGTAGGCTTCTGATTCCAAAACTTCTTTCCAAGATAGTTATTTGTTATGTATATGTAATTTGAGGCAATCATACATTAATTTGACAGGGTTTGCCCTAGAAAGCCTGGTGGAAACAGAATTCTGCCTCGGAAATGATTGGTCATCAGGGGTGTGGGTGGGACTGTGTGGACGGCGAACGATAAGCGCCAAATCCTATTCGTCGACAGGGGATGGGGCAACATTCAATACAATGCAGTACAGATTGACAGTGTCAATCAATACTGAACATTCATTGTAAAAACAAACATTTTGCAGTGTTTTATGAATGGGATTGTGCTGGTCTACCTAATATTGTTTGTCTTTTTGCGTATGTGTCGGCGTATGCCTTAATGAACTTCCTGTTCAGTGTGCCACCCTAATGTTTGCCTTCCTGGCTCTCACATGAGTCGAAATGCTTATTTTGAAATCTAATTCGGTGATAGAAATGCTTCATTTGGCCAAGACAATGAAGCAAAGAAAGAAAAACAGGAAAGGGGACACATCAGTCGTCAGGTTGGGATGTGAGGCTGGCATGTGCTTCCCGTTCGACATGCACAATTACAAAAAGTTCATTTAATACGTTACCAGTCAGAGACTCCTTTAAACTTTATCCGTTTCATTCAGCAAATGTATAATTGCATGTAAAGATTGTCACAAGGTGAAGTATTAAAATGATTCTCAGTTATTGTCTTGATGTGAGGAAATGTCTAATTGGGAAAAAAGTATACCTGCACATTCAATTAAAAAAGCATCACATAAAACCTGCTGTAATATTTAATATCCCAAAATATTTAACCTACAGTTGCTAATATCACAGCATATAACAATCCAAATAAAAAAAAAGAAGTTGTATTTATGTAGAGTGTGGCCTTGAGTATACTATACAGTTTGAAATGGCTCCTGATGTTAATCAGAAATTCGTCCATTAACAGATAATATTCTGTTTTTGACTGACACTATCAGCGAGGTATTAATTAACAATTTGTTTACTGTTGTAGCGTACAGTGGTGCTCGGCTTCTTACTGAGAACGCTTTCTAATTAACCTAATGTTTTGGTCGGTGAGTGAACTGTATATTAGCATTTGTATGCAATTATAATTCAAAGGCCAGCTCTATCAGCCCTTATGCTCATTTTATTGGATCTCCCTCACACACATGTAAATGCTTTTTTTGCTCCCCCGCCATCAGTCCCCATTAATGCGAGCTTATTGTTCGAGAATATGACCTTCGCCTTGAGTAGAGAGCCCTTTGTCCTTAAACAATGGGGTCCATATTGGAAACCATGCCAGTCAATGCTGTCCCTCCAGCTGCTAGAGGAATGGTACAGATTGTGCGGGGTCCAAGTTGAAGGCTTGGAGGAAAGAACTTGTGGAGCGTGTGTGTGTTTCTCTGTATTGTTTGTTTCTGTAAGATGCAAGCCTGTTCTCAAGAATCACCAGATGGGCTAGCACAATTAAAATCAGCCATCTTCCCTGGTGTGCACATATGTGTGCGGGCTTGCACACTCACGCGCGGATATGCACGCAAACACACTCAGAGAGCAGGACACAAACAGATGTCGGTGGAAAAGGAAACCTGATAGACACCGTGATGCAGTGGAAACTTGGGAGTGAGAGTGTTCTAAGCAAAACAGACGTCAGTCAATCAATCAGTCAGTCAATCAATATCACTCAATGATTGTCTGGCTCTCGAGCTACAACTAGGAAACAATTACAGTATTTAGTGTAGGGATGTTCGATACCACATTTTTTTCAGCCGATACCACAAACCGATACCACTAGTACATAAAATTCCCCCCAAAATAATGACAGATCTAGCCCAATATAGCATTATTCCTTAAAATTACAAAAAAAATAATTCCAGTTTTTGTAATCTTCTCATTTCTCATTTATAGTTCCTGGTTATAAAACGACTACAAGAAGGCCAACATTGCGAGTACTGATACCTGGAACAGGTCCACGGGTCATTAAAAAGTATTAATAGTCATTAAATTAAGGACTAAATGGCATTAAGAAGAATTCATTACGATGTTGAGGAACATTAAAAATTTAAACACATTTGTTGTACATGCTTTATTTTACATACAGCGGTGCACAAAGGAGTTACTACAATTCAGCAATAATACACGTGATAAAAATATATGTATTTGTGGGGACTGTTGACTAGTTGTAATTCACAATGAACAAAATGACCTGGAGTTCACGAGTTGCTTCATGTTCCAAATGCCAATTGCTCTGAACATGAGAAGAAAAATGTACTGTTCCTGTCACCTACATCCAACATGAAACACTAATGCCACTAAGTGGCAAACATATTACCTCAACACATATCTATGACTCTTTTTTACTGTAACTGTTAACTGTAACTTCATGAATTACTTACTATAAAATGACGAACAACGAACTAAAAGATACAACTACATTTGTATTTGGTAACCATATTTGTCCACTTTTAGTAGATATGGATATAAACTGTGATTAATTTCTGATTAATCACAAGTTAACTTTTGAATCATGTAATTAATTACAATAAAAAATGTGAAACGGCTGACAGCCCTAATATATAAACAGTATATGCAGTACGACATGGGCATTCAATTAAACTGCATTAAAAACAGCATTAAAACGCATCAAATTAGATTTGATGATACCTGCAGAAGACTTTTTGAAATAAGACCAGGTATCGTTTTTCGCCCATCTCTAATTTGTTGCCCGAGGAAGAACTAGGAATTCAATCAAAAACCGCAACTGCAGCTATCAATTGAGCAGGCAACAGACTCGGTTTATTTCACTTTTTCCTTTATCTTTTTTGTGGCTTGGGAATGGATTATTTCCATGCCCTCTTTCCAAAAAGATTATTTCCAGTTCCTTATTTCCTGTAGGAACATTTGTTTAGGAATTTAAACTCATTTCACCCATGTCAGCAGCATGTCACCCGTGTCCCCACCACCTACAATGACGGACTGAAAAAAAAGTGGGTGAAGGTGGAATAAATCGGTGGTGGGAATTTATTTGACTAAATTCAGTCTTTAAGATAATGTGGCACTGACGAAAAAGTTAACACAGTATTGGCTGTTCTGTGATCTATCAGGCTGGTTATCTGAGTCTTCCATCTCTACATTAGGCCTCTTTGGACTTGTATTGACCCGCAGTAACATATCGGCTCACAGGAAATGAGCTTGGGACTGAAAGGTCATGCTTTGGAATCCGACTACTACAGTGGCTGTGAAAATCTTGGTACTTGAAATCCCTCAACAACTGCCATCAGGGCTTTGACCTCTCAGCACTTAACCTTTCGTTGTTCCAGCTGAACATCTCGGTGGCCAGCAGTGCGAGGGAGCGGTGGCTTTGCTGAGCAGCGCCCAGGTGCGACTATTTTCAATGTGCAAAAGCCATCCAACCTTTTCCTTCCTCTCAAGCTACCCCCTCTTAGCCATTCATTCAACATGTTTCCTTCTCGGCCAATGAGCCGGCTTAAATGGGGCTCATGACTTGGCAGCATGAAATCATGTGCTCTTTTGGCTTTTGAGTCCACCTTTGAAAGAACAATGACTAAGTGGAACGTCTTTGTTTTTCAATTTAAAGGGTTCATTGTTTCACGGTACCGCTGAAGCAAACAATGGCCTCCCTGAAGATTTTACTTTTATCTTAACCAGTAGCCAAGTCTAAGCAATATTTAGCATAATTTGAATAAGGTATTTTCGGGAAAAACATTTCTGTAAAAAACAAAACTTCAGTTCAACCGTCAGCCATTCATGGCTTCACACAGGTTGCAAGATAATATGATAGACCTGATAGATCTGATTCAGAACAAAGGTTATTTTACTTGACATTAACTAAAGAAAAACCAAACTATATGGGAATAATAACAAAAAATATTTTTTTTTAAAAAGAAGAAAGAAAACAAATTAAAACTCAATTTTACATTTACAAAAGTAGCTAAAACTTATTATAAGTACAGTATAGTGAAAATATGCTTCATTTTTGGCTCGTCAATTTAATAAATGAGCCTTTAGGGCTGATTTTCAAATGTGATCTTAAATGTATTTATTTCGGTATTACAGCACAGCCATTAATTCAAAGTCTGTGTACAGTACCTGTATTTGATTTGGGGATGGTTGGTTTTAAAATGTTTTAAAATAATATTGTGTTGATTTTTTAAGTACACAATACTTCCTGTGATAAAAGAATACACAAAATAAAAAAATAAAATACAAATAATACAAATAAAACTAAAATGAAGCATTTAAAAATCTAAAAACAAAACTAGCACACCCGCTCTGAAAAAGAATGAAAACTAATTAAATAAAAACACACAAAACAGTAGTATTTTAGTTTTTGCACATGCAATTCGAGTCGAGAACAAAGTTAACATAGCTATTAAAAATAATAATTTTATATACATATAATCTTTTAACATATAGACAAATAGTTCTCCCTCTCTTAACACACCTTCTTCTGACTACTCTCTTTTGGATACGTTTAACAATAAAAGCACAAAAACACAAACAACAAATAGTGTCTTTCATAGTCAGTACTTGATCTTAGAAGCTTTGTTCGCTGCTGATGTGTCACCCTTGACTTCATCTTCTAAGTATCCTGTTGACTGTGCCAAAGATACCAGCCTGTCCCTTGTGGAGCCTTAATTTCCCTCCAAGGATCATGACGATGCACCGGCGTAGCCCACACACACACACACACACATACAGCACTTAGGAACATGAATACACTGTGACCTGAGTGAGGTACACGGTGCGCCATCACCAGTGTGTATACGCGCATACACACACTTGACAAGAGGGAAATGGCCTTCAGAGATAACTTTTGTCAACAACTCGGAAAAAGAAGGTCTATTTAGCATCAGTGTATTCCTTGAAGGCTCCGCCATCTTATTTGTGAAGTGTGCGAGACAAAACAAGTGATGCCAGTTGGCCATGCTTCACTTGCTCTTCCCTGCTGTCTCTCCTCATTTTGTGTTGATCCACTTTGGGCTCCGATGCTCATTGGGGGTAAAGTCATTTACAATGTGAAGTTAAAGTGCTGAGACTACAAAGTAAGACCTACTATTTCTTCTAAAACGGCTGCAAAAGTTGGTGTTTTTAGTTAGTTTTATGATAAAATCCTGTAGGATATACACTTGGCACGAGCCTCATCCATTTGTGACTCTCAATTCAAGTCTTAGAAACCTGAATCTGTTCAGAGCTTATTCTGACTGGCAATCAGTGTTGAAGGCCTCGAGCTGCTCCCAGCATAAAAGATGTGAGGAGCGGGCGATGAAAGTTTCATCACAAATTCCTTGCACAATTAAACATTGATAAACATAGAGTGTACATGTGGTTACACAGCAATTCTCTTTCATTTGGACTGTAAGAAAAAAAGTTGTGTCACAATATAGTACAGTATGTGCCCCTAGTATTGAAATAGTCAAAAGTTTGGATGTTCAACTACATTTTTTCAGACTGAAAGCAGTATAAGTAGAAATTTATGACAATTTTCCGATACAGGGTTTTCGCGGCCATTAAATGTCATTAAATGGTCTTTGCTGAAACTAAGGCCTGAAATGACATTAAAACACACTAAATACCAGAGAGTTTTAATACAATTGATGTAAAAACATTGTTGTTCGTGCTTTATTTTACATACACAATTGTGCAACGAGTCACTATAATACAATTTAACAATAATTAATGTGATTTAAAAAAAAGTATTTGTGGGGACTAGTAATTATCAATTAACAAAATGGCTTGGAGTCCACGAGTTCATGTTCCAATTACTCTGAATTTGAAAATAAAATTTTTGTTTCTGTCACAAATGTCCAACATGAAACATTAATGCCAGCTAGAGGCAGAAAATTACCTCACCACAAAATCTATGACTCAATGGTACACAGTCCTTTTTACTGTTTCGTATATCTTTTTAATTTCGAATAACTATTTTTACTTACTATACTTACTATACTTTTATACTTACTTACTTTTTTACTTACTAACAATAAATTGCACTAAAATATACAGCCACATTTGTATTTGATAACCGTATTTGTCCACTTTATGTTAGTTAACAATAGTATAAAAAAACTTTATTGTACATTTTGAACACATTTATCAGATTAATTTGTGATTAATCACAGATTAACTATGGAAATCAAGCGATCAATTATTATTAAAAATCACATTTGACAGCCCTAATATATAAAGAGCATGTGCTTATATGTATATTTCTTTTTGTGTGTGCGGGTGCCTGTGTGTGTACAGTGTATGCAGTCCGACATGGACAAATGAATTAGTCTTATAGTTGAATTATAAACAACATTAAAAACATTACATTTGACTCTATCCTTTATTTTCTCTTTTCCATTTGTTCATACAATTTGTATAGAACACATAATAAAATGAATTTAAATAAATACGTAATTTACTAATGGGCAGACATGTGTGCCTTATGTTCCTGATCATAAAACTGGTATCAGCCACTATCTTGTGGTCATTCGTGAGTATCGATACCTTGAAATAAAGCCGGGTATCGGTCCGATATCGAAACATCATGGTATTGCTACTCGCTCATCCCTAGTCAAAAGTCAGTTTTTTTTTTGTTTTGTTTTTGTAAATGCAGAGAAACAATATTTCATGCACATTCCACTTAATGTCGTTTTGTTTTGAAATGGAAAATAAAGGATATGATTTTGTGTTGAATTGGGGATTGTTAAAATACTTAAAGTAGAACTAAGGAACTTTTCAACGTAAAATTTTTATATATATATATATATATATATATATATATATATATATATTTTTTTTTTTTCATAACTCTTCTGATGAAACGTCAACTTAAAACTAGTTGGATGGTACCTTTGCCATGCCCTGAGGAGGTCTGTATCATTTTTTCTGCCACTAAACAATTTTGAGGAGGATGGTAGGAACATTGCCACACAAAAAACTACAAATGTGCTGACTGCTTTATGGCATACGCCACTTCTCCCTTTCCCAATTCGATACAAAGTCGGAAGTCAATTTGACTGGCGTGAGCTAAAAAAAAACGACACAATGCGCTTGTCCTCATGGGAATTGTGATCTTCTTTCAGGGATAACATTACTGCTTTTGTCCATATGGTGCCGCCATAATCAACATAAACTGAAGGTTTCTTAGTGTTGCTTTATTTTTAGTATTAACTGGTATTATTATTGTCAATTTCTCTTATTCGTTGGGATTCAGACCTGGTGACGATATCTCTCATCTTTTTTACCCAATATTTTAATTATTGCTGTCAAAGCTCATTTGAAGCAGTGCAACCAAATAGACTTACACAAAAAGGAACTTGTTTTCTCTGTGTGATATGAAGAAACAATAACATGTATGCATTTATAGTATGATGTATTACACACATAGCATAATATAAAGCACACAATAACCATAAAATTATCTATTATAGGCGAGAGATACACGGTCGTAACGGTTGTCCTCCATCTGTTCCTTCGAATTACTATATTTTCAATACTGGCGCACCTTTGCTGATTGGAATATAGCAGCACGCGGAGGATATGAGACTGCAATAGGATCCAAGCCTCTCCCAGCCGTGATTTGAATGTGAAATGATTCAATTATTGATTTTGGTTATTTGGGTCTTGCGCCCCGAGGTGATATTGTAGCAGTGCAATCACCATGCTGACATTTAGCGTCCGTGTTTACCTTTACTGTCTCCACTGATTGCTTCCAAATCGCTCGCCGTATGTCCTGCCGGAGCTCATTGTATCATCAGTTTTGTGCTATTTAGGGAAAAGTGATGGATGCAGCTTATCAAAAATGCAACAGTTTGCGCGCTCGGTGCTCGTGCAGAAAATAATAACATGCCCTCACAATCATGGAAGGGTGATTGACACAGGAATGCAATTGAACAATATTGAATGCTGCTATCTAAAAAAAAAAGAAAGAGAACTTTAGCATATGTCTCCTAGCATTGGAATAGGGTTTACAGGCTCTCACCTTGACAGTGATGGAGATGTGAACTTCGATCCCAGGACATGCCTGCAAGCTGTGCTCTTAAGCTCAGCTTCAGCTCTACAGGGACAATAAATGCCTCGATTTTTATCTGATAATATTCCAGGTACACTTCTGAATAACTGCTGCCGCGTCGCCTCAGTCCCTGTATACTTTGAAGAAAATCGCTTCTTGGCTTTCTGTTCGTTTGCCGTGGTTAGACTTGAAAATGTAATATCTGACGAATGTGTTTGCTGTCAAATATTCCCAATATCGCCGCGGACATCTGTCATGAGACATTTTATGCACACGGTTGCGCTGAGCTGCTCGGCTGTCAAAGTGACTCCGAAAGAGGTAGTTTTAATGTCACTCCACTAAATAGAAATATGTTTGTCTAGCACCCACTGGTGAATTTCGTACTTGTGAGTCAAATTGACAATGTGGAAAATGAATTCAGTCCTCCAAGGTGGATTCCTTCATATTTCTGATGCATTTTCTCAGCAGTTAGACAATCCAACGTTAAGTGGATGTTTTATACTAGCGTTGGCGTTCATGCATTATTGAATTATGAACAGGGCCGTGTCTGGAAAGGGCCTTTTGGAATAAATATTTCAATACTCTGATCTAGCCAGTTCCTACCTGCTCTGTAATGCAAGTGGCAAGGGAGGGGCTTTAACATCTCAAGCAAAAATTCGTTTGTTTCCTAATTGAATCTGTGTAATCTGCATCCACGCTATTATAACTCAAAATTGCTGATTCGGAACAAATCTGTCACAGAATTTCTGGGAAAGTTAAACCATTGTTACTTTATCGAGGTCATCTGAATCTTTAGAAGTTTCATGAAAAGGGAGAACAATAGATTTAAGGAGCCTGAGGATAGCGGACATTTTTAATCTTCTTTGCGCAGCATCAGGCACAGCTGGATTGAAGGACGGTGAAGACAGAGGAGGAAGCAGAATGATAAAAAAAAAAGGCAGAAAGTATGGAGAGAGATTAAGTTAAAATAATACAGCAAGCCTATGTTGAATTTTGCTTGGTTTGGATGACAATGGTATTAGAATTGCAACCTTTTGATTCTGGATTCAAGAGTAACCTTTTTAAAAGACAAGACTCATTTGGATGTGGATGTACAAGTGCATACAAATCAAGCGTTCAAGAATGGAGGGGATATAGAATATAGAAATAGGCGGCGTGGATTAGTGGTAGAGTAGTTGCCTCGCAACCCGGAGATCGCTGCTTCGATCCCATGCCATTGTGACCATGTCAAAGTAGCCCTGAGCAAGATACTGAAACCCGAGTTGCTCCTGATGCTGCGTCATGAGTAGCCTTGTAAGGTGGAAAAGCGCTATGTAAACGAAGTTCCATTTACCAAGAATGGACAGACAAACTACAGCATAAATGAGCTGATAAGGAAAATGATTGACACATGATTGGGAATGGAATATAGACTGGGCTTGAGCTTGGCACGAAAATAGGGCCCCTAATATTTCAAAAGGCAAAGGATAAAATGACTGTTTTTAGCAGAAATGCTAAGGTGACACAAAATGATGGGAGGATGCCGACCTGGATAAGCAGACAACCTGCATACATTTTTTATGTTGAACTGCAATGACAATATTTATGATGCATAACAACTGGTCTGACAATTATGTTATTCTGTAGGGCTTTCACTAATAATATTTTTGGAATTGATTATGCTATTCATTATTACCACTGTAATCTCTTATTGGTAAACATCATTTAATTCAAGTTATTCACAAAAAGAAAAGAAAATCTACATTGGAAATTCCCAACATTGGCAGCTCACCGTAAGGACCGTATTTATGAAATGAAATGAATGAAAGGACACCAACGAAAGTGCTAAATGGGCAGAACAAGATAACCAAGGTCTTGGCTTTTCCTGGGGGTTTAAATCTAGGCCACACGCGTCATTTCCTGCCTGTTTGTCTGCCTCCACTTCAGTGCAGCATCACTCACTGCTGAGGTGGCTGTTCTCCCTACTGTACAGGACAACTTTCTCCCCCACACACGCACACATCCACACTCGCACAAAGTTTGCGTCGGCGCGCCTGTGGCTTTAAGGCAGGGCTTTGATGGATACACTGTGACAGGACTGGGTTTGGAGCCCGGCGACAGAGGAAGAGAGGGGAGCGAGCGAGCGTGTGACGGAGAATGCAGATGAATCAAAGAGAAGAAAACAATGGCTGTGGCAGTGGAATCAACATCAATGTATCTCTCGTTGACATAATTGATCATATCAGAAGCAGTTTTGTAAACCATTAACTCTCCCCTAACGCCAACAAATGTTATTATTTTTATTTAGTGGTGGAATTTTATACAATTATTTTTACACAAGCAAAGCCAAAAGTGCAGGTAATTTATTTTCTTCTTCTTCGCATGGGAAAGACTTCATTGAATAGTAGATCTTTCTGACATCTCACCCACAACACATTAATATTTTTGACTGCTTATCTGAACATCAGAAATGACAAACCCAACAGTTACTCAATGAATAATCTGCAGTGCAATCCTTAATTAAAATATTATTATCTGAAACTGGATTGAGCAATATAAATGAACTCCTTTTCCACAAATTTATAATGATAATCTTAAAATACTGGGACATTTTTCATCTATTTTAGACTAGAGAATGTTGCATGCCCATTAAGTACTGTTAGATCAACATTTTTGTTTATGTTTTTTTTTAATCAATCAGGGCTTGAAATGGAAACACTAGTAGACTGATTCATGTTTGTTTTCATTTGTTTTAGTTCTGTATAACTTTAACCAATTTATATTAGCTGTTATATACAATTACAGTTACAATCTTATATGTGCCAAGATGAAAAAGCTGACAGAGTACAGAGACGCTTTGGACACAGTGTCAAATACACGAGTGGCTGTCATGAACAAAAACGATCCCTATACAATTAAAAAATAAATAATCTCTCACTGCCTTAGAGTGTGTGAAGACAACTGAAAATAAAAGTGAGACTGTTTCACTTATGACCCAGAATACAGCTTGGCTTACTTTAGCTAAAACAAGGCTGACTTTGGCTAACATATCTAACCTAGCTTCAAGGCTAGATAGCGGTTAGCATGGTATGTTCACGTATGTGTTTAATATAAACAGCATGGATTTCCAACATGAAGCTTTTATAAATTTGTGTTTTATAAATGTGTTTGTTAAAAATGACTAAACTAGAATGTAAACATTGAAAGTGGAGGTATGTGTATGTTGCTAGCAAGCCCCAACTTTTCCGTCTTCCCACTCTGATTCTAAATATGCCGGTAACCGCTCAAATAAGACTTTGTCCTTGAAACATGTACTATTACTGCCAAACAACGGACAATGAATCCCCATTTATTTATTTTTTTACGTTGCCGTTTAAACGAGTCAATTTATAACAACTGACACACAACAATGCTTAAATCTGTGTCCAGATTTGCGTGGCATCACGGGAAAACTGTTGAAGCTAATTGCATGCAGTATATTATTGTGCAGGCTAAAATGAAAGTCTTTATATGTCTTGTATGAATGTTCGAAAAAGCACGAATGACAACAGAGTATTTGGGCTATTTAACACAAATGTATGTAACATTAGATTTAAATTATATATTTGCCACTTCTAATGAGATCAGTTATAACAGCAGAATCAATAAAAGTATCTTTAAAAAGACATACTCAAAGTGCTTTGATTAACAATGGGATTAATGTGTGAATTGTGCAGGTGTACCAAATGTAAATATGTGTCCAATTATGGGAGGGTACAGAACGGCATTTGTTTGATTCCGATGGCTTTTGTCGTACCCTCTCCCTCCAACTGCCCCCATCCTATCAGCCTCCATCCCTCTGTCACTGTTTTATCCCACACTTCCATCTCAATTTTCCTCAGCCTATTTCCTTCTTGACCTCCGTATCTCCTTCATCTCTCTCTCCCGCTCTCATATTCTTTATCTCGGTCCCTTATCCTCCTTCCATGCCGTCTAGTCTCATGAGAGAAGGAGGGGCGCGTGCAGTTGATTAGACGGGAGCGTTAGAAGGTTCACATTGGATCGGAATGTAGTGTCTAGCCGCCAGGCAGTGAAGAATGCAAACGCCGGAGCATATAGACGAGGTCGTCGGCGGTGGATTTTCAGGGTGGTTTTGGGCGCATCAGATTTCTGGGCGCATCCTTGGAGCGGTTGGGGGCAGCCACGCGGAAACGGCAGTGGTCCGGTCAAAGCCGAAACTCTCCCAGATGCAATTTTCTGACGGGCATAGAATGTCTAACATGGAGGGAGAGGCGGGGGTACTGAACTCAGCTTTGAACTACTCTGGAGGGATAAATTATTTTTAAAGGGACATATCTTTAACTAGAAATTGCCGTTCCCTCCTAATTGGTTATGAATTCTGAGAGATCCTGTTCCGAAACAAACAGACATAAAGACAGAAATAAATGAATGACTAATGTTCAGTTAAATGCGTCATAGAACATCATACAAAGACATTTTCTTACAGAAAGGTCTTGTAAAAGTTTTTTTTTTTTTGGTATGTATTATTTGTTTTGGAATTATTTTACATTCCCTGAAAACAATGAAAAACATATTTTTGACCGTTTTAGGAAAACGCCTTTGCCACTGTCTCCATATAAATGCTAAAAAGGTCTGACTGTGAAAATGGGGCGCTAGCTCATAGCTTATAGGTTTTCAGTCTGGTGTTACTGTGTTAAGTAAAACACGCAGGGCATTTGCAAAGGCTGCATCACAAAGTTGGCATGCATGCTTGCGTTTTTTTCTTGACAACCAACTACTGGTCCAGCATTTATATGAAAGTGTTTTAAATTATTTTTGGACATGTGTTGTCATTGTTACTTTTAATTTGACCATTATTTCAAAACAGAGACAATTTTACCCGAACCAAAATGTGTTTTAGATTGGAATGTAATTAGTACTGTAATCATTAACTGGGTGCTTTGAATGGTTAGAATTTGTTCATAAATGATATTTTTTTGTGCATTTAAATGTTAATCATTTAGCTTTGTTTGACTTGCAGAATACAATCCGAATGCTGAGCTCGCTCACATTCACTTAGTATTCATTGCAGTAGATACTGCACTGATCCTAAGTGTGATAAAACCCTAATGTAAATATAATAAGAAACATTTGAAAGTCGTTAATAGCTTTAGAATGAATTGTCATCACACATTTATTTTATGATGATTCCAAGCAGGCCAAACATCAGCCTTCTTTGTCACAGTCAATTATGTCAGATCAGATTTCACTTTCCTTTGTTTTCTTTGGTCCTTCCTCAGGTCTCCTGACGGCGGTGTTCGGTTTAGGTGAACGGTATGGGATTTTTTAAATAGGTTTTTGGTGAAATAACGAATACACACACACTCAATGATGATGACGACATTACCGAATGAACACTACTGAGCTCTTTAGAAGAAAAAAAAAGAAGATTTTTTTTATTTTTATGTCAGATCAATATCACAGCATAAAACATAAACTAAAAAGACAATTAAAACAAAAATGAAGGAGAAAGAATTTAAAAATAAATCCCAGGCTACATTTGACTAGTCAGACATTTGCCTGAGAGGACTTTAAACTGACCACAGCATGTCAGACTGATGTAGGGGTGACCCATTGCTCTAAGGCTACACACTCCTGCACTCTGCACTTCTTTGCTGGGAAGCCACACAAAAGATTTAAGGCACACTGTATGTTATAAATTGCCAGCCAGGCCACTTGTCTTCAGGGCACCATGACAATAGTGCACATTCCTACAGTGAGGCAGCCCCCTCACCCATCTATTCGTGTGTGCGTGTGTGCGTGTGTGCTGTTTTGTCGCATGGGTGTAGCAATACTGCAGCAACTGCATCAGGCCAATGTATACGATTGCTCATCGTCTGTGATTCTGGTTGACATCTGATTATTTGTTCAGAGAGTGGAGGGAGGGGGGAAAAGGGAAACAATGGGAATGGTAATAATCAGTTTCAGTGGCAAACATAAAACCTTCATTGACTGCATTGTCACATTCTTAACCATGATAAAAATATAGGTTTATTCTGAATGACACTACACAGTTCAGGTGACACAATTTTGACATTTTCGTCCCGAGTGGCATAATTCGGGAAAACATCACGGCAGCGTAAAGATAAAAAGCAAACAAGTGCAATGCAAGCCTGATGTTGGATTTTGCTAAAATGTGACATATTCACAACTACATCTGTTCAAATATGGCAAAAAAACACTCGCTATATAGCTATACTAAAGCAAAAGTTTTGACCGTTAAACTGGTGATTCCAATTACAGTAGAATAATCCAAGGTTACCCTCATTTAAACCAATTAATGGCAGCAGACCAGTTCAGGGTGTACCCCGCCTCCTGCCCGAAGCCAGCTGGGATAGGCTCCAGCAACCCCGCGACCCTTGTGAGGACAAGCGGTACAGAAAATGGATGGATGGATGGATAATGGCAGCAGCCAATCCATGCCAGCTCAACTTTAGGATTAGTGGTGGTGTCATTAATATCAATTCTAATTTTGCTGTTTTAATCAATTTAATACCGGCGATCTAAATGTTACATGACATTGATTGTGAAATGATCATTTTGTACGAGGAAAATCCAATGACAAATGTACGGACATTTTTTTGTCAAAATTGTGTCTAGTTGTTTCTAGAATGACAACTAAACACAAAAAGATCAAATATTTTCAATATACATATAAAATGTTCCTAAACCTTGTTTTAACTAATCAATTCAGAAGGAGAAAACAAAAAAAAATCACAATAACACTGTAAGAGAATTTAAATTCAGTAATGTCCACCCACTGGTGAACACAATTTTTGTTGAGTTCAAGTTGACAACTGTTTCTAACTCATTTTTGTGTGCGGAGTCCAAAACTGATTTCAGTTATGTCATGTGTTTGAGCTGTAGGATCACCATGTTCTTGAATTATAATAATAATAATATATATAAATAATAATATAAACTAAATGTGTATGTATGTAAATAAAACACTGATGGAAAAATTAAAACAAGATGGAAAAATTACAAGCTTTGAAAACCTACAAAACAACATAAAATAAAATAGAATTTATAATGGTATGCCTTTGGTTACAAGTATAAGAGAAAAAAGTAAAAGAGGGGAAAAAAATGCTCCTAATTGCTACTATGCTAGCTTTCTGTTTGCAGATATTGATACTACTGACCTATTAGGAGCTGCACACACATCTCACTCGTCTCAATTGTGACTGCACATCGTATTCAGCTGTTCTTACTACAGTCTTACTACAGCTAAGCAGCGGATTTTTGCTTATCTGGAGTGTAAGCTGTAGAGAAAAAAAATTGACGTTGCAATTTTGGAATCAGCATGCCAATTTTAGTTTTAAACAGCATAATTCAAATTCATTCTAATTGTTGTCCAATGTTATCATTATTGGCTGCACTAGCCTTGCGTTTACTCGGTAACAGATCAATACTAAATCTTGCCTTATCGCACAAACCCAACGAGGAGTTCCCAGCTGCCGTTTGTTGTTTTTCACATGACTTCAATCCTGGGCAGGGCAACAAAAACATGTGACTTTTAATTAATTAGGATTTTAATTTGGTTCGAGGGGGGCTTTTCCCTGAAAACAGCCGCCGCCAGTATGGATACATGTTGAGGCCGTCACGTCACGACTTCCATGTCAATCGGGAGCTGACAGGTTGCGCTGTCTCTGCGCGAGCCTCCAGTCACTCTCGGGGGCCCCTCGCTGCTAATCATTATCTTCGGCTTCATCAGCGGAGGGCAATTACAATAGCAGGGGAGGGGGTCTCCATTCAAAAGCGCTCACGGTGATTCAACTGTGTGCATGGTGTATTTACACAGTATCCATCCGATGCACTTCACTGTGCATTCTTGTTTGCAAGTGCTCGTCTCGCTCATTACAGCCCATTACAGGCGACGCGAAGAACCAACCACCCACCCGCCCGACCTGAATTGTCTTTTTAGCTACCTGTGTGAGTGTGTGAGTCACTATAATCAAATTTCTGCCTGTCTACCAGTCTGGTGCTGATGATAACGTGCTTCACTGCTCTCTCACTCTTGTCACCCACACAACCTCATTACGCACACACAGGAAGGGTCCATGGTGGTTTAACCCACCCTAGCAAGCCAACTGGAGGTAATTTAGCATAGCTTGGCAGACACATGCCATTTTACTGAACACGGCGCACGTCCCCCCTGAGCTTTGCTCCGCTCAGACTTTTCACTCCAATGGAGCACAAAAGGGTGAGAGACTCAAGAAAGACAGGAAGTAGAGAAGGAGCAATAAAAGAGGCATTTGTGTTCTAGCGCCACCTTGCACAGGTGTAATGTGATAGTAACATTTTATAGGAATGAGATTTTTTTTTCAGCGTATTCTGAACATAAATTGTTATTATAATATAGTAATATTGTTCCCATCTCATATAACCTTTTCTGTATATTAATTAGTTGGGATGTTCGATGTCACTTTATTTCAGACAGATGCCAGTACAAACACTCAACTCTAAATTAGTCTCCGGTACTGATACCAAGGTGCAGATACCACTAATTACTTTTGACATATAACCCCCCCCCAAAGACATAATTTTTCCCTAAAAATACTTGAAATTAATGACAATTACTATTCTTCTAATTTCAAAATGATAGTTTTTAAACAAGCTGTCTGCAGTACCGATACCTTGAAATAAGGCTTGGTATCGGCATGATACAGACACCTGGTATTGATACAGGCCCATCCCTAAAACTCTGTAGAACTTCATCTACTGCAGAAAACTTCAGGGAACTATTTGTTTGTTGACAATTACATTTAACTTCATAAGACATGCTGCAGAGCCTGTAGGCTTTCTGTACTTTTTGTTTGAGTTTTTAAGCAAAGATGTCTGTTTTATAAGAAAAAAAAAACATTAAAAAAAAAACTAACATTGCAAATCTGCTCATCTGGCCTGAAAAAGACATATCGATCTTTCCCTAATATTATAAAACATCTGGGAATGATGCAAAATTACCATAACAATAATAAACATTAAATTATTTTGTCTCTGAGTGTCATTCAAAGCTGATCTTAATTTCCTTTTGCACAGGCAGAATATGCGATGCAGGTTTTTCAGATTAAACCAATTTAAGTCATTTGGCATTTTCTTTCATGCACTTTAATTCCAATAAGCAATTTGTCTTCAAGTATTTTTAGCATTTGTTTGTGAAACTTGTGGTTTGCTAATTATGCGCATGCTTGTCTGTCACGACTGAATTCCGTTGTTTGATTTCATTCTAATTAGGACAAACTTGCAAATACAATGAACAAGAAAATGATGGCATCTGTTGCATCTTTGCTTAAACCCGACTTGCACTCGCATACACAGACACACAAACACACGCGAGCGTGCGTTATTATTTCAGGGCATGGATGCAGGCTGGGTGGCCAACATAGCATGGGCACATTTGAGAATCTCTGGGGGAAAGCCGGCTGGGTATATGGGGGGGGGGCTCGGGTATCTGGTCTCCCAGTGATAAGCATGTGTGTAAACGTGCCTTGCAGACTGTGTGTGTGCACGCATGTGTGTGCGTGTATGTGACATCTGTTGACAAGGTAGCCTAGTCCGGTCAGCACTCATTAGTGGAAGTGAGAATCCCCGAATAAGGAGTGCTACGACAGACAGGACTCTCTCGTTAGGGGATAGAGCACTCCCACTTGCGCGCACACACACATTGCTAGGGTCAGACCGCCTTGGTGCACACAATGTGCACAACATCAATTAGTTCATAGATGGCTGCAATCTATTCTGTCAGCGTGGTGGCCTCGGCAACAGCCTTCAACAAGTTATTATTCAGGCATTCAGAACATACAGGACATAAATACTAATTCTCCAAGGCATGCAAGATATTGAGCTTTGCATTATAAATTCAGACACATTGTTTTAGTCCTTTAGACTTCCTTTCCCAGATGCATCGAACAGATGTGTGGAACAGAGGCTGACGTCCAGCTGTGCTCCAAAGCAGAACACAATCCGTACCAAGACTATGGTTGACTTTTGTCAAATTCCAAAACCATTTTTTCGCAAACGTAAGTAATATCAAGCGAATACATTGGTTTCAGGGTTCATAAAAACTTTAACACAACAGGCAATGTTTAAAGCATTTGACCATTCATAACTGTCGGTTTCAAAAGATAGCAGCATAGCATTTGAAGAGGCCTGAGAGAGGAAACCTCATGATTGGATTGAACTCCACAATAGTTTTTGAGACAAATATGAATTCTAGGGTTGAAATGAGTCTGAGTAATTTGTGTACCCCGTTTAAAAAAAGAAGATGGGTTTTTTTCTGTCTTGGATGCTTGCTTAATTTCGTGTACACTGCCAGGAACACAGCAACAATTGCTCATAGTGCATGACAATAACACGGCACCAAGAAGGCCGACTTCAAAATAAACTGTACCGTACATAATATATATATAAAGGACATCAATGCCTTGGTATGTTTTTATTTTGAAGTTGTTCTCGGTAGTGCAGTGTTGCGGTGTAACGGCTGACCCATCTTTCAGACTGTGTTTTGTCAGGTTTCAGTACGAGGTTTAGGATCCAAACGCAGGGAAAAACTTAAAGGCAAAGTACTTGGTTAGTATAAAAAACTAAACAAAATCAACAAGGCCCCAAAAACAACACTCAAAGCAACAAACCAATACATCCGACAGCAACATAACATAACATTGACAATGAACCAACAAGAACTGAACGAAAACAGGTAACTAAATACACACCAACTGATGAGACAACGAAAAACGCATGTGGTTGAGGGAGCCGATTGGATGGCAAAAGGTAACATCAACAATACAATGTCGTCCTGAAATCACGTTCAATCGGCAATCAAGGGTGTTAAAAAAACACTTAATTATGCTGAAATTCTATTGGCAGTGGCTAGCATCGCTAGTAGCAAGCAGCGCTAGGGGCTAGCAGTGCTACTGCTGGCTCGAGTACATTTCAAAGATAGTTCATTAGACTCACTCTCACTTATTACAATTGTTTCTAGAGAGGAAAATCATGTGCTGCTAAGCACAGTTGAAATTTAAGTAAAAAAAAGAAAAAAGAAGAAGTTGATTATCTAAAAACGAAAAATAGTAGGTTTTTCATTATTGAGTGGATTTTTTCTTTTATTTTTTCTTTGTGCTTCTACCTTAAGCAAAAATATATATTTTCTATTTTCATCTGAATACCTCCACATACATTTTGAGGTGTTTGTCTTTGGCAATTGCACTGAGTTTGAAACCTGGAAATGACTTCTTCTTTTTTCATCTGCTATTTCAGGCTTTAAATCGCAACTTACTATAACTAGTTAATGGTTAATGATGCAGCTCTCATCTCTAATATGCACCTCCGTTATTGTATCAATTTAACACAGAGTGGGTTCAGATGGAGCACACCATGTTTGCCAAACCTTATGAGTGCGAGTGTAAACACATCACATATGTTCTGCTGATTAGCACCATTACTGCCTATTTACCTCATCATATGTTAACCGATCAAAGCATGAGACGAAAACCTGACGAAAACACATCAACGCTCTGAGCCATCTCCGATCAAATGTGGACAATCCAACGAGAACATAATTAGCCCAGCGTATGTATGAACGTGACTCTTGTGAATTATGAACTTGAATGATCTCAAGTCAGATTCGCTTCAGGCTGTCACGCAACTGCTCCTGTGTGCAAAGTCAAGCGCGAGCGTGGTGGGAATGAGAGGGTTAATTAAGTGATGGGGGAGATGGTTGCCGCGCAGCATACGGAGTGATAGAATAGCTTTTGAATTATGGAACAGCGGAATGCTGCGGCTGGTGGCGTCCGGCCATATGTCAGTGTATACCGCCTGTGTCTAACCGAGGGACAGCTGGTCAGATTGCTCATGTTCAAGCGAGTTAGAGAGCAATCAATCAAAATGGGGCAGCTTGTTGAGTTGTTTAAACGGGGCCAGAATACAACGCTTGTCTATTGTTGGTGCCATTAGGGATTTGTCAGGTACTGAAGATATGAAATGAGCCCCCACAAGAAACATCACCTTGAGGATGTCATAGAGCTGACAGAGCCTCTGAGGTCATGTGCAAGATGATTTCACATAAAGCCCGAGTTGATGAGACGTGAATAGTAACGTTATTATTATTAACTAAACAATTCTGAATCTGCTTTCTACTGACAGATGTTTGAAGCGTTTAAGAAAATGGTTGCTATACTTTCCCTTCCTCCCTTTTGGCTGCTGGCAAGTTGTAGAATGGACGTTTATAGATTTGCATCAATATTTAAGAGACTCTATTTTGAGCACAACCATTCAGTGCATACCAATGTGTTCTTCAGGAACTCAATTTCAAGTGTGAAAAAGAATACAGAACATTTATTTGTCGCTGTTGTTGTGAAATCTTTGTCCTAGAGTCATTTTTCAAATTGCCTCCGCCGAGGTTATTTTAGTTAAAGCTGCCCAATGTAGAAATCTACCCAAAAATATCTTTACAATAGTCTTTTTATTTGACTATTCATGACTCAGACATCTTCTAAATAGCAGATCAACACCTTACCTGCTGAAGAAGGAAGTGTGCAGTTTCATTTTTTGACCACATGTGGCAGTAGCGATTCAAAATTCAATTTCCTGCATTGGGCAGGTTTTAAACAAAGATGAAGAAGAAAAAGAAGAAGCTGAAGCTGAAGCTGAAAAAGAAGAATATGAAGATGAATAATAATAATGAGAAGAAGAAGAAACGATGAAAAATAGTAGTCATGGCAATAAGGATCTAAAAGTTGCAAGAATCCATCAGGAATAGACCAAATGAAAAAAATTAACAAAAAAAAGCAACGAACAACCTAATATTAAAACTACTAAAAACTAAACTAAAATGAAGCATAAAAAATAATAAAACAAATGCACTCTGATAACTGGTTAAAACTAAAACTAAAGAAAAACAACTCAAAACACAATAAAAAAGTAACCATAATGAAAATGCAAAAAATATTATAACATGGCGTCACACTAAAATGAACAGTGAAGCAGATAGGTTACAAATACTTTTCTTTCCCAGTAGTTCATAGTTGTTTTATTTAAAACATGTACATTTTTGTTAGAAAGTCACTGTAAATGGTTTATCAGATCCAGTGTTGAACAATGCAAAGTAATATATTTTTGTTGACATTATTACTATGCTTTATATTATAGCCCCATATTGTCCATATACAGTATAGGCTCCAGATGGATGTACAGTAACTGCAACAGGTCAGGTATTCATGCAGCTGCTAGGTGCTAACTCTAATTTATTACCATAATTTCAAGTGAATTCCCCATTTCTGGGATTTATTTGGGCCTCTCATAAAACACATTGTCAATAAAGTGAACACACACAGTGAAGCACAATCTCAAGTGTGCACGTCTCTTTGTGCTGCCTCCACCGTGAAGCTTTGTGTCATTGTGGCTGCTCAGAGGATGCATTATGCATATACAGCACGTCTCTAGTGCTTACAGAAGGTCATCTTGTCAGCTTGACAGTTTAAATGTATGAAATAGAAACCTGCTACTCACATAATAGTTGCAGCAGAAGCAATGCAGCTATTTGCCTACACAGCACGACATGATGGAGATGCACTCTGTCTCTTAGTCTCTGCTGGGCCCCCAAACTGTATGGTCACCCTGATCAATAGTCTTTGTTACACATGATATATTTCCCATGGCTGCGACTTGCTGCTTTGCTCCATCTGTCCCATCCGCCTGCCTCTGCGCCTCTCAGCTTCCCCGCGAGGGCTTTGAGGCATTTGAGCTGCTGTTACTGTTGAAACGCTCGCACAAATGGCCATATTATTTTAATTGGACATAACCTGGAAATGTATCAGTGGAATGCGAGATCAATAAGGTGAGAACGTGGCAATTCAGAAGTACAGAAAGAAAAATGTTGCTTTGGTGGTTTGCTGAGTTTGACACAAAAATCCACGGCTTAATCACTTTAAAACAACAGAAGAAATGACACTTTTCAATATATTTTTCCCCCCAAAAATCACAGCCACCATCCTCTTTTTAATTTCTGTTGGACTTTGGGATGCACAATTAGACTCAAGCATCAATACATTTCATACTTTAAAACTGGCGAGAATTTTTTTTTTTTTTTACTGATGCATTATTAAAAAGGCTTTTACCATTCCCAAGTGTGTTCTGCGGATTAGAAGCGTGTGGAAAGTAATGTTTGACTAGCAAATAAAAATTCATTAAAGCCTGCAATTACTTGGATCAAGATTGTTTTCTATGTTTTGTAATCTCATTGTATTATTTTCAACACAGTTCTGCAAATAACAACCAGAAACATAAACACATTTTAAATGATGTTTTTTTAAATGTTTTTTTTTTTCCAGGCCTGTGTGCTAATAAGAAGCAGGAAGTACATCCTCCTCTACTTCCGGGCCAAGCGAACGTCATGTGGACCAGATGCCTCCTCTTCCTCTCAACCTTGTTTGCTCCCATTGCCATCGGTAAGAATACACACAAGTTTCACTAGTGCTATCATTAGGGTACTGTAATGTTAAAATTCTATTGGTTCATTGCTGAAGCAAACATATTGCGTTAGTCAAATCAGACTTAAGCAGATTAATCCACACATTTTCTTTTTTTTGTTTGTTTTTTTTGTTTAAGAGCTCAGTATTGTTCATTCGGTAATGTCATCATCATTGCTCTCTTTTTTATTATTATTTATTATTTTGTATGTGGGTGAGTATGTGTATTCGTTAGTTCACCAAAAACCTATTAAAAAAATCCCATACCGTTCACCTAAACCGAACACCGCCGTCAGGAGACCCGAGGAAGGACCAAAGAAAAGAAAGGAAAGTGAAATCCAGCACCGACCAGCCACAACCCATCGGGCCACCAACCAGAGTTCTTCCACACATTTTCAAAGCAGTTTGTGTTTGCTCACATGACAATTGCAATGCGAGCCCGAGGGCACTTCGACATCACTTTCATTCGGTATAGGACAAAATGGCAGCGCCCCCAGATGGATGAAAATGGATTGATTAGCAGAATAAAGACCTATAGGACAAAATAAGAGTGACAAATACAGGACAATAGCAACCACATACCGTATTTAATACAAGTATGAAGTAGCAATTATTGTTGTATAATAAAAATATCATACCAGGAAAAATGCATCTAAGGTTGTACAATTTCTGATTTCAAGGATTTCAACTACCTTCATGTATGACTTCCTGCGAAACGTACACAACGTGTTGTGGTTCAAATGTCAACATCAAAATTGTTGGTATTTCAAAACCATTAAAGTGGAAGTCAACCTTAAACATTTCTTGACAATAATATGTTATGTGACCTCACTAGTCTTAAAATGACATTCTGATTTTGCTGCTTAACTCAAATTCCATTAACAAAATATTAACCAGAATACCGATCAGTGGGCTGCATAGAACATTTTAGTGTTAAAAAAAAAGGTTTGGGTTGACTCGCACTTTAATCAACCATCCAATGATTTACCGGTATTCAAAATTTAAACATTTGCGATCATATAACCTTCATGAACAAAGTCACATTCTTAACTAACTTAACTTAACTAACTGGAAAAAAGTTCCCTTCAAACATTTTCTGTGCCGCTTGTCCTCATCCGGCGCGCTTGTAAACTCCACACGGGTGGCCCTGAGCGCAGTTTTGATACCACAACCTGTGATGACCCTCGAGGCCTTGAAAGAATTTAATCACTGTTCATAATAAGTGAAATCAATCAAATGTGCACTCTTCGAATATGTGCGCCTGGGGAAAAATATGAAAAGGGAGTATGGTATTGCCTTGGATATAAGTAGATATAGATTAATATTGTATTGGACAGAGAGGAGGTTTTCAAATGACCGCCCATGTGAATCCTTTGCATTGCAGACCAAGGAGACTCTTGTGTTGGTATTGTGGCTGTTATTATATTTCTCCTCTTTGTCGCATCCTTTTGGTGGTGCTCAGTGAACTGAAGTCAGCAAATCTCAGACCAATTCACTGTCTCGAGATATGCGTGACGCCACACAAGACAATCGTTTGAACTCGTAGGATGTAAGGAGCATTTCGGTTTACATGCAAAACTTATCCATTTTTTTTGCAAAACTGATTTCAATGTATTTAGTTGCAGGATTACAAACGTTTTGCCATTTTGAATCTCTATCCGTCGTCTTTTTCTGCTTCAGTTATTGCCTGCACACACACAAGCAAGAGCACAGATGCCCCAATCGTTTGTCTGTGTATTTCGCCCTGTTGCTGCTGCACTTTGAAGTCTGCTAGAGGGAGCTCTGGCCCTCTTGGACTTAATCCCATTAATGGCTTCTGTCAATCACCCCGTTGTGAGGAAAAGCTGCTGTGGATGTGCTCGCAGAACTCACACACGTGCACATGTCTCTAGCGTGTGCACCTTCACTTGCATACTGACAGCGCAGAGGTGGATGTGCTGCAAATGATGAAATGTGTTTTCCGACCCTTTAAAAACACTCAGGCGTGCAAGGTTTTTAGCTTTTACGCCACATGATGAGTTTCAGTCCAAGGTATTTGCATCGATGTCTGAAGAATAAGTCGACATATGCAAATGGCGCTGTTGATACTTAGGCAGGATTAGTTGAAACAAAGACCGTTTAGCTTGAGGACACACGGCAGCTTCTTGGCTGGTCATTATGGGGAACATTCTTCTTTGACATTACCCATGTAGATCACTGCAGTCTTCGTCCTGCTTCTGCTGGAGCGTGACTACTTCTGTAATAATACACGGGCGCGTCACAAACTGGAGTAACTGGTGATCTCCAATATCCATCAAGCAAGCCATCCACACAATGCCATCCATCCATTTTATGCCACTTATCCTGTTCAGGGTCATGAGGAGATGTCGCCTCTTCCAGATGACACCCTGAATTGGTTGCCAATCAACCACAGGACACTCACAATCACAACTACGGTCATTGAGAGAGAATCGATCCTACGCCGCCTGCATGAAATTCAGCCGTCAATGACTTACAAAGCAATGCATTCTTCCTGAAATGTATTATAAACAAAATGGGGGACTACACTACTGATTTGAAATGTAATGATTTGATTCTGTGTTAATCTCTAATAATGCTCTACTGTTGTGTATTATTTGGAAAATCACTTTGGATTTGGATCTGCAGTGCAACAGATGATGAACACAATACATTGTTTATCAAAACATTAGTTTAATACACTATTTGACACAAAGCATTGGTTCAATTGAGCTCTACAAGCAAAAACAGTCCAAAGATAATAATATTATAGTTATAAAGACAAGCTATTTTATGCAAGTCTTCAATTGGAACTCAATAGATTGCTCCCAGTGACGGTGTTGCCCTAGTTCAGAGGTTGTACCACCATAAAAACTAAAATTAGAATTATAATATTTGTTGAAATACAGTAACGGAGTAGGTATTGATCAAAACAACGAAAAATAGGTTTTATTCCTAAAAAGCAAATTTCTTATCGTAATCTACAATTACATTATGCACAGTTTGAACAGTAAGACTTTGTCTATACATAGGGGAAAAAATACTTAAATTATTGATTTTTTTTTTATTATTGCACACCGAAGTTAAATTAAAATAAAATATTTCAATACAATTTTACAAATAGATAGTGAAAGATTAAATACAGTTGTATTGGAATTTAAAGTTAAATACAAATAAACTACTTAAAAATATACTATACTGTACATGAAAAAGTAAAAACATGTACTGCAGTTGATTAAACAAAATAAAAAATAAAAATTCTAATAGTAGTCGTCCTACACCTGGAGAATCACTGTCCTATTGTTGGAACAAAACTGGCTTTAGTCATTCTCAGCTATGCACGTGGGATAGGGACTGAGCACTGCAGAATTGAGAAAAACACAAGTGACTGACATCCTCCCTAAATTATTCAAAATTGCCAATATTAATACTTTGTAGTAATGTAACCCCTAATTTTGTAGAAAGTATGATCTAAAACATTTTAATACATGATTTAGTATTCGCCAATACCAAATACCTTGATTACTCTTGATACATAAGATTTCATTTAACACAATTACAAAATATTATACAATTTAAATGAATAAATATAAATATATCACGATATTTACAATTGACCCTTTTCCTTACCAGACCAGTATTGGCCCGATACCGATACCTGGTATCAGTACTCGCCCATCCCTACATCATAATATAATTTCTAAGTCATTTTACAATTACCTTTAAAAATAAATGACTTGCAGATGATTTAATTTTGGGGGGAAAAGCATCACAAGTGTGCATGAACTCTCTTGTAATTTATTCTACTAACAGCTCATTCTAAACTTACAAAGCCTTTTTCTCAAGCAACATGTATCACTTCAACACAGTTTCTTGACACAAGCGTGCTACTTTCCTATTAGACAGGGCGATGGCGTAATCGGACTGTGGCATCATCGGACATTTCAGGATGAGAACAGAATATACGAATAGATGACTTATTCATAGTGTAGCTGGAAATATGTTCCGCAAAAAAAGAAAAACAAATATTGAAATTATCGAAAAAGCTTGCGGTATTACTGTAATGCCAAAGTCAGTAAATCTGTTTTCCATCTGTAGTCACATTTGTTATACTGCCACCCTAAGACCTCCTTCAACGAAAGGTCAAGATTGCCTGAACACCAACAACAGGTTTCTTTGCGCAAACGTGACACTGAAGGCTGTCTTACTTCAACAAACAACTTCACACAAGTTAAACCTTGACCTTCCTATCCACCTAAGTGTTTTAACAATAGCTGTGTCACGTCATAAATCAAAGTTTTGTTTTCTAAAGTGAGTTGAAACAGTCCGGAGGGGCACATTAGCACAGTGGGAGCGTTGTGTGCCATTTTTGGCCAAAGCCAAGGACTTTTAGGTGTGATATGCTAAATAAGCACGAGCATGGAGACTACATCAATAGTGTAAATGTGGGACTGATTTAAAATAAATTGTAGCGCGCACAAGGGGTCACTTCTGTGACCTCCGAATGTCACACTGGGTGTTTAAGGGGGGGTGGCTGATTTATGCCATTTGAGTTGTTTTTTGACAATGTACGGAAAAGCTGCTGCACTTTTCCTGCTTCAACCGAGGCAACATTTCAGTCACTTGGGACCACTGAAGAGAAAAGTCTCGCCTCGATAAAAGTGCACATGCAGGGAATGCGGGGATGGTTTTTCTATAATATGTTGAATCTCAGCTGCCAAATATTCTTTTATAACTTTTTTTATAGCTGTATAGATTGCAGCGCACATAAATTGTCTGGTCCGGGACAGAGGAACACACAAGCTCTTGTTAGATGGTTCACCTCACTGCTGTTTTTTTCATTCGTTGACAATAAAATGAAACTAGAACTCGAAAATGCGATTCCATCAAAAATTGAGTGAGAAAACCATAATGCTGACTCTGAGGTAGAATGGCAAAGAAAGAAAATAATATAAGTCTGTCACAGCATATCAAAGCCAACCTCAGATACAATGCAAATACTGTGTGTCTCTCCTAAAATCTATGAGAAGAAAAGAGGAGCAGAGAAATAGGAGTTGATTCTCAGCCAGTGCTTAGATCTTTGAGGGATAAATATTAGAACATTCTTGAACATTGCAGTGAAATCCCAGATTGCTTTTGAATTTGATGACTTTACATTTGACACTTCAGCCAAAATGTGTTAATTTAATTACTGCTCTGTAGAGCCTGGGCTAGTACACCAAATACACATTCATATGTATTCATTTACCATTCAATAACCACATCCTGAATCCATTCGATGGATTGCTTTTGCTGAAAAACAGGTCATACATCAGGTTTCCATCCAAATGTTTCAAAAAATGTAAGCACATTTTGTGAAAATACGCAAAACGGACATGTGACTTCTGCCCGTTTCCATCTGTTCTTCTTGTGAGAATATTGAGAGGGGACTCCACCCCTGTAGATGGCGGTAAACACCGTAGAGATGTGATCCACCAGTAATTTAAAGGAAGAAGAAGAAGCGTTTCTTTGCTGTTTTCCATCTTCTTCTTGAATTAATTCCAAAAAGATTTCTGTTTCGTCCCCCCCAAACATACCTTACTTTATTGTTCGATACGCTTCAAAATCCACCCTTGCTAAGCGTAATTTTTGTGTGTGCTAACTTTAGGCCCTTTTTCGAATTTCTAGCGTTTCTGCGCATTTCTTGAAAATTCAAATAAAAATGGGTGGATGGAAACCCAAGTATAGTGCAAAAAAATCCACGATACCTTCTCGCCGTTTCTGGTCTAGTTTTCACTGCCTCGTCTAGTCGTGAGTACGTTTCGCGCAAACCGCTTAGTTAATGACTTACTGGGCATTGCATGCTTAGCGTTTGGCCCTGGCTGATGCAAGCGCCCTTGTTCTCTTTGTGATGTCACTGTTAGCCTAGAGGATGGTATCACCTTCAGTTGAAGCTTTGTTTTACAAATAAATGTCAAAAACTATTATTTGTGTTTTTTTGATCCAACTCCTGAACATAACATCACCGACGGACTACAAGTGACGTCACGAAACACAGACCGTTAATGGTAAAACACAATTTACTCGAGTATAAAACGAAATAGCTTTCTTTATTCATAAATATTCAACATAACTTCACATAACACAACGTACGTGACAGTATGCTGCTATTGATCCGCCATTTTGGTTGTTTACTTTCGCCTCAAACGCTTTCAGGCCGGAACTGGGATAAACCAACTCGGATATATCCGACTTCCGACCATCCTCGAATGCAGCATAAATACTGTATGTAGCCGACACGCTAACACAGCCGCGTCACGCTACGGAAAGATTTTTGGTTTAAAATAACTTACTTCAACTTCCAGGATCCTTCACCGTACACTGGCCAACAACAGAACCCAGGGTCCCCCCCCCCCCCCCCCCCGCTTTTGTTAAAAGTGTCAAATCCTTCTGTGTCGTCTCTGTTGTAGCAACTAGCTAGCACTAAGCTAACCCCTGTGAGGGTTATTCTCTCTGGTAACTTCATGCTAGGACAAAGGTAGGCAAGTTCGGTCTTAGAGAGCCGCAGTCCTGCATGTTTTTGATGTATCCCTCCTCAAACACAGCTGAGAAGCTCTAGCAGAACGTAATTATGAGCTGATGATTTGAAACACTTGGGTTGGAGGCAGGAGACACCGAAAACATGCAGGACTGCGGCTCTCTGGGACCGAACTTGCCTATCCCTGTGCTAAGATGTAATCAGAGGCCAACAGCAAAGTACTGACAAATGCGTTGATACACGGCCTAAATGCGCTTTGTTGACAGATTAATACTGTATAATGCTCATTAGCCGGCTAAACATTGTCGAATATACATGCTAACACTTGCTGGTGTCGCCATTTGTTTTTAACGGCCAATTTGCATCTACATTTGACTCACAAACATCTCTACTGCTCCGCATTCATTATAAAACATGTGGGAGAGAAGTGCAAAACATTCCCTCTCCCTCTATTGTAGAGTTGCCACTGAGAACAACATCAAAGTGATTGCTTAACTCTCCCAGCAGTCTCACACTAACGCCCGCTTTATCCTTTAAAATATCTTCTGCAGTGTTTGCATCCGTTGCTCAAACATGAACAAAAGCCAAAACACTTAGCAGTTCAAGCGCGGGAATCGCCTTATAAGTCTATCTCCTCCTCTCCCTCACCTTCGCCTTCTCTTTTCCATCTCTTCACCTCATCTGCCACTCTCTTGTTCTTGGCCCAAATGTAAAAATCGATATCCTTTTGTTTTAGTCCCCCGAGGCGACGAAAGCGTCCAAATAAGATTGTCTGTGCCGTCTGCGGCTGCCAAGTTTGTGTCACCACTTACACCGGCTCAGACACATTAACATGCACTCGCACCTTGGTGCATGTGTGCACACAGACACATGGCTAAATATTAGCCAGGAGCAGTCTGTATGACTGGCACAAATATGCAATAGAAGTGAGTTTTTAAGAGGCGTCTTAAACACTGAGATCGTTTTATATCGTGAGGCTGCTGACTAAAAGAAAAAAAGATGACAGGACATGTCCAATAGTATGTCGGCATATTAGGGCCACATATAATAAACCTATATTTTTTTAGAGGGTGGGTGCAATATCCTGAAAAAAAAAAACGCGCAAATTTGCTCGGATGTTTGTGCCAATATTTTTGGGTCGAGATTTCAAATAAGGAGATAGTAATTGCTTTAGTAGAGATTAACCATATCATGTTAAGCATTCGCTCTTTGAAGCGTTGGGTACGGCCAGCGACAAAAACGCCTCGCTTTGCATTGGTCCACATCCTGAAGATAATAAGTTAATTTGGTAAAATGTATATTTACTTGCACATTTATGCTTCCAGAATTATTATTTACACATTCATACATTTTGGTATTTTTTTTGTACAAGTTGCGTCGAATCTGCTGCTCTCCGTCATTCACTTGCATTTACCTAAAGTACGCTAGCTTCTGATTGGTTAGTCTTAGTCAGCTGATAGGGGATCAGGAAGTGTTGTCGCTCTTGCTGCCGTGTATGACGAGTAGAGTTTAAATTAAGAATGAATCTGTCTCCATCCTGCCTTTTCATTTTATATAAAGTGTTCCATTAACCACCAAGGCATACTCACATTAGACTATAGCTACGCTACATGTATTTTTCGTAAGTTTCAGAGTTTTTTTTCTCGCAAATTTGTCACTGCAAGTTTTTTTTCTGGCATTTATGAAGGGGTAAATTTGCGAGTATTTTTCTCAAAATATTACATCCGCTATGAAAAAAAATATATAAATATATATGCACATACACATGGCCCTAATACGCCATCGTACAATAGACTGTGTTTACTGCTTGGCGATTATTATGCGTTTGAGGTGTTTGTGTCATAATGTGGCCTTTATGCCCTGTGGAGACCCTGCAAGGCAACGTTGGTACATATCTAAGGCAACGTCAGTCTAGACTGCAGCATCACAATACGATGTATTGATCCCAGCATGCTGCAATTAACCTCTCTTCAAAACTGACATTCATGGTCACTAAGACATGGTAAAAGCCATTCTAGGAAATGCATTAACGCATTAATGACCCACTGGCCCAGTATGCCGCTACGCACACACAAGCACAAAGCTTCTGGTGCAACTAAGACACACATCTTTACAGAAGTTGTGTTGAAGCTTGAATGACAGCCTGAGGGTCTTTATGTGTGTGTGTGTGCGTGTCTGCATGAACGTGTTCATTAGAGAGGACCTTTTCAGTAAATGTCATTTATATATCAGTCCTATCTCTAAGCCATCTTATGCCATTATCAATGCAGAGCCCTCGAGAGCTACATTGATATTGCAAATTGATGTCCCTATATGTCATTGTAGCAAGTGTTTAAGCAATGCTAGGTTGTTGTATGTAATGCAAGTGGGCTAGATCAGAGGATTCTAGATTTGGCTACTGGAGGGCAGAGGCAGTAAATAAAGACAAGATTCAAAGCTTTGTTTCAGGTGGCCAATGTATTGAAAAATCATGATGAAAAACAAAAGAAAAATTTACAGAACTGCAGTCATGACAATTCACAGTCAAAAGCATGATAAGTTTCTCCCTCAACCCAAGAGTTACTTGTCTTGCTGTGAGCTCAGGTGAGCGCGAGTGTCCTTTGAGTTATGAGTTCCCTTGCAATGCGCCGATATCCAGAGAGAAGGTTGAGTTGCGGCGGCGCTCGATGAGAGTAGGTAAGAAAAAGAAGAAACAGGCTACAGAGCCTCCTACTAGACCCTGGCCTCACGTCAAGAGTTGACTGACAGGGCGTGAATTAGCTTGATAGCATTAGCATGCTAACCGTTAGTATGATAGCATTGGCATGCTAACCGTTAGCATGAACACATACACACACTAAAACCAAATCCACAGACAAAGTGTATCCTGGCAATACATTCTTTACATTCATTTTAGGTACCATGAAATTAAACCAAACGATTATGGTTAAGTGGAAAAGTAGTGATGGCAAAATCAAAATTGTGTTTTGGTACGTATCGGAACCCAGGCGGAACTTGTGATTCGAATCGCGTTCCTAAATCTGTCTCCGAATCAGGATGTCACGTGACAGTTGCCATAAAATCCGACCATTGCTCTATATTAAAATGTCTTAGATCTGAAATAAATCCAACCCAAGTATACTTCATATCATGCTGTTGGTTTAGTGGTAAGTTGATAACGCACCCGCACAATGGGCTGAGAAAAAGGTCCGTAACCCAGGTTCAATTCCCGCTACGGGTGTCATGTTTTTGCAGGTCATTCTTTTTCCTCTCTAATACTTTCTGTCGCCAAAAAAAGCCTTTGAATTGTAGCCTGTTGGAATGTAGTTTTTGATTAAATGCGATAGCACTGGGGGTTTCATCAAAGCATTTAAGTCATGCTGAGAGGCAAAATTAAAAACAAACCAAGTATCAGCAACAAAAAGCTCATTTGTACTTCTGTACTTATTTTTGCTATCCAGTTTTTGTTTCCCATGATATTATTTCTCTCTCTTACGGCGTACATTACAATTATAGCCCGATTGCCAGTTGTGTAAATTAGGTGATGACAGACAGCCAATAGTTAGTTTCCGAGCTGGCAACACTGATCTACTGTTTGATTGTAATATTTTACACTTGGCCACAAGATGTCACAGTAGGGAGATGTTTCGACCGTTCCAAAAGATCGATTATTTTTGTGAATCAATCGTTTCAATTGATTTGATCGCTCCAATGTTCCATTTCTGCCATCCCTATGGAAAAGTCAAAGTTCTTTAGACTGCCCAGCAGCAGCTGCTGCTCCTTGGCTTCTCTCCCACCCAACTGAAGTGAAGTGAAGCCAAGGCTTATATAGTGTCTAACTGGTGATTAGTTGATTAAAAACAGGTGCTGTGTGGCATGGTGTGTTCAGGTACCGGTGGGAGTGTGGGAAAAACTACTACTGAGGCAAAAAGTGTTCTTAACCCTGGTTACTCCATTATTTGTGTATGTGTGTATCACATCATGGGGACCATTTTCTAGACTTTTACTATCATTGTGGGTACCACGTGTCCTTGCAGGGACATTTTGGTGGTCCCCATGAGTCCAAACCTCATTTTGAGGGTCAAAACTTGGTTTTAGAGTTTATGTTTGAATTGGGTTATGGTTGAGGTTAGGGTAAGGAATAGGGGAAGGCAATAATTTTTTATGGTTGGGGTTAGAGGAAGGGGCTAGGAAATGCATTATGTCAATGAGATGGCCCCACAAAGATAGTAAGACAAACTAGTGCATGCATGCGTGCGTGCGTGCGTGCGTATGCGTGTGTGTGTGTGTGTGTGTTCTGTGTGTGTGTGTGTGTGGTGAAGGGCAGCATTAACTAGAGTCCGGGCAGCGTGTCATTGAGCTCATTCAGATTCTTCACTGCATCTGTGTAACCCTGATGCTCGTCCAACCAATGGCAGAGGCAGAGATGACAAGGTTGCCATGGTTACAAGGAAAGGGAAAGCAAGAAAGTTGCTGCTAAACCTCACTTTTCAGGGACGTTGATTTTTTATTTTTGCAGGTTTTAGAGTATTAATTGCTTTGCAGAAGCCTTCAAAAAGATGTGCTCAACAACAACAAAACAGATGTTCAGCAACAACACCAGAGTGCTATCCACTTATCGGCCAAAACATGCATCCTAAAAATAAGGGCTGACTGGTGTAAATGACCACAATGCATCACACTGAACATCTGGATTTTAATATATATTAAATCTGCTAGTGAATAATAGCGATAGCGAGTTCCAAACTAATTAGAAGTGTTGCTAAATTGAGGTCTTTGGATGTACAACCTTATGTCCATTTTTTCAATGTTTTGATTATTATGTTTTTGGCATGTCAAAATAAATAAATAAATAAAAAGACAACATTTTTTTATTAAAATTACTAAAATAATGTATATCGACAACCTTTAAATTCATTTACAGACAATATTTAAAAACATTTAAAAGCTAAGGAAATAATTAAAAAATGGCTTTCTCAAATTACTAAAAGACTGTTTAGTGAGTCTGATTTATTTTTATTTTTGTACAAGCTCTTGACCAAATGGAATGCAAACCCCCCCCCCCCCCCCCATAGATGTTTACCTTTATTAAACGCATCCATACTTGGGGCTTCTTCTGTTGTCAACTTATTCAATTTGTGTGCAGCATAGCAGCTAAATGCTGCTTCACCATGTTTGCTTTGAAACCTGTGCTACACAAATTGATTGACTTTGCAGACCTCAGAGCTCTACTGGGTTTATATTAGTGTTGTTCCGATTGCGTTTTTTGGCCCCCAATACCGATTCCGATACCCGTTTTGCAGTATCGGCCAATACCAAGGTTGTTGGGGGTTTTTTTCAACATGAAAAAGCTGCCCTGCCATTGGTTCAGAACATTCAAGGGCCAATAGAATATCTTGGCTAGCATGCAGTGGACACGTCCAACATAAGTAAACGAGCAAGGCACAAGATGCTGCATCCAAAGTCCTATATTAGCGTCAGAATTATTAGCACAGGCGTGTTACTTGTTAGTACTTGTCGATGCCGATACCACTGCTTCAATGCAGTATCGGAACAACCCTAATTTATATTCAATTATCACTTCCCATGCCCAAAATATATCTTTGTTGGTGTTTGCTGAACTGGGATATTCTGTGATTTGCAAACATCACACGAAAGTGAGCATTTTTCTTTTCTTAAAAGCAAACTTTCTGCAGGCATGGTTGATTAGTGTATTTATCACCACACGGGGATGCGCATTTCAAATGGGAATGGCACAGCTGGTCCAGGCTCATTGGTAACATGGATAAAACAGAGTACCTCAGCAACAGCCTCATCTATCAAGGGATGGTAGCAAGTGCTCACAGGGATCTTTACACTCAACGGATAGTGAATAACAACATCCAAGTTATTCCATAACAACCAAAATCCCTCGTGGAACGTTCGGGCACACATCATCAGTTTCGGGCTCGAGATATTTGCCACATCATTAAACTGTTGTAAAGGTATTACTGTAGGTTATGTTGTGGGGGGTGAAAAGCAATTGGCATTACCTTTTTTATAACATTTGAACAACATAAAAAATAAAAAAAAATCCACCAAGTACTTTGATTTTAAGTGTGACTATGACTATGTCGAGCATATGTTTAGTCAATTATTAAGCCTACAGAAAAATCTTTAGTGTAGGTCCAGACAATGCGTTTCCCCCTTTGGCAAAAAACACATTAAATCCAGGTCAAACCATCCAGACAGACCACGTCAGCAGCAAACCAGAGCTTCGCTCTTCTTTTTATTATTTTTTTTATTTTTTACAGTCTGGCAGATGTTTCGTCAGCAAAGGGGGCATCATCAGATCAACTCATTTAAAAATCAAGGGAGGGAGAAAAAAAGCAGCCAAAGAAGATCTAGGGCAGATCAGTCATTTTCAGTCTCAATGGGATTGGTGACATGTTTCCTATTTAAGCGCACAGGAAGTGGACGTTCCATTGAATCTGAAGACAGAGAGCATAATTAGGCATCAGCAACTTTGAGTTATCTTTTTTTAAATGTTTAATTGCCAGAACATTTAGCTGCTGTCGACAATGGTTTGTGCTGTTTCTCAAATGGATAATCGCTCTTCAAAAAAGAGAGCGTCGCAAAACAAACTAGCTAGCAGTTCTTGCTTGCTCTAAATCCTGATGTGTGTGTTTGCAGCCTCCAGCCGCGCTCCTATCCCCATGGCAGTGGTGCGCCGGGAGCTGTCGTGTGAATCCTACCCCATTGAACTCCGCTGCCCCGGCACGGACGTCATCATGATCGAGAGCGCCAACTACGGCCGCACCGACGACAAGATCTGCGACTCGGACCCGGCGCAGATGGAGAACACTCGCTGCTATTTGCCCGACGCCTACAAGATCATGTCGCTCAGGTCAGTGAGTGTGCCGGATTGCGGTATGCCTGGATGTGAGCGAGGTTGGGGCCCTGCTGCTGGAAGCCACTCAAATAGATATCAGCAGTCCTTTGCTAAATGAGTCCACAGTTATTTTTTTACTATCAACCTCAGTCAAGAAAAAACGACGTCCATGCGTGTGATCCAGATGAAGATCCAGATGACAGTCTAGTGCAGGGATGGACAACTTAAATGCTGGAGGATAAGTTGACTTTGTATATGATTTCTTTCAAATTTACGACAAACTAGTAGGAGTGAGTGAAAAGTAGAGCAGCAGACTTTTATGAGAACAAATAAAAAAATAATAATACTTATTTCTGTAATATTTCTCGATGTCTAGAAATATATGTATCTCTCCTGGATTTTAAAGTAGATTCCTATGTGCAAGCAAACATAACTAACTTTGTAAAGACAGCAATTTATTTATTTATTTATTTTAATACTTTAAAGACTTCAAGTGCCATTGTAGCAGGGAGTTTAATTTTGTACTTCAAGCTAGGGCTGTGCAATTCATCGAAATTCAATTAAAATTTCAATTATTACACTCCACAATTACAAAATTGCCATAATCGTAAAAAAAAAAAAGATTATTAATGGAAATTATTTAAATGTTACAACTTACAACAGTTCTATGGCAATTTAATTCATACATTTGTACTTTTTTTTAAACAAATTTAATGAATTGTATTTGGTCCAAAAGGAACTTTCATAATTAGTGTTTAATTATTATAATTTTTTTTTCTTTTTAAAAACATTTTTAAACATTTTCTTCTTTTGTAACCAAAAATATAAGATAACCGTGAATAACCGTGATTTCAATTATTACCAAAATAATTGTGATTAATATCTTTTTAATAATCGAGCAGCCCTACTTCAAGCTTCACTACTTTGTCGGTATGTTCAAGTTTTATTTTTATATGACTATTATAAATACACAGAAAAAAAATCCAACTCTTCAACTCTAACTGTTGTAAATCATTGCATGACATCCCTCATGTCTATAGAAATGAAAGCGTACTTAAATATATGCGACAAAAAAGAAACACCAAAAAAAAAAAGACAGAGGTGTCTCTTTGCCATCCGATACGAGCGGGAGAAGTGAGCGCGTTGTCAACCGTTCATTTTGTATTCATCCTCTTAAAGTATCAGTGTCAAATTCTGCACTTCCCACATGCTAACTAACTGTACCCAAGTTGACAGCAAACAAACACAACATAGAAATGTCACAACACGGCAACACTCCCGTCACACCTGCTAAAATGGCTGAAAAAAAAAATCTGATGTGGAAGCCAAAGTAAATTGCGCTCTGCTGTACAACCTTATCTATTTGTCACATTTTACGAAGAATTACCACCCTTCTTGCAAGCATATCTCTCCCCCTTCTCTGCACAGCTTTCTTTGTCCATAAATGAGTCACTGGTAGATGCCAGTGACGCATACAGAGGCATAAACAGCAGAGCTCATCTGAACAATTCATCATCTTTCCCCGAACTAAAGCAGGTGTTTTTATTCTCAAAGCAATTCACACCGTGGATGCATCAAAATATAAAAGTCTTTTGGCAACGCATCCTTGAAGACGCATGGCAGCGGGCCATGTAATTACACTTGTTGCAGTTGAACTAAAGTTGTAGAGCGCTTGGTTATTACCTCTGCCAAGGAGCGAATATTTTGGGCGGAGGGCTAGCAATGGCGGAGGAAGAAACGAGACAGTCTTCCAACACAATACGACCACATAAGTTGTTTTGAAATGTGCCAAATTACCGCCAAGTGTTACGTATTGTGCTTTAGCGACCCCTATTGGCCATGCAAATAGCAAAATAATACAACTGAACCATAAAGAGAGTTACCGGGGCTCAAACCCGAGTCGTCTGGTCGGAAGACGGGCGTTTCATCTGACTGAGCTAACAGGCCAGTACTTGTTTCCGTGTTGACTACCTTTTGTACGGTCAACCATACTACAACCTCACTGCCTCTTCCGAACCTCACCCATTAGTGTCCCATGTGAAAATCATGCAGTCAACTCGATTCTATATGTGTATATTTGTACTTTAAAACAACCACCGCTGGAAACCAGGGGTGAGCAGATACAACGAAAACAGCAGAGGCCCAGGATTGAACCCTGTGGAACACCATGCATTTTATTTGCTTGCCATACGTATGTCATCTGTACATGTGAAGGGATAACAATCATAAAGAAATCACATGACGTACGATTACAAAAGTCACAAGTGGACTACTGAGCAGACCAAATTCCCTGCAGCGCAGCTAGGCTAAGCAATGTAGCATGATTAAGAAGTTAAGAATCACTTTCGTAGGTGTTGTGATAATTGAAAGTACTGTAACTGCCATTTTAAATGAGCGATTAACTCATTCACTGCCATTGACAGCTATAGACGTCAAAATTTCATTTGAACTATTTCTATTAGTTTAACTTTTTTTTTTTTCATTTTTGTTAACAAGAGTATGAAAACCTAGAAATTATTTTTTGTACACTTAGAACAGATCTAAAATGTGTGATTAATCGTGAGTTAACTAGGGAAGTCATGCGGTTAATTACGATTACAAATTGATGCCCCTAATTTTTAAAAATATTTTCTTCAAAAAAAAACATGAATATATATATATATATATATATATATATATATATATATATATATTTAAATTTTTAATGATCTTTATAATAATCTTTTTTTAAGGAAAGATTATTTAAAAAATAGGGGTGTCAGGCGATTACAATTTTTTATCATGATTAATCGCATGACTAGTTAACTCATGATTAATCACAAATTTTATATCTGTTCTACTACAATAAAAAAATCTAGGTTTTCATACCCTTGTTAACAAAAGTGGGAGCAAATGTTAAACTAATAGAAATAGTTTAAATTAATTTTTTCACGTCTATAGCGGTCAATGGCGGTGAATGAGTTAATAATGCACATTAAAAATGGCTTTCCGACTGTATGGTTGATCAGGATGGACCACAGCTCTCCTTTTTTATTACGATTTTTAGGGGTTTGTCATCTTTACTTTTCTCCTAAAGTGGAAAGGCAAGAGAAGGAATTTCCAGTCTGATGCTGAGTGGTGTTATTATTTGGCCTTGGTTGATGTTTGTGCTTTACAAAATATCATTCTAGCTCAGGGAAGCTCACTTTGAGCTTTAAAGATTTGTCAACATGTTTTCAAAGAAAATGGTTGAACGATTATTTTTCATCATGTTTGTTCCTACAACGTTTTGTGCTCATTAAATACAATTAAAGTGATAATATGTGACAATTGATGGTAGGAGTAATCAGACAATGTAAAAAAAAAATCAAATAAAGGCACTAAATCATAATTGGGCATTAAGACCTGCAGTGCAAATCTGGCTTGAGAGGCTTGATGAGAAGTAACTGGAACATTATAGCGGAACAAAAAGCAATGCTCTGTGAAATGAGGATGTCCAGACAGAACTAATTCATTATGGCACCATGAGTAACTTCATTTCCTCACATCACGTCCCATCCTCCCATTATTTTTACTTGGGCTACTTTCAGACCCCCCCCCCCCCCGCCCCCCGCCAACCCCCCCCCCCCCACATCACAATGTATCTCTATCAAACCACCTGTCTGTGTCACGTGACAGTGCTCTGATTGCGACTGTTTTGGTCTGCCTTCCGCTCACCGCTTGCTCTGGCAGCTGCAGCTTGTGTGGCCACTTTTCCTGCTGCACTTGCCATCCATAATTTATATACCGTACATACACACACACACACACACACACACATTCGCGTCACACGAAAGCTTTGGCTGCCCAGGGGCTACGCCAGACTTTAAGCTCCAATTAGCAAAGCCAGAGGCCAAACAAAATCTTAAGGGATCCTCTGTTAGAGGTGACTCGAACCAAGAACAACACTTTCGCACATATACCGTACTCCCTGTTTGTGTGTTTGCGTTTTTTGTGTGTTTTGTGCGTGTGTCCGAAAATTTTCATTCACAATGGGGGCTGTAAAAACATGACAAAATTGATTGTGTGGAATCCAAAAGAAGGAATTAGAAGTCAACATATATTGTATTTTATTTATCATAAAAAGAAAACAATAACAGAATATTAAATTGTAGTATAATTATATAAACAAATGTCAACACATCCTAACTAACAAGAATAAGTCCATCCATCCATTTTCTGTATTGTTTATTAGTTGATGTTTGTAGGCTGACATGGGCTATTAGATTTATTTTTTTTTTTTTTGGGGGGGTTATTCGATTCTGATGGTATGGTTAACTTGAGCAAAACTATCACGGGTTGAAATTTGAAATCGGAAGTATTATGTGGGAGTTGTTAAACGGCAATGCCTTCAGCATTCCCACAATAACTGCTCTTTCATTTTGTAAATCCGTTTGGAAATGGATGTTGACCATTGATGATAGGGGTGTTAGGAAAAAATTGATTCTGCAAAATATCGCGATATTACAGCGCGCAATTCTCGAATCGATTCGATATGCGGCCGAATCGATTTTTAAACATACATTTTTTTATGGGAATATTCAACAAAACGTCTTACTTAGGGTTAGGATTCACACATTAAGCATGGAAGGATGTTATATTAATCGAACATTAAGCCTTAAGATGTTTTTATTTTTTATTTTTACTGACTGCAACCTGTTTGCTGAATGCAGTGGCTCAGTTATAAGCCTGAATTTTCAGATCAATAAATACATTTTCATACAAATCTTACAGTGTACACGTTTACGTATTAGTATTTTCTAAATTGGAGTAAAACATTTTTTTGCAATAATCAATTTATAGATACGTATCGGGATTAATCGGTATCAAATCAAATCAAATTGCCAGGCAATTCACACCCATAATTAATGATAAGGTAAGTGTTTTCTATCAAATAACCTGCTTTACCGGTTCAAAGTAACAATTTAATAAAAAAAAAAAAAATAATAATAATAATAATAATAAAAAAATATAATTAAAAAAATAATAATAATCTAATATCATTGACTACGAACAAGCAGAATAAGACAAGATGACCGAAATATTGTGCCTGTTCCTCATTTGGTCCGGCACGCTCTCATTGTACGACTGCGTTGTCGTTGGCATTCAACCGGACCGGGCGATCCAAATCAGCATGTTCCGCCTGCCCAGCGTTTCCTCGCTATCACATCCTCGCTTTGTTTCCTCCTGCAGCTCGCCAAGGCCAAAGAGCTTGCGTGTGTGTGTGTGTGTGTGTGTGTGTGTGTGCGTGCGTGGCTGTTGGTGTGAGCGTGTGCCCGTAGCACATAATTGGTCTTGATATCAAAGCCTCATATCTCCAGAGGGTCTCGCAAGGCTTCTCAGGCAACCCGGAGAGGACCTGATATCGCAGCGTTTCCCAGATTATCTCCCCTTTGGGAAGTGCTGGGTTGAAGGTTGAAACAAAGCGAGGGCCATGAAAGTTGCGCCTAATCTGTTTTAGGCGCGATAGTGCCGTCACCTGAGCCGCTCACGGATTCCGTCCTTTCAAAATGGCGACTGCGCTGCAAAAAACGGAAATCTTAAGTAATATATAATTTCTTTAGTTTCGCCTGAATTCGCTTATTTTTCTCTGACAAGTTATTTTTTACTTAAAATAAAGATTGCCAGACAAGATCATTCTGCTTATTTGAAGATACTTATGAATTGATTATCTTATTTGATCAAGCAGTCTTGGCGTTGAGTGTTAGCAGCCAGGTTTTTAGTACTGTGAGGCTTAAAACAGGCATTTTCCACATTTTAAGATGGCTAACCAACATCAAAGGCCCTAAACTGGAGTTTCAAAAGTTGAATGTTCTTATGTTAGGATTTTGCATAATCTCGTAATAAAATACATGGCAAAAAAATATAAGTGTAAAAATAATAGTTTGAGCTTTTGTTATAAATACATTTTTTGTCCTTACGGCCATTAGCTCAATGTTCTAGTGGAAGAGTGTCTACCCTCAGACTGGGAGGTTGTGGGTTCAACCCCTAGTTGACTCATACCAAATATATATATATTTTTTTAAAGGGACCTTTTTACCTCCATGCTTGACACTGAGGCCAATTTGGCCAAATCAAAATGAATGTATTATTTATTTAGTCAATATTAGTTGTTTTTAGTGTAGGGTTCATATGGAACTAGTATTTTCTTATTTTGGGCCTACTGTTTTCTTATTTTTCATAATCTTACAGGTAAATTTAAGTAACATTTTCTTGTTCTGTTGGCAAAACATTTTGCTTATTTGATAGGGATGTGCCCAAAAATCGATTCTCCCAAGAATCGTGATTCTCATTTAGTACCAATCGATTTTAAATGTCCCCAAATCGATTTTATTTAAATTATTTTATATTGTCTGTGTGTGCCTTTATTTGGAGCACTGTTCATGTTGTACCCGGTTTGGCCAGTGAGGGGCACTGTGGTTCCACGCGGTCTAATACACTGACTGTTAAGTTGTGGCCACATTAGAGAGTAGAAGGAAAAAGTCACGTTCAAGTTATTACAATAAAAGTTTTTTTTTCAGTGTGGAGTTCTTTTGAGTGACAAAAGTGCCACGAGTAGCGCGCTAATTAGCATTAGCGAGTGAGACTGGAGTAGATCATTACAATTCCTTGCACATCTATAGATTGAAGCAAAAATCATTGTCAATCAAATCATTTTGAATCAAAAATCGTCCCCAACCGAAAATCGATTCTGAATCGAATCGCAGGCCCAAAAATCGGAATCGCAATTGAATCGTGAGACATTCAAAGATCCCCACCCCTATTACTTGAAGTAATAATTTTCTTATTTTACTATATTTTTCTACTTTTCCTTTTTACAGTGTTTTTTTTTTTGAGTTTCTTCCACCACCCGTCTTTTCCTCCAACGTTTCAAGGAAGCCCTGATGGTTAAATTGCCGGCGTTGTTTGGTTGGATGCACGTTAAAGTATCTCCAGGGGGGGGAGTTGCATGGAGGCGTGTGATTCCCGCTGCAGTTCAGCGGCGCACTATAGGAGAGCACCGCGAGCGGGAATGCCGCAATGGCTTCAAGTGATGCTGTTGTGTTGACATAAAATGAGCCTGATGGCTTCTCAGGATACGCTCCACAATGCGCCACTTGTCCCTTACCGATGCTTGAGTGCTCCGCGGCCACCTTTCAGCACGCTCGCTGGCTCGCTCTCAAGACGAGCCACTCCAGGCGCAAAGTGTGGACGCGACGGCCGACGCAAAGTCATACACACCCCGCACACTCCACTTGGCCGCCTCCCTCGCAGCTCTCGGGTTTGAAAATGACTTGCCGACTTCAAACAGAGTTTCTCTCCACGGCCCCGCGTCGCCTCTCACGCCTTCTGTCACCCTCCTCGCTTTCTTCCTCGCGCTTCTTTGCATCTGGCTCGCTCGCTTTTTGAACTCAAGCGATCCCTCAGCACGTTAGAAAACTTTGGACAGGAAAGACATTTGTTTTTCAGACCTGTCCATTACATTAATCAATTCGTATTTTCTGGTGGGGCCGATACTTGGAAAACTATTTTTGTGTCTTATTTCTCTGATGTAGAGATAGACCGATTGTTTCAGGGTTGTTACCGATGTCGATTTCTGGTAGTGAAGAAGGCCGATAACCGTTATTTGGAGCCGTTATTCATTTTGAGTAAAAAAAAGGGGGTGGGGGCTAATATTGTCGTAATTTTTTTTTCTTTAAATACAAATATCAATCTTGACTTTGTTGTAATGGCTTAAAACTTGTTTATTGAACAATTTTTGTGACTTTTTTTTAAAATCTTAGACATAATCTTTTTTAATTTTTAACACAATGCTCAGTATGTCTTAAAACTTTTAATGGAAACTTAAACAATACCTTACTTTTTTTTTTTTTCAAACATTTTTAAGTACCTGAAATATTTTCTGAAGGTTCCCAGGGTCAGCAGCATCTCTTTTAAAGTTAACAGCAGACACGATACTCGTCAAAATGCCCAATATCGGCGCCAAGCTGATATCAGCCGATTATCAGCCTGGCCGATTATCGGTTTATCCCTACTCTGATGTTTTTTCATTTAATTGATAATTGGCAATGTATTAAGTATCATTCTTTATTATTGGTCTCATGCACATATCAGAATAATCTTTATTGTACAAGTATGCAAAGGCACAAAGAATTTGTCTTTGTAGTCGCAACCCATCCAAATGCGAAACTGAAATAAGTTTCAGTGATTATTTCATATTCATCGTCTTTATACTGTTTTATTTACAACTTTACTTGTGCGTAGTTAGATGTTTTGTATGTTAACAAAAGCAAGAATTTGTTGATTTAATCATGTTATGTATAAAATTTCACCTGGCTCAGTCCGGGGAGCGTGCGGGTACGTGGTGGCTCGATACAGTGTCATACTGCCCGAGGGAAATGTCGGACCCTGGCCATGGGGAAAAAACAAAAAAACATGAAGTCAGGCCTTTTTTATACTCATTCATTTTGCAATTCTCAGTATTAATAATAAAATGCAAACATATTGAAATGAAAGGGAAACAGAATTCTCTGTTGGGGTACTTGCTTCCTCTGCTTTGACCGCAATATAACAAACAGCGCAGATTATGCAATAAAACATATATATTACTTAAAGGTTGGGAACTAATAACAACATTTCGGCGTACTTTGGGTTTAGAAGTTACATCATGAATTGAATCGATGAGGAAGATTAACCTTCGAACCTTTTGATGTAATGAAATCCAGAAAAGGCAGCGTCACAGGTTCTACATTCATCATTCAGACGCAAATTGTACACGCTGCAAAATGTGCTCTTTCCAACTGTATTTCTTTCTAGGGCTGACATTATTATTCTATCGATTATTCCATCGATAAATCAAATAATCTGACGAAGGTTTATTTTTCATTTAAGTGTATTATAAAACAATTAGTTTTTCCAAATGTTGTGTTTTTTGGTATTGTTTAGTAAAAAAAAATGTATATAGCACTAAATATTACACAAGAGGGATTGATGTGAGCACCAAACTTTTTAAAATTGATTCAGTCATTGTTTTCCAAAATAAAAGCAGATTTGTGCAAATGTCTTATTTTGATTAAACACAAAAAATAATCAGTCTGCTTTCTTGAAGGATTACAGAAATGAGGGCTGTGCAATTAATTTTAATTCAATTACAATTTCAATGATTACACTCCACAATTAAAAAATCAGCATAATCGTAAAAAAAAGAACAACGATTACTAATGCTAATTTTGAGTTGTTTAATTTATACATTTGCACCTTTTTAAATTTTAAAATAACGAATTTAATAAATTTAGTTTCATCTCAAACGAACTTGAACTGAATAATTGTATTTGTCTTAATATATATATTTTTTTACTTTTGAACATTTTCTTGTTTTGTACCAAAAAATAAATGATTGAGCAGCCCTAACAGAAATCAGAGAATAATTACGTTTCAGAGGATGAAATTAAATTGTAAGTTTAACAATGACTCTAAAGGATTACTCGATAATTTAAATAGTTGTCTATTACTTTGATAATCGGTTGGTTGCCAATTAATACATTATTTTGACACCTCTAGTTCATTCCATTTCGTTTTCTTTTATACTTTAGCCTATCGCAAATAAACCATGTTTAGAGAATTGCATATTTGGACTATCTTCAATATTGTGCCGGGAAATAATTGCACCTTGTCTGAGGGACCATTTCCGGCATGACTACAAACCCAGAGAGACTGCTTTTATTCTGCCATTTTGTGACAGGAAGGCTGATATCTGTATTTTCACGATTGTATTATTATTTTAATTATGTATTGTCAGATAGTAATGATTACCACAAAAAGAGGAAGAATCACTGTTGGGTTTTTTTCTCCTGGAAAAGTATTGCTCTAAAATCATGTCGGCTATGTTGAAACAAAAAAAAATGATAATGCTGCAAACTATTTCAAATGACCAGTTGTAAAAACAAGAACTTTTAGTAGATAATTGACACAAATCATTTTGTTTCATATCCATTAGACATTTTGTCCCTGAAAATGAATTGTTTGCTTTACTTTCACTGCCAATTTTTTACTGCAATTTCCTGCTGTCTCTTTCTGGGCAACAAAGGTTCGAAGTTGATTACGCCGCCTGTATTTAGCCTGGACCTCATCTTAACCAAATGTGCCAGGCAACAGAAAAAAAACATGACCCCGCGCCAAAACCCAATATTAAGCGGTACGGGCCACTTGAAAACCATACGAGCATGCACGAGTCGTGTGCACACACACCAGTGGATGCACATGCATGCATAAACACGCTTGCGTCCTCACACATGCATGCCCACACGTTTGCTGTGTAGGTATGCGTATGTGCTCATGTATTGTGTTTTTTTTTCTCGTTTTTGCAGGGGTGTTGGAAAAAATCGATTTGGCAATATATCGCGATATTACAGCGCACAATTCTCGAATCGATTCGATATGCGGCCGAATCGATTTTTAAACATATTTTTTTTATGGGAATATTTAACAAAACGTCTTACTTAGGGTTAGGATTCACACATTAAGCATGGAAGAATGTTATATTAATGGAACATAAGTTTGTTAAATGCAGTGGCTCAGTTATAAGCCTGAATTTTCAGATAAAGAAATATTTTTTATACAAATCTTACAGTGTACATGTACAAGTTTACTGATTAGTATTCTCTAAATTTGAGTAAAAAATAAATAAAATAAAAAATAAAATCGCAATAATCGGGATTAATCGGTATCGAATCGTGACCTATGAATCGTGATACGAATCGAATCGCCATGTACTTGGCAATTCACACCCCTAATTTGAACCATTCACACCAGAGACTTGAAGGCAACGTCTGAAGTTGCCCGCCTTTGAGTTTTTCGAAAGCCAAAGTGGGAGATATACCGTCGCGTGATCCATGTGCCGCAGGCTGCCAGCGGCGTATATAGAAGCTGCGCACCATACAGCCTTCCTGTCTGGCATTTTCTTTTACAGATGTGCGTGCACTTCATCTGCCTTCTCCATTTGACTCTAATCCATCTCAGAGTGAGGCGGTATAAAACCTCTTACACATTTTCATTTGATTTTTTTGCATTATGACTCTAAGTATGATTAATGATGCTGCAGTTGAAGCTCCGGCAACGACGTACTGTATGTTTTCTTGCTAACTTTCTTTCCTGTTCTTTTTATTTTTATACAGTAGTCTGATTTCCTATCGCTGCCCATGGTCTAGTAGTCTCTCGGCTAACTATTGTGCACGGCAACAAATGAGGTCATATTTGGAAATGTCCTACATAGTGTGGCAATGTGTACTGTATGTGTGTCTATATTGCCGCCATGCCTGCACCAACTGACCTGGAGCGTCCTGAGGGCTTGTCACCAATTGCTCAGTATGGTAATTAGAGGACATGCAGCACTGTACAATGCAGACACAATAGCGCACGAACACACATTTCTGTATTTCCAGCTGTCACGTATGCGTGTGTGTGTGTGTGTGTGTGTGTGTGTGTGTGTGTGTGTGTGTGTGTGTGTGTGTGGGTGTGTGTGTGTGTGTGCGTGTGTGTGTGGGTGTGTGTGTGTGTGTGTGTGTGTGTCTCAATTGTATTATGCTCTCTTTAATGATGTTTTGCCTTGTGGTTAATTGTACAGTTGGAATAACTCAAAACAAATCATTTTACTGGATATGCCAGTGTGGCTGGAAATGACTTTCAATTTAAGAATTAATGTCACGTTTATAATGTTTACACTATAGAATACAAAAGTTTTACATTTTAGTTAGCAAAAACTAGCGGAAAGAAACAAAACTGTTTTGTCATCAAAATAAAATGCAATGCAATGTTTTTTAAAGAATGCAAACTAACTGAAATTGCATTTTATGTTTACATAACTTAAACTTATAATTACATAATTAATTGTAATTAATAATTGTCTTAACTCATTCATTAAAAAAATATATAAAAAATTAGGGGCGACAGGCAATTAAATGTTTTAATTTTAATTGATCGTATGACTTCACTAGTTAACTCACGATTAATCGCACATTTTATATCTGTTCTAAATGTACAATGACAAAAAATTCTAGGTTTTCATACTCTTAACAAAAGTGGAAAAATATGAATAGAAATTAGTTAAAATTAATTTTCGACGTTTATAATCTTCAATGGCAGCGAATTAATAAAAGAAAAGAAGAAAAAAAAGAAGAAAAGATTATAAAAAATTTGGGCGTCAGGTGATTAAAATTTAAATCGTGATTAATTGCACGACTTTACTAGTTAACTCACAATTAATGACAAATTTTATATCTGTTCTAAATGTACAATAAAACAATTCTAGCTTTTCATACTCTTGTTAACAAAAGTGGAAAAAAAATAACTATTAAAAATTAGTTCAAATGAATTTCCGACGTTTATAGCCATCAATGGCAGCGAATCAATTTAAAAAAAAAAAGAAGAAGAAAAGATTATTAAAAATTTGGGGCGTCAGGTGATTAAAATTGTAATCGTGATTAATCGCATGACTTTACTAGTTAACTCACGATTAAGCACACATTTTATATCTGTTCTAAATGTACAATAAAAAAAGTATAGATTTTCATACTCTTGTTAACAAAAGAGGATTTATTTTTAAACTAATAGAAATAGTTAAAATGTATTTTTGATGATTTTAGCCGTCAGTGGCAGTGAATGAGTTAATATAATACATGAGTGGTTGATTTTAAAAATGATTTAAAAAGTATTCATTTCAGTATTAGCCAAAGAAGGAAAATCAAACAGTCGTTTGGATGTTGCGGTCGTTTCAATGTGTGAAGCAACGTCATCGAGCAGCAGCCAATAAAAAAGCACCAACAGATGGCGTCGCTATTTTCGTGTTTGACTTTTGGCTCAAATGGCGACCATGCTTTTGTCATTTCACTTAGCCTGAAATGCAACACTAAGTAAGAAATGCTTACTCTCACAAGAATATTTCAATATATATATATTTTAATATAAAACACAAACTGTGTTTGTATAAGTTCACAGATACTGTTTAATGTTTACAATAAAATAAGATTTCAACACTGAAGGTGAAGGTTTATGATGCTTGTTATGAAAAAAATTGGGATCTGCAAAAATCGAGATGAGCAGTTCAGACTACCGGTATTTAAAAGATCAGGGATCGATTATTGGTCGGAAAATTGTGATCGGTGCACCCCTTGTCTAGACATTAATTTGTGTTTTAAAACATGGCACATTTTTCTCAGCACATGTTTTTTTTTCTAGTGGCATTATAGGGGCAGATTTGAATGGGAATTTGCAAGTATGAACTCTAAATTCAGATTTGAATCAACCTGCAATTTTTTTTGAACTCATTAACTCCCATTGACGGCTATAAACGTCAAAAAATCATTTTAACTATTTTTACTGTTTACCATTTTTTCCCACTTTTGTCGAAAATCTCGATTTTTTTAAATTGTACATTTAGCTTTGTACATAAAATTTGTGTTTAATCGCGAGTTAACTAGTGAAATCATGCGATTAATTATGATTAAAAACTTTAATCGCCTGATGCCCCGAATTTTTTATAATATTTTCTTTCTTCTTTTTTTCTTTTTTTTAATTCATTCACTGCCGTTGACGGCTATAAACGTCAAAAATGAATTTGAACTATTTCTATTAGTTTAATATCTTTCCATTTTTTGTTTTTTTATTGTACATTTAGAACATCGTGAGTTAGCTAGTGAAGTCATGTGATTAATTACAATTAAAAACATTTCATCGCCTCTTGCCCCTAATTTTTTAATAATCTTTTTTTTTTAATTAATTTATGGCAGTGAATGAGTTAATGTTGAAGATTTTTTTCTTCTTCTAAATGTACACTTATTGTCGATAGCGCATGTGTAGACAGTGTGACACATTCAGGCTGAGTCAAGAGGCAGGCGAAGACGGACTGCGTTGACGCGTCCATGACCCGCAAAATCAGGTCGGGACGCACAATAACAAATGCACATTCATGCGTCGGGTTGACAAAAATCCCACAAGACTCGCATTGGTGTTCTACTTGCCTTGCAGAGAGCAGCCTCGCTGTCTGACATGTTAGCTGTATTTGAGCTTTGAAGGGGATTTAGAGTCTGTGCAGGCTGGTGGTCTTGGATTAAAGCGTGGAGAAAAAGTGTTTTTGCAGATTGAAACGCGGCCAGACACACTGATGTGAGGAGAAGCGCAGGGGTGTCAGTGGAGGTGGTGGAAGGAGAAGGAAAACCATGTATGTCCTGGGATCAGACTAGGAGGAGGTTGCCACGGTTACCGTTTGAGGAGGACGGCGGAGCTCGGAAAAACTTGGCTTTATGCCCACCTGTTAAGCATTTTGCAACCCTGTATTAGTTACGGCATTGGAAAAACAATCTGTTGGAGATTGCTGACAAATTAGCTTAATTAGAGTGCATCGCTTCACATATCCACAAATTGAATTAGATGATGGCACCATAATAACTTCGCGTTTATTGACATGGACAGAGCACATGCGGCGTACAAAGTGTAAAATGTTGACATGTTGGGAACGAAGGAGGGAGAATCGCGCGAGAGTGACATCCTCCAGCCAAACATTCATAATGTAACACATTTCAAAGCTGTTTCCCGCTGTGGAAAACAACATTATTTTACCTGTGGCTTGTCTGACAGGCTGCTCCGAAGCTGACAGAATTGCATTCTGGGACCGCACAGGAGTGTGTTGCTGTTTCTGAATGTGAGAGATCTGTCATTTCTTTATAAGTACAGCTTGCCGGTGCCGGCAAAGAATGCGACGCTGTACCGTAGGCCCCCCTGCTCGACATACATGCGCAGGCGCACGCACACACTTGCCAATCACAATACCTGCGGTGCTTCCTCTGCCTATTCGACATGCAGCACTCCATTTGTCCATTTCCAAACAACACAACACCACATCAGCGAGGTAATAAAGCAGAAACAAGGGTAATAGCATTGGCGGTATGCACTCTAAGGGTGTGACAGAGCCAGGGGATGGTCAGCCTAACTGTGTTTTTATTCTGCGGAAACATACAGTAAATATCCTGTCTGCTGTCAAATGACTTTCCTGGAGTCCCAAAGGGCCCGAGGATCCTGAGGATAATCACATTGCGCCCTTCCGTTGGTTATTTTTCACCAACTGCACTCCGTTTTATGTTTTTTCCAACTGCTCTGTCCTCACACTTTAATGCCTCCCAGCGTGAGGATCACGACTTAATTTGTTTTCAGAATGTGTCACAGTATATGTTTGATTTTCACCTTGGGAGATGCTTTAAGGCTTCACAAAAGAATGATGTCAATAGTGCGTTTATTGCAGTTTTGTGGATAGTTTGAACTGAATGTATCTATCTTTGTAACATAACGTGGTAGCAACTGATAAAATATTGTGTAAAGCAGCGGCACAATGTGGCCGATAGAATAAAGAGTCAATAATGTATGTGCGCCACAGTAGCATAAAGGCCGGGATGTTTATATGTCTTCCAGTGGTTGCTTTAGAAAACAAATAATTCACATGTATTTGTGTATATGGGCAAATATATTAGATTTAATAATAATAATCATCATCATAATAGGCCATGTTTCCGGTGTTGTATATATTAGACATTTAGGGGAGATCGGGGCTTGATGTCACACTTTTTACACACTTACATATTTCTTGGAATCAATACATCATATATATGTTGTAAACAAAATGTGTACCAGATGAAAGGGTACATATTTTGTATTCAGGCCATTTTTGTTTTTTGTGTTAGTGCCAAGTTCTAAGCAAACAAACAATCAGGTGCGTTTCGTCACTATATGGGGTAAGATGTCACACTGGGTTTTGCAACTGACAAAACAAGGACAAAATGAGTGCAGTTCTCATTTTTAAATTAAAGTCAGGCACTGAAAATGTTTGTCATTGATCTTGAATTTTTTTTTTGAACATAGCCATTGAACAAACGTTAACATTATGCAATATGCAATGGGTTAAAGTCCTTAGGAACTGCTGACGCGCTGGCAATGGCTCTCAGCCAAAAATGGCTGTTTCACATTGCTTAAATAGAAAATTCAAGATGAAATCGGATCAGGAAAAGAAATACCGGTATTTGATATCATGGAACTTAAACCAGTCAACGACTAAAAGATCCAATCATAAACACTGGAACAAAACCTAACCAACAAATTTCCTCACTAGTCTGACTCATCCGAACATCAATTTTGGCATATGTAAACCAAGTTTCCAGAGGTGCGTTAGCATGTTTGCTAACGTTAGCTCTCGTAGTTTCAAATGATCTTCAAACAGAAAAATGATGCCTTGATCTCACCTCTAACAAGTCCACACTGTGAGGATTTTTTATCTGGAAGAAGCTTGTTTTAAAATATATAGCAAAGTTACTTTGGGGTGTGCACAGTGGTTAATTGGCACTCGTCTCAGCTCACAATGTGCGATATGACCCATGACCATATAAAGGAAGAAAACTCGTGTTCCACTTTTTAGTTGCGCCCTCTGGTGGAGAAGAATTTTGCACTGTGATAACTTACACATGTGACAACCAGCGCCGGTCTTATATGAAATGATTGAAAGACGGTTTCAGGAATACTGAATAATGATGTCTCATCAGTTTTGTGCTATTACAAAAAGCAAATGTGGCCCTTTATTGTCTGCCTGCATTTTTAATGCAAATTCTGAGCTATATAGTTCAACAACAAAACATAGTTAAATTGTTTCCTTGCTCAGTATCATTTTCCCTGGTTATGAAGTCAAACACTATTCTCCCTAATTCAAGACCTTATTTTAAGGTACAGTTGCTACATAATGCCGCTTTAATGGTACCATATAAATAGCAGTTACGACACAAACAGCACAGATACAAAGTGTATAAAACAGCAGGGCATAAAGCTCTTGGTAATTTCACCAGTGGAGGGAAACAAGTAATGAGTGTCGACTTGTGTTGCACGTCTCCTTGCTAACAATCTCTGAATACAATACATCACATTGGTGTTGGCCTGCTCATTATAAAGGGAAGTATTGAGTGCCTATTTTCCAAAGATCAGTAAATGGACAAATGTTTGTGTGTTCTTGTGTTCCTGTAACTGTGAGGTTCTGTACTTGCTATCATTATTTGTGGGGCTCTGTTATAAAAATGGACCATTGAAGTTTGTGATTTGATTTAGAGTATTTTGTTAGAAATGGTTGGGTAAGGGATGTATTATGCCAACCGTTGATGTTTTTCTATTGGCATAGCTGATACCACATACTACACAATCTTATTTAGATAGATTCAAAACTTGTCCGCAAGCTACTCAAACTAGCTACAGGTTGGAGAAGCCTGCACTAGCATTAGCTGTATTTTTGTTCCCGCCGGTCAGATAGCAAGTGACCAATAAAGTATTGGCATACAATTGGAGGAGGCCTGCTGCCGAAATATATCTTCAATAAGGTTATGTTTTCTTGATTAATTTAAAAATAACAATAAAACCGGTAATAGTAATTATATTAAGTTTGGTTGCACTGCCACTCATATGAGATCTTTGTTCTCCATTGATGTTGCTTGTTAGCATGTCTCGTTCCTACTGCTGTGTTCAATATGGGCTGGTTTTCTCAGTTGCTCACAGTGGTAGCGGAGTTGCGCCAATACGTTACAATGGAAAAGAAGCAAAAGCAAGTATATAATTGCTCGGCTCCATACTATGTGTTTAGCATGTCTATACTGTGCTCTATTTAAATGTGGATTCCAAAGACCTTGTGCGTCACTCAACTCTCAGACAACTCTTTCAACTCATGAGGATTAGCTCCCAGCTCTCACTTAGGCTGTAATTATATCGTTCCTCAACACATCTGCACTCAAGCGGGCGCACGCTTGCAAGCTGACACCAACGCGCACACGTGCACGCTCACAAATATTTATTCCATTTTGAATCTGCTCACCACACACACACACACACACACATGTCTACATCAAACACGGGCACACTTGCACACACACATGCGCGCTCCGTCAGCAGCTCCGTCAGCCTCATCAAATCATTAGTCAGTTATGTTCACGCGAGGAAGTGAAGGGAGGCCTGCCAAACAAAGTGAAAAAACATCACAGATGATAACTGCAGCAGCACCCATTGCGGAAAGCGCAGCTCCGTCTTCGCCTGTCTGCCACAGCTCAGCTTTGTTGCTAGTTTGTTTGTGTGTGTTGCAGGGAAGAAAGCCAGCAGGCAAGGCTGAATCCAGGCCACTGCCTTGTTATGATGTGGTCATGCTAATTAAAAAAAAAAAAAAGGGGGAGCTTTTCTGCCAACACCAGGCAAAGCACGGGAGGAACAGATAGAGCCATTTCCACTGTTGAAAGAATGTTGAAGAAAGGCGGATACATGTGTGCGCGCTAAATTCATCATAAGGGGCGAAGCGCGACTCGTGAATTTTTGCTGGATGAACACATTAGGAGATCAGGAGGTGGGGGGGACATGAGGGAGTCTTTTTGGGATATGACTCAGACAACTGGCTCAGACTGAACTGTGACGTCAGCACAAGCTTGACTAAATATGGAGGGAAGGAGGGGGTGGTAAGGGTGGGGGGGTGAACTGTAGATGAGGCTCCGGGGGAGATTTGGAATGCAAAAGATATTAAGGACACACCGCGGGCCAGAAAGAAACTGCAAATAGGAAGTCAAGCAAACATGTCTGAGTACGGAAGCTGCTGCACAGTGAGTTTAAGGCTGATAAACAGACAGATGGAATGAGAGACAAAGACGAGGGAAGGGAGAAGAATAATTCTCTGGCAGGAAGGATAAAGGCGATGGCAGTGAGAGAAATTGGTTTATGATCTTGGCTTAGACGGCATGTGGAGAAGAGAGAGATGAAGGAAGATGGTGCAGACAAAAATAGAGAAGGAAGGAGTGATAGCGCAGAGTGATGGAGCAAGCAGGAAAGATTATGTCAAATCTTTGCTCTATACCCTCTAATTAAAATAGTAGTCAGAAACCTTCAGTGCTTTATGACTCTGCCGAGAAAGTTCGACAACCTAAGCTGTCAAGAAGCAGAAATAAACATGCTCACATTCATTTGAAATTCTCCCTTTTTTGCTCTCTTCAAGTATATTTGCATCTTCTATGTCTTCTGCATTATTGCTGATTTAATGCGGGTCAGCTGTGATTGCGTTCTGAGTAAAAATAAATAAATCTTGCGCTTTCTTTTTCAATTTCGCAAGCATAAAGTTAGACAACTGAAACACTAAAACCGATGAAATGTGTATGCCCATATTAAATATTTTGCTCTATTAAGCTTTGTGCTATTTACATCTGCACTTTGACCCTCATTTTCATTGACTCGTGATGAATGAATGGTTTATTTCAGCTCTACACATAACACAGAAAAGAAAACACAAACAGACAGCACAACAGTAGAGTATATGAAAACCTTTCTTATTTAGGAAATCCTTTACTTTATAAAGAACAGCCACTGATTTAGCGTAGCCGTAGCGCTAGCTACGCGCTAGTCTTAGCAAAATACCAAAAGGAAGAAACTCCACCCAGTTAGACTGCACTTTGCGTTGGACTTGCACTGGGCGCAAAAATAGGGCTTTGAGTCTTTATAAAGTATACCAGGCTTCCCGGGTGCTGGTCCTCGAGAGCCAGAGTCCTGCAGGTTTGAGATGTTTCCGCCCTCTAGCTTACCTGGAGGGTGGCGTGGCTCAGTGGTAGGGTGGTTCGATCCCAGGACATTGTGATTACGTCGATGTATCCTTGAGCAATGGTTAATAATGTTCATCTACTAGTAAAGGTAAACAAAAAAAAAACGTTTTTGTCTTTAAAAAGAAAAACTGTGACTGTATCCTTGAGCAAGATACTGAACCCGCAGATGCTCCTGCGTCATCAGAAGGTGAATGCGGATTCGAAGTGTAAAGTGCTTTGAGGGCTTAGTAAGGTGGAAAAGTGCTACAACTAAATAAATGAAGTACCAGATTCTAAAAATCAGTATCGTCATCAGGCTTGCTGATGAGTTGATTATAGGAATCAGGTGTGTTGGAGAATCTAAAAAATAACAACAACCTTACGTTCGGCTCATAAGCTGGAATTGTTTTTTGTTTTGTTTTTCCTCCTTTTCTCCTCTCCTCATGTTTTCCTTTTTCCGATCCAAGAAATTTGGGGCGCTAAGCAGTGAAACGCCAGGCTTCCCTTTCTGTGTCCCTCTGTTGGTCATTTTATTTTTCATTTTGTAATTGAGAAGAAGAATTCCTTGTGTGTTTTTACATACTTGGTAGTGCAACAGATCACAAAAGTCACGGTTCGGATCAGATCATAGATTTGAGTCACGGATCGAATCGTTTTTCGGATCGGCCCCCCCCAAAAAAAAGATAAGTAGTACTTTGTTTTTATTTTGTAAAGCGCTTTTTCCATTAAATAAAATATTACTAATACAGTGTTCCTTCGTTTTCCGCTGGGGTTAGGTCCCAAAAAATAATTGCAATAAATGAAATCCGCGAAGTAGTTAGCTTTAGTTTTACATTTATTATAAATGTTGTAAGGCTCTAAAACCTCTCACCACACAGTTTATACACTTTTCTCATCAAGGCATTACATTTTATTTTCCTTGTTTAAACATTCTCAATGTTCAAACCTTCATAAATGTTTATAAAATATGTACATTACTGTAACAAAAAATGCATGCCAAATTGCACTAAAAAAATCTTTAAATTTATTTAAAAATGTATACAATCAATACAAAATGTCTAATATAGCCATTTAGGAACGCAACTTTTAAGTGCAATATGAGGCAGAAACATTCTTATTTTTACATGGTTCATGCGTAGAATAACAAGGTATTAATGGCTTAAAATTGTGTTCCTATGTTCTAAACAGCTAGGTTTGACATTTTGAGTTGAATGTTTTTCTTTTTTAATGGGCAAATGTGTTTAAAAAAAAGTTATATTTAGCTTTTTTTTTTAATAATGAAAAGACCTCAACGTCCAATTTAAGGCATTTCCCTTCCTTTAAACATGGAGAGTGAATTACAAAGTAGAATTAAAGTAAGCTGTCAAACTTACTTATCAGCCTGCAGCCAGACACTCAGTCGTAGGTCATGCTAACAGGTAGCCGCTAACCACTTACGTCGGAGACTTCTGCCGTGTCATGCAATGACAGCGTAATTAATTATCGGTTTCTTAGCATCCGAAATTAGTAAATGAATGTGTCCGGGATAGCGTTGTGTTGATGATGATGTCAATCAACTACGATCAAGTAACGTCTAAAAGGGAAGTCAAGCTAGCCATCACGCCACGACATGGGCGAACTTCAAAGTAAAAGTGTACTAAGAATATTTGCTTTGCCGTCAATGTATTATTACTGCATTTGGTCAACTTCGATGTTAAGTTAGACTTAGCGTGTATACTCCGTTGAGTATGCTTCAGCTTCCTTGACATCTCAGAATGGACTGTGACTGTGCACTTTGTTTAGTTTTTTTTAGTTTAAACGATACTTTTTTACATCAGATTAATCACATTTTAGAATGTTGGTTAATCACGATTAATCACTGAATTAAAAAAAAGGTTTTTTTATCAAAAATTTGTTCCCGCCAAATATGAAGAGCACCGTTTATGTGTTAATTCTTTTGACATTTAATGTTATGAGGAAATCTTCAACAATTTTTTATCCACTGCACACGCTCATCCTCATCTTTTTTCTAATCAGTTAATTTCTTGCATAATTTAAAATGGAAAAAAATAACCCCAATATTTTGATATGAACAAATATTCTAAATGTGATACACAAACATTTATTAAATGCTTTACTTGTTGTAATTATGTTTTTTGCTCAAACACAAACCGTGCTACCTTAAACGTAGCCATCCGCTGTCACACTTAAGGATAATCTGTGAACGAAATTAATATGAATTAATCTGCGTTAATTCATGATTAATGCGCTCATTTTTTGTGATTAATTAATCAGTTACCGCTTTAACTTTGAAAACACTCGTTTTTTTTTCAACCCCACCAACCAATCCGCGGATCGGGCGTGATCCTAATTGTGGGGCCTGCTCGAAAATTCTCCCGTTTTTTTTCAGATTTTCTTAAAATAATCAAAATTTTTAATTGAAGATTTTTTTGGGCATACAACCAGAAATATGTCAACACTCTACTAAATATAGTGCATTCCATTTTGTACAACTAGCTATCAAACTGGTGGGACAATGTTCAACAGTTTGACGCAATCGCTGCCGTCATAACTGCACACGCATTTGTTCAGCTTGCAGATCGTTAAACAAGACTTTTTTCACTTGTGCGGGCCAATCATTCGAGTCCAATCAGTCGGTCTTCTCAGCCAACTTGCAATGGTGTGCCTGCCCGCCCTCGCCCCCCAATGTCACTATACAAATACACCCTTAAACGTGCGCAGTCTGAAACTTGCACTGGTGACAGGTGACCGATGATGAAGGCACCGGGGCAAGAAATTAAAAAGCAGGGATGCGAGACAAAAGAAGGGAGGGTGAGCGGCGTGAGGACTGGAGGGTATTGTTATTAGAATATGACAGACATTGCAACAAATACGAGTTTTAGACCTGTTAGAGTGCGAGAACACCGGTAGGGATGCGGCCGTCAGGAACAGACGCAAACCAGATCCAAGATGATTTCTCATACCCAGATAATAGTTCAGTGTGTTCTACGTGAATATTGAAGTCAAAATTAAATTAGTTTTCATGCATATTTCATTATATGCAAATGACACAATGGCACTGTAGCAGAAGAGACTTGAGGCGGGTTTGACACGCTCATTAAAAATACCTCAATGGGAGAAATCGGAATGTTTTTAATGTAAATGTCGCCTGTTTGACAGGTGCACAGAGGGAAAGACTGAGGAATGGAACAGTTGTACTAATTGAAAGAAAATATTCACTAGTGGAAAGAAATACCTCCTTATCTGCCATAAAATAGGTCTTCTTCTTCATGTGTCCCAAGTCGGGCACATTTTTCTTTCAAATAGTTTGACTAATTATTTTTAAGACCAGGAGTTCCCATTTGAGATGTATGCACCAATAATACAGATCCAACCAGCCTACAAATCATTCTTGGTTGTGAGAAATGGCTTTGGCAAACATTTTAATGCAAACACTTGCATTTAAAAGGTCATATTTGCCCTTTCAAAAATGTTGTTTCAATAGTGACACAAATACAAGCATGCAAAAAGACTACACGGTAAATATACAGTGTGCTGTGCGTGTTAACAAGAGAGAGCAATACTTACTTTTCTCGTGTCAGAGGAGAGAGCCCCCCCCCCCCCCTTGATAATTGGAATTCATTATCTGGAGTGTGTGTCAAAACACTCTTAAAGCCATAACTTATTGTTACTGCTTTTGCACACAGACACAAACGCACACACAATCTCAAAGATTGGAAGAAGTTCGTAATAGCATTTTGCTTTTGTAGACTATCCAAAATGGATTTCTGAAGAAACAAAAAAAAAAGAATGAACACACAATAAAGATGGGGTGTGAAGGGTTGCACACACAAACACACAGAGACAGAAGTGTCCTTTAGAGCCAGTGTAGCCACCTGTATGATTAATGTTGCACTCACATATGACCAGCAAAGCCATTCTCTGTGTACTATTGTCAATTTAAAGTGTCTTTTCATGCATTGTGTGTCTGCTGATGTGTTATATTGTTTGAGTGGTTGCAATACATCTGATTTAACACTACGTTAAGCTCTGCTGCAAATGTTGATTTACATGTATGGTATATGTTGGTTTCTCCGTGTAGATGCAACAATCGTACCCAGTGTGCTGTGGTGGCCGGCCCAGATGTTTTCCCAGATCCTTGTCCCGGAACGTACAAGTACCTGGAAGTCCAGTATGAATGTGTTCCTTACAGTAAGTATGCTTCTTTTTCCATAATATGAAATGTCCACTTCCAATTGTTACCCTTTCAGTTGAACTATTAGGTCATCCTAAACCTAATATATATATATATATATATATATATATATATATATATATATATATATATATATATATTAGAGATACAGGTTATAGGCCATAACTGGAAGTAAGTATTTTATATATATATATATATATATATATATATATATATATATATATATATACTTTTTTTATATAAGAATAATTAGATTGTTATACTAATTATATATATATATATATATATATATATATATATATATATATATATACTTTTTTATATAAGAATAATTAAATTGTTATAATAATTATATATATATATATATATATATATATATATATATATATATATATATATATATATATATATATATATATATATATATATATATATATATATATATATATATATATGTATATATATATATATATATATTCAATTTTTATATATATATAGTTTAGGACGGCCTATATATATATATATATATATATATAGATATATTAAAACCAAAAAAAATTACTTCCTGGTATGGCCTATAACCTGCAGCTAAATATAACCACTGGCGCAAAGATACACAAACTTTTAGTTTTACTTGACACTTGTTGGAAACATCTCAAGTCATTTAAAAAGCTAAATTCAAATAGCATATTAGTTGAACATCTCAGCGTAAAATAGCCTGCTAACGTTTCCTCCACGCGGACTCGCAAATCAACCCTTCTGAAGTGTGCTGCTTGTGGGCACAACTAAACATGGAAGCAAGAAGTTCTGAGAATTGTTTCGATGGAAAAAAAAAGAAGCTGAGTCCATTTTGATCATTTTGTGTAACAGTTGTATTATACAGGAGTATTCTATTCAATGATCAAAGAAAGCTACTTTGTTTTTGATGATTTTAGATGAATTCCCAAATTTTCCTCAAGTAAAATATCTGTTACAAGCTTTGAAGAAAAAAGTAAAGGCAGGAGTAGAAAAATGTGATTAATCGCAATTAATTATGTGTGCCGAAAAGAACTGAGTCAGGATGGCCTGGTGCTCGGTGGGAAAAGTTTGAGGGAGGGAAGTATGAAAAGTCGAATGATGACAGATGGTCACATGACCTTTGACCAAGCGATAACAGTCTGGGAGGTTGTGTCCACTGGAGTGAAACCTTCCTGGGACATGTGCGAAATGTTCTTTTGACTTCTTCTTTCAACAGACTTTCTTCCAAATCTGGGTTCCAGCTTTGGGCTCAGCAAATGTTTGGGAGTTCAAAGGAAAGCCTTGTGGTTTGAAGACATCTATTTGTCCTTGATGTTTCCTGTCACATTTAAGCTTTGAGGGTTTTGTCCAACGGCACAGTTTTAACCACAACTTCTGTTTTAGTTTTATGGAGCAATTGTGAATGGATTCCATCCGTGCTTTATTTTCTAACACAAGAGGTTTTAAAAGTAGCTCGCGCACACCAGATGGATTTGATTTTTGCCATATGTCAGCATGAGGGTAGGAGATAGATGTTCTTTGTTGGAACAAAAATAATTGAATAATGACTAAATTCAACATCAATTTGGATTTGCATGAAGTGAGTTGGAAAGCATAATCTCTTTTTTTTTTTTTTTTTGCGTAATTGAAAATATAATACAGAGAGAAAAGTTGATCTATCTAAGTTGTATTGTTATTGTGAAGCATTACATTGGCAAAACTGTATATTTTTCCTTCAGTGTCAAACTCACAATTACTGTAGATTCCTATACATTTGATTTTGTCAATGACTGGGGTTTTTTACCAAACACACACATTTGCAACTTTTTAAAATTATTGATTCAAGTAGTTGTCCAGTCCTAAAAATACACAAACTAGTCTTTAAAATCTGCTATACAAAAAAATATATAGTAAAAAAAAGTAAAAAAAATAAAAATACATGTAAAAAATGCTGTATTATTCCAGTCTATTTGAAATGGATTTTCATGAGAGCACATTAAAACAGCTGTTTGGGCGACTTACGTTTCGGGTTTAGAATTCAGTAATAGCCGGTTGCGGTCGTAATGCATTATGTCACTATTAAAGTACCACAAATGCACGTGTGTCCTTTGAACGTTTCCCAAAGTGCTTCAGATATCAGATACTTCTTTAGAGTCTTCTTCTGAGCGAGCCTTTGACACCCAAGTCCGTCCAGCGGCCAAGGTGATTGCCCACTCCGAAGCATTCAATTATGTCTGGCTAAACGGCTCTTGCCTGCCGTATAGAATGACCGGCAGATTAAATAATATGACTATCAGAGCCCTCTCTGGAGCAGATGGAAACACAACCTGATACCCGCTTAATGCCCTACCATGCATGGGTGTGCTCCAAACACATGAAAAGCTTTAAAAGTGGTTGTGTGGTTGTTTTTGCGCAGATCTGCTCACTCACACGGTGAAGAGTTCGTTTTAGTTGTGTGACACATAAATCAGCAACACAAATTCCATATCAGTATATTAAAAGAAAAATCAATATAGAAACTCATTCATAGGCCTTCAAGCACATGCCAAAGGAACAGCCTCGGTGGTGCCATAACCTCTAACCATAAAGCCTTTTTTTTAAAGTTTATAATGTTAAGCAATTCAGAAAATGGATGGACTGATGAATTTGTAAAACTTGTTTTCATACGAAATAAGGATAAAAAGGATTTTTCTCAGTAGCTTAACTATTTTATAAAAGCTTGGATGTGCCACTCAACCTTGCACCCATTGTTTTAACCCCAGAAAACCTCTCGCAGGACTCACTGCCAAACGCCCTACGACGATCCCTTGTATCGTATCCTTCAAATATTTATGAAATCAATTTTCCTTGAAAGGCGCAATAATGCCTGAAACGTGGAATAAGATACTCCTGTCCGAAGATCCAGCCGTCTTTGATCAAGCCGCGCGCGCGCTTGACATAGCAAATCAATGTTGTCAGCGGCTTTTGTTGGCGAGATAAATTTTACGAGACATTAAGCAGTAAAATATCTCCAAATTGTTGCTGTAAATCAAGACAGATCATTTGAAGAGGGCCCTTTTGTGAAATACGTGTGAGTTGACTTAAACTCACGCCTTTTAAAAACAGTCGCATACCAACAGGCGGTGTGTCATATTTACATCTAAAAGCAGATTACGTTATTCAGCATCTCATGAAATTCAACACAAGAGCTGTATCAACCATTCGGCCTTCATAAAGAGCATTCTGTTTTGCAGATGCTGTCAGCTTAATTCAACAATATGTATGCATGCAGCTATACTTTACACACATGAATAAAAAATATGAGAAATAGCTCTCAGTATAATGTGGAGCAGGTCAACACCACTATAAATGACAACAGCAAAATACTAAGCGTATTCCTCCCAAAAATTGTACTTAGGCAATTGGGAAGGGCATTTTTCTCCATTGTTAAAACATTTAGCTTTTATTTAAAGTTTTAAATCTTAAGTGAGAAATTCAGAGTGACCTTAGGGTTGTGATGCCTCTAACTTTAGAAGCAGTATTATACAGTTCGTGAATTTTTCTGGATGGATTTTTTAAACATTTTTAAAATAATAATTTTGTTGAGTTTGCCAATTGTCCTTAATCGACAATATGAGAGGTTAGCAGGTGATTTAAAATTAGGGATGGCAGGAAGTGCCATGTATTTTTCCAATCCAAATTTATGGATTGCCACCAGGGAAAAAAAAGGAAAAAAGCAGTGTTCTTCTTTGGACCACACACAAGTTGAGACTCAATTCAAAGTGCCTCTGCTGATTGCAGCCAAGGATTGCACTCAGTTTTTCCTTAGTTGTGTTAAGACACAATTAACTCATTCACTGCCATTGATGGCTATAAACGTCAAAAATTCATTTAAACTATTTCTATTAGTTTAACATTTTTCCCCACTTTTGTTAACAAGAGTATGAAAACCTAGTGGTTTTTTTTATATTGTATTAGAACAGATATCAAATTAGTGATTAATCGTGAGTTAACTAGTGAAGTCATGCGATGAATACGATTAAAAATAGTACTCGACTGATGCCCCTAATTTTTTATAATATTTTCTTAAAAAAAAAAATTTATTTAAAAAAAATTAGCGGCATCAGACGATTACAATTTGTAATCGTAATTATTCGCATGACTTCACTAGTTAACTCACGATGAATCACACATTTTATATCTGTTCTAAATGTACAAAAACAAATTCTAGTTTTCATACTTTTGTTAACAAAAATGTAAAAAACTAAACTAATAGAAATAGTTCAAAAGATTTTTTGACATCTATAGCTGTCAATGGCAGTGAATGAGTTAATCAATATTGATCTCCATCCAATTGACATACATCTCAACAATCAATTAATTGGTTACTACTCCCATTCCTAAACAACTGACCCGCTGCTGCTCAATAGGCTTTAGCTTCTGCACGTGTACCCAAAGTTGTGGCGAGGGAGCGCATACCAACTCCATGCATTCAACGCAGTGAAAGTGCTCCATTTGCAGCGTGCGAACACTTGACCCCTAGCGATCACCTCTGAAACCATCTGGTGTTAATCAGAGCTTGATTATGAGCGTCGCTCCAATGAGACGCCACTTCACGCCGGCGTACGCGTTCCCTGGGCTCCGGAGGTTAGAGTAGCAGCAGGTACGCTCCCCTCCCTGCGGATGCCGTAAGCAAATCTCAAAGTGGGTTGTAAAACAGGTAATTACATTATGTGCGGTTGAGTTTTCAGGGAAATTTGCGCCACCATCCAAACCCCTCTTTTTGGCTTGAAGTACTTCCTCAACTCCTCATCGGTCTTCACCGCTCTGCTGGATTTTGGCGTTTTTCCAAAGCTAAAATCAAGTGCTCTCCCTCGTTTTGGCTCTTGCTTTCTCCAGCTCTTTGCGGTATGAGTGTTTGACAGTTGCATGCCAGTCCAGCCAGTAAGCTTTGGCCAGCTGTACTGTATTTACTGGCTAGAAGCAGCGCAGGTCCAATAAACAGATCTACTGAAAAATCTTGTGAATAACACTCATTTGATGGCATTTTTTTAATCCCAAATTGAGCGTGGGTGTTATACAGAGGGCTTAAGAGGAAAAAAAAACAAATTTTCACATTGTTTAGATATTTACCAGTACCAAGGGCAGTGGTTCTTAACCTGTATTTGATCAAACCCAAGGGGTTCGGTGAGCCAGTCTCAAGGGTTCAGCACAGGTCAAGACACAAACCCGAAAATTTGGTGCGCTCAGTAGTTAACGTGTGATTTTTTTCATTGTAATCCCTTCATGCTAACTATGTCAAGCAAAAAAAGAAAGTGAATTCACATGTATAATGGAGCGTAGGGTATTCCACAGGGTTCAATACTGGAGCCTACGCTGTTTTCATTGTATCTGATGCCCCTGAGTTCCATCTTAAGAAGGTGGTTGTCAAGTCCATCCATCCAACCATTATCTGAACCACTTATCTTCAGGAGGGTTGGCTCTATAATTATAGAGTAGGGCTGTGCAATTCATCGAAAATTCAATCACAATTTAAATGATTACACTTCACAATTACAAAATTGGCATAAAATGAGTTGAGTTGTTTAAATGTATGTTTGTCACCTTTTTTCATTTTAAAATTACTAATTTAATAAATCTTGTTAAGTCCAAAAGGAACACCCATAATTATAGTTTCAAATAATGTTTTACGGAATTTTGACCGATTTTGCAAGGCCTACAGAATATTGCCTTCTATTGCTATAAAAACATGGAACCTACCAAAACAAATATTACTCTCATCTTTCATCAGGAAACATATATATATTTCTATCTGTTTCCGTTTTGCAGCAATTAGCATTAGAGATTAAAGATTCATCATTATTCACAAAACTGTTAAAAACACTGGGGAAAAGAGATTTTTTTACAACATGGCCCTGGTTGATCTCTTGTACTCTGCTGCCACCTGCTGGCCGTTTTTTTGTAATAACTACCATTGCTTTAAGCGATCTCTTCAGGTCAAAGGCTGCATCAAAGCTTCTGTATGCTCTTGCATTAAAAAAATAAAAATAAAAATAAAAATTTGGGACCATGGCAATATTTAAAATAAAACGGTTGTATACGGTTTTGAGAGCAAATGAGTTAAATGTTTAAACATATTATTGTTTTGTACCAAAAAATAATTGTTTGAATAACTGTGATTTTAATTATCACCAAAATCTGCAAATAATTGTGATTATAATTTTTTTCCATAAACTAGCAGCCCTATTATAGATGGTGAATATGCATATTTCATACACAACATAACTCAGTATGCTTCACATATTGTCATTAAAAGTACATTCAAAAGCAGTTACGAACAGTTAAAGAGATTTAAAAGCAAAGAAATAAAAACTCTCATATAGTCATATATCTGGGAAAAGAGCACCTGAATTTAATTAATTTACACTTTATTGGTAAACAGTCCATTCTGATAATAAAAAAAAGAAAGAAGGATACCAGCAAATTAAGTACAAGACACAAGTATAGGGGGGGGGGGCATTTTAAGGGTGATTTTGTGAGGGGTGTATTATACACAGGTACATGTTATTCACAGGATTTTACGGTATATGTCAACGCACAATTGGAGATGCATGGATATGCTTAATCTCCGCAAGAGTACGCAAAACATCCATATAATGACATCCATTGTTTCATTCATGTTCCTCCATGAAAAACACTTGTGATCATGTCTATCATCATCCCTATCACCACCATCATCATCATCACACAGAGGCTCTCCAACTGCCGTTATGAAGCAATTAGCCTACTACCGCATTTAGTGTATTCGTCAGAGAAAGCCAGTGATATGTTATGCAATACCCACACTGTCTATTTTAAACAATAGCGATTGGCACGGAAGGAAAGCTAATTAAAAGATAAAATCACCTTCTTGTCTGTCCAATTAAAGACTTCTGTCAAATTGGGCTCTTGGAAGAACTCCATCATGATGACATGAGAAGGCCTATTTGTGTGTGTGCGTGTGTTTTCAAGACCAGGCAAGGGAAGATGGAAAAGGAAGCAAAGGAACAGAAGCAAAGCAAAGGAGGCAGAGTGACAATCGAAACAGCGATAGAGAGAAATAGGTTAGACAAGGCCAGCAGACAAAGAGCAGAAATAGGGAATTAACTGACACGCGGCGAGGTGGACACGCTCCGGGATGGAAGAAATAGTAGAAAAGCAGGGAATGAAATGGCAGAATGTCAGGTGAGGAGGAGCAGGCCCGAGAAAAGAAATAAGATAATAATGAAGTCAGAAAGACAAAAAAAAAAAAATGCCCGTAATTGACCTTGGGCTCTAGCAGGCTGATTGGAGATTAGAGATAATCGCGGTAAGGCTTCTGTCACCGCTCGTCTGCGGAAAGACACACACGAAAAACACACACAAATGCACGCACTCGTGCGCCCCGCGGTGACACACACATTACATGCACACACGGACACACGCCGTCTTTCGGCCCAGTCCGATTCATCCTTAATAAAGCATACGTTTTCAATAAAAATGCTAATTATCTTCACACCGCTGCAAAGTAAGGTGAACGTTGCTCGTAAGTGTGAGTTTGCAAAAAGAAAAGAATAAAATGGGAAACAATCATAAACCCAGAAGTTCTTTAGTATGATTTCATAATTAATATTATCCATCCATCCATCCATCCATTTTCTTATCCGCTTGTCAAGGGTCGCGGGGGGCGCTGGAGCCCTGAACTGGTTGCCAGCAAATCGCAGCATATTAACTCATTCACTGCCATTGACGGCTATAGACGTCAAAAATTCATTTGAACTATTTCTATTAGTTTAAAAAAAAAATTCCACTTTTGTTAACAAGAGTATGAAAACCTAGAAAAAAAATATTGTACAATTAGAACAGATATACAATTTGTGATTAATTGTGAGTTAACTATTAAAGTCCTGCGATTAATTAAAATAAAAAAAATGTAATCGCCTGCCGCCCCTAATTTTTAACAATCTTTTCTTTTCTTTAAAAAAAAAGATAATTAAAAAATGTCTAGGTTTTCATACTCTTGTTAACAAAAGTAGAAAAAAAATTAAACTAATAGAAATAGTTCAAATTAATTTTTGACATTTATAGGCGGCAATGGCAGTGAATGAGTTAATATCATGTATTAATCATTTTCTTTTAGTTCCATTAAATATATATATTTTTAAACTAAATTAGATCACCACCTGAAACGAATACATACCTTATCTTCGGTGTTCCAGAATGCTTATGCAATTTCAATCAAATTTACAAATAATAAGTTACGCAATTTTTTAAAACTGATTTTTTTAAGCAATTCACTTTTCTAGATTATTTTTTGCACTGTTCCAAATCAACAGTCATTTTTTTCATAATAATAATAATAATAATAATGTATGATAGTACATAATATTTATGAATTAAAGGTTAGGTTCAGCAACACTTTTCCTGAACCGTTGTAAATTTGTCAACTGTACAAAAAAATACGTGTGTAAACTTTTATAGGTCAAACTTAAAAAGAAAAAAAATCAAAATAAATAGTATACAAAACATTGCTTGAAAAAAATGATGCCATTTTTTAGATCAACTCCTGAAAAATGTTGCACGATGCAGGTTGGCGTGCGTTCGTTTCCTGCCTGGGAGACCATGTTTGTGTGAGTGAGTGCGGAAAAAATAAAAAATAAACAATCAAATGTTCCTGTTTTAGTTGCAGCCATGAATTGCACTCCAATGTGCCTCAATTTCTCTAAGACCCAATTCATCAATAATCACGTACATGCACATACACACTAATATAAAAAAAATACTATCAATTGCATAAGTATATAGAGTACTTAACTGTTGTGTCGATTTTTTGTTTTTGCACAAAGCTATATGACTTGAAATTTAACCTTGAAAAAAAAACCTCAAGGTCTCAATATGTGCAGCCATTCGGCTTTGCTCCGAACACTAAAATATGAAGCCAGTAATTGATGAGACATGTTTTGCAGTACTTCCTTTGAAATCACAAGAAAGGATATCTAGAAATTGTCCCTCCATGAGCTCACTGACTGAAAGGTCCGCTAATGTGGGAACACAAGAGCCAGCAAAACAAATTGAATGGCATTTGTGTGACATTTGGTGTGTCATTTGCTACACTTGTTGCTGACGCTCGATTTTCATTTTGTGGAAGGCAACCTTGGAGCAGGCGCATTCTCCGCTTTTTGAAGGATACGAAGGAAGCTCGGTTGAATTGAAGTCGTCGTTCAATGTCACGAGTTTCCATCTACAGTTTCCAAACAGCAGGCGTTATATGGGCATCCAAGAGTGTGTGATGTTTGTCATTCCATCACCCCCTCCTCTTTTTGCATACGCCACCGACTTTGTCTTACAACTCTTTTAACTCGTTCACTGCCATTGACGGCTATAGACTTGAAAAATTCATTTGAACTATTTCTATTAGTTTAACTTTTTTTCCCACTTTTGTTAACAAGAGTATGAAAAAATATATTGTACATTTAGACCAGATATAACATTTGTGATTAATTATGAGTTAACTATTGAAGTCATGCGATTAATTATAAATAAATAAAAATTAATCGCCTGACGCCCTAATTTTAATAATCTTTTATTTTTTTGAAAAAAGTTTATTTAAAAAAAAAAGTTTATTAAAAATGTGTTTTTTGATAAAATGATTATTGTAAAAAATAAAATAAAAGATTGTTATAAATTAGGTTGTCAGGCGATTGCATTTTTTAATTGTAATTAATCACATGACTTCAATAGTTAACTCACGATTAATCACAAATTTGATATCTGTTCTAAATGTACAATAACAACTTTTTTTTCTAGGTTTTCATACTCTTGTTTAAAGTGGAAAAAATGTTAAACTAACAGAAATAGTTCAAATTCATTTTTGACGTGTAAAGCCGTCAATGGCAGTGAATGAGTTAAGAAGACTACTATCTTGTTTTCAGGTATTTTTTGGGGTGTTAGAAGGCCTAGAAGGCTCTCTCTCTCTCTCTCTCTCTCTCTCTCTCTCGCTCTCTCTCTTTCTTTCTCGTTTTAAGTTCAACCCCATCCCTTTACCAGAGATTGCTTATGAGGAGGAGTTGTTCTAAGCCGCATCAGTTGTCATGCATTTTTCATGAGCTAGGGATTTAATGGCCACATATGTACGTGTGTGTTTCCATGTTTCTGTGCATCACATGTTTGTGGGTGCTGATGAGTTTTGGCTATAACGTGTTAAATAATGCATGGACACATTCAGATGTCCTTTGTGCTGTAAAAAAAAAAAAAAAAAAGGTTGGGGGGATCAAAGTAGAGCTGTCAAAATGAATCAATTATTCAGCAAGTAATCGATTATCAAATTAATCGACTATTTTAATAATCAAATAATGGTTTGGAGATTTTTTTATTTTTTATTTAATAAATTCGATAGTGACAGCACTTGTCCAAAGTCCTTCCAAATGTTATGCCTTGAAAGCATCGTCCGCGCCGCCCCTCCTCTTCTTCTCTCAGGGGAGCAGTTCCATTCAGCAGGTAGCTAACTGTCTTGAAAGACACAAGTAGAACTGCTTGCAGGATTAGGTTTCTGCTATGTTCGCAAGCCACTCATCCCCCCAAGGGACTAAGGTGGAATGGAATTCATATGTTTTAAAGGCTCTGAGCAAGTGTGCACATTTCACTGAGGGGGCGACGTGAATAACCCTCAGCCAAAGTGAGCTTTGAGAAGAGTGCTTTGAATATAATAGAGAGGGAATTGGTTTGTTGGGAATGGAGCAAAGCAGCACAATCAGCGTGATCTCTCACATCTGCACAATCGTACACCAGAGTCACACAGTGGAGGTGACGTTCACAAAGCATTAACTCGCCCGCCGTGCAACGCTGAGCCTTTTTGGAATGCTTCAATATCACTTGGTCCACTGAAATGGAATCTCAGTAATCACATCAGCTTTGTGGTTTTCTTTTACTCTGTTGTTATTAGCATACATTAAAAGCTTGCGTCCTCGGGTCATTTCCTGTTTCTGCACGGTCGTTCCTGCACTATGAGTAAAACCTGTTCAGGATGGCGCATATCCTCACATTCTCGGCGCTAATAGATGCCGCGCCTCATTTAATTAACTCGGATGAGTGTCTCTGCACAAAATGAAAACTCCTTTTTTACAATTAGGAAAATAATAGCAGACACCGATCTGATTGGCTGGAATGGGATCGGGCCAGTGTTATTAACGTTTGGGAATTTTCATTTTACCTAGTTTTTTTTATTTATTTTTTTTAGTTAGTTTTAATTAGTTTTCAGAGTTTTTCTGTTAGTTTTTATTAGTTTTTTTTTTAATGATTAGTTTTAGTTAAGTTTTTTTTTAATGTGTATTACTTCTGCGCAATATTTAATAAACACCATAGTAAAATGAAAAAAGTAACACATTTCTTCCTTAGTGTTGCATTTCGGCTGAGTTAAATGAAAAAGCAGGCAAATGTGTCACCTCGGAGTGACGTCAACTGAAGGTGTTTTTCTATTGGCTGCTGCTAGATGACATTTATTTCGTTACCCAAATTGTTTTTTGAATTTTTTTTGTTTTTTTTGTTGTTAGTTTTTGTTAACTAAAATAACCTTGGATCTGACAATATTTAGCATTTTATGCAAAATGGGTGGTCAGCTGTGATGTCTTAATTTGCCCAATCAACTCCACGCAATAAGACATTTATATGTTATATTTATGTTTATTATCATTTTATGAATAATTACCAGTCACTATCCCTCGTGAATACCGGCCATCGACTATAGAGTAAATATAATAGTATTAAAAAAGATACATTGCTCTATCTTCTGATCGAATCGGTGATCGGTTATCGTTTTCTCCAAACTCGTTGATCGCTGATCAAGCATCTGTACAAATAACATCCCTTGTCAAATTGATGGCTCCTTCAAATAATCACCTGGGGTACTTTGTAGTTCAAATGTGCGTGAACGCAACACATGAGATGTGCAAAGCAGGTTGTAGCACAGCCGCCTCCTTTATGTAATCGTATTAACCACCGCGCATGGAGAGCCTCCTTGCACTTTCACAAGGTTAGGATGAAATACGACCACAATTATGAAGATCGGAGATTTTATTATCATGATTTCCTTATTATTGCATCGTTAATCAAGTTTTGTCTCCTGTCCCTCTAACTTTTCTCTCTTTCTGTCTTCCCTCTCTTTTTTTCCCCTTCAACTTTCCTCGATGGCCCTGGCAGAGGTCGAACAAAAAGGTAAGAACAACATGCATGTTCTTAAATAACATTGTGCGCCTTGCGGTCAAAGCCCATCCATCTCGCTGTCATTGTGGTTCTATTAAGACAGCTTGATCTTAGCATGTCGAGGCAATTTAGCAACACTGGTTCTCATTAGATACACTCCATATTATTCTGCGGTATCGGGTAGAACGTCACTTAACAAAACTCTCCAAGGGTCAAGCACATTTTCATGACGAGCCAATGAATAGAGGATTGCTTTGACATTTAATATTTCAGATTCTTCCCATGTGAAATGAAAATGACACCAGTGCTTTGAATACCTAATCAAAGTTCAATTAATGTTCTCAGTCTGTTGCATAGGATCTGGAATTATATTATTGAGAAGTGGAAAGCCGCAATGAACATCTGGCACGGCTTTCTCTGTGTCTCATTTACATATATATATATATATATATATATATATATATATATATATATATATATATATATATATATATATATATATATATATATATATATATATATTAGGGGTGTGAATTGCCTAGTACCTGGTGATTCGATTTGTATCACGATTCATAGGTCACGATTCGATTCCGATTAATCCCGATACAAATCTATAAATTGATTATTGCATTTTTTTTAACTCAAATTTAGAAAATACTAATCAGTAAACTTGTACATGTACACTATAAGATTTGAACATTTATTTATTTATCTGAAAATTCAGGCTTATAACTGAGCCACTGCGTTTAGCATATATATATATATATATATATATATATATATATATATATATATATATATATATATATATATATATATATATATATATATATATATATATATATATACATACTGTATACCGGTAGTTTGTGTGTACTAAGGGGACTACATTCCAGTAAAATTACTGAAGTCCCTATTACTGTGGTCACACGAGCCACCCACAATTCACTGCATCTCCCTCATTGCTCATAAAACATGACCTCCGTATTCCAAGATGGCAAAACCAAACACAGAGTGGGAAATTAATTGTAGTAGCAATTGCAGAAACAGCGGAGGGAGAGAAAAAAATCTTGACAGAAAGAGAAAGGCAGGAAGAAAGAGCTCTGCAACTAATGAGGAGCTGTGATGGGAGGGAAAGTGGGACTTGGGGAAAGAGGGGGTGGGCAAATGTGCCCATTTTGTCTTAGCTACAATATGTTGGCATTATCTGTTGCTGTGCTCTGCAATCATAATGGCTCATCGCAACACAATCTCAGCCAAGTTGCAACACAATGTAAAATTAATGTATTTGTCAGGAAAAAGGCAGGCTAGTTGACATTTTATGCCTCCATAAAAAGCCTCTAATGTAAATATGCTGTTATTCACCCTTTAGTGTTTCTCTGCCCTGGAATTCTGCGAGGAGTGTACCAAAGCGAACATCTTTTTGAGTCCGACCACCAATCTGGCGCCTGGTGCAAGGACCCGCTGCAGGCATCAGACAAGATTTACTACATGCCCTGGACTCCGTACCGCACAGACACATTGACTGAGTACTCATCCAAGGAAGACTTCATTGCAGGCCGGCCAACCACGACGTACAAACTGCCGCATCGCGTGGACGGCACCGGCTTTGTGGTTTATGACGGCGCCTTGTTCTTCAACAAAGAGCGCACGCGTAACATCGTCAAGTTTGACCTCCGCACGCGCATCAAAAGCGGCGAGGCCATCATTGCCAACGCTAACTATCACGACACCTCCCCTTACCGTTGGGGGGGCAAGTCGGACATCGACTTGGCGGTGGACGAGAACGGACTCTGGGTGATCTATGCAACGGAGCAGAACAACGGGCGCGTGGTGGTGAGCCAGCTAAACCCGTACACCCTACGCATCGAAGGCTCTTGGGACACCACCTATGACAAACGCTCCGCCTCCAATGCCTTCATGATCTGCGGCGTCCTGTACGTAGTCAAGACGGTGTATGAAGACGATGACAACGAAGGGACCGGGAACAAGATTGACTACATGTACAACACGGACAAGAGCAAGGAGACGAGCGTAAACATCCCGTTCCCCAACTCCTATCAGTACATCGCTGCCGTGGATTACAACCCGAGAGACAACCTCCTCTACGTGTGGAATAACTATCACGTGGTCAAGTACTCACTCGACTTTGGCAACAACGGTGAGTTCTTAATCCAAATCTCACCACTTCTCTTGCCACTCCATTACCTTCAGAGCTTTCAGCTTTGTACTACGACACGTGGGATAAAATAAATAAGTCTTGGGAAGGCTGTTTTTTCATTTGAACTATTTCTATTAGTTTCAATTACAATAATAATAATTTTCTATTTTTTTATTAGGGGCGATTAAAAAAAAAAAAATTAATTAATCACAAGACTTCACTAGTTAACTCAAGATTAATCACAAATTTTGTATCTGTTCTAAATGTACAATACATTTTTTCTAGGTTTTTATACTCTTGTTAACAAAAGTGGAAAAAAATGTGAAACTACTAGAAATAGTTCAAATGAATTTTTGACGTCTATAGCCGTCAATGGCAGTGAATGAGTTAATATTAGCGGTACCTTGGCATTTTTGTAATGACTCTAATAATTTAATGCCAATTGTTTTTTTTTCCTGTAGTGACATAAGGGATACTCACAGTCGCTAATCTTTATCGCCAATAATTAAATTCTGAAAAATATCATAAAGAGGATAGAAAAAAATCACCATCTGTGCCAACATAGTGCTCAATTATGACTCCCCTCACCACCCCACTCAGGTTATCTGCATTTTTAGTGATTAAAGAAAAAAACCTGTGAAGTTGGATGGCACTGCCTTCTTTGATGCTAATCAAAAAGCAAGTTGAAAGAAAATCTGCATGTTTCCTGTTTTTTGTGGCGTAAACAAGCCTCATTAAACAACTTAACAAATGGAAAATGCTCGATTATCGCTAAGATTATCAAAGGATGAGTCATATTGTATAGGACAATGACATACGGAAGCTCTGTAGTTTGTTTTGTATCTGAAGGGGAGTGATGAGTGAGTAGCAAGGGGCACATGTCTGACAGATGGCCTAGAAAATAGTGCTGTATTTTCAATTTGCAGCATTGATGTGGATCCCGATTTATTTATTTTTTCCCCATGACACCCTCAATCTGTGTCAACGCTATTGGTTGTTGACCATACAATATCGTAACATTGGAAACATCTTTCAGTATTTACCTTTTAAAGTAAATATTATTATTAGTTTAAGGATTAGCATGCTAACGATAACAGCATTTGTGGAGCTTCCAAAAATGAGTTGTTGTTGTTTTCCCTCAGTCCCTAAATCTGTGGCAATGCTGTATACTGTTTGTTGACCATTCAGTATTTTAGCATTGGAAACATCTTTCAGTATTTACCTCTTAATAGTAAATTAAGTATCATTATAAGTGTGAGGATTAGCATGTTAACGATAACATTGTGGAGCTTCCAAAAATGAGTTCGTTTTTTTCCCTCAGTCCCTATATCTGTGGCAATGCTACTGTTTGTTGACAATACAATGAGCTAATGTTGAAAACATTTTCCAACATTTATTTCATAATAGTATATTAGTATAAGTGTGAGAATTAGCATGATTTGGGTTCATTTAGCTCACAAATGTTAGCCTAACACAAAGCAAAATGACTAAAGTCAAACATTTAGTTACTGTTAAAAATAAAGTAAAAAAAATATAATTAAATAGACTGACAGTGAGAATTATGGTCATATACAACACTTGAGTCTAACATTTACCATAATGTTAATGGATGCAGTTATGCTTCATGATGTTAGCTCTTTCTTGCAAGCTACAATAGTACCAACTGCTCTTGTGTTCATATTAAGTTTCCAGCTAATGAACAGTGTTATTGTTACATCAAAATGTGTTTCCTTTTCACTTTTGTTTTTCCGTGCAGATTTGTGTGCAACAAAGCAGCTGTTCGCTTTGTGTTATTTACTTGTTTTCTTCTTGCTACCAGACACAACTGACAATGAGCCACCTACGCACAATGCATTGTTTAGGGCTCTGGTGTGGGAAGAGGTTCAGTCTCTGTTGGTTCAAAGTTTAGCTAACAAAACAAACAGGCAAATATTAATATGCAGCTATCTAGTTTTAAATATGCATGAATATGTTACTTGTCTAATCAGATGGACGACCTAGATGGATGAACCAGTTTTTTGTTGTTGTTTTTTTTTAAGTGTGTGAGAGTATGGGGTCAAGTTGAATCAAGTTGAGAGATCACTTTATACTAAACAGTAATGTGATGATTGAGCCAACTCTGGACACACAGGTGTGTTAGCCTGAGGCCATAAGTATTATTTTCCAAGCGTAATCTTCTTTCAACACTTTTAATGGAGTCTTGAAGACAGTCTGGCTGTCTTATTAAATGTTGTCTGAATTAACGCGTGCTCTTACATGCCGTTAAGTGGCGCAGTACAGAATTACAACGGGAAGCGGCACCAAACTTGGTTTATACCGATCACTGCTGTAAAAAGGTGTGATCGTGTGCATCACGTGTGTAATGTAGTTATCCTGTTCCTATCCTATTCATGATTGCGCATACATGTTTATCGGTTTACACCTGAGTGTGATCACTGTCATAATGGAGCTCTGGGTGTGTCAGGAGGCTCTAAAGAGGAGATCAATGAGGATTCAATGTGGAGAATGACCTCCAATGCACATCAACAAGCCGGACTGCTGACCAGCGAGAGATAAATACATACAATCAATGCGGCCTCGCTGCTTTACTCTGCGCCTCCCTGGATGCCATCGCTCAATGAAGACGAGGAATAAATTAGCTACCTCAACTGCATGATTTTCTCATTGTGGGGAAAATAGAGTGACAAGTAAGCCTCTATTATAGAGATCACATCAAATTGCTGCAGTAAAGCTGTAACTCTCAATTGAACTCAACTTCATTCTTAGGGCACTTTAAAAAAATAAAATAAAAATGCAGCAAAACAAGCAAAAAATAATGTTTGTAAATAAAAAATAAAAAGAACATACACACAATAATAGTGGCAATATTAACTCATTCACTGCCATTGACGGCTATAGACGTCAAAATTTCATTTAAACTATTTCTAGTAGTTTAACATTTTTTTCACTTTTGTTAACAAGAGTATGAAAACCTAGATTTTTTTTATTGTACATTTTAAATCAAAATTATCAAATTTGTGATTAATCTTGCGTTAACTATTGAAGTCATGCGATTAATTACAATTTAAAAAAATTAAAAGCCTGACACGATAAATAAAATAGTATTAAAAATTTGGGGCGTCAGGTCATTACAAATTTTAATTAATTAATTGATTGCATGACTTCACTAGTTACCTCACGATTAATCACAAATTGTATATCTGTTCTAAATGTACAATAAAAAAATCTAGATTTTCATACTCGAGTTAACAAAAATGTGAAACTAATAGAAATAGATCAAATACATTTTTGACGTCTATAGCCGTCAATGGCAGTGAATGAGTTAATAATAATTAATAAAATATTATTTTTAATAATAAAAAATATATATTTTTTCATAAACATAAAACCAGAGTTTTGGACAGTGTAAATATGTTAAGTTGTTAGCAAATAAGCGAGAAGAACATGATTAAAGCCTCCTATGGCCAGTACAGGGGCGCCAGAATGCTGAAATTAAAATCTTGAGATCACTCGCATTGAATGTAGCAGTTGACCGCCGTTTGTTTGTTTGTCGGCAAGTAATTCACATTCCCAATAATGAGCAATCAAAAGAACAGTCTTCTACAGACCACCTATGAAGCGGGATAATACCGCAACAGTGTGAAATTTCACACGGTGGTGCCATAGCATCCCTCCGAAAAAAATTTGTGACGACATAGTTAAGTTTGATTTTCTCCACTTTTTGTAGTCATACTCGTAGTCGAAGCTAACAGCGGTCAAACTGACACCGTTTCGGCTTAATTGTATTCGTACCTTCCCTTATTCAGGCCAGGAAGCAGGCCAAGGAAAGGAGGCCATGCGAAGGTTTCCGTGTCATTACTGATTTGGCTCTAGCTTCGATTTCTTCGACATGTCAAACAAGAAAAAAAGTGAAGCCATGAAAAGGGGAGATATATATATTTTTTTGAACAGTTGAGCAAACAATTAATGAAGGACAACTTTCCAACCTAACTTTTCAAATTATCACCATCATAAAACACACAAAAGGCACTGAAGTGAAGGTTAGGATTTTAGGTTAATTCATTAAAGGTATGAATTTATACACCCTTTAATGAAGCAATCTAACACCTTCACTTGCTCAAGTACAGTTGACTGCCCCCTAATGTCAAATTGTTATTCACCTTTTCAATAAGATTCACAAACCTAAAACTTCATAGCTGACAACATGTTTTTCTTTTGACAGCCGCACATTCTGACCTGCTTTGGCAAAATTGTCCAAATGTGTCTGCTTGCTTGAAGAAAACTTTAAAATTGCTTTGCTTAGTTTTTTGCGATGTGCTTTCAATACTTTGTGGTATTTTGTTTCTGCTAGGTAGAGTGAGAGAGAGTCTTTAAAAGTCTCATCAATATGCTACCAGCTTACCTCCGATACAGCGGCACAGCTCAGTTTAAAAAATAAATAATAAAAAAACTCCTATAAGGTTTCCTTTCAGAATCAGGCTTTGAATATCACAGTCAAGAAATCTTCTCGGGCTAAGCAAAAGGTGACACATAAATACCCCCATGTACTGCGCCAGACTGAAGTAGTAGGCAGTGGAAATTTGGCTGCTTGAAATGCATTTTTTTCTTCCCCTCTCTTGGCACTTGGGAAGAAAGTGAAGCATTTCGTTGTATTTAGTCCCACGTCTGTTTGTGTTTAGTCTTTGTTGGTTGAGTCCCCCATTCACTCGCTCGTCGTCGCGCACACAAGCACTCACAATGGCAGGAATCTCAACATTTCCCCTTCCTTTATTCATATATCTTTCTTTTAGTCAGCCTTGTTTTTATCGTGCTTTGCTCCTTATCTCCCACTTAATCTGCCCCCTTTTTCTGTTCCCGACTCTATTCCAGATCACATAAGGAGCGTCCTCAGATGTATATACTATTGAGGCCGTGTGTGCATGAATGTCTAAAGTCAAAGTCACTCGTCGACATTGCCCCTCTCTCTCGCCCTTCACCCCCCAAACATTCCCATGCAAACTCACTACTGTTTATGGACTTGTTTCATCATGTCTTCTTACATGCATATTGTAGAGTCCAAGCCAACGCAAGCAGCATGGCGCAGATGAAACGTTTGAATAATTTAACACATCCAGTCTGCTTTGCCTTCCTCTTTGGAAAGTTTTTTCTTCCTTCTTTCTCCCCAACAAAGTCACAAGCGTAATTCATGTTGCATCTGCATCCTTTCCCAGCTTTGTTGCGCTCGTTTTTGCTGCATCCTGCTTTAGCGTTACGCTGATCTTTTCTATTTAAGCTCGGGTGACAGAAGCCGCTAGCGCACAATGCACATGCATTTAAAAAGGAAGGCAACGGGCATATGGCATATGCGGCGGGTGGTATACATTTGGCCTACCTTTGGTATAAACTTGGCTCTACGGAACAATCACAATAACGCCTGTTGATGAAGTCATTATATCTGCCTCAATGTGAAAATGCCTTCAAGCACATCTGACAATGGAGCTGGATGGAATGCCAGCACCATTTTTTTTTTTTTAACCAGCTCCGAGCTGCTAAAAAGAAAAGAAATAAAAAATTGTGCATCCATGTCAGAGTCACCCATACTCACTGCTTTCTCAGTCCTGGATAGCTAGCTCGGCTAAACACTCACCTTCCTTGGATTAGATTGACTCCTCACAAATTCCCACCTCTATTGCGCAAATGAGCAACACTTCTGGCAAGTATTGTTATCTGTAAAGGAAGACAAGGAACAAAGCATGTGACACACCGAGTAAGGAGAGAGATCGAAAAGCCATGCTAACCGCTAAGCTATCTTGAAATGTAGAATTGTGAAACAGATACGTGCTTTGGTGGGACAGTACGCTTTTCACAAGTCTGGTTGGAACAAATTATGAGCTGGAAATTACCAGGAAAAGTGTTTAGAGAGAAAATAATACAAGAGCTACAAAGTACGCATGAATGGCAGGTCCGAAAAGTTGAAATGAATTTGTATGTTACCGCATACGTCAGCTTGGAAGAGAAGCCTTTAAGGTCAAAATTATGTTATACTATATTAAATTGTGATATCAGCAATCTTATTTGTTTGCTTTCTTAATAGTCTAGAGTAAAAAATAATAATATTGAGTTTTTACAGCAATACAATAAATGTTCTCAAAATTACTTTACAGTATATCTTTATTTTTTATTTTTTTTGTCAACTCACCCTACGTTTTTCTTATTTGCCTTCTTACTTACCTATTTACCGTCCTACATACTTTCCCACTTACATACTCGTTAACTTACCTAGTAAATTTCTAGTTAGTTCATTGTTTGTGTATTTACTTCAAGGTAAAACATACAATTGTTTTACCTGTTCATGACGCTTCTGCGAAAATGTGGTTCTTCTTTCTATATATTTTAATTACCGGTGGTTTCAATAGACTTTTTTTTTTGTTCACTACCGTACCAAATCCCCTTTGCAGTGCAGTATGGGTGACCTCTCGAAGCAACAAACAAAAACTCAATTAGCACCAACCCCTTTCGCATAAATGTTCAAAGTGTCAGAAGTGATATCCTTAATCATAGAGCGTAATCAAATTGTGGCATTATATCATTGTGTTTAATAGTTGGCCATACAGGGGTGAACTCGACTTGGCCCCTCTCGCCACTCTGTCAGTTAGCGGAAATTTAAAAGTTCACCTCTCAGCCCCCTAATGGCTGAGATCACAGTGTCCCATTTCCTTGGGAAGTCAAGCATGGAGTAGCTATTGTCTTAACCCTCGGCCATTTATTTACTCCCTTCGTGTCCTCTCCTTGTCTCCTCTGTTCTCCTCTCCTCTTTCTCCTCTCCTGTTCTACCTCTTCCCCATCCCTCCTCTCACGCTGTCATTTCCTCCCCTCTGCCCCTTCATTCCACCTCTCCTTCCTGATTGCAATCAGCCGGTAGGGATAAGCATGGCAGGAAATGTTGGAAACAAGCTTAAGTGGAGAGAATAACACGGGTTTATGGCTGGAGTGGAGAACCCTTTTCACCACATCGCTGATTACTCTGGGCCTCAGCACACACCGCTTTGTGTGCGTGTGCCTGTGTGTCCTTGAGCTGCTACTGCTGACTTCTTTTTTTCATCCAAAGCGTCGTGTGTGCGTGTGCGTGTGCGTGAGTGGGGGTTACATTTTAAAGTGATAAATCATATTATGAGAATATTTGTGAATCTCGCTAAATCTAAACTTTACCAACTTGCAAAGTGTGAAATCACAATCTTACACCTTAATACTGCTGCTCTCACTTCTCTCCTCAGGGGCTTTATTCCACACTCGCTCTCCTCTCTCCTCATGTCTTCCACTTGCATCCATCGCTTCTCTCGCAGCTTTTTCACTCCCAGACTCATTTTCTCCTCTGCTAAACAGATTACGACGCAGCCTCCTCACCAGAGACTTTGCTTTAGAGAGCCTGGAACACCTGTTCTTTGCCTGTGGTGTGTCCTTATCGATTGAAAGGCTCCTGCCAGGCCGTCTGCGTGTGTTTGGCTCCCACACCGATTCTCCATCTACAGAGCGGGCCGCTGCCAAATTAGGCTGGCATATTCAGAATGCCGGGGTGGAGGGGAAACCCACGGTTTTGCAAGTAGGGAACTTATGAAAGACAACTGACAGAGCCCACAACCGATTGCAGACTTACAGTGAGGAATAAGCACGGCTTAAAGTAGTCAGGCATATGAATTCAAACAACAGGTGCTCGCCAATCAGAGGCAGAGTCGGGTGTCTGGTGCGAGTACTGGAACGACAAATCACACTATCTGCGTAGCTTAGAATATGAAAGATAAATTTGTTAAACAAGGTGGAAACACAGCCTTAATTGAAAAGGGTGTTAAAAAAAAAAACAAATGAGGCTAGGTATGGGCTCAAGGAAAAAGGTGGAGATGAAAAACCTTTTGGAAGTTTGTGCCACTAATTGAAGGAGCCAGGTGTGAGCTTTGCAGCATGTGCTTAAGAAAATTAGCGTACGGCAGCAGTGCGATGAACGTGCTTGTTAACCAAGGCACAAAGCTTCAATTCATTCTTACAAGTAGATTGCCGGCATGTGCAGCTAGACTGCCGCAGCGGCTTCAATGGCAGACCATGTATGTGACCATAAAATATGCGCACGTGTTTTGTCATTCAAAATTGTGCAGTACCCGGTCAATCATTGTATTCAACTTTTTAGAGTAGCCTTTTCAACAAATCTGGCTCTCTTCACTTTGAATTTAGAAAGCATTGTGTTCTTGTATTCTCCATGTCCATGCAGCTTAAGGACTGACTCACCGAATCCTGCCCTGGGGTTCGATCAAACCCATGTTAAGAGCCACTGAACTAAAATGAAAAACTCCAAACTATTAGAAGAACCCCTCTGATTAGATTTTAAATGTTATAAACATGCCCAGACTGCAGAGCTCATTTTCTTTTCAGGTAAAGTCCAGAGAGAGTACCGATATAACAAAACAAAAATATGTTTTGTCCCTTAAGCTTTTTGCTTTGAACAAGGAGTAGGCCTCAAACCAGAGCTGACCTCAGCATGCCATGCTTATATAACTGAAAATCCAGCGCGGGTTGGATGTGTTTGTAAAGAAAAATCAAATTAATGAAATAAATGTGCATACAAAATTAGCAGTTGAACTTGTCAGGCCCTGCCAGCCATTTGGATGGAGGCTTTATTAGCTGAGGTGGCTTTCTATCTCGAAAGTATCGCTGCTTTGAAGTGCTCTATTCTGTCTTATCAGCAAGCTCGAGCCACTCGCCACAAGCTGTGTACGTGTGTGTGTGTGTACGTGTGTGTGTGTGTACGTGTGTGTGTGTGTGTGTGTACGTGTGTGTGCCAGCCATAGGGACAGTGTGTTATCGCAGTATGCAGCCCTGTCCAATGTTTGTGCTGCCATGCAGCCTCGAATGCTTTGTGTCCTCCGGTTAGATTATCGTTTTGCCTCGGAAGCACCCCTCCCCACTCTTCAAGTCGTGCGTGTGTAATGTGTCTGTGAATGTGAATGTGAATGTGTGTGCGTGAGAGAGAGAGAGAGGAACCAATCAGGCAGTTTTGTTTAAGGTTACTGCGTATTGTAAAGCCCACGCCGCCACTTCCTTAACGCGCCCCCTTTTTTTTTTTTACTCACTTCCTGTCTTTCTGCCTGTCTTTTCCTGACCATGTGTAGGAATCCTGCCATACTTGTTTGTCTTCGCTCTTGCTCTTTCTCCCACCCTTCAGCCTTTTGGTGTTGACGATTTACAGATCCTTTGTTTATTGAGTGAGAGAGAAGTCAACAAGAGTACTCCAGGCTACAGAGTGCATGCGGGCAGATATATGCAGTCTTATAGCCGCATGGAGATAAAAAAAATAAAAAAAACTCACAGCATCATGTCTGTCCACATTTTGTAGGATGGCTTGTTTTCTTTTTCCAGGCTGACTTTTAACCCCGTTGGTGAGGTGACAAATCCACCATTACGAACTGACTTGAACCACTTGTTGAAATGTCTCTATGCTGTGAAACTTGTTATGGTGTAACAGTCACAAGCTAGCTGCAACTAGCTAGCTAACTAACTAGACACTTAAGTCCACTGCTGACATGAATCGCTCTTCGAACCGGACTCGGGGGCCTTTCTGTGTGTAGTTTGCATGCTTGTTAACTCCCACAACAAAAAAACAAGTGAGATTGATGTTCTGTCAGTTTCATTGACCAAGGCGCTGACACAGAATCTGGATTTGGTCCCTGGGCACAAAACAGAACTTCCCACTGCTTCTCTGGGAGAGGTGACATGTAGAGAGCAAATTGTTGCTGATAAAAGAAGTATTATACCTAAAAAAATAAGTGACCTTGAACATGTGGATAATGTTTGGTGATTGTTATGACTTTTTGTGGTTGTGTGATCTCCGACTTAATTATGTCTCGACTATGATTTCTTTCGAGAGGAAGTTTGGTATTCTCATCCTGGAACAAATAGCCCCAGGCAAACATTGTTGCCGAGCTTTCAACTTTCCTTGAAAGAGTTTGCTGCGGCGTAATAGTTGATAAAAAACAATCTCATCAAAAATAATTAGCCGCCCATCTGAAGGTTCTGATCCTATCATATCATTGTACTCAGTTGTCTGTTAAGTTTAATTAATTTCATTTTTGCCAGCCTTGTGAAGAACTTCTTATCTATGTGATATTAAGAGATTTTATTCAGTAATTTTTTTTTACCCCTACAGCTGTAAAATTGAAATTACATTGTTATATTAGGCCTCTTAATAATTAGGTGACTTGAGCTTGGCTTTTGTGTCGCTTTGACCTGTCCTCGTGGCTCAGCATCTTCCTATCTATCTGCACTTTGGCACACATATCTTGTTGAAACCAACTAAGACCGTAGAGTCATACATCGGCACATGGGCTAGGCAGAGCTGCCCTCTCGCGTGGGCGCATTTGGCTCAACGAGTATAAAGAATAGGAACCATTTTCGACAGATTAGACCTTCTTCCGCATGCAATTGAAAAAGGCTTCACATTGGACTCAAATCTTTTTGGCGTTCACTAAAGAGCAGTGTGCTGATAGTTACTGTTAGCATAATATAGTGAGCATTAAAGACTAAAAGAACCGGGCAAAGGTCCTCACTTCAACTCAACTTTCAACATTTAAACTGCAAAGTCAATACAGGCCATAAACACTAGCACAATTTATAATGTTGAACATCTTGTCTTGGAATAGACATGATATAAGTTCAATGTACGTTGTACAGTACTTTCACCATAATGTTAGTGCTAATGGTAACCAGCTGTGTCCTAGCTGGTCTACCAATAACTCACTAATATAGGCAATCTGTGCTAACTAGTCGTTATTTCAATGAATATCACTCCCAGAAGTTGATGCTAATTTTCTGGGATGGGATTTTACATTGACTTCAGCATTAGTAATTTTCAAAACAAATATTTTCTTGCATTTAAATATATGTATTTTATATTTAATATATAAATGTATTTAATTTAATTACATGTGTGTCATTATTTTTGTTGTATGTTTAGTTTCACAGTAAACTCCAACTGGAGTGCCATAAAGCAGTTTAACGTATGCTCAGAAAGGGCAGAATCACACACACACACACACACACACACACGTCACATGCATGCTGCACAGGCAAGTTCACTCTGGGTATTTTCACAATGTAGGAAATGTACCGATTGGCACATTAATCTTTTTTTTTTTTTTAAATGACAAGCCATAATCAAAATCACAATTCAATTGTAATTATTTTCTCAGCCCTAGATGCAGCAATTGTAGTGAGAAGAAATAATATGTGTCATGCTGATGTTTTTTTGCATATTTATTGACGAAGCAGAGTCTCCAGAGAACATTTTTCCTCTCAGGTGGTCTTATTACGTTGCCATTGCACATGTAGTCGAGGCTTGATGTGCGTGACATGTCTCAACCATTACAACGTACCCTTTTTCTTTATAAAACCTTCATGCAGCTGTTCTTCTGTATACCCGTACTTCCCTGCAATTTCTTTAAAAGCAGCATGAGTGACGGTCATGATTAATTCAAGGCATTTACAAGGTATGTTATCACTCAAAAAGAGACGTGTAATAGGAACAAATGCAATCCAAAAAAAAGAATGTGTTTTGATGAATAGAAATCGGAATAGGGAGAATGGAAGTGTGAGCAAGAAAGTTGCGAGTGAGCAATCAAGTCAGAAAATGTCAGGTGGAAAATGTCAAGAGAGCAGCGGAGGAAAAGAAAAGACAGAGATGCTGTGGCCCCTTGCCTACGATGCTCGCAGGCTTTTATGTTGCCTCACCCCTCGCTGCCAGCCGTGTTTTCAGCCTTGTACTCAAATGACAGCAGACATCACCCTCAGACACACACACACCATTACTGTTGTGGCAGGGCTCCTAATCGCGCATCCCACACACACACTTGTTTTTTTTTTGTTTTTTTGTTCCGTCAAGAGCGCGCACACACACAGATTGACAGCTCGTCCCTAGGCCACTGCTGACACACATGATTGATGGCAATGTTCCGTGGAGAATGCAGAAGGCAGGGCCAAGCAATAATTCAGGAACAGGGAGCAGCTCTGTTTGGGTTGAGAAACACTCCATTAAGTTATGGAGAAAGCGAACGTACAAAATGTACAGCAGGATGTTTCACGGCTGCCAGTCAAGAAGGCGGGCGGGCGGGAGGTGCGGGGGGTGGGGGGTGGGGAGCAGAGACGAAAGGTGGTTTTCATTAAAGCCCACAGGAAGGGTCAACTTCTGGTCACACTGAATAATATAGACACCCCCTCATTGCAAACACCCGCGAAATACATGCTTCTCATTCCACGGACTATTTTATTCACACCCAAAGGACTGTGCAAATATCGTTAAATCAATGGTAACAAGCATCGCAGTGAAAAGAAGGTGACGCGATGACCTCAAACAGGTTTCTTGGAAGAAAAAAAAAGCTCATTTAGCTGACTCTCATTACAACACTAAACATGACAAGCAATCTCGTACAAAAGCACCAGGGGAGAGGGGTCTCTCTGCATTGCTTTGTCTCGTTGTTTCTTTGTTGTTTTGTGCTAAAGTAGAAGGATGGACAATCATTTTCAAAACATATCTAATAGGGATTTTATTGTGAATGTTTTGAACTCCTGTTTACACGCTAAGATTTCATTAAGCAGTATAATGCTGCCTCTATAGCAAGTAGCTCAACTTCCGTTAGCCAACATCTTTAGAACATTGGACCTCCACATACTTTTTTTCAATATTTTTTATTAATTTTGTTTTTAAATGTAATAACTCCAAATTTGGGGGCGTTGAAAAAACAACCCTGTTCACTGTACACTAGTTGTGTTTGGGTAAAGAGCGCCTTTGCTGGTTGCAGTCAAGTAGTGCACTTTATTTTGACTAAACAAAAATCAATTCCACAAAGTTATCAAAACAATTAATCATGATGGAAACATTAGTTCGTCAAAAAATGTGTGATTATGCCTGTCCATAGATGCGTGGGGCTGCCAATGCGGAGTACAAATTTTTGACTGGCAATGTTTTAACTTATTTGCAAATACATTTGAACATATTTAAATACGTTCAAAACATATTTGCAAGTATGTTCAAACATACTCCAAATGTGCCGGAAGTACTTGTAGGCTGAATGCTAAAAAAACTTTTTTTCCTATGACATTCGATACTGACTTTATTTTAAGTAAAGCATTTTTTATTTATTTGTTTATTTTATTTTAGCATTTGACCTACGTGTGTATTTTTAATTTATATATATATATATATATATATAAAAAAAAAAATTAAATATGTTTTTCCTTGTTCCCATAATGCCATATGTAGGCACGTGCATGTGAAAGTCATATTTATATATTTGCAAATCCGTAAGTATTTGACATTCAAAAATATTTATTCCACATCGGCAGTTCCACACTTCTGTAAATCAGTAAAGATGGTAATAAAAATTAAATAGATGCCCTAACAAGTCCTCACTAAAGGCTTTGTTTGAAAGCATTTTTAATTAAATATGTGAGGTCGGGCTCTGCCTTGGCCTCTATGAAGACAATGTGTAAATATTTCCCTTTATCTAACGCTCCGTAATGCAATATTGATTTGCACCACACAGAGCTGCAGCAGCAAGTTCAGAGATAGGAGGAGACAAGCTCGGCTTCGTCTGTCCTTCCTTCCTTTCCTCAGTCTCTCTCCTTTGGTCTCTTGAGGTCTCCCTGATTTGTTGGAATTGAGATGTTTCTGGGGTTGGTGAAGGACTCTGGTTGGTGGCCCGGTGGGTGGTGGGTGGTGTCTGGCCGGTGCTGGATTTCACTCTCCTTTCTTTTCTTTGGTCCTTCCTCGGGTCTCCTGACGGCCTCACGACTCTGGCAGGATTCTGACGTGTTCGGTTTAGGTGAACGGTATGGGATTTTTTAATAGGTTTTAGGTGAACTAATGCATACACACTCACACGCACGCACATGCACGTACACAGCCACATACAAAATAAAAATTAATAAAAAAAATATTAATAAAAAAATTAACAAAAAAAAAAAAAAAAAGAGAGCAATGATGATGATGATGTCAAATCGGTAAAATTACCGAATGAAATGAGCTCTAATAAAAGGAGGAGACAAGCTGCTATAGTATGTGCACTTTTGGAGACGCTGTACATCAAACCTTGTTCCATTCTTTTCACTCCTGCCATCTCATCCATTCCTTCTTTATTTCTGAACTCAGTGTGAATAATTAAGATTCTTTTACAATGAAATATTGACAGTAAAAAGGCCTCACATGTATGCTGCTTCAAATGATGTCACTGTGTCATGAATCTTGCATGACACAGCAATATATTATATGGTATATTGATTGTATGGTCTAGTACTTATAATATGTATGGTATAACAATGTACATTGTAAGAATACATAGTATATGTACAATATGGTATTGTATGATCAAGTAATGAGTAGCATAGTTGTCTTCGTATAATATGCATTTTAAGAATATGCTGTATAGTTCAAAATACATTTGAATCAGATTTTAGATTCAGAATCAGATTATTATTTATAAGTATGTAAAAAGTATGAGAAACACGAAAAATGATAATGACCAACAGAAGGAGACAGAATGGGAAGTCTGGTGGTCTGCTAATTAGCGCCCCCAAATTTTTTTTAGATATAGAAGAAAGGATACATGAGGAAGGAGAAAGTGGTGGAGTGGAGTGGGGGAGTGGGGGGGGGTGCTGGGGGCAAGACCCAGTTATTCTATATAACATACATATACCGCTGATGATGTAGTGTTTGGTAAAAGCTACTGTGCCATAACATGACAATCAAATAATCTGCTTACAAACTAAACAAGTAGGAACTTTTCAGCCCTGTTTTTCATTTACCTTATGCGAGCTCCCTGCGATGGTATGCAAATCACTGAAATCAATATGAAAGAAACCTTGAATTAAATACATATGAAAGATGCAACTATTTAAAACATTAAACATAATTAAACACATTAGAATGAAGTTTGGCAGCTATGCATACAAGTACAGTCATGTTTTAATGTTTTATTTTTAAAGTCAAGTATGTTTACAAGTGTTTTGAGTTGCAATTGTGGTTAAGGAATTATTTAAACCCATATCTCAGGATTTCACTGTATTATAGTATAGTATAGTATCCAGTATTCATCTCTTCATCACTTTTTTGTAATAAAGAAAAAAATAATTGCCCACAGTCTGTAGTCCAAACCATCCATCATTTAGTCTTATTCTTGTCATTTTTGATACTTAAACATTGAACATAAATGTTAATTTATATATTTGAAATAATGCAAGTTAAATGTGTTGTGTACTTATCTTTTGTCTTTCTGTTCCTTTTCTTCCTCCGCAGACTTCCGCCCACCGATGATCCCTCCGAACAGAGGCGGGGGTGCAAACGGAGGGGGCTCCTCATCCTCAACCAGTCGGTCCACCACCACTCGCGCTCCCCCCTACTTCACCACCCCGCGTCCTCTTCTCACCACCTCACCGGGACAGCGTTATCGTACCACCACAACCGTTCGCCAGCCCGTCATCAATCCGGCCGGCGGTTCGCCATCTGACACCAATCAGATCCCGGACACCAACCGCAAAGCCGGGGAACGCTACCCGCCCATGCAGGGGCCCCCGGCGGCGCCGCAGCCCCCAGCTTTGCCTCCCCAGGACTTTTGTAGTCCCAGAGTCACGGCGGATATTTCGTGGCCCCGCACCCAGCAAGGCCAACTCGCCAAGCAGCCGTGCCCAGTTGGGACACTCGGTAAGGAACATCAGTGGATGATGTCACCGTGTGAAATCTTTATGTTCAAAGTGTCTTCTACTAATTAAGACTGTTTCCACTAATGAGGATTTTGGCGCCCTTTTGGGAGAAGGTTCAAATGTTCCAAGGAAATGATCAAGATTTAACAGTGTAGTCCTCTTGGAGGTCAAGGCTAAAAAAGTTTTAACAGGTGATGAACATATCCCAAAAGTGAAGCGCTAGTGTTTGAAACTGTAGGTTCATTCATCACAGCACACTTGTCGCGTATCTCCGCGGGGTACATTGCTCATGTTAATTTGCTTACATGACAAAGACTTCCCTGGCGCTCCCCTGCGGGCACCGCATGAAGTGTTCAAGTCTTTCGGTGAATGTCAGCGCTGTCTCCCCTTATTAGTTGTGCTTCTCTTGCAGGCGTGGCCACGTACATGTGCATGGCCCATTTGGGCTACTGGGATCCTCAAGGCCCTGACCTCAGCAACTGCACGTCTCCTTGGGTCAACCACATCATGCAGAAAGTAAGTGTGGATCTTCCTGGCCGCCCCTTGCGAGAATGCGGGCTATGATAGTTTCCCGGAGCATCGTTTCTCACGCATGGAGATACAACGACCACAGGGAGTGATTTAACCCGCGTGTATCCGTCTCCATTTGTCAACCTACCAACTAGTGCTTGAAACAGACGAGATTGTATATCGCTGTCGGGGAGTACAGATATGTCCAGGTTTTGCAGAAAAGACAGCATTTGTGTTGATGTTTTTGCTCTCCAAGATGCCAATATTGTGTGAATACTGTGAGACAAAAGAGCGCTAGAGGCTAAACACGGTGAACACACATTGTGCGGAAATGGTAAGCTATTACTTTGCCAAGTCCAAACAGTGCTGCTCCGATCCGTAAGCTATGGACAGCAAACATTAGACAGTTGCAGCAATGATGTATCCAATCAAGATGCTCGGATTTCATGCTGATTTGGTTCACAGCCGCTTTTGGTGGTATTTGCATGTAGAATAGGCATTTTAGTGAGGATGTTTGTACTGTCAACCAGCCTTCTGCAGGTTAGCAAAAAGGAAGCTCTACGGTGCAACATCTAAAGCCAAATTTTCTAGCTTGAATGAGAAATAGAATGCAAAATATGTATTTTAACTTGAACAAAACTTCTACTACTGTTATTCGATTTTACACAGGTCTGATCAGCTGGATCGGATCGGCAGATATTTAGCTTTTTATGCAAACATTGGTGATCAGCTCCCGTACCAGCCGTCGCACCAATAAATAACGGATCGCTAACTTAACTAGCAACATTTGATTTTTATAAAGGATACTGTGGGCACATTTTGGGGATAAAATCAATCTGCTATTTTACATATTCATATACCAATTTTCCATGGCATCGTTTAAGTATTGGTAGTGAGTATAATATGGAAGTAAAAATGTTATTATTGTGACAACACTAGCCTGTACTGTCTAATGACTAGGGGTGTTAAAAAAAATCGTTTCAAATCGATTCAACATGCGGCCGGATCGATGTTTAAATATTGATTTTTGATGGAAATATTCAACACCAAAACATCTTACGTAGGATTAAGGTTCACACCTTAAGCATGGAGAAATGTTATATTAATGGAACATTAAGCCTTAATATTGTAATTCAATGCTGTTCAAACATAAAATAGATTGCAACCTGTTTGTTAAACAGGTGCTCACAGTTCTAAGTTGAAGTTTCAGATAAATAAATATATTTTCATACAAATCTTACAGTGTACTGACTACTATTTTCTAAAATTGAGTAAAAAAAAAAAAATCACAATTATCGACTCATAGATTCGTATCAGGATTAATCGGTATCAAATTGAATCATGACCATTGAAACGTGACATGTATCGAATCACCAGATATTAGGCAATTCACACCCCTACTAACTTTTAACTATTTATTATCTTCTACGCATGAGCATTATTAAACACCAACGAAATTTGCGATTAGCATTAGTGCTATAGCGATTAGCATTTATGGTAACCAAACATTACCTACCATTCAGTTCACACATACGTCATTATATGATATCGACATTACACATGTAATAGTGTCTTAAAAGTCACTTACAGACGATGTCTCAATAATGGTCCATGAGTAAAAGTGGAGCCGATCTGCCTCTTAGCGACAATGAGCTCAATAACTTCCTGTCCACTGTGTGCGTCGTAGACACCGGTGCAAACATGTTTCTGGCGGAACTTCGATGCAGACATTTTCAGTCGATCTATTTTTTAGGTCGACTCATCCTTACTTATGTTGATTTATATTTTACTTATATATATATATATATATATACATATAATCTCAACTAATCAGATTGTGTCCAATTGTCAAGATTTCACTGTATGTAATAGTTTACCATGACATTGCCCAAGTGCAAACAGTGTTGAGCGCATTCTATGAATAATTCTGAATTTTTTTCATTACACCTTTTCTCCGAACGCCCTCTTCAACTTTTCCTCTCTCCCGCATGTCCCCATCCTCCTCTTTGCGCTCAACTTTCCCTGCAACTTTTTCTCCTTGCTCCAACTCCCACTACGTCGTCCTCAACTCCATCCATCATCCCCTATCACCCCTACACCCCCCCTCCCCACCCCCACCCGTGCTGCTGTGTTTGTATGCAGCTCCGGTCGGGTGAGACGGCAGCCATCGTGGCCAGGGAACTGGCAGAGCAGACCAAAGGGCTCCTGCGTCCTGGCGACGTGCCTTCCACGGTGCGGGCCATGGCCCAGCTGGTGGAGCTGCTCGACGTGCAGCTCAGGAACCTCACCCCAGGTGGCAAGGACAGCGCCGCCCGCAGCCTCACTAAGGTACTGCGTTGTAAACGAAATAACAGGAAATCATTTGAAATGTCAACATTGGACATTATATTTCAGATGTCAGCCTCTGATGTTACGCATTCTTGAAATTAGTCCAAACTGCATTTCTCAATCCAAATCGGGGCCATATTTGAATTGAAATCCATAGGAAGGGTTAAATCCTCTCTGCAGTCGCATGAGAACGTATACTATAGACAAAAACAATAAATAAATACATATTTTTACTGCACGTGTAACTCAATCCTGAGCATACAGTGGATCTGTTTTATCGGCAGTGAACATGGAAATTTTTAGTTCTGTAGTTTGTTCATGTAGGCATTCATTAAAGTGAGCCAAGTCATTTGGGACTCGCTGACTGGCTGCCTTGGCTGCCTAATTGACTGGCTGACTCATTTAATGGAAGACTGTTCCTTGATTGTCTTTGCTGAGGTCAACAGTGATACGCCGACTTTGGGAGCGAGACTGACAGCTGCTGCCAACTCTTATATACTCACTGTGTCTTTTTTTTTTAAACTTTACTTTCTTTCTATTTACACTCTCCCAATCTGCCGTTCTATCTCACTGCGACCTTTGCCCTTTGAAATGAGCTCATCAAAGCTTGTGTGCAAGTGGAATCCATTAATATGCGGTTTACTGTTGACCAAATGGCTAGTTAGAAGTTGAATTTCCAGATAAGTATTGCTCGCTCTGAGAGGAAAAGCGGTGCTCCTGATCTCATTAATGACCCAAATTCATAATTAAATTGCTGCATTTGAAAATGATGACTATTCATGTTTGAGTGGATTACAATAAAAGCCTTAATACACTCAACACTAGATACAGAAAATGAATGGAAGAATATGACTGGGAAAAAAAATCAAAGCATATTGTACCACTGGAGGAAAATGGGACTTATTTTCCTAATATAATTCTTTCTGTTTGATGATAACAAACATACAACATGCTGAAAAGAAAAGCCAGTCGATGAAATTATTTTACAAGACAAAGATAAATAACTCATAGATATTGTAGTAAGTTATAGATGCATGTCGAACAGCTATTTTTCAGGGATGACGCTACACCGTAGGTAGGAGTGGTGTAGCCCTGTCAGAAATAGAGATACAGTGGACCGAGAAATGTTTTTTAAGATTTAAATGAATATCGATTATTAGAAGCTACAGAGGCCGATAACCAATATTTTGAGCCGATAATAATTTGAATAGATTATTCTTATTTAAATAAAGATCTTTGGTTTAAATTTCTGACAAAAAGTTCAGTGACCTCCTAGGTTCATTAGCATGTCTTAAAAAAGTTTAATAAAATAAAAAAATAAACAAGTAAATAGATTCCTATTGTTTTGTATAGTAAATAAAGTTTTCTATAATGTGTAACTACCGGAAATATAATTTTTTTTATAGGGATGCACGATAATATCGGTGGCCGATAATTATCGGCAATTATCGACTAATTTGACGTCAAACAGAAAAACCAGATAATAAAGAAATGTTGTTGTTGCTGTTTTGTTTTGGCAAACTCAAAATTAGTTTTTTTTTAAGCAGACATATCAATAAAATTTAGCTTCATGGTGCTTTACACAATGTTTACATGTGTTTGTCCATGTTAGCGTTATAGTCGGACTCAAAAGTATATTTGTATTCAAGTTAATTTTGCAAACAATTATCGGCTGACTTTCTAAATGAATGGTTTATCTGTATCGGTTGAAAATAGCATTATCGTGCATCCCTAATTTTTTAAGAATCTTCTATTTAATTTCAAGCAAAAGATAGAAGGTGCAGAGAGTTCCCAAGGTCAGCAGCCTCTCCTATAAAGTTAATTGAAAATGAAATAAAATAAAATAAATAGTTCCCTGAAGTCAACACAGTTTTAAATTATCGGCCGTGTGATTCTTCATAACGACCAATGCCGATATTCGTCAAAATGCTGAATCGTCAGAAATCTGTGTAGCCCCAGTTAAGAAGCTCTTCCAGCATTTTATTTGATATTTTAAAATATATTTATAAATCATTTTCTCAATCACGCCCCGTTTTAGCCCCGGGAGAGAGAAAAAATCCTGGCGCCACGAGTGCCTTCATGGTGCGTGTTTATGAACTACGCCGCTGTAAAAAGCTGTCAAACTAAAATATGACTTAACAGTTTTAATTAGAGAGACAATATATTTTTACAAGCCTTTTCTGTCGGTTTGAGGTTACAAACAGTGTCACTTAGGAAACAAACGACACAAAGGATAAGAGAAATGTGCGCGTTATGGGAGATGCGTTGAAAACAAAGGTGAGTGAGAAGAATAATGATCGATTCTCGGTCCCCGATGTCTATGTGAGTGATGCTAATGACGTGTGTGTGTGCGTGTGTTTGCTCACCTGAAGCCACGTGCGTGCGTGAGATTGAGAGGTGTTACATCGCTAACAGTTGAATTGTTTGAATTTACAGCTTCAGAAGAGAGAGAGGTCCTGCAGGTTTTTCACACAGGTATTTCTGCTTCCTGGTATCCGTTGATTGCTTTGCCATACCCCGCTTTTTGTGTGCGTGTGTTTTTTACTTTCACGCTCAGCATGTAATTTATCAAGCAAGCCTGTGTGTGATATCACACATTTGTGATGCGCTATGTTGGTTTGTATTTATACTCTGCAGCAGAGGTTTTACAATTTGAATTGAAGCCCTTTGAGGAGGGGGGCTAATTGAAATGTATCCTTGCCCTAACTATAAAAAAAATCATCTGCATCAATCAACGGAATACACCGGCGTGTGTTGACAGTATTTTCATCTCCTCAAAGGGTTTGCTTCTTTTGTTTTCATTTCCATTTTTTCTTCTTCTATCATTTGCAATCAGCGGTACAGATAAGAGACCATGATCAATATCAATAGTAGCTCATCTATTTTGCAGGACCGTGCGCTGGGTTGTAAACGGCCTGCCTGGAAGCAAAATGACTCGCTATCCGTCTCCATTCATTGAAATGTCTCTGCTGCCGCTGCTGCATCAGAGAAAGCGAAGTGGAATGATGGATAGTTTGTTGTGCGGCGGTTCTTGATCATGATCTCGCTCCTTTAACGTGTGTCTGCTCGGCTCAGTGTTCATGGCTGCTGTGTCCTTGTCGCTCTGTGGATTGCGGTTCATGTTGCAACCTTGAACACACAATGTAACATCACTTAAAAATTGTTTTATTTGTGTTGCGTTGCTATTAGCTAAATAGCTTTTCGGTCCAAAACGTATTTATTTTTAATTTATTTGAACTCATTCACTGCCATTGACGGTTATAAACGTAAAAAAATCTTTATTTCTATTTGTTTTGCTTTTTTTTCCTACATTTAGAACAGATATACACTTTGTGCTTAATCGTGAGTTAACTATTGAAGTCATGCGATTAATTACGATGACAAATTTTAATCGCCTGACGCCGCTAATTTTTAATAATCATCTCGTCAGGCAATTTTTTTTTAATTATAATTAATCGCATTACTTCACTAGTTAACTCAAGATTAATCATAAATTTTATCTGTTCTAAATGTACAATATATTTTTTTTCTAGGTTTTCATACTCTTGTTAACAAAAGTGGAAAAAAATTAAACTAATACAAATAGTTCAAAATAATTTTTGACGTTTTTAGCCGTCAATGGCAGTGAATGAGTTAATTACGGTAGTCAATAGTAGTGCGTTAATTTTAAGTTAATTTAAAGTACCTTTCACGCCATTCATTTTTTAAACGTGCACGATAAATGACCAGCCCCTAAATTTAAGTAATTTAATATGAAGAGTTCAAATGCAAATGCAGACATCTCCATTTTTTATTTTATTTTTTATAAATGAGTAAAATTAGTTGTTGTTTTTTCTGGTTCCAAGTCAAAGTTAAAAATGTTCTAAGCTAACTTAAATCCTAAACATAAAACATCACAAAACCATAATTTAGTTAAAAAAACATACAAATCCCCAAAATTTCACAAAACTATAAAATGACATGGTAAAGGATAAAAAGAGTGAGTGTCGTCGAAATGCAATCTCTCCTTAAAGGAATCCTTGCTCCTAACCCTTCAAAGGAAGAGACATGTCACATTGATTGAGTCGCTTCATCTTCTTCGTTGTTGCTATCTTCAAGATCCTGTTGACCCACGAGATTGCGAATTTGCAGCCAACATTGGCGGAAACGCCCTCATTAAATCTGTGGAGTCGATCCCTGGAAGCAGAGATGTAGAGATGGGAATTGCTCTCCAAGAAGAGCCACTCCTATTGGCTCGGCTCCCCGATAAGAGCTGGCTTCCAAGTGGCCTCTGAATTTTGGGTTGTTTGTTGTAGTATGTGTAAAATTATTATTTTTTTATTTATTTTTATGAAGCAATAGGTGTTTACTATGCATACACCCAATGCAGGTTGCTTGTTAACAAATCAGCTCAACAACTGGCTCCTGTTGTTCACTTGGTGATTGAATCGTTTGAAATCGTCTCTCTTTGCGCGATTATTTCACACTCACAATCTATATTAGCAGCAAGTCTATAATGGTGTTTCCACCCAAATGTTTCACGATGTTTAAGCAAATGTAGTGAAAATGCGCAAAATGAACGTGCAGTTTATGGGTGTTTCCATTTGCTATTTTTTTTGGTGAAAATTGAGAGGAAAGGAAACTGCTCCATGAGAAGACGCCATATGATATTCACTGACTGTCAACGAAAGATTTATGTTTGCTTCTCTTATTAATTCCACAAATATTTAAATTATACGTCTAACAAAACTTACATTACTTGGTGTCCAGTCCTGCCATCAATTCAAAAAAGCAGTTTCCATAGCTAAAATTTGCATTTTTTTAATTTATTGATGCGCTAAAAAACCCACCCCTTTTTCTGAATTGAAAGTGTTTCCATTCAGGTTTATTTGCACAGTTCTTGAAAATTCGAATGAAAATAAGTGGATGGAAACTCGGCTTTATAGAATCAGGATTTTTCGGCTGATCAGCGAACGAGTTTGAAAAAAAGAAAAAGAGATAATCAATCACCCATTCGACCAGAAGGTGGAATAATATATCTATTTAAACAACTTTTATATCTACTTACTCCACAGTCGGCCATTGCGGCGGAAAAGTACTGGCCAAGAATAGGGAAATCCATGTATAATAGAAATGCATGGGGGAAAAAATAGACCCCAAAAAATGCTTATAAACATTAAATATAACATGTAATGTCTTCTTTCGCGGAGCTAATCAATTATATCATTGATCGATTGGGCAAATTAATTTTCAGCAATAAAAAGTTCATATTTTGTCTGTAATTCATTTGATAAGTTCATTATTTTTCATATACGATTAATACCTAACATATATTTTGCCACTTGCTGTCAACGAAAAATGACATTACGTGTGCTCAAATATTGAAGCTATCAAATCAATTCCAGACAAAATATGAACTTTTTATTGCTGAAAACGGCTCAATGAGTCAACAGCCACAGACATTACAGCCATAGCAACAATTTATGCATTTGAAAATCAATTTCAAGTATAATCGAACGGTTGCCATATGCATTATGTAAATCACTGCTCGTCGCTCATTGGTCAAGCGATTTGTTGTTGCTTGAAATACAAACTAGAAATCGCACATGCTAAGGTACCGCTGAACGCTGTAATATTATATTCCACTTGTGGCCTTGAGTCTCATCATTTTTCCACCATTCTTGTTGTTAGCATATCTCATTGCAAGGCGTTCAACAAGGCGCGTTCACTTTTACTTGAATCAGTTGTTGTGATTTCCGGGCTTCACTGATCTGAGCGAAGCAGCGTGATTCTGAAGTGGCGCGCGCCGGTCACCCCAATGGCTAGCGAGGCGCGACGAGTACAGCCAAGCTATGCCGGTACCGCGCGGCTGCCGCTGCCAATCGATAACCACCGAGAAAGTACAGTGGAAATGGGCGAAGTATCTTTTCGTGTAATCCTCTTAACAAACAAAGAAAGCAGAATGGCACTCTAGAATTTGGGCTCCCTTGGAAGAGGTAATAACACAAAGACAAGGCACCACAGCACCTCGCTCATCTGTGTGCTGGAGACAGCCTGCAGCGTCTCATTTTTGCTCACACGCACACACACACACACACACAAACGCATTCATACACACCCTTGATGGGCTAGCTCTTTTTCTCCTGATGCAGGCTGTTTTTTTTTTTTTTTCACTCCCAACCTCCCTTCCTTTGCAAAATCCATCCACGTCAGCACCAGTCAGCAATGTCACATCATAGAACATGGCTTATAACTGTATGCGAGCTGACACACACGCGACACACGCGTCGCCGATGTATAAATATAAACTCCCCTGATGATCTTGCCGTGCCACATCACAGCGCTGCGCCGTTTTTTTTTGATGCCATCCCTTCGCTCTTTCACGTCGCCGATCCAATCGGCTCGGCGCCTTCAAGCGGCTCCTTCCGGTTTCCCAACATGACGTCACGCGCGCCTTCTGCGTTTGGGGAGGTGGAAGTGATCGATTATATAATTAGCCGGTGTAATGCAAAACAAAATTATAGCGGCAGTCCCCCTACTCTGCCAGATAGAAATGCGCGTGATTAGGGATGTGGTGTGTTGCTGCCCTCTCCTCGTTAATTATCTGCTGCACTAATTGTCAAGTGAGGAGAGCGTGCAGGAGGTTTGGGTTCTTAATAGAGATGAAAAATAATTGAATTCTCTTCCCACTTTCTCTCTCTCTCTTCTTCTCTCTCACTCACACACACACGCATTCCGTTTGGGGAACTGGGGACTCGTTTCATGTATACTAAATTGGCAATTTATTCATGATGAAGTTGGTTATTTGAAGAGGCTTTGATGCCGCAGGCTGGTTGATGGAAAGAGGTAGCGTGGGCAAGGTGCAAGGAGAGGAAGACTGATGGAGAGCATGCGTGGTGGAAATTCAACAGAAAGACAACGGCCATTTGACTACTTTTCTTTGAAGGCCCATGGGGAGCATTTGTAATCAATAAATCGATTGCTGATTATTTTTTGAGGGCGCACAAAATGAGTGCGCGAGAGTAAGAAGCAAATACAAATGTTTCAGCTGGAACTTGTGCCAGTCAGTAAAAACTAGTGCCTAACTAGTCTGCTTTTGCGTACTGGTTTACTGTTTAACCGCTGAATCATCAATCAATTTCATAGTCATAGTCCAAAAAATGTCAGCCCCAATTTTATTTTATTTTTTGGACAATATGTTCTATGCAGCCACACTGGTCTGAAACAAGTATTCTGGTTATTATTGTGTTAGTGGAATACGAGTTTTTATCCAAATTGAGAAGGAGGCCATTTTGCCACTCTTGTCGGGTGAATATTGATATCACAGTTTCTCAGGTCTCAACCAATCATAGCATAGCTTCAGAAAGCAAGTGAGCTGTGATTGGTCGTTGCCTGAGTCCTGAGCAACATTGATGTCATCTTCAGTCGACAGAAAGTAGCAAAATGGCCGCCCTCTCAGATGGATAAAATGACTCAATATTCCATCAATGTAATATTAATCAGAATGTCATGTTGGTCACATATAACATATTATTGTCAAGAAATGTTTCGGGTTGACTTGCACTTTAACCTCCAGAATCTAATGTCACTCCATTCACTTTCATGCAGGGTTGTGATCGTGGGATGGGAGAATTGTTTTATTTGTTTTCCCCCCTATCTCTGAATGTACTGAACTCCTGCTACGTCAGGGGTTTCTGTTAAAGGTGATACGGCAAATGCAGACCCTTAGATTGCAATAAAGTTAGAAAAAAAAAGTAGTTTTCTCCTTCGCAGATTTTTCTACGCTTTTCGTTAACTCCCTGTGGCTGCGCCACAGCGCCACACCAGTCTTGGCATATACATTACAGCCGTTAAACATCCTCAGCGTCTTCTTTTGGACACACGCAAGATTTGTTTGAGGAACGAAGCTGTCTTTGCTTCCGTCTGGACGCGGCCTTAGTTCCTGGTTTCTGTTCAGACCTTGTTGAATCATTCTGTTTGCTTTCCTCGTCCTGGTAATTCTGTCTATGCAAGTTTAGTCCGAGTGTTTGTTTCTTTGAATCGTTTTTGTTTTTTATATTAAGCCTAGTCTTCTTTTTGTGTTGTTGTTGATAAAACATTTTCGTGAGCACACCGGACCTCCCTCACTGCTAAATTCAGGGCCCATAATTTAAGTGATTTCTAGTATTTATTTGTTTATATTTACATCATTTGGGCTCCCAGCGCATAAAACCCGCGGAAAAAATAGAATACTGTGAAGAAATCACCATGTATACTACTTCTCAGTGTTTTTGCATGGGAAGGAGCTGTCAGCTCCTTGTTTTTGGGGCCTGGTGGCCCTCATTTTCCTCTATTGTATTTTTACAAGAAGAAAATGAGGGCCACACTACAGCTTCATGCAGCTGCATTCTGGATGTATTGCAGCTGTTTTATAGCTCGGTTAGATTGCCCAGTGAGCAGGCCTTCACTATAGTCTTACCTTCTGGAGATAAACACATGGATTAGTCTCTCTAATTCAGCTGTATACACTATTCCATTGATTTTGCTAATGTTTTTCACATAGCAAAAAGCTGAGGATTTTGTGGATTTAAATGAACGGGAGGTTGAGTCGACGTCGTTCTGCTGGTTGCAGCCAAGATCCGATTAATCAACAATCAATTCCATACCATATATCTGAATTCTCAAGGATCAGTTAGTATGTCGTTCACTTGCAGAAACAGAAATGTGTTGAGAATGGGCAGTGAGGAGACAGCAATGTCTAATGTGCCCTCTATTTATGGATTGCGTGTCAGAACATGACATGCTGTGAATGTAAAACCGGATTTAGCTCTAAACTCTTTCTGTCAGGAAGGACGGAAGAGAAGTCCAACAACAAATGACAGAAAAGTCTGCTTCTCGGATGAAAACATTCTCAAAAACATGCACTTTCTTCAAGCGCAGTCAACCGAGAGAGAAAATATTTTTCCCCCACTTTTACATCCGAATGCTGTCAGTTTAAAAGTGAGCGTCGCCGTGCGTGAGCGTACGCACTGGCCGTCCACGCGCGAGCGCTCATGCGTGTGCACGTGTAGCCCTCGTGTAGCTGCGAGAAGTAGAACAGGCCGCCTCTCGTCTGTCTTGCCGCTCTTGTTTACGCTGGATTACCCCAACGCTTCAAAGGATTTCACTTCTGCCCCATTTACTGCCGCGTGTGCATGTGCGTGTGTGTTCAATGTGCACATGCGCATCCCTGTTATGTGCATACACAAATGCAGAAATGAACACCGTTATCTCTTTCCACAGAGTGAATAACCCCGTAAAAAAGCGCCATAATTTTAGCCCTCCAGTCGTCAGACTTGTGTAGATGTCACCAAAGGCAACTGTGCTTTAAGGCATACACACACGCACGCACACCCCCGCACGCACACACACTCCCACACACACAAATATCAACTCCATGAATTTTATGACGTGTAGATCTCTGGACCTGAAGGAAATCGCATACCTTTTTTTCCCAGATACCGGTCCTTCTCCTCTGTAGATGTAATCTCGGCAGCAGAGAATTACACTTCAATGGAAAAAAAAATTATATGGAATAGAAAATGCAAGATAATCAAAAGTTCAATAAAAAGCTATGAGAAGTTTAATGAGAGTTAGATGGGAGGGTGGGTGGCAGTTGGTGGTTATCTGAAACACATCAAAGTACAGCATGAGGGAATGGAAAACAGAGCCTGCACTGAGAATAGTCTCAGCAAGTGGAGCAGAATGATGCACTGCAATGCCTCTCATCTTGAGCCCCCCATGCGCGCGCGCACACACACACACACACACACACACACACACACACACACACACACACACACCCCTATTTGTAAGTGTGCATATTAAACAAAAAGGCACCCACACACGTTTTTTTATATCGTGTCATTTTTGTTTTCTATCAGATGTAATTCCCAATACGTATAAGGAAGCACAAAGAAATACTGTAACCGATATTATTTATTATCTAAATATATGTGCTAGGATTGTGGACAAACCAATTGTGTCCCAATCACATTATCACAAGACATTACTGATACGTTTTCCTAGCGCAGGGGTCACCAACGTGGTGCCCACAAAGCCCACATGAGTCGTTTGCAGGCCCGTTCTGAAAAGAGCTCACCAGTGATGGGACAATTGTGATTTCCTAGGATTGTAGTGATCAATTGAAAATGTGAATACTGGCAGATATTTATGGGGAAAAAAATTGTATATTGATTATCAGTTTCCCAATTATTATGACAAATTATTAAAATGGTCACTGTCGTCACATAAATGTCATTAATTGCTAATGATAGCACATAATAACTAGGGCCCAACCAATATGAAGTTTTTTTGTGTTTTTTTTTTAGCCTGTGCCAATTCCAATATTTGGCTAAACAAAATTTCGATAACCAATTAATAGGCCAACTAACAAAACAAATATAATTAATAAAATAACTAAATTTTTGCTTCCTTAATGCTAACAGCAATAGAAATATGAATAACAGCCCCAATATTAGATTATTATTTTTTTGCAATACTTTGCCCTTTAGTATTTAATTAAACTAACAAATTTAACTAAAATAGAGAGGAAAAATATAAATAAATTATCTTTATTTATCTATGCTGTAATATGCGAGTCCGTGTTTTTTTTTTTTTTTTATGATTTTTGACTAATATTGGCATATTAAACTGTTCGGCTCCTAATAATACCATCATTAAAGGTACATTTTCTGTACAGAATAAATTATCTGTAGTGAATAAAGAACTTGAACCAGAAGCTGACTTGAAACAACGAGCTACATTTTCGGGCTGCAATTAATGATAATTTTTTTTAAAGTTTGCAGATTTTTTTAACGGTTCTAACATGAGATCATTGCAGTGATTGTTAGATTAAATATACTGTATTTCATATTATAATACAATCAAAGAAACAATACTAAAAAAATATACCGTTGACCTTAAAGTTACATTAAAAAGTAACGCTATCCATGTACCTGCCACATTTCTTCATATGCCTTATACAATACAGTTGTTTTTGTCCTTGTTTTGTTGTTATATGATATATAAGTGATATATTGAAAGCAATTATTGCAGATCTGAAAAGTTTGATTCAGGGGCTTTGTTATGAGAAACGAGTCAAAATGGTTTGTTGCAGATACATTTTTGACCTTGGGAAATCTTATTGAAGGTCAGAGTCAGTCACCTATAACAGTTGACCAATTATCAACCTAAGTTATGTTCATTATGTTCTCGCACAATCATATTTAATGTCAGCTTAAAAAGAATGGCACACCCTAATTTGACAAGGTCAATATTAATTAAGTTCTATGTTTCATTGTTGTGTGTAAAGTTCTCTATCAGAGGCTTTGTTGAAGCTTGATGTTGACTAAACAGGAAAAATTTATTGTTTTTGCACGTGCACGCATTTGTGTGCTTCATATTATGTCCAACTTCTATTTGTTTGCCGAATCACTGGCTTAATTAGTTTGGTTTACAAGCAGCCCATCCCGCAACTCATGCAACGTGCATCACAGCTAATTAGCTGCTAGCTGGAGCGGGGCATCACACTATAATTTTAGCATCCGGGATTCATTTCATATGTGATTATGCCGAGGATTATTTGCCGTCATGAATAAACAGAAAACAGTATGGGTTGAATTTAGCGGTCATCTTGTGTGATTTTAGCAAATTAACATGCATTAGTTGTCACTTTTATCTCCACCAATGGGGTCCTATCATTTTATTTTCATTATTTGTGAATTAAAAAAAAATGACATAAATGTGTACATAATGCAAGAGTTGACATAGTTTGAATAATAAAGCATAATAAAATCTAAATTCAGATACTAAGTACCATTTAATTTTATGTCCTTACGGCCCCCTTCAGATTGCCAATAAACGGACATATTTCACCATCTCCCCCGCCCCTGCCATTCCTCGCCAAAGACCCCTTATGCTTGTATAAGGCCACCTGGTCTCCTCCAGCTTCCTTCTTGAAAGGCAGCACAAGTGAGCGATGGCAGGACGTTTGCAGAGAGGTTGCTTTACAAGTCGGGAGTGAGAAATAGAGGGAAAATTGAGAGGCAGATGGGAGGGTGCGATGTGTGCCTATGATAGCACCTGTATTCGCTCTTCTACTTCTCCCAGGGGATGCCTGTCACCGTGGAAGCACTGGACTGTTTTATCGCTGTCCCATGACTCCCTTCGTGTCTCTTCCCCCTCTACGCCCGGCCCCCCTCCTTTTCTCAGTTTCTCTATCTCTCCCAGGGTCTTTTAAAATGTGTCTGAAAATGAGGAGGCGAATTCTTAAGAGCATGAAGGAATGTGGGCTGGAGACAAAATAAGTATTGTTTCTGAAAAGATATTTCTTCTACTACATTTCTTCCGTTTACTTGGCTAATAATTTTGAACGTCAGGCTGCTATGCATGGCTGAATGTGACCCAGTAGACAATCGTATATATATCATTTCTTCTCTGAACCATCCAGCACAAACACCAACTCAAGATAGCAGTGTTTGTTTAGAAACATAAAAGTTACTCCTGCATGAAGCCGCAATCAGCTCATTAGTTTAGTTTGATTTTCCCGAACAAACAGCTAGAAGATTTTTAATGCTGCTTTTACACAAGCATCCTTAGTCCCTTTTAATTGGACTCTAGGTGTGAGTTTCCAAAACTTTTGGTCAGATCCAAAATAGGTCTGTATACATGAAAACCTGAATCGACTGGTTTGGTTCCTCTGTGGTGAAAAGGGCAGCAATCCAATTAAAATCAAATTGAGGAAATCAGGTTGTACCCATGAATTAAAGGTATTTCTGGCATCTGTGATAAGAGTGTGCGACGCTGTTTTTTGAATTTTTACTCTAAACGGCACAATGATGACGTAGAAACAAGCTGCATAAAAACAGATGGTATTAGCTTGTATAGGGTAGCATGACGTAGCAACAAGTAACATATAAAGAGATGGTATTAGGCTATTGGCATGTATGAGGATAGTGTGACATAGCTAAAAGTAGCATTTAAGCAAATAAAGATAAAAACATATAAACAGATGGCAAATGTATGAGGATAGCAAGACGTAGCAACACATACCATACAAACAGATGGCGTTAGCATGCAAGAGGATAGCTGGCATGATGTAGCAACAAGCCGCATAGAAACATGATGATGTCAATATGTTAGCATGCATAAGGACAGCATAGCAGCCAGCCTAAGGCAAACCATTTGATTGAGATGTAAAAAATAAATGAATAAATGCAGTCAGCTTTATTGTTGTAGCTACTGTAGTCTTCTGTGCTGTCCATTCTTGTAAGTAATAAAATAAAAGGTTTGTTGTGATTTTTCTTTTTGTTTTTGTTTTTATTGTGTGAAAGGCAGCTGTACCTGGGGGGGAAACAAGTTTATAAACCCAGCAAATGATTGGGTCACATTTTTTTTGAAAATGTGCTTTTTAATGTTGTTTTATTTATTTTGCAATGTCTGCATGGGAATGCTGCATTTGCATCCCTTACATTTTTTGTCAACATAATTTATCAACATGATAAATGAGAGGCTACTACATTCCCATTGTCTCGTGTTATTGACTACGCTTGTCACGGAACACTAATGTTACATGCACTTTTAATGAATTGGCATTAACTGGTCACGTTCCAATCATTTATTAAGTGTTTCCTTCAATGTTTGTGCCGCCCCTCAGGCCATGGTGGAGACGGTGAATAATTTGCTGCAGCCGCGAGCCCAGACGGCGTGGAGAGAGCTGTCCACCGGCGAGCAACTGCACTCGGCCACGCTGCTTCTCGACACGGTGGAGACCGGCGCTTTTATGTTAGCTGACAACCTCCTCAAGACCGACACTGTGCAGGAGACTACTGACAACATCCGTGAGTAGTTTGTGGACAAAAGCTCCTCGATGTAGACTGTCGAAAAGGAAAGTCATTTAACAGTGGATAAAAGGTTTAGATATTACATTCATACTGCAATACACGATGGATGAATCGGATTTGGATTTCTTGTCCTCCAAGTTGTTTTTCAGGATGGTTTGTAACCAATTAGACAACTTAGTTTTTTTTTACTTACTTGCACTTATTAAAAGTATTGGTTATTATTGTTTTTATTTTTAAATGAATTGTTAGCATGAAAAAAAAATGTAGCTCAAGGATAAACACCTTCTCTCCTAAATGTGATTTAGTTGAAGTAGCCCATTAGAATTCCGCATGAATGAAGTAATATTTTTATTACACTGAATCATTGAGCTGGCCTGTATTTAATAAGAAAAACAACTCTGGCAAATGTGAGGTGTTGTTAATTTTAGCACTTGGAACGTGTCAACATTATTAGAGCACAAATTGAAAAGGTAGAAAGTTGCTTAACAATACTTGTCGCTTTGATACCGACGCCCTGAGCTGCAGAATCAAAGTACATCTTTAATAAAGATCTTTAATTGCTTTTCACAGTGATTATCACATTTGCCTAAAATAATTATGTGACAGCATGTGCAAGGGGATAGCGGCTTCTTGAATTTGCAAGATGCATACACACATGTGTTACACTGAGCGGGCGGGTTACTGTCAAAGACAAGGCAGGATGAACAGCTTCAATGACAAGTTTGACTCCACTGAGACATTTGCTGAGTGAACACAGACAGAGGAAAAAAATGACCTTGAGGCTCCCAAAGCAGGGAATGAATTTGTCAAAGACACCTGTTTTTTTCATACATAACACACACATGCACATATTTCTAGGCAAAGAAAAACAAAGCTAGTTATTATAGTGTTGTGCCTTCTCTTCTCTGCCTCGCGCTCCTCCATCATTTCTCCTCTCACTGATCCCCTCATTCTGATCAGTCGGCTGCAGAGAAAAAGTCTGAAATATGGCCGAGTGAAAAGCCTAAAAGCGTCCATGCTCAGGACCTGCCTTTGATTTAGTCCCCGTAAAGGGACAGAACCTATGTAGGGTTGGCTCCTGCTCTACCACATCCTGAGGAAGATGTCTTGCCAGCGTTGTATATTTCTCTGCCGCTCGCCATTTGCATTATTGATCTATATTTAAGGTGGAATCCCATTCATTTTAAGGGTTAGCTCAACTTAAATATAACAGAAGTTGCTTGTGGTAGCTGAGGTCTCTCATGGGATCATGTAATGGGCCCAACTTTCAAGCGATCGTCCTAGAACATTCAGGGAACAACAGTAAAATCCTGGTGCTGTAAATAGTAAATCCTTGTGGCAGATGCCACATGCTAAGCTAACGACGTATGTCACACAATAGTTGCCGTGACTACTTAACATTTCCTCTTTTACATTATTTTGGTGGTTGACAGAGGCGAACACTTCCATTGTTTACGTTTACACCATCTTTCGGTGAGTGCTTCGGCATTTTCGGCGAGTGATTTAGCCTCAAATCAATACATGGACTGCATCGACTGAAGCAGGTTTACGGCCGTTGATACGTCCTTCTCTGTCCGTGTATTTTTTCAAGGCTTCGCGTCATAGAGAATGTGCCAAGAATGTGAATGCACTCGCCAAAAGGTGGGCATCCATCAATGACGTTTCAACTGTGGTTGTCGGCAAATACTTTTGGTGTATTACCGCCGTCTTGAGCATGCGGCTTCCAGCACGACATGGATTTACAATTTACAACATCAAAAAGCTCAATTGAATGACCAGAATCCTACCCTAATCCACAATGCGATGCACAATTCTAGTTAAGGAAAGCCGTTTTAAAGTATAAAGAAAAAGAAAAGTTTCGAGTATGACCGAAATTTGTCAGCTGCCGTCTACACGATTAGGGAGCGGGGATTTTGGGTGCCAGTCTGAGCTCTACTGTTATGGATCTTGTTTTTTGTAAAATAAATCCATACATTTTCTATTTCGCAAAAAAAAAAAAAAGTGACTTAGCGACTTCTAGTTCGAGTGACATATATATATTTTTTCTTCTTCATGATGCATTTTTTTTGACTGGTGCGACATATATTCCGAAAAAGACAGTTGACATCAGAGGATTGTACAATCTGAAGTTAATGGCTCTAAATGATTACTATTATCATTAAAATAGTTGTTGATTAATTTGATCATCGATTATTGGTCGATTAATCGATGGATTTTGACACCTCTACAGCAAATTATGTTTAGCTATAAGCTAAGGCTTATTTCTTTTAATTGTGCACCTGTCGGTTCCCAGACTTCAGACAGAAGATTATTGTTTGGACTAAATTTTCAATCTTACAAAAATGATTGTTATGTATCTATGTAAGTACCCGAATCACTTTGAATAAATATCTAATACAAGAGGTTGAGGTAGCTATTTCGAGCCGTCTGACTTCAAAGTGAATTTCCTTACTGGTAATCAGTGATCGCTTCACAAGAACAAGACGCTGTGATTTGTAGTTTGTGTGTTCGCCAGTCATTTCATCTGCACCCACAACATCGAGTGTCATTCTTGTCTTTTCCCCCTTCACGCTGCTCCTCCTCATCTCTACCCTTGTGTGGTTTGATCTCACGTTTCCCACACATCACATCAAGCAGCACCCCCGGTGCGAAGGCTCACTCCGCTTGTATGTTACGCCATCGGAGGTGAAAAGGAGGAGCAGGAAGGGAAATGAAGCCAGAGACGAAGAGCAATGACGACTCGGCGAGGGTGTGCTCGAGGCTGATGGCGGTGGTGGAATGTCACATGATGCTCTGAGTTTTCCTTTCAAATCACTAGGCAATGAAATCACAGCTATTCACCTAATGTGCTTTTAACATTACACTTTACCCACTTCAGTTGAAATAGGTTTCATTGCCACAAACTGTCATTTTCTTTTCCCCTCCTTGCTCCTTAACACCAAAATGTAGGCTAGCTCATCTCCAAAGAACTAAAAACAGGACATAATCTTGTTGTGTGCTCATTTCTCTTTTTTGTGCCGTTAATCTTCCCTCCCAGCTAATCCAGTGGGCAGATCCGCCGCGATTATCTCTTCTTTTTATTCATAACTGGCCTGATCACACTTCCTCATCATGCTCCTCTGCTTCCTCGCCCTTCTATCCCTACGTTCTCCCCCTCTGAGTCTTTCATGGATCTGTGCAACAGGAATATGAATGACATCCCGAAGAAGCCCGAGAAGCATGTGACATTATTGAATGCGTACGCTTCAGTAATAGGCAGATGAATTAATTATTAGCGATAGCAAGAGAGTGATTTGAAAGGGTAGCGCAGCGGCATCAGCATGCACACGTGTGATAACAATAAAGAACAAGTGTGTTTCTTATGATGTGGATTGTCATGACAAGGATGCTTTAATTAGCTTAGGCTCAGCTTGTTTTGATATCCCGCTGAGATGTGGATGGATGTGCGTGTGTTTGTGGCTGGGTCTTGTCGTTAGAGCCACAGTAAGAAAACAAAGATGTTGGGCTCCCTTCTAAAGTTGTGCAAAATTTGTTGACATAATTCCTGAGGTGATATTAGAAATTGGATAGGGGACAAATGTTTATTGGGCAGCTCAACAGCAAGATAGCTTTTGTTGGTTTCAGTTATTTTCTGGTATGTGTACAAAGACTCACAATGGAGGGTTGTATAATATATATATATATATATATATATATATATATATATATATTAATGAATTATTAATCAATTTAACACTATATATATATATATAGTGTTAAATTGATTAATAATTCATTAATTCATTAACAGTTATTTTAATAGCTTTAATTTTGAGTTTAAAGAAATATCAAGTAATCAAAATGAAAAAAAAATTGTTGCAAAATAATTTTCTAATGATTTTAACTTTTTATCTGAAACTGAAAATAATGGTTTGAAAGTAGCAATAATTGACTTTGATGTTTTTTTTTTTTTGTTTGTTTTTTACTGTGACACCTTCCTTTTAAGACTTCGTAGTTAATTACAATCATCAACAAGAGTCTTGTTGTTGTTTTTAAGCCAATATACACAATCAGAGGCATTTCATCACTTTTTGAAATAATCATACAAGCACTTTACACAACTAAATTGTTGGATTGCTTGAACAATGTTTCAAGGTAATCTTGGGTTGTCATGGCGATGACAGTGATGCTATGTTCTTTATCAAAAGCCAGGGTTAAATCCCTACAATGTGGAAGGTGTTTGTTCAAGGTAAAATTACAGCACACTGAAGTACACCAAATACTGCAGATTAATTATAATTATATCTCACCCCTTCTCCGACCAACTCTTTATCCCAATGCTCTAACTAAAGTCTCTTCTTTTGACCTCGCCGTCTAACATCAACCCTCCCGCTAGACCTCCACTTTTGATCTAAGATGTCTTTGTGTGGTTGATTTCATGTGTGAGCTGTTTTCACATGGAAAGCAGTGTCTAAATCATCAAATCGCTCCGAAACCCAAGATAGTGACACACCAAAGGCTTAATTAGTTGTTAATTAGAATCTTTATCTATTACATTACGCCGCCCTAATCAAGGATGTGCTAACAAACTCCGACGGCCAAGTTAGATTCCCACAATGTAAGGATTATCTACCTGAAGACAATGTGGCCACCTTAGTGTTTCAAACATAATTTACTTCACTTTAATGAGTGTTAGATAATTTTAAGTGTGTGGTATGAGTGAGAATCGCTTGAGGAACGACGTCCGTGAAGCACTTAGTGAGAAAACACGGTTTGTACAGGAGTCTACAAAACAAACCTGATGTAACATGCTGTGCAATGACTTGACTTGATGGTGTGTTGATGTGTGTGTGTGTGTGTGTGTGTGTGTTTCAGAGCTGGAAGTGGCTAGGCTTAGCACGGATGGGAGCCTCGCCGACTTGACATTCCCTCAGTCTGAGCTACACGGAAACTCCATCCAGCTGTCAGCCAGCACTCTCAAACAGCACGGTCGAAACGGTAACGAGGAAATCTCCGCCCCTCGCGCCAACCAATCTCTCACGCTAGCTCCTGCTCGTGGTGATCCAACTCAACTCTTTGTTTGATTTCCAACAGGTGAGATCCGGATGGCCTTCGTCCTTTATAGGAATTTGGGTTCCTATCTTTCCACGGAGAACGCCAGCGTCCGACTGAGCAGCGAGGCCGTCTACCCCAACTATTCGGTCATTGTCAACTCGCCCGTCATTATGGCATCAATCAACAAGGAGAGCAACAAGGTTTACCTGTCGGAACCTGTAATCTTCACCGTTAAACATCTACAGGTGAGTAAGCACAAACAATTGTTCAACCACATAATCTCACTTATTTCTTTTTAATCGCCACTCTCTAAAATGTATTTTTTTAGTTGTGTAAGTTATAAGTCACATTAATGGTGGACAAAGTTAGGAAAATATTTGACAAAACCTGCCATTTGGTTTGTAGGCTTTTAAAAATGTTATGTTCAATTTCACATATTTAAAAAAGTAATTTATACAACTGAAAATAAAGTTGTTATAGTTATTTAACTAAAACAAAAAATAGCTGCAACTAAAATGTAAATAAATATTTTGGTTAACAATAATAATAATAATAGAATAAAAATGTTTGCAAATGCTCAATATATGTTAAGAAAACTAGAACTAACACTAAAACTAATAAAAACGAAACAAAACCATTTTCGAAAAAATTTAAACTATTTAAAAAAATAAAATAAATACCCAATAAACTTGCTGTAAAAACTAACTAAAACACTCTGAATTAAAAAACAAACAGACATCAAAACAAAATAAAAACTATGTTAAAAATCCAAACCTATTATAATGCCTGAAGATACATTGCAATGATAATGAGTGCGAGTTTTAAGAGCTTTAAAGGTCCCTTGATTTATAATTGCATGACCCAAAACTTTTGTCCATAAAGCGTACAATGAAGGGATATTTTTAAGTAGCAAATCCCAACACAACACTCAAGAAGTAAATTGTAATAACGAGGGTCAGGGGCCTTATTTGTGATTAAAAACTCTCCGAAACACATTAGTACTTTAAATTGTCATTCCCTTTATGATGTGTCACTTTTATATACTCTAATAGGCTTTAAAAAGTCATTGTAGTCCCTGAGAACCAATTGGGCTAAATAGTGTGGCCCTCTCATGTCGGCTGGCCGAGAACTTTTTTAACAGTTTGTTAACAGTTTTATCACATCTGATTTTACTATTGGAACATGACTGATATATGTATTGTATATCGTCACTGCTATGTGGAAAAACACGTATGTCCATTTTTTTCTCATTGCTTTATTTTTTTTTACATTTTTGGGATGACTGCATTCAGTTTCATCCCAAAAACATAAAAATCAAAATGTCTCCCATCGGGCAGCCTCAAATTTATGTAATGCATATCATCGCTGCTATGTGAAAAACATTTATGTCTAATTTTTTTATTTTATTTTTTACCATCCTAGATTGACTGTTTCTTTTATTTATTTATTTTTATTTTTTTTCTAAGAGCTCAGTATTGTTCATTCGGTAATTTCACCGATTTGACATGTCATCATCATTGCTCTCTTTTTTATTTTTTTTATTTTTATTATTTTGTATGTGGGTGAGTATGTGCGTGCGTGTGTGCGTGCGTGCGTGTGTAGATTGACTGTTTCTTGCTGCTCATGCAACATACAAGTCCAGTTTGTCGGCAGTAAAAGAACACTTCATGTTTTAGGTGCTCATTTGGAAAATAACACTCACATTCCTCCGTTTTCACACCACCACCAGCTCCTTCACTCACAATCTCACACACGAGCACAGTCTTTGCTGTGTCACCTCTTGACATGACATTTGTTGCTGTGTATTCTGTCCCTTCTGTTTGTTGTCCTCTTGCCTCGTTGACTGCCTCTAATCATTCGACCCCATCCTGTTTGTTTGACCGAACCCTCCAAATGTATCCTCGCAAAATCCCGTTATTCTATCATCTTCTCCATCCCTGCCTCCTGCTTTTTGTCCCATCTTTAAATCCACTTCCTGTTTCTTCTTCACCAGCATTCCGAAGAGAACTTCAATCCCAACTGTTCCTTTTGGAGCTACTCCAAGCGCACCATGACGGGATTTTGGTCCACGCAGGACTGTCGTCTGCTGGCTACCAATCGCACTCACACCAGCTGTTCCTGCACTCACCTCACCAGCTTTGCCGTGCTCATGGCCCACGTGGAGGTCAAGGTAGGCGGTGACTTTGGTTGAGCCTGACCAGCATGGTTCTGGAAAGAATCATTTGATTTCCATGCAAAGCTGCAGTAACACATCTTAAAAAGGAGGGGGGTGGAGGACAGGAAGAGAATGGGACACATCTGGCAAATGGATTTAGAACTCTCTAGACTCCGCCACTTAGTTATCATACTTTGGAAAGTTATACAAGTGATTTGACAAACTCTATTAAGACATCCTGATCATAATATCAGATGTTACTATTTAAATGATCACAAACCAGGGACTTAAAGCACACAATCTAGATACCGCAGTTAGCAGTGGCGGGCCATGCATTTCGTACTTCGTACTGCATTCAATAGGGATTTAACCTGACTTAATCCATCTCTCCGTTGCACCAAACCATCAATACCATACAAAAATGCAACAGCACGCAACTGTGCTTGGTACATTATCTGGCACATTTACAGTAAAAATCAATACTAATCTAATAACATGTCAAAACACAAACATTGAGTTAAATCACATTATACTCAACAGAGATGCAGAATATTAAATGTATTATTGTGGGCAGCCGGCAACCAATCAGAGTATAAAAAAATGCTGACATCATCAAGGGCTAGCGCTCTGTCCACAGACTTATATATATATGAATGGAATAACAATGCCGCTTAGTCACCGTTGCGAGACGTGATGCCAACAGCGGCCATCTTACGTTACACTAAGTTCGCATAACTTAAATACATTGATTTCTTTGCGGTCTTTTCATGTTGTTTACTGTGGTGAAAATGCCACAGTGTGTTGTACCAATAAGTCTGGGCAAAGCGCTACATATACATTTCATTGCTAAAAATATGATTATTAATTTTCTGTTAAGGTTTATCTCTGAGTGCTACTCAAAAAGTGTGTTCATTGTTGCAACGTTTGCTTAACGTTCGCCAGACGTATGCCAACAGTTTTAATGGTTTATCTTGTCCCAAGAAAATATTGTACATGTTATTCATTTCCTTGCAACAAGCAAAATCTTTAAAACATTTGGCGAACGTTTAGTGAATGTTGTGACCTTGAACGAACCCTGATGAGAAATAAAAAATGACTACCTTCGCGAGTAAATCGTTTCCCAGATATTGAGATAATATACTCTGAATAATATAACATGAATAACAAATAAAATAATAAAATATAATACAATACTCTGAATGGTCAATGTAAACAGTGAAGTTTGTTAAAACACGCACTGATAACAGAGTTTTTGAGTGACAAAAAATGACAGAAGTTGCCTGTAAAAATGGCAACAGAAGATAGCTGCCCTCTGGCTTCAGCCGCGAGGGGCCAATTGTTAGTCATATATAATGCTGCATTCAAGAAAAGTAGTAAGTCGGATTTATCCAACTCAAAATGTCCCAATTCTAACCTCAAAGCATTCGATGCGAATGTAAACAACAAAGATTGCCGATTTTGATCACTTGTTTGTTGTTCTGGTTAACGCAGTCAGTCCAAATCACGTTGTGTTATGTGAAGTTACTCATTTAGAATTAATGTAATAATGAATACAGAGATAAATATATGTTTATAGTAGGGTAAATTATGTTTTGCTATTCACGGTCTGTGTCTCAATGGGGGTCACCATTATCGAGTGACATCAAATTGCAACTGAGACCTACTGTCACGGGTTGGTGGTGGGGTGAGAGATTGTGGACCCAAATGGAAGGGAAGCTAACTTCATTGCAATCTACAGAACAAACATGGCTTTGCATGTATCAAAACAACATGAAAAAGACGAACACAGGAGAAGTGACAATGGCAGGTGATTCAAGTACAACACCGCTTGTTGAACGTGGGAATAAAGAAGCAAAATATTTTGCTGCAAAAGCATAAGCAAGCTAAGGAGGCTACGCAAAACGACTACGACAAGACTATCCGCCATTGTTGTTGACAAACTGACGGTTTGCGCGCAGTCACGCGAGAATTGGCGCATACGTCATCAAACTGCGACAATGCGTCGTCATCGAGCTGCGACCATTACGTCATCACTGGAGGAGTATCCTGCATATGGTGTCCAGACGGACGCGTACGGGGCGCGTTTTGAAATACTTCCACTCTGGAGCCCGGTTTCAAAAGTGATCGGTTTCAAACTCCGAAACCGCGCCATCGTGTGGCCGAATGGCCTAAACGGTAAAAAACTTGTGAGGATACATTGAAACTGGCTTTTGTGTGGGCGGGGCCTAAATACACCCACACTGATTGACTCAACAAGACACACCTGGGTGAGACACAAGTGGCTGAAGGCACTGATTGGTCAGCACACGGGGAAGGGAAGACACACACAGGTGGAGGTGGTTACACATGACGAGACAAGGGGAGAGACGCGGAACACAAAACAAAACACTGATCACACAGACAAAAGACAACAAGAACACCCAAAATCAAACACAACCCCACAGAACTGAAACACGGTGCATTTTTCCTGGTTGGAAGTTGGACGACTCCGACTTCCCACCTTCCACCAACCAGTCCCACTGTTAGCGCTACATTATGAAATGAAGACCATTGACTGTTGGGAATAAATGAATAAAATGTTATGGTACAAATGTTAGAATTTAGCTTGTAAATACACTACTCAACGTGTAAATGCGTAGATCAAATGTATCGAGTTATTTAAGAGGTCAATAAATCAATGCAGACAAAGTTTATGAGTGAAACCTTGTGTGAGATAAGCCATTTTACCATTGTCTTTGCTTCTATTAAAAATGAGCTGTTGTTCATATGGACACTCGGCCTCTCAGCCAGAGGTCGAGTGTTATTTCAAAGAGAGGTCATCGTCAGGGCTTGCTTACTTGGCGGCCGTATGTGAATGCAGCATGAGGCTTTGAAACAGTATATCGATCATGCCGCTGCTGTGTTGAACACAGATCAGCTTGCCAGCTTGCAGGACACTGATAAATAGAGCCGAAACACCTGTGCAACACTGTCTGACGCCCTCACTCTGAACGCTCAATGACACAGAGCCAGACTGCCATCATTCACGCCTGGGAGGGTCATTTCATGTCATTGTGTGTTTCATATTCTGGTCAAATATACACTCTTTGCGTTTTTATCTTGTAATGTTCACAGAAAGCAGACAGCATCCACGATCTGCTCCTGGACGTAATCACCTGGGTGGGCATCCTGCTGTCCCTGGTCTGCCTGCTCATCTGCATCTTCACCTTCTGCTTTTTCCGCGGACTGCAGAGCGACCGCAACACTATCCATAAGAACCTCTGCATCAGCCTCTTCATTGCTGAGTCGCTCTTCTTGGTTGGAATCAACAGAGCAGACCAGCCGGTAAGAAAACAGATGCAATATGGTACGCCCAGGCAGTCATTATTTTATTTTATTTTTTTATTTATTTTACAGAGAAGAGCATTGCTGGTGTTGCGGAAATTACTGCTGTTGTATGCATTATATGGACAAAATACTTAACCTCTTAATTAATGAATCAGTCCTGGGTTGGGCTTGGTGATTTAGCAACTAATGCAAATTTGTAGCAGTTCATTGACATTGCAACACACATTATTATTATTATTATCAATTTTATTATTATTAAGAAATATTAACACTTTCTATGAGTGGTGTCAGGCGATTAAAATGTTTAATTGTAATTAATCGCATGACTTCAATAGACAACTCCCGATCAATCAAAAATTTTACATTTGTTTACTTTTCATACTCTTGTCAACATAAAAGTGGAAAAAAAATTAAAACTAATAGAAATATGGCTGCATCTTTTAGTCATTGATCAGTAATTTCATAGTAATTCATCAAATTGAGTTAAAATAAAAAATGTACTGTACTGTAAAAAACGAGTGTGATATTGAGTTGTGTTGAGGTAATTTTTCTGCCACTAGATGGCATAACTGTATTTGTAAGACATTGGTGGCATAACTGTATTTGTAAGACATTGGTGACAGCTCAGTGCATTTTTCTTTTCATATTAAGAGCTCTCTAATCTTTAACATGAAGTAACATGTGAAATTCTGCACATTTTTAAAATTGTAAAATACAACTTGATCCCAGTCTACACAATTATATACATTATTATTAAATGTATTACTGCTAAATTTTGACATGGTTGTGTCTGCTGCATTGCGACTGGAATTCCCCCAGTACATGCTTTCCAAGTAGGGAAAAAAAAATTGTGGCGTTAAATAAACCTTAAATTAACTCAAAATGAACACTAATTTTGACACCCCTGCTCTCTATACATTAATTAAGTTAAGTCATACAAAAGACCCTTGAATTTGAGCTGACCTTTTTTCTTTTTTTTTCAACTTATATGGTACATAATCATTTACCAATATCATTCATATTTGTCAGACACCGGGACACATCCAAGCATTTCCATTTGCTTAACTCATTATAATCCCTCAAGGGGAAATTCACCTCACAGTGCTGTGCATTTGTGTTGCATACCACGCAGAAAACCAGATCACGTACATGCAGGCAAAAGAGAGATGTTAGACTGAAAATGGTGTGCAAAGCCTTATGTACCTCTTGAGCTGGGGAACAGGCTCAGTGCTTTGCTCAAGGGCATCTCGACAGTAGTCAGGAAGCAGACGAGCATCTCTCCAACAGTTAGTTTCCATTTGCCATGTTATTCAAACCGTGACCTTGTGATTCCAAAGCCTAAGTCCTTGCAAATGACCCACTGTCATCATGTGCAGTAGTAATGCGTGTGGTACAACATGGCTGAGGCAGCTCAAATTAATATTTAATATTACAGAATAAAACAAGTTTCATTTTATTCCTGACCCACTAAGTCCTTTACTATATATATAGTATTTTTGGAAAAAATAGTTCATAGGCTCTACATCCCTGCCATATTTCTGAAGGTGTGTATGGAGGACCAAAAGTGCCAAAATTTAATAAATGAATACACCATTAAATCCATAGGCGTGCATCGTAATTTTCAGTATGTAAGTCGCTCCAGAGTCACACCAGTGAATGCAATACATGCAGATAAAAAAATAAAAATTTAAGTCGCTCTAGAGTATAAGTCGCATTTATGGGGGGAAACGTATGTTACAAAAAGCAAGACCAAGAACAGTGAGTTCAGACTCGCCCTCAAATTTCCCGTTCCCAATCGTGGGTGCGTTCGGAAATGTGCTCTGAGCACGCACTGCTTTCACTCTGACCATTTGCAAACTGAGAGCATTGTTCAAATGTGCCGTTTGGATTTTCACAGTGCCCCAAAAATGAGTGTCACAGCCCAGTGTGTCAAGCAGTAGAAGGAAAGGAAACAGCTCGTCATGAGCTGCTGGTTCCAGTTACATTCGAATTCTGCTTTGAACTACGGACACGTTTTTTTTGTTTGTTTTTTAAGTTTAAAATGGCTTACCTTAACTGCAATCCTGCGTCACAGTGTAGCCAAAGTATAATCCTGGTTGGTTATTGCACCTTTTGCTGCTGTAAATAGTAAATCGTCGTCATCGCTGCATATTACACATTTGCCATGACGACTACTTCATCTTCTTTTCTTCTTCTTCTTCCATTTCTACTATTTTTGGGCGGTTGGCACTTTTAGTGCATTGCCGGCAAAAACGTATTTTTCCATATCTTCTTCCATTTTCTCTTCTACTGTTTTGCCGGTTTGCAGATTATTTCGGTGTATTACCACCAGCGGAAAGAAAGCGGTAGTAATGCACAGAAAGCCAATATGATTAGGGAATGGGGATTTTGGGTGGCAGTCCAAGCTCTTATTTTAATATATAACAAGTCACACCTGAGTATAAGTCGCAGGATTAGCCAAACTATTACAAAAAAGTGTGATTTATAGTTTGAAAAATACGGTACATTTCATATGTGCACATGACCACGTATTTGCTTTGCCTCTAATAATGCACTTCTGTCCTGCTTCACTTTCTTCTATGAGTCATTCACCCTCAGGTTAGTATGAATATATTTTTTATTTTTTTTAATCCCAAAATCCATTTGGTTCTGCTAAGGATCTTAATACATGAATTTCAGTTCAACCTACATTTTAAAAGCTGCTCCATACAGACACATTCAACATGCAGACACTAACCAGACACATTTTGCCAATGCTGTTTTATTGTGTAAATTGAGTGCGGTAGGTTTGGGATGTAAAAGGGATAAATACATAATATGTAAATGGTGCCTGCACAGCAGCACACTTGTCTTTTTTTATATTCATATTAAACCTGAGAATCTTGGTTCGCATCCAATAATACAAGATCATTTAGAGCAGTTTTATTCTCGGTCACTGTGTCAGTGTAAAGTGGAGTCTTTTCATGGTCCTGGTCATATTCATCACGCTCACTGATGCAGTGCGTTCAGTTGATTAGCGATAGCCAAGGCTGGCCAGACCCTTCGCTAATCTCAATTGACCATGCTGACATGATTCCAATACTTTTTTGTTGAAAACAATCATTCATTCTGATTTTGAAGCTGGAAATACGATTGCAGGTTAATTTGGCATGTCAAGCCCATTCATTTTACTGTGCTTTTTCAAATTATAATTATACATCTTTTGTTTCTTCTTACCACTGCAGAAAGTAAAATCAAAATACATTTTCAACCTGCTTGCTGACTCATGAGCTAAATCTGCTACATTAGCTGATCAATTAGTGCATACTCTGTGCAGATGAAGATGCAAAACAAAAGTAAATCCCTTGTGGTCTTCATTTGCTGTCAGTCACATAGCTGCAAACTGAAAATAAAAACTAACAATGACAACATGAAATCTAATTTTCCCAATATAAAAATGCCCGGCAAACATCAGGATAACAATGTTATCTCTTTCCGAGTTTTATTACAACAATCCCAAATTTGAATTTCAGCTGCCTTATATGAATATGATCACTAATCAATTATGTCGTTGCGAACACTAAAACATCAGTATTTAGTGCACCAAAAAAAAAAAGATTCCTTATCAGTAAAGTGACACGTGCTGTTTTCTTAGACTTATTTTAGTTACGAGATGAAATGACTTACACCAGCACAGGGTAGACAGCTGGTCAACTACAAAGTATTTCATTCATAAATATGTGAAAAGCAGACATAAAACCTTCTTAGTTGTTGTTTTATATTTTTGAAATCATTCCACTGGGCAGCACAGCTGATGTCACCATGTTGAGATGCTAGCGCCGCATTTAACTCATTCACTCCCAGCCATTTTCACTGAAATGAAATCGCTCCCGGCTTTTTTTACTGGATTTTGAGTGATATTGCAAGGCCCACAGAATATTGTGTTTTAATGTTATAAAAACATGCAACCTACCAAAAGAAAGATTAGAGTATTTTCTTTCATCAGGAAAAAAATATATATATTTGTACCAGTTTCCGTATTGCAGCAATTAGCATCAGAATATAGCTAATGTAGCATCAATATTATTATTCCTGGTGAAAACACTGACAAAAAGAGCTTGTTGCAACATGGCCCTGGCTGATCGCTTGTACTCTGTTGCCACCTGCTGGCCGTTTAAATTTTTTAATAACTACCATTCTTGCTTTAAGCCACCTCTTCATGTCAGAAGCTGCATCAAAGCCTTCTGTATGCTCTTGGATAAAAAAAACAACATAAAAACGTGTAAACGTGTAAACACATATTTGGGAGTGTAGGAAAAATATTTTAATTTTTTTAAAATATGTTTTTGGGTTTGAATGAGTTAAAGAGAATGAAAGGAGCAGGGTTGATAAGTGACCACTCCCATTGGCTTCACAGCTGTGCCTCACACAGATCCACCAATCTGTGCTCATTTTCGGAATTACCAACATCGGGTCTAACCATTCTCCACGCAGTATTCTGCCACGCACTGGACACGAAAATAGAGCCACTAACATTTCCGTCCCCTCTCGTCTTGTCAACAAAAACGTGCACGTATAGCCATGTTATAATCATTGTTACTGTCATGAAAAAAAAGAAATATGTTCGTCGTCATCTTTGATGAAAACAACTTTGCGGCGCAAACGTTGTATTGTGACTAAAAGATGTCACTGGCACAAAAGCAACAAATTCATCCAAGCATGATCCCCCAATCGTGGAACTGATTGCTCCAGCTCTGTGTAGGTAACATAGTTTTGTGCTTTAGAAACATTTATTGACGGACCGCCTGTCTGGCGCACCGTCTGGCAGCATCCTTCATCGCCTCCACAGAGTAGCTTTGCAAGCTGTCCATTAGGAAAGGCTTCTAATTGTCAATGGCAGAGAAGAGAACATGTTTAGATGTTGTCTTTTGGAGTTGTGTGCGTCTCTGTGGTGGCGTGGAAGGAATCATGTGTCTTTCTATGGGCGCTAGCTGCCGTGCGTGCGCAGACCACTCTCCCGTTAATTACCGGTGGCTACTCGTGACCCCCATTAACATCTTCAGCGTCACTTAGCTTGTAGCCGGTTAAGCCAGTAAATCCATCAGGAAAACCAAATGACTCTGCATAAGCAGCGCAGCCTTATTTTATACCTGTGTGTGTGTGTAAAGGCAAAAACGTGCCGTCGTTAGAAATGGAAATGAGCGACTCCCCGGCTCCCGAAACTCATTGTCTGTCAGACATTAGGTAATTGTCTCCCTCTGCAAGCGCTTTCATTATAAAAAGTCACACTTTGAGCGTTTTTATTCAACGACTCTTTAGATCGCCATGGAAATGATCCAATGATCCAAATCGCACAGATCATTCTTCCCTCTGCCTCTTTTCTTAAGCACTACTCTTTTCTTCTTGCCCTATTGCCTCAATTGTTAATGCTGTTTTAGGCTCGATGCTTTTCTTTTCATTTTTCAACTGCTCATCTTTGCTGCTCTCTATTTCTTTATATATATATACTGTATATATCTGCCAGACACTCTCTCTCAGAGGGCTTTTTAAATGTCTCATCATCTCCTTCTCTAACTCATTTTACATCTTTATCATCTGTCAGCATGTATTGGCGACCGCAATGTGATATACATGCATTCATCATTTTCCGTAGTGACATTTAACCATGCCTTAGCACGGGTAATGTCGTTATTTGCAGCCTATTATTACAATTATTGTGTACTGTTTGTAATTCACTGTAATTAGTAGAAGTATATCATGTTCACACTTATGTCTAACTGTGTTGAGTAAATAAATGAGTGTGGACGTTTTGTCTATTATATACATTGTGTTTTGTGTGGGGGAGGAAAAATCAAGAGCAGTATGTCCATGGCAGGTTTGTGTTGCTTGAAAAGTTTTGTTAGGAATGTAATAGTTGTTTCATTTAAATAGTTGACTTTTGTGTGGGGACTGTGTATGGAATTTGCTGTATTAATATTTCCATTAGTTACATGATGGGATTTTTATTCATTCATTTTATCTTAGCCCACTGCATTGGAATAATCCTTAAATGAGCATGAGTGTGTTGAAGAGAAAGTCGCCATTTTCGGACAGCATCACTGCTTTGCTCATATTGGTGGAGATATAACGCTTAGCTTTGGGTACTTATATTTCTTTTTATGATTTTTTATGACATCAGCTATAATTCTATTTTTGATGAATTTGGTTAAATTACAGGAAAAAAAATTGATGTTTGCTTGAGGTTATTTACTCCAACCAATGAACCTCAACTGCATTGAAGTTATGAGTAAATACTGTCAAGTATAGCACTTGTGTCTATTGTATCAAGATCAAGATTGCTTTATTAGGCCATTTGTGTAAACACATAGGAAATTGTTGCGGCATTACAATACAATGTGTACCCCAATCCCCCACTGAACAGACAGGGAGGGGGGGGGGGGGCATTAATTAGCCTGGGGGGAAAAGCTCTGTGTGTGCCGTGTTTTCATCGCCTTGTCGGCTATCATTCGACTTGCCTTCAAGCGTGCCTGCTGTACTTCAAAGTATTTTTCCCTCCCCTCTTCCTCATATTTTTCCTTTTTTTTCACCTAAGAAACTCAGGGTGTTAATTGGCGAACCATCAGGCTTCCCGTTATATCTCCGTCTGTTGGTCATTGTTCCTGTTTCTTGTAACTTTAAAAGGCAAATTCCGTGTGTGGCTTTACAGACTTGGCCAGTAAATCTGATTCTGAGATGCTGCAGTTCATCCATGACCCTAATGAGGATAAATAGTGTAGAAAATGGATGATAATATAATTTTTAACTTCAGCAATTTTGTCTTTCAATGTTAATTTGTTTCCATCAGGAAATCCATACATACATTTTCATTTCGACATAAACTATTTAGTATGTATTAGCTCAAACTATTCCGGTCTTTCTTGTCTTTTTACTGCTCAACTATCCAAACCATTTCACTCATTCTATTCCTCTTGAGCGTCAACCAAATTAATTTTGCCTCTCTTCCTCACAGACCTTTTGAAGGGTGCGCTTGTCTCGCCATCAAGTGTAAATCAGCGTCTGTGGCGCCAGCTTGTCACTTATACTTTTTCACCGGTCTTCTTTGGGGACTTGTTGACGTTGAGAAACGGCTCCACTATTAGTGTTGTCTTGTGAAGTGATTCCGTTGTCTGTAATTGTCATTAGAATAATGTGATGATTGCGAGTGTGCTGTTTTTTCTATTTAGTCTACCTTCAACTCTGATGTCAAATCCACTATTGGCAACCCAGTTTCCAAACCGTCACAGTTCCTCCCCTTATTTGAATATGATAAACTAGCGGAGTGCTTTAGGAATGTGAGTCACAGCCAAAGTTATTTTGCCTTCTTTTTAAACTTTCTTAAAAAAAAGTGTACAGCCATCAGTTTGAATATTATATAAGTGCTGTGATCGTGTTTATTTATTTAAATCCTCTCCTCTTTTTTCTCCTCACCAGATTGCCTGCGCAGTCTTTGCTGCCCTGCTTCATTTCTTCTTCTTGGCAGCCTTCACCTGGATGTTCCTGGAAGGGGTGCAGCTATACATCATGCTGGTGGAGGTGTTTGAGAGCGAACACTCCCGGACTAAGTACTTCTACCTGGCAGGATATGGCGTGCCTGCTGTCATAGTGGCCGTCTCCGCCGCAGTGGACTACAGGAGCTACGGCACCGACCGAGTGTAAGCGATACGGGGGGGTTGGGAGGGGTGATAGGGTGTGAAGGAAGGATGGGATGGAGGGAGTGTGCCTGCTGTCGTTTTGGCTGTGGCACTGGACTCTGCGAGCGCTTGAGAAGTGACACTACAGAGAGGCTGAGATGGGGAAGAAACGGTGCAGGATGGCGGAATAGGGGCAGAGAGAAGTGAGACTGCCTACAGGAGCACAACAATGTGAGAATATTGAAAGGGTGTGAATAAGAAAAGCTTGGCCTCTTTGTGTGCAGCGGATTTATTCCCGAGAGGGAGCGCGCTCTGTCGTCGACGTACGTGACGACATACGAACGCATGCTTGACTGAGCCACAGAGAGAAGGCAGCCAACACTTCATTCGTACGAAGCGTATGCATGCACCACGTGCAAGCAAGAGTCAATCTCATTAAAGTTTCAACATGTGTGACCTATGCCTGGGAAATGAGGTCACCAGTTTATTCAGAGATGCTCGCGCACTCACTGGCTACAACGTTACATAAGCCTGCGTAATAACATTTAAGAGCTTATTTAGTGACAACAACAAAATATCAGAGCTTCCAGTATGATGGTAATTGGTAAATGCCACTTCATTTACATTGCGCTTTTCCACCTTACAAGGCCCCCGACTACTGATGACACAACATCAGGAGCAACTGGGGGTTCAGTATCTTGCTCAAGGATACTTCGACGTGGTCACAATGGCATGGGATCAAACCCACGACTACTAGGTTGTGAGACGACCACACCGCCCCATGATGTTGTGCAGTTATACGTGATTCAAATTACATCGATAAATGAATAAAATAATAGACGTAAGGTTGCTTAATTCAGTACATCATATTGTAGAAATCCACAGTTGCCATGTAACTATATTACAGGATGTGAGAGATTCAGGAATGAAACTAGAACACTTAACCTAGTATAAACAATAAAGTTTTTGTCTTTTAAGTTTCTTATAAGGATGACAAATAGTGCCAGTTTGAGTATGTGTAAGTTTTACAATACCAAAACTTGGTCTAAACCTCCCCTCAAAGATTTAGACCAAGTTTTGGTATTTTTGTTGTATGCTGTTGTGGGCATGAACATAGTCCAGTTAATTCGGTACCAATTGAAGCGACTCATTCAATCCCGAAAACGTATACATATGGTTTCTAATACTTTGTCCTGCACTCCCTAAAACTTATCTATACATTGTTTTTTTTGTATTTGTTTTTTTTGGGGGGAAGGGGGCCTGTAGGGTTGATGCAGATTCTGACCTGTAGAGGTCGCTTAAAGCAATTGTAGTTAGTTATTACAAAAAACGGCCAGCAGGTGGCAGCAGAGTATAAGAGATCAGCCTTCCCAGTGTTTGCAACGGGTTTGTGAATAATGATGAAACACAGCTATATTCTTACGCTAATTGCTGCAAAATGGAAACAAATACAAATGTACTTTTTTCCTGATGAAAGAAGAGACTCTAATCTTTCTTTTGGTAGGTTCCATGTTTTTATAGGAATAGAACACAATATTCTGTAGGTCTTGCAAAATCAGTCAAAATCCAGTAAAACAGCCGCAAGCGAAGGGAGTTGCGTCAGTGAAAATAGCTCGGAGTGAATGAGTTAATTATGGCCCCTTGGTAGCACACTGATAGTCCTTGACATAGCAGAAAAATAAACTGATTTGCTTGTATTCTGGGGGCAAGTTGAGGTGTGCAAAGTTCGTGTATAAAGAACTGCAAGCAAACGGGCGAATTATTTAAAGCAAGCTAGGAAGATCACAGATCTGGGAAGTTGGGACTTGGAGACCTCCAACCATGTGGATAGTTTGTCCGTGTGTTCAGCTCTATTATTGGATATCATCAGACTGTAGTGGTGTACCTAATGTTGTGGCTTCATTTTACGCAACAAACAAAAAAGCTAATTTTTCTTAAAAACACTCAAACTTGAACATACTTGATTTTGATTGGCTGGTGAAGACGTGATTTGAAAATGCACCGCACGTATTTGATAATGATGCACTGGGAAACATAAGGATTGTGGATGAATGTTGCATTTTTCAAACTTTACACGTTCGTGTTAAACATTTAAAATCTCTTGCCCGGGTGCCTTATAAATAAGTGCTTCCATACAGGCAGTGAACAATGACAGCACATTATCAAGCTGTTAAATGATTCACATTTTCGCTCTGCTGCTCTGAAGAGGTTTGTAAAGTTCAGCTTTCCACGAGGTGCGCATCACTCTGTGGAAGTTGGGCAAGTGGGAAAGGGTTGAATCTGATGTTGAAGGTGCACCGATGCCACTTAGTTCAATATTTCATCTTTGGATAATCAATAAAACATGAATTTGCATGCCGGGCTCCAGATGAATGTTCACACTATGTACTTTTGTGGTCCAACTGACAAAAATCTTTTTAGACAATTAGGTTTGTGGCACAATAAAAAAAGACACAATTATTACAATAGACTTCAGAGAGTTGTCACAAAACAGCAAGTTTCAAAAACATGTTTTAATTATAATATGATATTTGAAGCTATCAATTCATCGCCTTCATTCACATGAGCATCAAACCAAATCAAAAACTCCGATTCATCTTCCAAATTAAACTTGGCCTGAGCCCAAAATAACAACAAGTTAAAATTCCTTGACAGTGTCAATAACCACCAAACGGCATCTATCATCTCAATTGAAGATTATTTCATGAAAATAAAATGGAAAAAAACATTTAATTGAAGTGCTTACAAAAGTGCTTCATATAATTCAGTGGACATTTCATTAGGTACAACTGAACCATTACAAATGTGTGCAGTTACAGTGTACAACCATGGTCAATATTTCAAACCTTGACATATTGACAAGAGGACTATGCTCCATTCTATATGGCAGAATAAAGGCCTATATGACCAAATACAAGTGACAAATACAGAATCTAAATACAGGACCTAAGCATGACAAATATATATATATATATATATATATATATATATATATATATATATATATATATATATATATATATATATATATATATATATATATATATATATATATATGTATGTATATATATATATATATATGTATGTATATATATATATATATATATATATATATATATATATATATATATATGTATATGTATATGTATATATGTTAGGGGTGTTAAAGTTAGTGTGTTAATTTTGAGTTAATTTAAAGTTCCTTCAAGTCCACAATTTTTTTTTAACGCGATTAATGACCACTACCTTACTTGGAAAGCCTGTACTGGGGGAATTCCATTCACAACGCAGCAGACACGTCCACGTCAAAATTTAGCAGTAATAAATTTAATAATAATGGATATATTTGTGGAGACTGGGATCAAGTTGTATTTTACAATTTAAAAAATGTGCAGACTTTTTACATGTTACTTCATGTTAAAGATTACATAGCTCTTAATATGAAAAGAAAAATGCACTGAGCTGTCACCAACGTCCTAAAAATGTAATTTTGCCATCTGGTGGCAGAAAATAAACTCAACTCAAATCAATATCATACTTTTTACAGTGCATTACACCTATTTATTTGTAACTCAGTTTTATGAATTATTATAAAAATAAGCCTTATTTCTATTAGTTTAAAAAAAATCCACTTTTATGTTAACAAGAGTATGAAAACTTACAAAAAAATTGTATTGTACATTTATTATACATTTAGAACAAATATAAAATTTGCGATTAATAGTGAATTAACTATTGAAGTCAGTCAATTACAATTAAAAAAGTTTAACCGTTTGACACCCCAAATTTATCACATTGTTCACAAAATACTTTTGTGATTTGTTACAATGTGTATGCATGCCGAGCGTTGTGGCCAGTTATTGTAATGTTTCACCTAAACAACCGGTGTCCCTCCATGATTGATTAGATGTTAAATCCAGCTAATGGTAATGGTACCATTTGCAGAAGCAAAACATGACTTATGCGACTCATTTATCAACCACCGCCTTGCAAATGGCACCACTTCTTGTCTTTTTGAACAAAAATATGATACAACGCCCCCTATTGCGCCCCAAAACTCGCTCATGTCTCATAATGAAGGTGGGGAGCAGTGACTTGACGCAGGAGGCCATGGCGGAAGATACAGTGGCACAGTGCGGGGCCCCCGTAATGGAGGAGCGCTCTAATGTGGTGGAAATTGAAAGATTAATAATTCAAAAGCAGCTGGCCGTGAATCAGTCGGCCATTTTGCTCCTGTGAAACTTTTTATGCGTGGAGGTGTAACCCCCCTAGTGGAAGATGCACTTTTTCATCCTTTGCATGCGGCAAATAAGGAAAGCTTAGGTGTAGCAATATATGCATACATGCAGTGACTTTAGTTTGAGAACTACTGATCTGGCTCACCAGAACTGAATGAGTTTTTCTTTGGTACCTTGAAGTTTTATGGAAATTCGTTTTTGTGTAACTATGCAAAGCGTGTATGTGTGCGCGCATGTATGCCCCTGCGTTCTCCATACTACTCTCAACCCCAGAGTCTTCCTGTCTTATTCACATGGATACGTCATGTTATATGTTTCGTCACCCCACCATGTGCCCTTGGGGGGGGAGTAAAGGTGTATTTATGACAGGTGATCATCTCTCGCCATCTCACCTTCAGTGTTCTGATGTATATGTTTGAGCCATGTGCTTCCTCTCTTTCGCTCCATCATTCCTCTATTTCTCCCATTTCCTTTTGTCCTACACCTCTATCGTGATGCATTTGAAAGTCATGTAAATAACTTGTTCCCCTTCCCTCAAGACCGCGCGCGTGTGTACGTGTGTGATGCATAAGCTGTCATCTGCTAGTAAATCTTTGCCAGCCAGCATCCCTCTGAGACATGTTTTAATCCCCCTGCATCTTTCCTCTCTCTTTAGGTGCTGGCTGCGACTGGATACATACTTTATCTGGAGCTTTATAGGCCCTGCTACACTCATCATAATGGTGAGATACACACGTGCACACACATGCATGTTCGCTCTCAGAACACTTGGCTTGGCCGGCGTATTCTTTGTGCAACTTAGGTGGAAGTGTTGCCAAATCTCCCCCTTGGTGTGAAAATGTATCAATTTAAAATCTCCTTACATGTGGATTAACGCTGAAATTTTAGTTTAAAAAAAAAAGATGACTGTAAACTGTCATTTGCATGCCGACATAATGGGGGGGCATTCACCGGCAAACCCCCTCGCAAATGAGCCCTCCTTCAGTTTAGCCTTATAACTTCTTCTTTTTTTTGTCCATGCGTAAATCTATTAGTCAGTCACAAGACAAAGAGAATCCAAACAAAATACAAATAAGAAAAACAAAGCTGATCATTTGCATATGTTGACATCACATCACAAGTGTTAAGTGAGTTAACATTTGGCCTAACATTTGGAGCCTCCACGGCAAAATGTTCATTTGGCGCCTGAACCCTTCAAAAGATAACACAATTTGTTAAGGATTTTCAGTACCACATTTTTGCAGACCGATACCAGTTCAAGTACTCAGCTCTTGATACCAATACCAAGTACCAATACCTCTAGTACTTTTGATACATAACCCCCCCCAAAACAAAACAAAACAATGACAGATAATAAAAAAAAAAAAACTATACAGTATATCCCAATATAAAAATTTTCCTTAAAATTGCATTAAATTAAAGCAATTTTCAATTTTTCTAATTTATAGTTGCTGATCGTAATAATAATAATAACTAGACTAAGTGCAATTTCTGCAGAAATTGTGTGGGAATGTTGAAAGCTGAATGCTAATAGCTGAATGCTAAGTTGAATGCTTATGAAGTAAATTGGAAGATAAATGATATGAAAATTACAAAGTATTGATTGTAGTTGAAAGAACTCCAATCGGTCAAAGGCGGGATTTGAACCATCACCTCCTGTTCACCAGTCAAAGCTCCACTGCACTCGCTGAAGAGTTGTCCGAGAAGGGTTTGAACCAACGTCTTTGCTCAAACCACTGTGCCATTGCTGCCGTAGAAGAATCTGTGACATTGTATATAATTGTAGTGAATACGTCAGTATATACTGAAAGCTTGCCTTGAATTTGAATTTTGAATATAGAATGGAGTAGAAACTTAATAATGACAAATGACATCAAAAGTAATGGATGTGAAATAATTTGACAATGATTAGTATTCAGTATTGCATTTGTACTAAAGAGTTGTCCTAGCGGGGTTTGAACCCAGGTCGTCCAGTGTGGCAGGCAATTACTCAAACCAGTGCCATTTGGCCGTTGCTGCAGTTCGTGGAACATAGTTCAATGTCAGCCCTATTGAAAATGAATGGGGAGAAGTTGATATTTAACGTAAATTGTGTGAATACTGTAAGTAATGTAAAATCAGACGATATGTATGAAGGCGTGAATTTTTGAAGCAAGTTGAAATTTGAACGGTGTAAATCGCAAGTATTATATGGGAGTTGTTTCTCGGCAAAAAAGTGACGAGCATTCCCGCAATAATTGATCAGATTTATATAGCGCTTTTTTTTTTTACACTCAAAGACGCTTCACGCTTCGCGCTTCGATACATTATTTGCGTGCTCACACATTCTTACTCTAGTGGCAGTAAGCTACTTAAGTATCCACAGCTGCCCTTGGGCAGGCTGACGGAAGCGTGGCTGCCAGTGTGCGCCTACGGCCCTTCCAACCATCACCAAACATTCGCACCTTTCAGACACCAGTGTGAGTTGCACTGAAGGCAATGTGTGTGAAGTCTCTTGAAACGGCCAGTATCGGACGCCGTCACGAGTACTATACCTTTAAGAAAAGCACTGATAACTAAAATCTGCTATCGTTAGTCACCCATCCCTAAAAATCATATATTGTTGCCAAACTAATACTGGAATGTTGTGCCCCCCCCATAGTTCACTCTTCGTCCAGGGTGCACGTTCAAAACGTTGCTCTTATAGCCACGGGTTTGATAGAAAAACAAGTTCCCAAGCTATACAAGACATTTTTAAATGCTGGCTTACTAAAGGAAATAAAAAAAACGCTTTGGGAAACGAAAGCCGCTGCAACAAATGTGTCCCTGCTACTTCCGGTATCACATAGGACGTTGCGCCCATAATTGTTTCTCCATCAGAGCCCTCAGGAATAAGGTGGCTCGCCTTCCTTTTTGACCACGGTCGTCTGTGATGACCTTCAGGTCCCCCGCGGCCCTCAACAGGATAAGCTGTTGACAGTAGATTTATGGTAGTAATGTGTCTCCACCGGTTCCGGTAATTGTACACTTCACTGAAGAAGCTTTATCAATCTTTTTTTATCTTGAGGTGCACGCAGTTCTACCATTTATTGTACAAGCGCTCGCAAACCACAAACATTTGAAGACTCCTTCAGTTTCTTTCATAAAGTGCCAGCAAAGTCCAATGCAACAAGAGGAACCGGTGGATATTAGTGTACCTTCATAATCTATTTCTAAGAGGACGCGCTCATGTGTTACTTTGACTTGTACACAGAGCTGGAAGTGGAGTTGGAGCTTTTTGTCAGACACAGATAAAATACACAATCCACACACAACCGCAATGGTAGCAGTGGGACATGTTCCCAATTAAATGAATGCCAGAATGCACACTGCTGGGCTCTGTGCTTGTCTGAAAGTCAGCCTGCTGTAGCTGCCTTCCATCGCTGATCTGACCAAGATTATGAGAGGGGGCAGTGTAGTGTGCAGACTTTACACCCACTGCTAACCAGACAGCCTCAGAGATGCAGCACAAAACGTCTTTATTAAAACACCAACGGCAAACTGTGATACTTGGATGTGTCCTCCAACAGTGATCCTGAATGGATATAATGACTACAGGATATTCTTTGCTTTCACGACATGAAGTGAATTGTAGTGACCACATTTGTTAACTGTTGTCCCGTGTCCTGCCTGCTTGAGAATGAATTGTGCGTTTGAGTCGGGGGGAAAAAGAAGTAACGAGTATCCGTCTGTCTGTTTCAGCTCAATGTAATCTTCCTCGGCATTGCTCTCTATAAGATGTTCCACCATACAGCCATCCTCAAACCGGATTCCGGATGTCTGGACAACATCAAGTAAGTGTTCATTTGGTCCTGCTGATGTTGCACACTCATGTGCATAAAGATAAGAGACATCAATATGTTAGTTTTTACTAGCTTCTACAATGTGAGATAACAAATCGGAGACATTTGAAGTGCAAAATGCAAGAACCAGCGCCCAGCTTTTACTTTTATAGAGAACGTGAGAAAAGCTGTCCTTGCTCTATCCCGGAATCCATCTACCAGCCGCTTTAAAGCCCATCAACACATTATGTATTGTCTGTTTGATCCATAAAAATTGACTTTTTGAAGCAAGTGGCTTCACTTGGGCAGCATCTAAACTTGTTGCCCAGCAACACCAGGGAGGCAAAAAATAATAATTATCACTTGCTTTTGCAACACCTTGTAAATCGAAGTATGTTTTTCTACACCCACCAGCCACCAATTAAGGTGCACATACACAACACTATTTTTCTGTTTATTTTAAAGGAGGGATTGGTTTAAAAAAAAAAAATGCTTGCAATATCTCATATCGCAGTGTTGTTAAAAGTGAAGAAAATTAGCCAAGAAACAAGAAGTTGATTCACATCATTTGTCTTCGTGGGCCACGTAAAATGATGTTGCGGTCCGTATCTGGTCCCCCGGCCTTGAGTTTGACACCTGTGATTTTTAAGCTTCAGTACCACATTTGGTATGTTAATTAGCAGTTTAAAATGGACTGGACCCTGCAATAGTCACCAATCATAGATTTCAAAATAAAATAAGATGTATATCTAAACGAAGTGGACCCCAGCATATTTGCGTTTCAGCACGCAAGGTTTTGCATATTTACAATTTTTTTCCCCCATATTTTTAAAATAGTGTATTTTTTGTTTGGAAAAGTGTACCCTCAATTTCCCCACCTTTTTTTAATGTATAAAACATAATGCTTTTTCATGTTGAGAAAAAAAAACTGATATCGGAATCTGTGTCGGGAAAAAAACGGTATCAGAACAACGCTAATTAATACTAACTAATACTAATGTACTAATCATAAAACACTAGTTGTAATGTTGGTTGTGATGAGATTTTATAGGTGGTCAGTGAGTTTAAACATGTTTATAAATGTGCAATGCAAAACAAGACATTATGCTGAATATTTGTGATAGCTCCATAAGTGAGCTTTAAATGTCAATGCAATTCATAAGGTACCAAATAAGCATCCAGCCAGTCAGCCACTGATATTCATTTTTTAAAGCCACTTATTCTGGTACGAGCATTTCATCATCATCCAGCTACTAATCTAATGTTTTTTTTTTCTATCTCACTGCACCATCGCCCACATTGTTGTCTTTTTGCTCTGAGCTGCATTTGACCCGTTTGCATGTGTGTGTTCAGCTAAGCGATCTGCATTCTCTCTCCACATTCACTGTACAAACCCCAAAGGGAGTTTTGTGTCTGAATGTGTAACTGTTTCTTCCCATCTAATACCCATTGTCTTTCTTTTAGTTCAGCATGTTTGCATGAAACGCATCTCATTTTTGTCTGACATCATCTCAAGAGGCCTCTTATTGAAAGTCACATCATTATTGTCTGCATGTGACCCTCTGAGAACATTACTTGAAAATATGACTTCATTTCCAATGAGCGCTGCGTCTCTGTCTGCTTCTGCTCACTAATCACGGCCGTGTTATTCTGTCATTCCACCAACGCGCTAGACAAAAAGGCTTGAGTCTAATTTGAACAATATGCCGTAGCTTGGCGGCGGGTTGCCCTGTCGATGTGCGGCGCACAATGTTTAAAGTCAATCACCAGATTGTCTGATCATTTGTTGTTCCCTATAAACACCACTGCCGCTCTCCTTTAGCGGCAGCGCTGGGAAGCATTTCAGAAATTAAGGAGCCCACCACATGATCTTCCCTTCAGTGCCTTTCAGGGGGACGCAATCAAAAGGACTGGTGGTAGATTAAAATCAAAGAGCACTTTAAAGAAAACGACGCTTTTGGATCTTTCCCCCCCATTTTTTTTTTTAATGACGTTCTCTCTTTCTCTGAATATGCTGAAGGTTGAATAGATTGTAATCTAGTTGGCTTTATTAGTCATGTCTCATCATAATTGTGCCCTTTTTGTCTCATTCCTTTTTTGTTTTCTTTGTCTCTTTAATTTCAAGAGATCATACCCGCAGACATTTTGATTGGTTTCCCTGTCGTTTTATTTTGTCTTTAGAAGCAGCCCCGTATTCGCTTCCCTTCCTTAATAGACCCGGGCCATGTCTACTCATCTCCCTGGAATATGAATTACTTGAATGTGTGTGACATTTGTGAGCGCTTTCTTTGACCCATATAACTTGCCCAATGTGCTGTTACAATGGTTCGATGTGAGCGAGGGGAAGCAGCTGAGAGGCTGACTTAAGGGAGCACCAACGGGGGGAAGAGAGGGGGCACAGAAGGAAGGAAAAGAGGGATGAGTGTGCGCCTTTATTGGAGAGGGTCGGCAGACGGGCTTTATTGGCGCTTATGTCTCGGCTGAATGGTGCCACGGAGGGCAACATCAAATCAATCACCTCAGTCGCACTCACTTACTCTCCTCTTTCTTTCTCCTCCTGACTCTTCTAATATCTCGCCAATATATATATATATATATATATATATATATATATATATATATATATATATATATATATATATATATATATATATATATATATATATAAATATATATGTGTGTGTATGTGTGCACCTCCTCATATGAGAGGTGATCACTGCCCAGTCAGCCAATCGCATCAGAGGCCATTATTGAAGTTGAAGCGGACCAGAAACTGTGACCTTTCGTGGGGAAATGCCACTTTTTTTTTTTATGGCTGCAAAGTCCCCCAACCTTTTGCCCACTGAATCCTCACGCCTGTTGTTATTTGGCCCACACTTTTTTGACACGCTCACAGACTACGTTTATATGCAGTCAACAATAATCCTTTTGAAAAAATAAACACGCACAAAATCCTGAAAGTGTTGGTCATATAATGCATATCAGGGTACCTCCTTTGAACGAAACTTTGGTTTGTGTTCTGTGGATGCTCTGGAGGAAACTTCAACTGAACTATTAGTAAGCGCGGTGGCCATCTTATGTTGCCACTCGCTTTTAAACAAGCCTAACTTCAATACATTGATTTCTCTGCAGCGTTTTCACGTTATTACGGCGAAAATGCCGCATTGTGTATAATACACTCGCTGGTGTCAGGTCACAATTTGCCAGGATCATATTTCTTAGGGATGCACCGAATTTTCAGCCACCGAAAATATTTGGCCGAAATATTTGACCGAAAAGTGAAAATGGCGTCTATTGGCATAGATGACTTTATCCATGTGTCGCATTTTAGCTCAGAATATGTATATAAATATATATATGTGAGTAACTCTATCTGCTCATGCATGTAAATGGGTTATCCCGATAATTTCAGATTTATTATTATTTTTTTACCTTAACCCAAATATTGACTGCATGTAAATAAACATAGTCACAGTATGCAGTGGAGGCATACTGGATTTTTGCAAGGTAGCAACTGGCAGGATTTTCAATTATTTAAACTGTTTGACTAGCTGAAGGGCATGTCGAAAAAGTTTGCCAAGTTTGGAGTGAGACTATTTAAAGCAAAAATCTCACAAAAGTCTGTCATGTATGGAAAGTGAACTGAGAGAGTCCCAATTTGCTAAATTACCATGTCAATACTGTACATTTGCATAGTAGAATAGAGCGGAATTTACAGCAGGCTAAGCACACCAAACTGCAAAGTAACATTTGGCTCTGTAAGAATGCGGCAACCTTGTGAGCGGAAAAGTAAAAGGAAATCTGTACCGTTCAGAAAATAAATAGCGTGAGCTTTCCCAGGCTGGCCTCCATATGTCTGCATAGAAGGGAAAAATGAACAGGAGGACGTAAGAAGGGATAGAGCTAAATTTGGAACAGACCATTTTAAGCTTAAAAGTAAATCAATAAATAAATATGCACCACATGCAAAGTCAAATCAAGACCACATTAACATTTATCCTCTTTGTTTGTTCTGCCTTTTCTTGTTGTTGTGAATATTGTTTAATTGATAAGACTGCTGGAATACGGTTTATATAATAAAGCACAGCACGGTGAAAATGTGGTTAGCACACCACGTCTTAAGTTAGCTAGGATATGTCCCAGGAATCCTGATGACGAAGTGTGGTATAGAAAATGGATCGAATAAAGATTTAGTTGAACTTGAACTTGAAAACGTCTATAAGATTTGATCCCATAAAAGACTTCAGGATTTGGAAGAAATCTTCTCGATAACGCTGCTATCAGCCGGGTCATGGCCTCTCCTACCTTTCTCCACGTCGTTGGTGTTTGATGCCTCCTGTTAGAGTTTGAAACTCTTAAGGAACACCTCCCTTGGTTTTCTCCAACCAACTTTGTCAGGGATTTAGGTGAACCCTCCCTAACCCCTTTCTCATCCTTTATGGTAGCACATGCATCACAGTAGGCTGAAGAGCATTTCTGATCGAGGGCAAGAGATAAGGTTAGCGTAGCGCAAACTGAAAAGGACTCTGTCTGCAGTAGGTGTCCATTATCCATGGCTTCTACTGACCTTTATACCTGACACATTAGGAGAATAATCATTATTTTCAAAGATTGTAGTATGTTGAGTGCAACACAAGGAGAAAAGCTTTTCTCTTAGATGTTCCCTTTCCTGCAGGTCTTGGGTGATCGGGGCCATAGCCCTGCTGTGTCTGTTGGGCCTCACCTGGGCTTTTGGTCTGATGTACATCAACGAAAGCACTGTCATCATGGCTTACCTTTTCACCATCTTCAATTCGCTGCAGGGCATGTTCATCTTCATCTTCCACTGCATTCTCCAGAAGAAGGTGAGTAACATGGAGAAGAGAAAGAGAAAGGACTGACCATAGCGATCAGAAAGTCCAAATTACGTACTTAATATCTGGTTGGTAATCTTTCAGGGGCCAGTTGTTCAATTCTCGGTTATTTTAACCACTGTTTAATCCCTAACCGGCGGTTAATTTCTTAACCCGCCGTTAACTAACCAGCCGTAAATGATGCGTTGTTCAAAACACGGGTAGTCACGCTGTTTGTTAACGGCACCATCAAAGTTGCCGTTTTCGTCGCTGGTTAGCACGATATATCCCACAATTCCTCTTTTTGTTTACTTTCGGTTCGGCGAAGGAAATGGATACTATCCAAACGACACCTGGCACTCGGCGCAAAAAAATAAGCAGGAACTTTTCTGCTGACAAGGAAATGTTTTTCAATCAATGTTTGAAACAATTTAGGAGTTTTTGTGAAAAATACTTTTTTTTTTATTCATTATAATTTATTTTTTTCTACTGTGTTTATTTTCAGTGAATATTTTGTGCAATATTTTAGTATTTTTGCCAATATTTTTGTAGCATATAATATTGCATATGTTTGTCTGATTTTGTTTCTCATATTTTTGTCAGTCTTTTTGACCGATTCGTATTTTTGTGTAATATTTTGAATTATTTGCCTTTTTGTATTTACATACATCTAATATGTGTGTATTTTTCATCTAATATATGTAACTATTACTATTACTATTTAAATTAATTTAAAAAAAATTATAACTTATGAATTAAAATTTAATAATTAGCCGCTATTCACAGTGTTGTTGTCATTTAACTTCCACTGTATAATGTAAATTCATCAATAGAGTTTGTATCGATAGAATTACCTTGTACAACATTTGTGCCTGATTGTATTGTACATATAATATGAACAGCATGGATTAATAACTGTATATTTAGTTTTAAATTAGATCAGCAACATAGCTCCTCATGCAGTCACAATGTCTAACCCCTTACGTTTATATTGGGTTGGGATGATCTTATGTCTATGTATATGCTCACTAATTTATCTCATCCATAATGTCACCTGGCTACGCTTAAAATTGTCATCCGAATTTCAGCATCTGAGTACATAGTAACAGTAAATATTCTCCGATTTCTGTCGTCCTCCATGAAAGCAGACTGATTATGTTTGTGCAGCCATCCATTCTCTGGACCGCTTGTCCTTTCTAGGGTCACAGGTGTTCTGGAACATATTGATTATGTTTGTGTTTTTCAAATAAGTCATTGGCAAACATCTGCTTTTACTTTGGAAAACACTAATGAACTTTTTACAAATTTTCTGACGGGTGGTACGGACCAAACTCGTAATTTAATCACGATTAAACATTAGTGCATTTTCCTCACTGCCAATTGGAAATGTCCGTTTTTTTGAATGAAGGGATGAAAATTAAAACATGTTTCATCTGATTCATCGATTAGTTGGCAAAATAATCAACAGATGAATCAATTATTAGAATAAACAGCTGGAGCCTTAATATACTGGCTTATTTTCCTTCCAAACGTGATTTACATGCGGTTTCCAGGAGGAGCCTACACATCCCATCATATTTCCACAGCCTCCCACACTCTGTCGTTGCCTGGGAGAATAGAAGAGGAGAAAGATATGGCGATACATTTGATCAAATACTCAACACACTCCGTGGCGTCAGTTCCATAGAGGGTTTTGGGTTTTTCCGTGTGTGTGAATGTGCATGTGTGTGTCCGAGATCTACTTAAGGTATGTGTTAGGCCATCAGATCAGGTGCCTAGAGAGATGTCCTTAGAACGGTGCTGAGGTTTTCTTTGGCTGCAGCCCAACATGGTTTCTCCCAAGATGCACGGAGTGGCTCAGCACACAGCTGTTCAAACAGAGCACGCGGCAAAACACAGCTGCCAATCCAACAAGCTTGTTAAAAAGCAATTACACTGCTATTTGTTCTAAGTTGATTAGGATCTAAATGCAGATGTTTTGTGTGTACAAGTGCATCATATGACTCCTGGAGGAATATGGCCATTGCAAATGCAGTAATAAAGTTGGGTCTGTGTTAATGGGGAAAGTTAAAAGTTAATCCTTTAACGCCGACATTGTGGTGGAGTCGATGTTTGTTCAAGAAACCTCAGCAAGAAAAGCAGTTCACAGGGTAATATATCAAATTAAGCCAACGTTATTGGCCCATCGGAGCTGCGTGAAGACACAGGATGTGGCCGCAGTCCACTTCGGTCTGTATAGGTTTCTTGTCAGTGCGCCACGAGGCGCATTTGTCAGCCAGTGTTCTACTAAATGTATCTTTTATTTGATGTCAAAATGTGAAAAAAATGTGTTTGAAGAAATTAAATAGACCTCCAGATGGCAGAGTCACATAAATGCTCAGCCTACAATTGTCAATTAATCTTCAAGCTTTCAGACAAGTTTTACACAAGCTATGAGGTCAAGTGAAAGATCAAATTGATCGTTTTTCAATTGATTTTCCTCACTGCTAATCAGTGTGACTTGACTTGACTAATGCTAACAAGCAATGCAAAACAGAATTGACGGGCTAATGAATAGCATTGGTGGCGTTATATCCCTTTAATCAACAGATACTTGAACACAAACGTGAAGCAACCCATGTAGACAGATAATGTAACAATACTCATCGGCATATATGCTTTATCCTTCATTGAATTAAAGCAAAGATTGTTGGCAAATTAATTTGCACATTCTGTTTAAGTATTTCCTTACTGTATGTTTTTATAAAGCGCAATATTATAGAGTGCTATTTTTGTTTTTAAAAACTCATTATGGAAATATTTGTTGTTTTTTGAGATGCTGGAATGGATTACTGTAATGTCATTTCCATTCATTTTATTTATTTATTTATTTTTTCTGGAGAGCTCAGTTCATTCGGTAATTTTACCGATTTGACACATCATCATCATTGCTCTCATTTCAATGTTTTGAGTCACATGCTAAATGTGAAAAACAATTAAGTCAGTAGTCCAATGAAAAGACACTGACATTTAACTTTATTAGTGAGTGGCAACGAAATGCAACTCATTTAGTATTACAGTTTTGACAACCTTTCTATGGTTGCATTTGAAATAATTATTGACAATCTAAACAAATATATATAGTGATGCAACGACTATTCGGCCACCGGAAATATTCGGCCAAAAGAATATAGGCGAAATAGGATGTTGTGGTGACGCAAGCGTCTGTTTAAATTAAACAACGAATGCGGGGAGTGAGTGTCCGCCTCGCATTCTCTCTCTCTCTCTCTCTCTCTCTCTCTCTCTCTCTCTCTCTCTCTCTCTCTCTCTCTCTCTCTCTCTCTCTCTCTCTCTCTCTCTCGCACGTATATATATATATGTGTATATATATATGTATACAGTATATATATATATATATATGTATACAGTATATATATATATGTATACAGTATATATATGTATACAGTATATACATATATATATACAATAGTTCAGCAAAATTCTCAAAACCTTGTGTCCAGTGTTTGTTCTTCTCTTTTGGTTTTTATAGGCAGTTGCACTTTCTTGGTTAGGAATAAATCTGACATGAGTATTCTGAATATATTCTGTAGCTTGCTATGATTGGCGATAAACCAATGCAAATCATAATTGTAACGAACACAATTGCACGGGGAACGGTCGGCAGTGGCCCACCATATCCAGCAGATTAGTAATTTTGTTTGCCGTAGTGATTTAGTTGCAAAAGGACTGTGTCAGCCTTTTGTTCGTCATCTGAAAAGCTTACTTGGCGCGACTGACAGATGCTTACTTTTTCATTAAATAGCCTTTGGGGGCTCAAATGATTTTTTCAACAAATTCTAGAGTTTAAAAAAAGGTCTAAATTTAGCAATTGTGATGATCTGTGTCAGTTTCCACCCAGACTTTTATCAACATCGTTTAGTTGTTTAGTAAATTGTTAATGAACGAAAGTGACTTAATTATTATTCCAATCAAAAACGATCCCATTAACAATCTCTATCTGTCCCGGTTTGTAGGTGCGCAAAGAGTATGGCAAGTGTCTGCGTACTCACTGCTGTAGCGGCAAAAGCGTGGAGACCTCCATCTCTTCCTCCAAGACCACCACCTCTCGGACACCCGGCCGCTATTCTACAGGCTCACAGGTGAGCTTACCTGCCTGCACACCTGGACGCTACAGCACAGCAGAATCTCAGGTGAGACAGCTGCACGCTGACAGGGGTTTGGGCTATTACGTTTCACTTTCAACTGTAGATCCAATTTGGCGCATTGAACTCATTTTAGCTAAGTACATGCAACATTTGGAGTTGAAAGTGGAGCTAGCCTCAGCCTTGACTCACAGCTGTGCCCATACAGTAGATGCTGGCAAACTGTTTTGAAGTGTAAATGGAATAGAGGGGTGGATAGCCCCCCCCCCCCAAACTTATTATCCTTTTGCTGCTTGTTGTTTTGCCTTTTTGGCCTCCCTTTCAATGCTAATTGCCCATTTTTTTGAACATCACACCCTTTCATATTTTTTTTTTCGTTTTGTTTTTTGCTCAAATTTTTTTACCTTGACTCACCACGGTTTCTCCCTTACTCTTCGTCCTCCCTCACTTATCATGGTTTCTCCTTTTTTTTTCTTCACCCCCCTGTCTGTGCGTAGAGCCGAATCAGGCGAATGTGGAATGACACCGTGAGGAAACAGGAGTCGTCTTTCATCACGGGAGACATAAACAGCTCCGCCACGCTTAACAGAGGTAACCGTGGGATACCACACATTTGCATCCCCATCACTGTCAACATATCCTCTTTATTGGTAGCAGAAGGCTCAGCTATCATAAGCTGTCATTTAGTGAAGTGGTAGCAGTCTATGCGTCCCATAATGTAACACTGTGCTCATCTCAACAGTAGGGTGCATACTGTATCTGAGTATTTGATGAAACCGTTTTGTTGGAAATATCTCCCATCACAATTTATAAGTACTTATTCTAGGACTGCACTCTAAAATGACTAAAAGATACAGGCATATTTCTATTAGTTTTTAAAAAATCCACTTTTATGTTAACAAGAGTATGAAAACTTTTTTCAGTTTTATTTAATTTTTTTTCCCTGTTTTTCTTAGTAATTTTTTTTTCTGTTTTTCTGAATAATATTTTTTAAAGGGGTTTTCCTTCAGAGATTAGAGAACACACCACAATACAGTATGCACATTCATTCCTTTATTGAGAGCCAGTAAGTAAACATGACCATTTTATTGCATATGGAGGTATGCAGGAAAGTGTCCGTTTCCGCTATTAGCGAGTATTTAACAAGTCACTTGGAGTTCAGAGGTAAAAAAATAAAAATAAAAATACTATAATTATTTTTTCTGTTTTTTGGAATAAACATTTTTTCTGAATAATAATTGTATAGCCTGTTTTAAAAATATTCAGTAAAATAGAAAAAATATTCAGAAAAACAGAAAAAAAAAGAAAAATACTCAAAAAAACAAAGCTCCCCAAAAAAATTAGTCAGAAAAACAGGAGGTTTTTTTTTTCAAGTGACTGCAATACGCTTCCGTAATTTATCAACTGACACTCCTAGTTTATATTACATGTTTTACTCCTTTCTAAAGATAATAATCTTTAAAAAAAAATAAAATTAAATTTGAAGTTTGAGTTATTGGAGAAGAACCACCGAATGAGGGTCATGTAAACATTTCAATCAGAATAGCCAAGATGTACCTCATTAGTAGCTTCATTGGTCTCACCTGTTCCCGAGCCTATCAGTTAATCCTTAAATGCTCTGTATGGTTTATACGGAATACATTATTTATATACTAGTTTAACAAAAACAAAAATGCTATCATCTTTTTTCACTTTTGTTGAAAGGAATGACATGAATACCCTTAAGGGTTGCTCAAACGTGAATAACGCTTTCTAACCACTTGTGGCATGCATAAGAACATTTCAGATATCCTGTAGGACACATTGTCGAGGCAGACGTTGGTGCTTCTCTTTTATAGAACCTCTGCATCGTACAGATCGAACCAATGAAGTGTCCAGTGCGAGCATGTAACAGATACGTCTAGTATAGTTCACTGCATTCAGTGATATCTATTGCCGCCCCTCCAGTGAAGGTCAAAGCAGTGCTACAAAGGAAGTGGGTGTCATCCAAAGAGTGAAATATACTCGCACTTCCATTTGTCAGTCTCAAAGTTGAGGTGTGGCTCGCGTTTTCCTCCGGGCCACTAATAAGCTGTTAGCATGACATATTGATGCGAAAGCAGACACGGAGTGTCAGCGTCTGAATTATCACACACTTAGTGAAGGAAGTGTTAGCACCCCCCCATTTTCATACCCATCTACTCCTCCTCGTCTTTGTTGCACATACTGTACAGTATGTATGGCACTATAAGGGGCGGAGAGTGCTTTTTTATTTATATTTTAGCTGTTCATCCTTCGTGCCTGAGGATGCCATAACATGCACTACTGAATACAAATTCATCTGAATCAGTTTAAGGTGAATTACTTAATTTCAACCCATGCATTCATTATAGAAAAAGCTGATTCATCAAATAATTAGTTTCAGTGTGTCCACACATTTTTCACTGTTTTTATTATTATACAGTTTACAGGTCATATTATTGACACGTCAACTGAATGCATATACAGCACAATTATACATAAGCTGTGCAATGATATTAATGGTTAGCCAAATGTTTTCCTAGCAATGCAATATATGTGTCTCGTCCCTCGCAATGACCTGTGGCTGCTTTCACCTCAAATTGTGTTGGCTCGTTTTATTCACTTGTCCTCTTCTCTCCCTCTTTCTTCCACACACTCGCTCTTCCTCTTTTTCTGACTCTTGCTGTACTTACTCCCACTGCACCGCATCTACATTCTCTCTCTGGCCTTCAATCTCCAAATGCTTCTCTCCTTTTTTTTTTTCTTCTCTTAACTCGGCTATTGCTTTTCCCTCCTTCCTTCCTTTCTCTATCTGCCTGTACCAGGAACCATGGCTAATCATCTTATAACTAATGCTCTCCTTCGTCCCCATGGCACTAACAATCCTTATAACACTCTCCTGGGGGACTCTGCAGTCTATAACAACCCTGCTGTGGGCATGTACAACACCCAAGGTGTGCCTGATGTTCCTATTCTTAATGTGTTGCATGCAGTGCATTAGCAGAAGTAGCTTAATTTCATTGGCATGATTATTTTTATTGTGATGTTGGCTTCTGTGGTGTGGTTAAGGTTCCTGAGTAAAATAATTGGGAAATCACTCTGAAATAGGGATGGACACAATCATTTATTAATTCATCATTGGGAATCGTGTCCAAAAAAAATGAATGATTAGTCTTTATTGGACTGAGGATTTGGTTAACAAATGCTCCTCATTTACTCTCAAGTATTTTGCAGTCGGAAAGAACATGATGTCGGCTAACACAAGTTAAGCTAACATTATGCAATTCCTCTGTGCATCATTATTTTTGCTTAATGCGACAGTGATATTCTCCTCTCACGTTAAAATTAATATTTCCAAAGATGAGATTTTTCCTTCTCATCAAGACAGTAGATCTAGTAATGAATTAATTTATTTGTGAAAATACCCAATTATTGTATCACCAAAGGAGCTTACACACTGCACAGCGCAAGCTAGCCCAAATTTGGCACTGGTTACTAAGCGACCAAGCAGGAAGTAGTATGGTGCCTTTTCCCAATGATTTGGACGTAAAATAGACCTAAGCTCGTCAGTAAGCCGTGGCTTTGCTGATAATGGGGAGGAGGACAAGGAGGAGATGAGAAGCAGGAAAAAGAAGGGTATGGATCTAACTGTTGGGGGGGGTCTGGGTGTCTCAGGGTTATAATAGTTTTGGATTTTTGGGGGATTATAGATCATTTAACTTCTGTTCATTTTAACTATTTAGAGCAAGTTTGTTATTTTTTTATGAGTTTTAATTTTTTCCAAAATGTCTTGGTTTGGTTTAATTTGTATTAGTTTAAAAAAAATGTAAGTAAACTTAATTAAAGTATAATTCTCAAACAACTGTTGGACCTTCCTTATTCTGTACGGTACAACAATACCGAAATATTTTTTTTTTAATTAACTCAGAAAGCTCATATACATTTATTGGCAGACAAAAACGAAGACATTTTTCACTATTATTATTATATATTTTTTTACATTTTATATTTTTTGTTAGTTTCTTTTTTTAAAGCATTTTTATTTGTAATGTATTTCGTTAACTAATACCTTTTTTCATTTTGTTTGAGTTATTGTATTACATTTTATAACATTGGTAAACTCAAACCCCATTAGGAGCACATCACGGTAAACGTCAGGCTGAGCAGGGAACTAAAAATCACACATTTCTACCACTTTCACTAAACCTGGTACAACCAAAGTAGTAGAGATCTCCCTGCATTGCCTTTTTTACCTCATCACGACATGACATCTGTCTTGTGTCCCCAAGCTCCAACACTGAGACACCTCATTAATTATTGATTCTTTCATTTTCTCTTCCATGCTGTTGATCTCCCCCCAAATATCTTGCTGTTGTCACTCTGAAATCACTCCTCCATCATCCCTCCTATTGGATGCATCGAGATGTCTTAACACTTGCTGCATTTCGATTTTTTTTCAATTTGGGCGTAAGTGCCTTGCGCTAAGGCAGCACATATGCATTGAATGGGTTAGTTGATGGCATGCTGTGCTGTGCTAAGTGCAGTGTGAAAGGGCATTCACGTTCTGAATTGCTTTACACTATAGTTACACACTGCATGGCACGTTCACTATACTTGGGAGCCACCATGCAATTTTGCAGCATCATCGCATACTCACTTTGGATATGTGCATGTGTTGTAGAATGTTGTCTCTACATTTTATGATGTTTATTCTGTCTGATATATAAGGTAAATTATAGCAATATGCTAACAATGTACCAAACCAAAGTGTTTTAATCATGCCTCTACTTACTGTTCATCTGTTGTTCTGATGTCTGACCTCACATCTATGTCTCTTTTCTCTCTCCCCTCATCATGCCTCCAATAGCGTCTTACCGAGACACAAGTACGAGCTAAATTAATACTTCAGTAACACAGACTTCCTTTTCTCATGTCTCGCTTCTGAAGCAAACTTGTTTCTCTCCTGCCAAGAAGAAGTTTGCTTTGGCTGTCAGCCTTTGCAAAGTATCGTTTCATTGGTTTATTTGATTTTATACTCAATCTCTGCATTTGCTCACTGGGAAAAATGCTTTTAAGGCATTTTCTGAATGTTGTAGATTTAATTTCAAGACATTTGAGTGGTTTGAATGAAAATGCAATAGCTTTTTCCTTTAAACTAACTTCTAATTCAGTTAAGTTCAATGCTACTTAGACTTATTTTGCTGTTGAATTCACATTTGTCACGACTATAATTGAAAAATTGAACTATTTCTAGTCCTACACAAAAAATACCGTTGCTTTTTGTTAATTCTAAGTTATCTGCAAACTCTATGATATCACACACTAATTGTTTTCAATAATTCATGTTTCCTCTGAGATATCCACTTACTTCATTAAAAGATTTTAATCCATTTTTTATATTTCACTTTTTGTCATTTGTACCTCAGAGGGCATCCTGAACAACGCAAGAGACTCCAGTGTTATGGACACGCTCCCCCTTAATGGTAACCACGGCAACAACTACAGCATGGCCAGCAGCGAATACTTGAGTGACTGTGTGCAAATTTTAGACCGGAGCAGCGGTTACGGCACCCATAGCAACCACAAAGAGACTACCCTGGAAAAAAAGATCTTGAAGGAGCTTACCTCCAATTACATCCCCTCATATCTCAACAACCACGAGAGGGTCACCAGCGAGCGCAGTCACAACTTGATGAACAAACTGGTCAACAGCAACATGGCCAACGGAGGTGAACTCTTACTTTGAATTCATCTTGCAATGTTTTTATCGAAGAACGATATGTACAGCATAACTAAGAACCCTGGATCCTAGAAGATCATCTTTCCTCACCACGTACATCTAACAAATTGAATCGCTAGTCAATTAAAAAAAAAAAAGTGACGGGTGGTTGTGTTATTACTTTAGCTAATACTAATTGCTATCTTGGTTGACAGTTCAACAACGCTAAAAAAGGAGACACCGAAAACATGCAGGACCGCGGCTCTCTAGGACCCAAATTGTCTATCCCTGACCGAGCACTTTTCACGCATTTTTACATTGGAAATATGCTGCCAGAAAAGCTCAGCTTGCATTGGCTCTGACCAGTGTCCATTACATTTCCCATGATAACGAGACACGGAAACAGGAAGTAGTTCTCGTTCCGGTATGATGAAAACATGCCTGCTAGCAATTAGATGTGGACGAGAATGAGAACGCAATTGTGAATGTGAAAGTAAATACGAAGTAATTTAACCATTAAATTGGTTTGTCAATATGAATCTCTACGACAACTGTGCGGCTGACATACACATGACCCAAACAATTGGATTGCTGACTGGACTACAAAAAAAAAAAAGATGGGATGTGACCTTTGTAAATGTGGGACAAAACAGTGGGGCTGGCGAAATCTGCCGGCACTCCGGATGGAGACAAGGCTCAAAACAGGGACTGTCGTACTGACCCGGATCGATGGACGTAAACCGGTTTCAGCCAGTGCTCCGTCCGTGTATTTATTCAAGGCTTCGCGTCATAAAGTACTCACTGAAAATGCGGAAAGACTCACTGTATTTTCACAACATTAGGCGCACGTTAAAGTCGTACATTTTCTCAAAAATCGACCGTGCGCCTTGTCATGCGACTTTGGTAAGCTCTTCGCTTGACTGGCTGTGTGGAAGCATTTCCCGTGGACACATTGCTTATATACATGAAAGGCGGACCTGGCTGAGGACAGGCATGATGAAGATATACGGTGGGCCTTATGGTCGTGAAAATACGGTAATTGGTTAGCTCATGAAATGATCAATTCCACCTAACTTTGATTTGGCACTGAAGAACTGCAACTGCAACAAATGCTCAACTGATACAACAATGAACGTAGCTATAAATGTTTGAATAGAAAACAGATACTCTCGTGGAGCAGAGCCAAAAGGTGTTTTTGATTACAAAGAGTTGAATCCTAAGCACGCATATTTTCCTTTAGGGAGTATGGCAGGAGGCAGCAGTAGCTCCAGTAGCAGCGGGGTCAGTGGCTGCATGGGCAACGGTAAAGAGGACGTTGGTCCCATGGTGCTGGACAACCCTTCAGCCTTCCCCAACGAGGAGAACCTGGGTCTGGAGATAATCCGAGAAGAATCCAACGCTCCCCTCCTGCCTCCGCGCCCCCCTCCACCCGACAGCCACCCGCCGCCGCCTCCCCCGCACAACTACTCAAGGCCGCGCCGCATCCCGCAGGAGACCAGCGAGAGCTTCTTCCCGCTGCTGACCAACGAGCATACCGAAGAGCACACGCACTCGCCCAACCACAGAGACTCGCTGTACACCAGCATGCCGGTTCTCACGGACCTCCCGGACGGCCAGATGAACGGTTTAACAGACGGCGAGGAAGACAGCTCCGGCGAACTGCAGCCCTGTAAGAGCGCCACAGCTCCCGAGTTAGATGACGTCTACTACAAGAGTATGCCGAACCTGGGTTCCCGGAACCACCTTCACGAGCTGCAGAGCTACTACCACATGGGCCGTGGAGGTAGCGATGGATACATGGTGTCCGGCAGCAAGGAGGAGTCCGACTCTTCGCCAGAGGAGCCCCCTGTGGACCCCTCCCACCTGGTCACCAGTCTATAGAGCCCACTAAGAGACTCCTATCCCTCCTTGAGCCCACTCTCACAACCTTCCACTTGTGTGTTGTTGACTGACAGGCCGAACAGGTCCGCCCCTGGACTGAGTCCTGCTTTTAACGTGTACGGTTCAGGACAATATGGGGGCTGAATGTATTGTCACCACAGGGCGACGCTGGGTGACACTTTGTGAATATCAAACAAGAGTAGAACCTGGAAGGGAGAGGAGTGGGGAGGGATCTGTAATTCTATGTGTTTAATTGGAATCTTACATGAAAGTTCTCTAATGTGGACCTCCAGCATATCGTATAGTCTCCACTGAGGTTGACCACCCCCACATCCTCCTGGTGAAGGAAATCGTCCTTGCACCTCTCTGTCACTCTCGCTCAAAAGAGTCATATTTGAGTGGTCGGACTGGTTTCGGGCAAGGCCTCGCTCCACTACCTGCCAATCGAGCGGGGGACATACAGTACATAAAAAAAATAGCAACCAAACTGTATCCATATGTTTTCTGATGTTCTCAATTCTCTTCCTGTTCATATCTGCTCAACGGGAGTCGTGTCCAGGCTGGTGTCACGTTCCTTCCTGCGAGTTCTAGTGATTGCGGCTGCTGTTTATTTCGCTAATAACAAAGATGAGAGCTTGTAAATCCGAGAGACGATAGGTTTAAAAAAACAAAAAACAAAGGGGGGTTGGGGGTCGAGTGGGTTGTTTATTCTCCTTTCTTCTGTAAAAGTTCTCAGTTATCAAAGAATTATGATGAAGTGATTCAATCATTTCTATGTATTGTATAGAATACAGAGACAAATGTTGCATATGACCAATTCTTATTTGTCAGTTGTCTGTGGAACTGTTGGCAACTGTCTCCTTTGGTTCTGGTCACGGATGGACGACGGAGCGGATAAGGAACAATCTTTCATCGAGACAGTTTCGCACTCTGACTAATATGCATTTACCCTACGCACACTTCTTTCTGGTCCTTTTATAGTGACACCATGCTCACATTTTACAAATTGTTACTATATATTTTACACTGTGTAGTTAAAAGGGAAAATAGGAGGGGGTTACCATGGGAACGCTTTTACTGGAAGTGGGTCCGCTGACGTTTTTCTTTTTCATTTAATAAGACATTTCCTTCCTTTAGGCACAAGGGGTGGGGGGTGTACCTGGGTGAGAAAAACACACCAGGTATTTTTGAGTAACTTATATATGAAGCATATCGTTTTTATTGCCAAATACTCTAGCGTTTGACATTACCTAGCCGTACTGGTCAACATGTCATTGTGCAGAAAAAAATGTTTGGAACAAATATCCTTCTCAAAAGTCAAAACCAGAAAGAAATGTTATGATTTTTATTTTATTTGTAAATTTATGCCGTCGATGTGCACTGAAAGAACTCTCTGCACACTGCAGCACTGTCTAATGTTAAAGCCAATGTTTACTTATTTAGGAGGGAAATTTCAAAATTGTATTAAGAGTAGCTTGCACATATATCCCACAAGCCCCTTCCAAGTTCCCCGAGAGAGAAATTATTTATTTATCTGTTTATCGGTTGAAAGAAAGCAAAAACAAGCTTGGAGGAAAAAGAGCTGACTTTATGCAGGAGTAAATAGAGTGGCACTGGGTGGTTCTTTTTTTTTGTTTTTTATTTTAAATTATTACGATCATGTTGATTATTATGATATTATTGCTGATTATTTATTCTTTTTGTATGGGTTACAAGTTGAATGATCTCATAACTAATATTTGTTGTAACAGTGAAAGTTGTTTGCCAACAAATAAATTACTGACATAGCTTTGAGGCTTTTTCTTCCGCCTCTCATACTTGAGATGGAAAATTTGGATGAAATGCAAACACTGTCGGTGCACTTGAACGTATTCACTCATGCTGTGATTTTTTTTTAAGTATGTAGATGAAATATTTGACTGCAGTAATACCCCTCCATCTCAGGGGTAACATTACAAACCACCCCCGCAATAAATGAACTCCACATTATAGAAATACGCCTTTTAAACACTCCCTATATATATTTTTGTACTAAGGTCTTTAAACACACTTTTGAAATAATAAAACATTTAAACACATATTGTATATTAAGCGAAAGCATGAACAAAGGATGACACAAAAATGTTAAACACAGTATACTGATTCCTCTGTGTTTGCAGTAAACAAAACCCTTGTTTTCCCAATTAATACATTTATAATCTCACAATATATATCAACAATTGTGCCCCAAAATATACACTGTGAAATGAAAGTGGTTATTTCACCAGGAATCAATACTACCGCAGAAAGAACCTACAACTGTCGCTTTCTGTAGGTGTAAAAAGCAGGATTAAAGATAATTGGATGTTTGTTTTCAGCAAAATTTAGGTTTCTTCGTTCAAATTTCGTATCAAACAAAAGTATAACCTCCAGATAGGTAGGTAGGTAGGTAGATATTTTTTATTTATTTAAACAAGTCCCTATTTTGAGCCTAATAAAGGTTTTATTATTGTAACCTAACCTATGTACTACATGTTGCACCTAAACCTGCAAACTTATGTTTTTCCTAACTGAATCTTATTGCATCATGATTTACGCCATTATCGGTGCTTATTTATGACCAAGCAGGCAACAAAGCAGCTGTCCAATGAAAACTGCAGTCCAGTAAAATAGACGAAGGAATGATTTGTGCTGCTGCTCTTTCTTCTCCGGGGAAAATGAGCTATGGCCCATCAGTGGCCTCAGGCTTGTCTTCCACCTTTAACATATATACCGTATAAAAAGAGCCAGGCCATGTATTGGTCACACCGGTTGAGGTTCTCAGGAATAATTTGGATGTTGGACAAGCTCATCTGGGACCATCTTGACTCCGAGGCAAGACTTTTTGTTGCAGTTACGGAGTAAGATATTGCAGCACTTTCCCCAGGAGATTCTAATGTTTTGAGCCTGCACTTTGAGTGGGCCTTTAGGGTAGCTACGGTACCTTACCTTACTTTTTAAGGTTAGCTAGGGAAGTAGTGGATGCATTGCTACGTCTCTGGGCAAGAGGGTAGAAGATTACTGAAGCATGAAGAGTTGATTTCTCCAAGAAGAAAAAAATCTCTCACTGTTTCAGCAGCAAATAAAAATAGCGCTTAGAACATCTAAGGCACATCTATTTTCAAAGATTGCGCTTGTTCGAGATACAACAATAGGAACTTATTGTACCTGCTGTTGGTAGCTGCTTTCCGCTTGTCTGGTTTAATCCAAAATGCCGGCCCTTCATCTGTCCAAGCCCACTAGTGCAGTTTGCATTAAGTGCGCCTTCAAAATGTGTCAATCCCAACAGAGCACAAACTGAATTCTGACTCCATCTGCACAACATGATGCATACTAAAAAGGCCATTAAGCCAATGCTCATACAGAAACTGGTTGTTGTTGCAGCTTTCGGCTTGTCCCATCAGATAGGAATCATACCATGGTCATTTACATGGCAGGACCATACAGGCAGCAGCATGTAACACTACAACACCTGTGCAGGTCATTTGCTAACTAGACTCACTTAAAGATAAACAAACTTGACCGTCATTATGGAATAATGATATATTGTTTACTTGGTCCATCACTTCAAAAACAATGTATCTGCAGCAGGCAGCACATACTTGCATAGCACGGTTGTTCAAAGCTAATGAATACATACAATATGTTCACATGCTTTTGTTTGCAATTACATCGCTGGCAATACTCCAAACTTGGCTGTTTTAAGTATATGTGCCTTGGCTAAGTAGCGTTGCTAACTACAACAGTGCACTATAACTAAAATAGTCAGCTATTTAGCTGACTACTTAGCCAACAGTCGAGTTAGCTAACTAATAACAATACTTAGCTCAATACAATATAATTATTTAGCGCAGTAAAAAAAAAAAATGTTAACAACTTGCTAGCTGATAGTTATAACTTTGTAACATTCTGACGTGTACTCTCTGAAAGTAACCTAAAACTAATCAAATATTATGTAGTTATCTTTCACAATTGTTATCATATTTTCTAAGTAGGTAATGATAGAGCAATTGAAGAAGAAAAACAATACTTAGATCATGTATTAGATGGGCAAAAAAAAAATTGTTTTTTTAAATAAATAATTATATATATATATATATATATATATATATATATATATATATATATATATATATATATATATATATAATTATTATTATTTATTGATAGATGGATGAATGGTTGGAAGCCAATATAGCCATTTGGTCTTGAACTAAAATGTGTCACTCGGCGGAAACATAGTTTCAGATATGCCTCATGGAAAAATTAACGGACATAAATCAATGATGAGGAGGGAAGGAGAAGATGAACGATTAAAAGATTGTTTTTAATAAATGCATTTTTGCTGTCTTTTAAAGTCATTGCGGGCCACTAACAGCCGCCCTCCCTCTGTCACCTCCTCTCCTGTCTGTCTTCCCGCCAGTCACAGGCTGGCTAAATGAGTGCTGGTCTATGTGGGTCATATCGCTGTTGGAGCACTCTGATCGTTTAGTGCTGCCTGGCTGTGTTATCTTCCCGGTTTCTCTGTTTCCTTCCTTCAAGGGAAAGTATTCAGGATGTCTTACAAGGTAACATGTTTCTCAGGCGCCGCTCACACTTACACACACACAAACACACACCCACACAGAATCACAGAGGCTTGAGTGTATATAATTATTTAATATACATTTTGTTTGTGTTTGTTCCTCTAATTCTCATTGAGACAAAAAAATGATAGTTGAGGTAATTTGCGAGGTGCATTCCAACATCAACTATAACGATGTACAATTAACAGCTTGAGATAATGTTAATGATAATTGTATTATGTTTTTACAAACAGGCTTTTAAAACTGTATGATAAGTGCTGTAAAACAGTCAGTAATAATGATAATAGGACACATTTGGAATAATATTCACAAAAAGTGTTTATAGACTTCTGTGGTGTTTTCTTTGATAATATTTATGTTTGCATTTTGTCTGGAAGTCACTGGTGGTGTAGTCTGACCTCGGGTCAGGCAGCGTGGGTTCAGGTCCTACTCAGTGAGTGTGAATGGGAGCCTGAATGGTCATCTGTCTAAATATGTGAACCGCGACTCACTGGCGGCCAGTTCAGGGTGTCGTCACAACCCTGAACAGGATAAAACGATGTAAAAAAAAATGGATAGATTTTTTTTTCGGCTGGGAAAAAAAAGATTGAATTGTGCTCCCAAATGCACAAGATCCTCTCCCAGCTACTTGTTAAAAGGCTACAAGCAGCAGAGTCCAGTGTTGGTGAAAAGAATGGCACCGTAACGAGCACTCCCCATTGTAGGCCAATATGACATTGTTCTCTGTTAATTAAGGCAACTATGACATTTAAAGGCTGGACTGGAATTTGATTCAGTGCACAAAATCAGCCCATTCATATATGCTGTGGCATTTCAAGATTTCCATCCCATTTACCTCATCCGTGCCACTAAGCACTAAAAAGCATGCAGAGAATATTTTCCGCCATTTGTGAGTGGAACTGGAATCTGTTACGTCAAACCAAAACAGAAATTCAGACGTGAATACAAACAGTTCAGCTTCTTATTTGTTTGAACTGAGAATAATTGACTTATTATGAAAATAATAACAGTAGGGAACAAAATAAAATAAAATTTGATGTGTTTTTGATGCTGATTAAAACAAAAAATTGGCATGCTCATTCCAAAATTGCACTAGTTTTTTTTCTCCACTGTTTACCCTCCAGATAAGCAAAATCACACTGATTAACTGTAGTAAGACTGTGGTAAGAATACATGATTTTGATCGGACTCCTCTGCTACGTGGTAACTTATATGTACAGTCACAATTGACACAGTAGACTAGCTAGCATAGTAGCGTTAACCTTGTAACCATGGGCAAACCGTTTTAAATAGTTTTTTGTTTTATACTGTATTTTTAGTTTTCAAAGCTTGCAACTATTCAATCTTAGTTTATTAAATACATATACATTTATCTCCTGTTTTTTATGATAACGGGTATCTATATAGCTCAAAAACTTGACATGATCCAGAAAAACTGAGATCAGTTTTAGGTTCTGCACAAATACATCAGCTTCAAGCTAAATTTCACAGGCTTAGATTTCACAATGAGTTAGTAAATATGAGCATCACTCTTTTATTGTATTTTTTTGTGACTAGTGTGTGGTGAGAATTTGGCACTGCACTTGACTTGGCTCTATAAAGGTTGGGAAACATTAGCATATACAGCCAAGCCAGCGTGAACTAGCTTACCATTAACATCCAAGGAATGCATATCCAGTAGCATGCACAACTGCGGTCATTCCTTTGCTGAATGGGTGGGACGAGCTGTGGACGAAAACTAATTAGTATTTACCGTAGCGGCGTAGCCACATCAAGTCTGCTTCAGAATAGCCAGGCTGGCCTTTGACTTCTAGAATCACATCAACATGCACACGGGTTTCCCTGCCCTGACCCGAGTGTGCCACCCTGCTCTGCGTGCATGCACAGCTATTCCTAATGCCACCTCATCTGCTTGCATGGACCGCTGTCTGTCTCAGTGTGTGCACATTTACCGCTCATTGTCTCCTCACCTCAATTTTCCAACAGAGTGCCCATGGAAGAAAAACACTTAACAGGTATGTGAGGGCCCACCCTGAATAATTCACTCTAATTGGTGAAACATTGGGAGGGGGTTCAGGAGGGGTGCGGGGATACGGCGACATCAATCCTCTGGCTTTTATTTTATTTTATTTTTTTGAGGTCACATACACCCCCATGCATGTTTAATTGGCTTTGGGATGGCGGTGTTTCTGCTGCCTCTGCTGTGAGTCACACTCACTACGCCTTTTCTCCAGCGTGCCTTTTTCGCAGCGTCTCAGCAATGGAGCTGCTATTTCAGGAACACATTAGGAGCCCAGAAAACACTGACATTTAGACTATTGCTGGGGTGGCTAAGGGGGAGGAAGAGGTGTGGGCTTGGCATTGGTGTGTATGATAGATACAATAGAAACACTGGCTTACTGCCAATGTGCCTTTGTTGAGAGCAGCTATGTGAAATTCCTTCATTTTTTTTATGTTTGGCATACAACTTTCTTATGAGAAAAAATGTTTTAAACACATTTAATTAATAACAAAAAGATTGAATACACACCAGGAAAGTAGACAATGCAAATGAGAAGCTGGAACATTAAGCCTCATAATTCACATGCTCAAAACATCTGCTACAATTTTTGCATTTACATAACAGCCGTTATTTTCGTAGACAGCACATCTGCAAGGTGGCGCAAACGCTGGCAGATTTTCATATCAAGGCTCGCTGCGCATGTTTGCCAATTTCATGTGCTTCTGCAATGTCCAGATTATAGTGCGCAACTAGCGTGACATATTTAAAGGGAATAAAAGCAGTTGCTTCAATTTGCCATGATTAAAGTCGGATATGACCAATCCCATATTTAACGTCAGCCCAACCACTCCCTAACAGTACAAAAAAGTGCACTCAAAGAGCCTGCAGAGAAATCCTGGAAAAGTGTCACAAAAAGTAAGTTTGGTGATGTCATCGAGTTGGCTTGATGCCGTTATTGCAACAAACAAAGTTGCTTCTAATTATTCATTCTTGTTTGTTTTAAGTTTATATGCTCCAATTTTCTGGGGGGCACAAATTTAACAAATGTGTTTCATTAATAATAATAATAATATATTTAAAATGCACTTTATATTTCAGCATAGTGGTAAAAAAGAAAAAAAGAAAAAAGAAAGGGCCCGTGGAGGTGATGTGACATGCATGGTGGCAATTTCGCCGTAGAGACAGAAAAGTCTAGTTCTAGTTAGTCGGGCTTAGTGAGTGGCAACATAAAATGGCCACCGGTGGATTTGTTTCTGCCAAGGAGGAATAAGCTAGTGTAGCTGGTGTATTAGATGCAGATGTATATACTGCACTCTGAAATAAAACCTGTAAAGTTCAAATCAAATCTTTAGATTTGCCTTACTTTTTTGAATACTTATAGTAGAGCACCTCTTTTTTTTTCTTTTTTTAATCTGAAACTAAGGAACTCATCTGATAGCAAAATAATGTTGTTATTTTTCAGGATCAAACAAAACAACTTCCAACACCTGGGGACAAAAGTTTTTCCATGACCTTTGCCAACATTTATTTTGTTCTACCTTGTTATTGTGTAGTTCTGCTAACTAACTAACAATATGAAAAGTGTGCTGTTGGAAACATTTGAATAAAAGTATTTGTATGTCTATATTAAGGAGATATTGAAATATTGCACTTGCACTTTTGACTCTGACCTGTGCATGCACCCTAATGCTGAGAACACAAGAGGCAGTAGAGATACGTAGATTCAGTTTCATTTTCAAGGGACACAAAAAGTTGAAGTTTAAACAGAAAACTGCAAATGTTTTAAAATAAGCTGGGCTTCCAAGGATGTGGGGAAAAAAAATATAGTGTCAAAAAAAACAAAGTGAGAGGATACAAAGATGTGTTGCTGCCAAGTAAAAGTGAACCAATGTGAGTGTGAATCTTGGTAAACAAGTGTGAGGATGAGCATCCTGTGCTTTGTCTCCACAAAAAGACAAAAGCAGTGTCTCTCAGGGGCCCCAGTCTCCCTTGTTCTTCTAATTGGTCATGAGGAACAGCTTCCTTACAGCGGACAGCCCCAGCAGGAGCAGCGTTGATGGCTAACGCTGACAAGAGCAGGTCGAATGTGACGAAGATGACCGCATCGCATCGAGGGACTTTTCCTTTTTTGGGCCGGTGATGTCGAGGTGTAAATCCTGCTTGTTATGATTCACATTGCTCTTCACGGCCTTGTGTGTGTTTGTGCTGGCTATAAATGTGCCTTGTGGTTTTAGGGGCCAATATACAGTCTGACTTGCATGTTTTATCAGGATGAGTGTATGTCTGACACAGTGGTTTCCACTTATTACCTCTATGCTTTACATTATCTTGACACTTCATTAGGTACAGCTGCCTAATAAAATAATGCAAGAAAAAAAGTCTTAAAGCAATCCAAAGCGAGATTCAGTTTTCGTTGCTTTTCGGCGGCACCACATGGACAAAAGCGGTATTGTTTTCCCTCAAATGAGGACCACATTTCTCATGAGGACCAGCGCATTTTGTCGTGAAATCCGGATGTCCTGTTGCCTGCAGTTGGACTAAATTACATTGTTTCCAGTGGCTATTTTCTATTTTTTTCTTTATACAGCACTGTAACGTTTCTCAAGTATGTGAACAGCAGACGCTGGTTGTGATTGTACTCGCTTTATTGTATAGTACACACAAACCATTAACTAAGTCCTACCCTGACACTGTTAAAATTTGACAGATGACAAAGTACCGCTAGCCAAAAACTACTAGCCACTACTGACAGTCGTTACTGACCAGGTATCTATCCCAACTGATTTTGGACAAGAACCAAAGTCAAAGAAGAAAGATTGCCAAACAAGCCGTCACACTCTCCAACTGCACTTTGTGATAAACACTGTGCTCTGGTCTGTAAAGTAGTGAAACAGAAATGAAAACCTGAAAAGCAATGCCTCGCAAAGGGCCATATTTTCCCATGTGCTCTAGAGGGAAAAGGCACACTTTTCTGTCTGAGCTTCCTCCCGTCGACTGAAGTCTTTCATTTCAACACTTTCATGCCCGATATGTGCTTTGGGTGGAGCCACCCCAAAATGTGTTCATTCCATCAGATCTGTCATTCTCCATATTTGATTCTTCCATCAATTTGAGCATTTTCCTCTCATCTTCAAAGGCTGTAATACGTCAAAAGCCCCACCCAGGAAGGTGCAACACAATATTGTACTCAAGGTTCAGATGCAGTTACAATATACAGTGGATCACCACATACCGCATATTGACTTTAAGGCTGTTTATTAGAGAACAAATGCTAGAAAATTAGATCATGACAATTGTGCCATGGAATGCATTCAACCATTCATTTTGGATATGTGTGCTGGCTTTTGCAGGATTAGCTGGCCAGCCCGACCAATCACCCCCATGCCTTACTGGTAGGCTACTTGTTAAAGAAACATGGTAGGCTCATTGGTGGACCTCTAAAAATGCAATCAATCATAAGCACGATGTTTTGTTTGAGTTGTGAGAAAACGTGCTTTCCTTCAGAGTGCAATTGTTGCCAAAGCTTTTCAAATTGAAGTGTGCTTTATCTTTTGCATGGATTTCAATGGCATTCACAAATCTCAGGAAAAATCCACAATTTCCAGACAGCTTCCATTCTCAATGAATCACACTTTGTTGGTATGGTCGCATTCTTTCCCAACTTAAACCCGGTGAGTGTCATAATTTAGCTGGAAGAAAATGTGTCAATGAAAAGAAAAAGTGAAGTGCTTAAAAATAGACTTGTGCACCAATGAGAGAATAAGGGGAAAGAGAATACAAAATGAATGCAATGAAAAAGTATTATGTTGAAACCTAGAAAATATTAAAACGGCACTGAAATTAAGTAGGCGAGAGACATTGTAGAGCGTGTGGTTAAACCATTTATAAACACCTGTAATGGAGCTCTAAAAACACAAATGTTTGTCTAATCAAATGACACCTGATAAAATCATACCTCTAGGTATAAACATACAGTACACTCAAACTATACACCTATTTAATTAATTCCACCGTTTTCTACAATACTGGGAAAAAAATGATGTACATGAAATGTGATTTTGTCATAAAGCACAATGTACAGTAAGAGCTGAAACATTGCTTTGGGACTAACAAAGCCATGGCACACACACTTCTTAATTGTGTCAACATAATAACTAACAACTGCGACAGAAACTAAAAAATATGCCACAGGCGTATTGATTGATCTAAAAACCATGCAGTCCGTGATGTGTTATAAAAACTACATATGGATTTGGAAGGTGTATCGTGCGTCAAATAAATACAAAAAATGTTCACTTAAAAAAAACATCAACTCACAATCGATGACTGTGACAATTGAGGTTACTCAGGGATCCCTGTTAGGACCATTGCTGTTGAGAATGTAAAAGAAAGAAGACAAAGAGTTGGTTTGCAAACAGAATATTAACAGTAACAGAACTGAAGAGAGTTGTTACCCGCCGCCGATTTACCTTATATGTGGCCCTGGTTGAAGACTGGCAGGCATGATGTGATTGTGAGAGAGTCAAATGAAAGATGAGGTCTTGGCGCTTTTGCTTTAAGTAACTGCCACCTATGGTCGTTAGACTGGGAGCCCGCGCCGAACAAGTTACGCAATTTGTGAATTGCTTGGGCTAACATGTTTGCTTGCACTGTTGTACGAGCTCAGAAAGTTATTTTTTTTATTATTTTTTTATGATTTGATTTATGTTGTATGTGTGTCTGATGACATTGTTTTTAATAATAAATCAGACTTGTATTTGAGTGATTACACAGTAAATTATGTAGAGTAAATTTGACTCTATTTAGAATGGGGCCAAATAGACTCCGTTTGAGATTAATATTTACACTTGGAAGAGAGTAAAATAGAAAAATGGGAAAAAAAGTCACTCAAGGGTTGAGAAGGAACTCACGACCATCAGCTTGGAAGACAGCCGATCTACTTCCCAAGCCACGCAGTTCTTGCTATGTACTTGTATATAACTCGTGTCAGCTGGAATCTTCCTAACTCCAAGAGACCAAAAACATTGTCCTCTTTGAGGCAAGCAAACAGTAGGAGGGGCACAACCCAGGTGCTAGTGTGACAGTCTCCCAAGCTGAAGGTCGTTAGTTTGTTCCTTGAGTGACTTTTATTTGTATTTTTTTTTCAGTTCTTTATTTTACTCTTCTCCAAGTGTAAATATTAACTTACTCTAAAACTAAGTCTATTTGGTCCCACTCCAAATAGAGTCAAATTTACTCTACAGATTTGACTGCGTACTTTTTACATTTACTTGAGTAATATTATTTTGAAGTAACACTACTCTTACTTGAGTACAATTTTTGGCTACTCCACCCACTTCTGGCGGCTGCGCGTATGGCCCATACCAGAAACCATCATTGTAAATAATCACAAATCACTCGCGGCTTTCCAGGACCTGACTCACAAACAAATCTGCTGTTTCCCTTGATTCCTTCATGCTGCCATAAGTTACCACAAAGTGTGTCAGTAAAAGTCCAAATGGTTGAGATTATTAGAGGCAAACAATGAGCAAATGAAGAAAGAATGTATTTGTTTTCGTCTTCGCCCTTTTTTTGTGCTCTTTCTGCAAGCTGTCAGCTTCACAGTCTGGGGGTGGCACTTTTTACCTCAGTATATTTGGATTCTGTTGCTTTTGTTTGGATATGAATCACAGATCCTTTTCTCATTCTCGTCAGGACATTGTGGCTGCTTGTTGCTATGGATACAGTACATGACAGCTTGGCGATGCACCTTGGGAGAGACATTTTTGATTGGTGAGACTTATTTTGTGTGTCAGTGGCCGAGAGCCTCTTGACTGTTCAGCATCTTGTGAATAAAGCATATATTGTCGGACTCAAGTGAAGGTTGAAGAGGCCACATCTCCAAGGTTTACTTTTACTCTCACGGCGACTGAGTGGAATAACAGTGTCAAAGAAAGAATATGGTAAAAGGGGTTCTTTTTACGTAGTATCTCTTTTTTCAATGTGTGTCGCTGATAATCAAAAAAAAAAAAAAAAAAACGCTAATTGGCTAATTATCGTACTTGAAGTTGCAAGTTTGACAACATCAAGGAGCATCATGATAAAAAAAAAATTGTTTCATGCTCTAAATGTGTTGTTAAGTCCAGATAATGCGGGTCATGTAGAACTCATCACAAAGGGTCTGCTTTTTTTTTTTTTTTTTTTTAGTAGTAGTAGGAATAGCAATAGTAGTAGTATTGTTAACATTACATTGGCATACTCTCTTAATTAATCTTTATTATCTCGGATATTCTTGCTCATTGTACATCACTGTCTATGTGAGAAACGCAACATGCTTCATTCCCACAAATAGTGTCAGGTCCATTTCGAGGAACATTGGCCACACAATCGATACTAGATAACACATATTATGAGATAAGAAGTCCGCTGCAAGACTTATGCACAAATTGCAGCTTTTGTGTTGCAGTTGCTTAAATTTGAAGTCTTTGAAGCTCAAATGTAAGCACTGAGCAAGGGTTGTAAAGAAATGGAGTTGGTCCCTTTGCAGATGTAACAGCCTTCACTCTTCTGGGAAGACTGCAATATTTTTGTCATGTCGCTGTGGGAATTCTTATCCATTAGTGAGGTCAGATGTCGGAAGTGAAAGAGCCTTTAAAATGTCATTTAAAATGACAAAACACACAATTTTACAACTTATCCAATATAAATGTAGTCATAGAATACATATTACTCAGTACATGAAGAAAAGGGGACTCTCAGACTCCGACATTTGTCTTCAATGTTCGCAAAACACGGCAGACACTTATTTTCATGCTTTATGGTCATGCACTCCGGTTATGTATCTCTGGACTTAAGTCTTAGAAAAACGTTCCACTATCTTGGTTACCTTTATCTCCAAGCTTGTGTTTGCTCGGCGACCTAACAACAACTGGCTTTACCACGTAAACAATCTCAGTCGACACTCGCAGCCCTTGCTATCGCCAAAAAAACAATTCTTGTTAGAAAAATAAACAAACTCTGAATATAGACCAATGGTCTAACCTCCTCATAAATCACATTTTAATGGAAAAAATCTCTGCTTCGAATAAAAAACAAACATCAAAATGTATACAAACATGGTCTATGTACATATAATCAATAACTACATATATATATAGATATAAGGAGTGTGCATTTCTCCAATAAAAGATGATTTGATATGTATCTCAATACAAGTGATTTTTTTGGTTTGATTCGATGCACTCGCGTCTTTTAAATCAAAATTGTCCGATTCAAAACGTTTTTTGTTACACCGTTGAGAGTTCATACAGCCTTTTAGTGTGTCTATGTGGGTGCTGCCATTGTTGTGTAACGTCAGATGTCTGCCTCTTTGTAAATAATACACTCTGCTAGGGCTGGGTATCGATTCTAATTCTCTCAATCGATTCAATTTCGATTCACAAGAGTTCAGTTCGATTTGATTTGGATTTTTTTCTATTCAATTCCATTCCATTCACTTCACTTCAAACTGATATGGATTAATTATGAAACATCAAGTCTTCTTAAATATCAAGGACATGATAAAAAGAAAATCCACAAATATTTATAAAGAAAATACATTTTGCGGAGTAGTATATGGTGAAATAAAGCGTTATAATCACTTAAGTGTTACACAAACATTGGTATCAAATATTTTCATAATTCTTATTCAAGTTAATTGTAAATATAAATTAAAAAGATTCTGAATTGTCTTAAAGCGCAAAAAGTAAGGTCGTTCATAAATGTAAGACTATATAGGATATATTTAAAATACTTTTAAATTCATGTGAACAGTAAATGTCAAGAAAACAGTAAAAAAAAAAAAAAAAAACTCGGCCTTTAAAATTCTATTTTAAAATTCTATTGGAAAAAGAAACATTGAAAATAATAGATTCATGGTTTTATGAATCGATATCATGCTCGAAAAGGAAAATTGATTCGATATTGATTATTAGATTATTATTTTTTTAAACCTAAAGGTTCCTAATTTCTGGAAAATATAAGCCTACATACCTGTATATGTTTCAAACTCTATAAATGTGAGCTGATGTCATTGTACAACTGTGTTAAAGACAGGCAGAGACAAAAAAAAAAGGCATTTGTCATTATAATTACTTGCATAAAGCGATTCATCAAGTTCTAGATCATCACATTCACTTTTTGATCATTTTACGTCAACGCCCAAAAACAAAACCTCAAAACACTCTGACGTGAAATGAGTTGAGCCCTCTCTGTTACCGATACTGTAAATGAGGCATCGCTGCTCTAAATATCAGCTTTGGGAAGCATAAAGGATTTATTTAGCTCACGTAAAGCGGCGACTGCATGAATACTGAGCATCCTTGCAAAAAGCTTGGCTCAGTAGTTGCGGGGCTGAATATTGCGCGCAAACATTTACAAGCTCATATTTCCATCCTGCATGTACTTGCTTAATTTGCATAGATCATGGTTATTTGCATAGAGTCAGCGAGTGAGCTGGGAGGGTTCAGTGGAGTATTTACAATAACCAACAGGTACTTGTGTGTGAGAAGCGTGTGTGTAAATGTTGGAGTTTGCACATGAAATTGCAGCAGAATCATCAAACATTCAATTTGATTACATTTCTGAGGGCATGATTACCTGCTATAAAGGATGTGCCTGAATGAAAGATGTTAATTAATTTTATACAGCTCACAAAGCTAACACTCACACACATATAGTCAAAAAGCTCAGCATGAGTGAGGTGAGCAGAAATGTGACATCTTGAATTCTGATTGGCTGCCTCGTCTGCAACTGATAAAATCCACACCAACAATTGCACATTCCCTCCCTCAGTGAGCAGGACAACACATTTGTCAGCTAACTGCAACACCTCATCTAAATTTAAAATGTAATTTAAGAACCATTCAAATGTATAAGCCGCAATGCACCTCACAATATTAACAATTTACCAACACTCTCTCAGCACGAGGTCAACCGCATGCACGCCGCGCATTTGCGGCTTCTATTGTGTACATCTGCTGCGTTTCGATTAATGCATGTTTTCACTCGTTTTTTTTTTCTTTTCTGCTTCCCAAATGTTGCCAAAGTGGAATGCCCTCATGCTGGCAGAACCCCGAGGCGGGAAAAGGATTAAAAAAGTTGGCTGTTTGCCGCAGCATCCAAGGACTCTTCATTATGTATTTGCTGCCTCTTTTCAAATCACCGATGAAAAAAAGTATGCTCTCATGACAGCAGAGAGCGATTCAGGAAGAGGGGCGCACGTATGAGTGCAGGAATGAAGATCCTTGTACTGCCATGTTCAAACAAAGGTTTCCACGACAACCGCATGCACCATTAGTGAAAACTCAGGGCCCAGGAACCTCAATTACCCTTCATTGCCATGCACGTACGCACACATGCGTGCTCTCTAGTCTGAAATCGGAGGGCAAGCTAACCTTTGATTGCTTTAAATCATCCCAGGAGCTGTGTGAACGAAAGGAGCCACTCAATGCTCAGGGACGATGGCTGATTTAATAGCAGACAATATTATGAAAGGATAAAGAGAGACTTCCGGAAAAGATAGGCCCTCTGCATATTCATAGGTCACTTGACTGACTTGCTGTCAATTGGCATCAAATCATGAAAACCAATCAGATCACTTACAGTTTTAGTTTAATGCACACTGGATATAAAAAGTCTACACACCCCTGTTCAAATGCTAGATGTCAGTGATGTGAAAAAATGAGCCGAGGACAAATAATGTCAAAACTTACTATACGACTCAACCGGGGGGGAATAAACAACTGACATAATGTGGTTGCATACACCAACTTGTAACTGGGAATGTGGTTGTATTCAGAATTAGCTCATTCACTGCCATTGACGCCTATAAACGTCAAAAATTCATTTGAACTGTTTCTATTAGTTTAAAATGTTTTCCACTTTTGTTAACAACAAAAAAAAATTGTAATTATCTTTTTTGTAAGGAAAAAAAGAAAAGATTATCAAAAATTAGGGGCGTCAGGCGATTACATTTTTTTTATTGTAATTAATCGCATGACTTCAATAGTTAACTCCCGATTAATCACAAATTTTATATCTGTTCTAAATGTACAATTATTTTTTTCTAGGTTTTTATACTCAACAAAAGTGGAAACAAATGCTAAACTAATAGAAATAGTTCAAATGATTTTTGGATGTCTATAGCCGTCAATGGCAGTGAATGAGTTAACCAATTACATTCAAAGTCACATTTAACATGACTCAGCAAAAAACTGCCACAGTTTGAAATATTTCTGACTAACCCAAAATAAAGTGAAGCTGTTGCAGTAGGCTTTTCATAATATTTTCCAGCCATCGTCAGCAGAGAGCTTCCCCAGCATCAGAGGGATCTCATTGTTCAAATGATCAGTCACGAGAAGGGTGCAAAAGATTTTCCGAGGCGTTAAACATAGAATAGAACACAATAAAGACAGTCAATCATTTTTAAGGGCAGAAAATAAGGCACGGCGGTGAAATAACCAAGAATTGGATGTCCCTCAAAATTGCTGAGGAAAACTGAGCAGGGAGGCTTCTAAGAGGCCAACAGCAATAGTGAAGGAGCTGCAGGAATTTCTGGCAAGTATAGTGAAAGCGGTCTCCCATCTTCTTTACATCGGCTATAGATAGAAGCCTTTAATCTTACAAAGAAAAACATCCAAGTCCAGCTATATTTTGCAATAACAAAAGTGCTTTGGTCCAAGGAGACAATTTTTTAAAAACGTTTTGGCAATAATTCCGAAAGGTATATTTGGCGCAAACACTCCTCATCACCAAAAGAACACCAGTGTATCATGGTGGTGGGAGCATCGTGTGTTTCTTTAGTTTCAATTGGGGCTGTATTAAAGCAAATTATAAATACACTAGTTCTGAATTCCAGTCAGTGCACAAAACTTTCAGTCTCTATCTTCAAATCAAGAAAAGTGTCAAGAAAAGTCTACTGCAACAGATGAACTTGGTAAGTTCTAAACATAGCCACATCACCAATTAAGAGAGAATGCACGCTTGTGCTATCGAATTGTTAGTTTTTACTTCTCCTCTGTGAAAGATTCCTTTCAGTTTTTTCGATTGAGCTGTAGAGGCTATACTGTAGGTCACATTAATGGTGGAGGAAGTTTTTAAATGGCTCCCGTCGAATCATTTTTCTTTTTCTTTTCATCACAAAAGAAAAGCTTTTGGACAGGGCTGTGTAGACTTTATATACCCACTGTAAATATCCAACACTAGTTAAAGGAATGTTTGACGTTATTGTACTAATGTTTCAGAATATTTCAATAGGTGGTTTGCCATCCAAGTTTGAATATATTTTTATATACGGCAAAAATACCTAGAATGGATTATTTTTCTTATTTGACCTGCGCAACTTTATATGCATTTATTGTTGTGTTAGTTGTTCAGCAAATACCCAGAACAATTCTTCACTGTCTAATTTGAGCAAGTGGGTGTACCGTATGTGAGACCGTGAGCTCAGAGGTCCAAAAAAGAGATGCTGTTTTAAAATCCAAATATACACTAAAGAAGGGGAGGGGAAAAAAACAAGCTGTTTAGATTTTAATAATATTTAACTATGTAAAATCGCACCTGACTGGAATGATGCTGTTTGCAATGTCAACATTTTCACACACTACACATCACGATGTTCCAGACACCAGAAAAATGTCCCAAGACTGGAGCACAGCTTAGGTAAATTATTCTATCGCTGAGCACTGGGGCACAGTCTTGCTAAACAGAATATGAAGCCTTTAAGTAAAAAGCATATAATGTCTTGGGAAGATGAAGATTTAAAAAGTAAAAGGACATAAGGCGCCTCGTTGCAATTGATTGATTGCTTAATTGGTTGAGAGGGTCAATAATATGTGTCAACAAGCAGTTACAGTATTCAATTTCTTCATTTGTCATTTAGACTTTAAGGCTTCTTGTTTGGTTTGAGTGTATGACATTAATGAATTGAACTGAAATGCCTGAAAACACAAGTCAAATGATAATATCAATTTAAAATGCCAAACTACCAAACGAACATTTGGAACCGTTCCACTAACTCAAACAGTTACTCGTCATTTTGGAGTTGATTATTTTAAATAAACATCATGAGGTCTTCCAGATGATGTTCATTATTGCTATTAAAACAGATTCATATAATTGCTACCTTCCATTCAAGATTGAGGCACGGCCCTTTTTTGATGGACCAGTATGTGAAAATACAACTTCTTCTTTTTTTTTTAAAGAAAGAAAAAAAAAGATGTCCCTGGTTGATTTCTTGTTGATTTCTATTTTGATGTTCTATTTTTACTCTAATTTTTAATTGACTGTTTTTAATTTACTGTGGGCTTTTATTGCTTTTACTGTTGCCTGTACTGTGCACTTTGAGATTTATTTTATAAATGTAAAGTGCATTACAAATCAACTCTATTATTTATTATTAACTTAAGTGATTTCTCCAAATCCATAGGCTTGCACGGATTTTATCTGTATCAGAAGAATTCACATATACCAATATGATATGAGCTTCTTTTTCCCCCCCAAATCACTGGATGTCTGTAAAAGATTTTCCTGACGGATTATCATGTGCTGTGTGTTTTTTTTTTTTTTTTTAAGTGATCTGCTCAGAAAATGGTCATGGCCAAAATTGGAATTGTTAAACCTGTTCACCAATGACAAAGGCAAATCCTTATGTGTGCAGTCAACACTATTCTTAACTCTCAAAAAGTAAATGTGTCAGGGCAAATTGCGGCTCTCTGGTCACCTTAGGTAAAAGTCATCAAAATGTATGTTTAGGATTAATTAGGGTCACTAATAATTAGGTGGACCACACTACAACAGATGCTGACAGGAGCAAGATATCAGATTGATGCGGCACATTAATGTAGCAATTTAATCAGTGGACTGTATTTAATATAAATTCATAGTCAAATAAAAAAGTTAAATTTGTTTGTTGTAAAGTGAAATATGTCTTTAAAGTCACAAAGGGTCATTCACCAATCACCAGTCACTTCAAATCAGATCAGTCGCCAATACTTCAACAAAACGGTACTGAAATGTGGGTGCCCAAAGTAAATAACAACTGATAAATAAAATAAAGTACATTATCAAGAAGAACACATCATTGTAGACTTTTCATAATGATGCCTTACATCAACAGAAATGGTTCCCTTTGCTCATCGCAGTCAAGAGAAGTTCCTCGGAGAGAGATCGTTAACTTCACCAGAACATGCGTAATAAGGTTGCACCTACTCTATGCTCCATTGACTCACTGTAGCCTCATGAGGACCCAGCAGGCCAACTAGCTTGCTCGAGATCATTCAAATTATTTTAAAATGAGTTCACAATTGTGTTCTTATTCCAAATCATTATGAACTGTTCTTCCATTCTAAAAGGTCGAGCCGGACTTCAGGGAAGTCTATTTTTAAAAAGTTGAGGAAGCAACATAACAGGCAACAGTAGGGACAGCATTAGACTTGATTTCTTGATTTCATGTCATATAAATACAAGTTAAAAGTAGGCACAAAGCACACATTTGCTCATGCTATCTGTATCGGCTGGGCCAATTGTTGGCTGTGGCGCCGACAGACAATAGCAGGGTCATCAGATCAACACAATGGATCCCATCTCATCTGAACAGACATCCGTCTCAGCTCATCAGGTCAGAAGCAGCAGACTGCCAGGCTGAGTGCCTTTAGCTTCAATTCGGGCTCCTGGGCAGAATACCAACAATCTTGCCACATATCCTTCCAACCAGACTGGGCTCAATCACAAAGGGAAGAAAATAAATGTTGATTATGTTCTATATTTGTGTGTGTGGGGGGGTGCACAAGTCACAACTTAAATTGTAATGGTAATCCTAGATTACTTATCGTAAATTGTTTTAACTGATGGACAAATTTGTGTGTAGCCTAAAAGAACTTCTGATATAGAAGTCAGAGTTGCAACAATGATTTGTATGCACTTTTTCATTTGCTGTCTTTCTAAACCAGCTTGATTTTATCCTCATATGTTAAATCTAAGGAGCGAGATGAACAATTGCGATCACAGCTAGAGGCATGAGAACCTAATTGTGTCCCTCGGGATTGGACTGTGCAGGAGATCCTCCAGACTGTAGTCAGGTAGTATAATTGCTCCATTTTACTTGACACTTAGCTAGTAGCTAGACATATAGCAAGCTAGTAGCTAGCTAGAGACCTAACGACATGGATGGATGGATGGATGGATGGATGGATGGATGGATGGATGGATGGATGGATGGATGGATGGATGGATGGATGGATGGATGGATGGATGGATGGATGGATGGATGGATGAATGGATGGATGGATGGATGGATGGATGGATGGATGGTTAGATAGATAGATAGATAGATAGATAGATAGATAGATAGATAGATAGATAGATAGATAGATAGATAGATAGATAGATAGATAGATAGATAGATAGATAGATAGATAGATAGATAGATAGATAGATAGATCTTCTGCCTTCTTCTCTCCCTTCCACTCACACCATGGTATATTTTACATTTTGGATTTTCAGCATCTTTCCGTCTCTCAGCTGCTTCCTTACTTATCAGTCAATGTCCTTCATACCCACGTATCCCTTATCCTCTTAAGATTTTCAAAACTGTTGAGAGACACGTTTCTAATGAAACCAAGGGAGCAAAGAAGATTGGGACACGGCTTTATTATATGAGGCAAGTGGCAGTCGAAGGTTGACGTAATCAGTAGCTTAAAAAAAATGGAATGGCCGATGTCCTGACAACATTTTAATATCACAATATAAGACCTCTTTTCATATCTAGTATTTTCAGTTGGGAAAGCTAAAAAATAGCATAAAGATGAAAACAAAAATTGTTCCAAAAGGGTCACATATTGCAAGGATGGCCTTTTTCTGAAATAGAGGTGAAAGATTGGAATGGATTGGTTGCAAATTATAAATGCTAGATTTGTGAAAAGGGAACAAGTTCACCTTTAACCTCAGGTCATGTTTAATTAAAATCAATGGAATAATAATTTTAGAACAAGTATATCGGTTGTTAATCAAAACAGTTTTTCTGATGTAAAGTTGGTTGATATACATGTATAAGTTGCCAACTGTATTTTTTCCCACAATCGTAGGCCATGTCGCTTAATGTGACATTTGTTTCAGTTATGTCTGATTTAGCTTGCAGTAAAAACAAAAAAAAGAAAGAAAGAAATTTAAGTTTATTAGTTTCATGTGGAATATATCTGGGGTCACACTGCCATTCAACAATTTTCCCATCAGGAAACAAAATACAGAAGCAGATCTCAAGTTACTGGGCCTTGGTATTAGGGCATGTTTATATGCATAGATTCTTTTTCTTTTTTTATACTACAAATGCATAATCAAAACGCAAAATCCCAATTTTATGGTTGGTCTGTAACTGTAACAGAAAGAAGAGCTGCATCAGACTCCACAATACTGTGACGGCTCAGAGCAACCCCTGGCCCTGGTATGATTTCATCTCACTGTGCATTCAGCTCAACTCACTGTGGTTCACTCAGGAGAAATTAGAAACCACAAGAGACAAGATGTTTTGAACCTGATTCACTTTTATTGAGAACAGGAGTGAAGGCTTTGGTGCTTTGAGGTTACGTGCATGCATACAGGTAATGAAATCTCACAGCCATTCCAAGCGTGGAGCTCATACAGTTACTGCAAGACTTCTGTTCATTACATCGCTAATCTCATAACCCTGGAATCGACTGACTAGTTACTAGAAAGTGTGCTTTGTTTTTGCTTATAGAAATGTGTCAAAAGCAAGTTTAATTGGGGTGAACTGAAGCTACCAAGCTAAGGAGCACTGAATGGCCCAAGAACACAATTTAAGAGAGACACTGACACATCAACAATGACATATTTATGTGGTATAACTTCTCATTATTCTGACCAATTCCCACACCCACGCTCATGCACACTCACACAAACAGGAAGTTTAATAATAACAGCATTCTCTATCACATCTGATCTGAGACAGTTATTGCCCGTATCATTTTATTAACTATCTATCTATCTAAAGCCACCCGCAAGCAAGTGCCTGCAATATATGTCTGCCCCGATGTGTCTCTGGGTTGACTTAATTCAAAAAGTTTGATCCTTGTCCAAATCTGCCCTGATTCTGTTTTTCTACACGGCAGGAAAAAAAGGTGCTGTTAATCCTATCAGCAGACATCATCCAATTTCTCAGAACTTCTTTTGCTAGAATAACTGCAGGGTTATTTGAAATGTATAGATATTTATAATCATGTGGCTCGTCTACGAATGGAGGCTTGAGATCAAATAGAATGTGTCCAGAATTTGAGTGGAACATGAAGATGGATCACATCCAAGCACATAAGGTAAATGAAAGCTAACGCCACCCACATACAGAGACTGATGAGAAACGTAATATGAATTGGTTTATTGACTTTTTACAATGGTAAAATGAGAGACCCAAACACTGTAGATAAAAGTCAAATATGGTTTTATTTATACGCAGAGCTAATGAGTGGAGCAGGGTTGATGTCTCTGCAGGATCTGACTATGCGGTTCATACACTGAGTGGCCAAAAAGGAGACTTTGAAAGTGGATGAAACAAGAGCAGATGCAGTCGGCTGGAGTGGGCAGAACAGACCGATGCCAGGTATGAAAACACAACGGGCAGAAATAGTCACATATGTAAAGAACATATATCAATTTAATATTGACGCTTGCAAAACTAAATACTGCTGCGGCTAACAAATAAATACTGGAGACTACTTTCTCCAATATTGTTGTTAGCATGTCTTGTTGAGTAGGTCGTGTTCAAGTTGGTTTGGTTTTCTGTTTGCTGTGGTACTGACCTGAACCCAGTCAGTGGCGTAATATCGATACGATGTCGGAAATAATCATTTAATCACTTGACTTCGGCATCTGTCAGTTACGATAAGTCTCGATGACGTGATGTGAGTTGAAAATAAAGTGGTATAGTGTGCGTGCCATCGTCGCCGTCATGCTTTGCAAACAAAATTCTTAAAAAAGCAGCACGCCAATAAGAAGACAAAAATACCGGGAGTAGCCTATTACCATATCATCGTTCTTAAGTGTGTAAAAAGTTTCACTTTAGTTGTTGCTGTTTTTGTCATGTCAAAAAGTACGTAGGGTTGCTGATTAAAACTTGATTCATCTCTACACACAAACCACTTCAATGGAAACTATTCAGAATCAGTATGGTTTCTTGTTGCCATGGAACAATAAACTGTGAAGGCAGAAAGATCAACAACAACTGATCTGACGCTTTGAAGACACAATCGCACAGTTGCATTCCTTTTGAACCTCATACATCTAGCTTTTGAGTTTGTTTACTGTTAGTTTTTAACATTTGAAATAACTGTAATGTTTAACAAAGACTGGCTGCAAATTGCAAAATGGTCAACCCTGACAAGAACAATCCAATCTAAGGACTGACCAAATCCTTGAGTTTCTCACACATCCCCACTGAAATGAATGCTTGATCCATTTGTGTGCCTCTCATGGCGGACAGCTTAAAGTGAATAAAGTGCAGAATTATGGTCATGGGTGGATAGAGAGATGGCGACAAGAGAGAAAATTAGCCCACGCTGCACCTCATTAATGTCGTACAGCATTCAGGATTTAATTGTGTTAGTGTGTTTTAACACATACTGTAGGCTCAGATTTTTGTGAAAAGTACTTACCGACTTGTACCCCCTGCTCAACAGCGGGAAGTGAACATAATAACACAGTTGATACATTTGATTTTTTTTTACAGTGTATTATTAGCTACAATGGCAGTTATAACATGATTGATTAAAAAAAAAATCATCAACTAAAAGCAGAACAATCAGGACGACTATATATTGTTCAGTCTTGATGTAACTTTTTAGCTCATACATTTGCATACGTTTCACCCCAAGCACACAAAGCAGTTTAATTATACTCCCATTCTTTTTGCGTGAACACACACAGTAACACACGCACACACGCTTATATACACGTTCACATATTATAGCGAGAGTTGCCTCACAGATCTTCACATGCTCTTTTTTTCCTTCACGCACCTGCTCAAATTCCCACCTCCCACACGCACACATACACATTGAAATACACACACCGGTAAACACAGCACAGCTTAGCTCTCATGAGAGCAGTATGCATGTTTGTTGGGTGGTTTATCGAATAAAAGGGAAAACAAAAAAAAAGCCACAAAAAAAAGAAATTCTTTGCACTAGTTCCTCCACTTGCTTTTCCCCCCACCTCGCTATCAGCATTTTTTTTCCGACTCGCTCTCTTGTCTTATCCTCTTTACTTCTGAACATCCTATTTCCAGCTCCCGTACTTGCCTTTTCCACTTCACTGTCTCTTCCTTGCCCTCCATACATCCTGTTACAACCAGGAAAGAGGTTCTCATCGGAAAGCTCCAAATTTAGCTCCTTCTTCTTCCTCCATTCCTCTGTATGCAGGACGAGAACCTTGCCACAGCCAGACGACACCCGCTTTCAAGCACTGAAACGGCTTTAGAACTGCATGCTAGCCTCCACGTTTGCCTCCACGTCTGCCAAATGCTTAGATTTTCTCCATTTCTGCTGCCAGAACACTTTGTCCTACTTTCGCAGTGTGCAACTCTTATAGAGTTGATTTGAAAATGTATGAGAGTACACAGGAACGAGCATTGCAAAGTCTATATGTGCCGATGGGTGCACGCTGAGTTGTCATTGGATGTCTTTTGTTCGCGGGACATCTCTCACAGGATTTTAAAGGCAAACTTTCTTATGTATATGGTTACATCATCCAAGTGTTAAATGCTGTGGCTTTGTGGGGCTCTCTCAAAATTTTTGTAATTATGACTCACTCCCTTTACAGCCTCCTCATGCCTCTATACTTTCAAACCATATTGACCTCAGTCAATTGTGACTATCCCAGTATCCCCTAACAGAGGGTTTATTATGTGTCTAATCTATTTTTAGTCCTACTATGCACAGCTTTGTTTTAAAATGTGTGTTTAAAAAAATCCTACTGGGGGGGGGGGGGGGTCAAACTAACGCCAAGGTAATCATACCAATATAGTGGAATGTTTGGTAGTGGCGTACAAATGGCTCTCAGTTGAACACAGGCCTCCATATAATAGTTTTCACACACAAAAAATATTGTTTTTATGTTGTTTTGTTCTTTTACTTTTGTTGAGTTTTTAAAGCTGGTTTGTTAGTATTAGCTTTAGTATTATTTTTTTTAATAAAGTTTTTGTTTAATGCAAAATTTAAAAAAAGATCACTAAGTATTGTGTGCTAAAGTAAACTACAATTCTCAAATGACTGATATTAATCGACAAGGACATTGTCGAGTTTTAGTACGTTTTATAAACGTAAGATGCAGCTTCAGTTTGTTTTTATTTTTTAAAAGCCTTTTCATTTTTATTTTATTACTTTAATGAAAATGTTTTTTGTTTTTACAATTTTATTTTTTCTGTTAGTTTTCATTACCTATAACAAACTTGGCCTCTACCAAGCTAGAACATTCAATAAAAATAAAAATAAAGCATTTTTATTTTTATTTTATTTCTTTAGGGATTTTTTATTTATTTATTTTTTTTAGTTTTTCCCTTTAGTTTTCATTAACTATCACAACCTTGGCCTCCATCAAGATTGAACTCTAAATTAACTCAGACGTCAAAAATTTTTATTTTACCTATTTCTATTAGTATAAAAAAAATTCCACTTTTGTTAACAAAAGTATGAAAACCTAGAAACAATTTTTTTAGGTACATTTAGAACAGATATAACATTTGTGATTAATCATGAGTTAACTAGTGAAGTCATGCAATTAATTACAATAAAAAAATATAATCGCCTGATGTGATTTAAAAAAAAAAGAAAAGATTATAAAAAATTAGGGGCGTGAGGCGATTACAATTTTTAATCGCAATTAATCGCATTACTTCAGTAGTTAACTCACAGTTATTCACAAAATGTATAACGGTTCCAAATGTAAAATAAGAAAAATTCTAGGTTTTCATACTCTTGTTAACAAAAGTGGGAAAAAAAGTTTAATTAATAGAAATAGTTCAAATGAATCTTTAACGTCTATAGCCGTCAATGGCAGTGAATGAGTTAATGGAAGTCTTGACACATTTCAGCATGAACACTTCAGCAATCAGCAGTGTGTACTCTAATAAGAAAGAAGCAGTAGATGTCAATGAATGTCAACACAGACAAGCATGTCTGTTCTGCTAATAGATGTTTAGCAAGTTCAAGTCACTGGGAATGATTGAAGGCAGGATTTTGTGATGGAACACATGCTAAGAAAGGTAATTCGGACCTACATTTACTGTATTTGTATCCAAATTTAATGGTCTTGGGCCTCAGTTAAGTTCTTACATTGTCTTTGCATACTCTTGCTAACGTCCGATAAAAGAAATGCTGTAGCAATAAAATAATGACCTCTCTGTTTTGTGCTTGGTGGACCTAATAATAACATCCCTAAAATGTGACATCAAAAAGGTGGGGGGAGTCTACCCGCAAATACATCCATTTTCTAAAGTGCTTGTTTTAATTAGGTTCACAAGTGAGCTGGAGCCTATCCCAGCTAACTGAATGGTGGGGTACACCATGGCCTGGTACGCAGCCAACTACAGGACATTCACAAAAAATCAAAACTTTCACACACACATACACACCTACGGACAATTTAGTCTTCAATAAATCAAATGTGCATATTTTTGGAAGTGTGGGAGGATGCCCCAGTATCTATTCAAATAGAGAGTCCAGAGCTGAGATCCAAAGACTGTTTTTATCTTTCATCTCCTTAGTTTGAGCAGATCAACACATCACTAGTTCATATTATCAACTGTGGTATATACAGTAACAGTTTCTTTTAAAATGAGCCTCATCCATCAAGAAAACTTAATTTGCTCATTGTGCTGCCTGTCACAATTCCCCAAGGGTCGTCGAATCAAGGGCTTGTTCATGAAGACAATACGGCCTTCTTCGCTTTAAACTGATTCGGGGGAGTCGCAGGCATTATAGGGGTCGTTATCAAGGTCACTGCTACGGCTTGGTTCATTAGTTCTCCCGACCGTTGTAATGACAGCCTTGAGAGAATCCTTTTCAGTCACCTGAGGCAGAGAGGAAATGACAGCTGTTGGAATATTGACCGTCTCCAGGGGCCAAAATCTCCTAGGGCTGGGATGAAAGAACATCGCTGCAGGTGGGAGAAAAGTGGCGTCCTAGACCTCCTCTGTTGTTGGCGGATGATCTCTTTTTGTCTCTTTTGCTTCTCCTTTCTCTCTAAAACTATCTGCATTGTGTCACTTTCTGAACAAAACTTAAGTCTAGAACTTATGTACACATTGTTAGGCATAAACTGCATGACTGGATCATGCAAAGATTTTGGTCTTCTTCTTCTAAATCTTCCATCCCAAACATCTATCAAAACTGGGCCTGTTACAGAACCGGGCGAAGATCAGGTTTTTGACATGTTGTGTAGCGGTAAACAGAAATAATGGATGCCTGGTGTCATGCTGTGTAACAGATTTGCTCCCCATCTCGACACTATCTGTCACATTCTTAGCGAGGCTGCAGCATACTAGATTTTTCACTGTATGAGCTGACACAGTAATTGTTAGGGACCAAAACAGGAGAAAAATACAAATAAAAAGAGGGGAAAAATAAACACGGTCCTCATTTAAATTCCTACTTTAGAAGCCAGCTTAACAACTCTGTGTTGATCTGTCACAGTCAGGGAGGTATTAATGTACCAGTACTGTTATTGTGTTGCAGTTTGCACTGCAGTAATGTAAAAGTGAAAGATGTTAATTTTTGCCCTTTTTAAATTCCTCAGTATGATGCAGGGCAGTTTTCTACCATTAACAGCCACAACCACAAAAAAAAACACACATTGTTATAAAATAAATAAGGTACCTAATGTGGTTGGTCCGAAACGTGCAGTCTGAAGATACTGACTCAAACTAACATATTTCAAGAGTAAGTCAACCGCAAAATGTTCTTAACAATAAAACGCTCTTTTTTATTCTACAAACACAATATTAATCAGCTGTTTTTCGACTAGTGGGGGTGCATAGACCATATCAATGTAAAGAAAATGTTTGACTAGAATTTCTCTTTAAAAAATAGCATCAAAATAATGGAAATAACTTAACAATAGATGCACATAAATACAGTACAGGCCTAAAGTTTGGACACACCTTGTCATGCAATGCATTTCCTTTATTTTCATGACTATTTACATTTTAGATTCTCACGGAAGGCGTCAAAACAATGAATGAACACGTGGAGTTATGTACAGTACTTAAAAAAAAAAAAGTGAAATCATTGAAAACATGTTACATATTCTAGTTTCTTCAAAAAGTCACTCTTTGCTATGATGATTTTTTGCACACTCTTGGCATTCCCACAATGAGCTTCAAGAGCAGTCACCTGAAATGGTTTTCCAACAGTATTGAAGGAGTTCCCAGAGGTGAGAATGCTAAGAGTGTGCAAAGCAGTAATCAGAGCAAAGGGTGGCTATTTTGAAGAAACTACAATCTAAAACGTGGTTTCAGTTATTACACCTTTTTTTTTTCCATTCTTAGTTTTGATGCCTTCAGTGACAATGCATTGCATGAGATGTTGTGTGTGTGTCCAAACTTTTGGCCTGTACTGTAGATACACAGCAATATGTTTTTTTTTGTTTTCATTTCTACCATATTGCAAAGCGTTGACTCCCATTTGATGAGTCATATTTTTCTGAAATTAAATACAGCATTAGTTGAACTGGTCAAAACACCACACACACACAAAACAGACACCTGCATATTCCTTTTGCAACCTTGGACACAAACTGGAATGATGCAATCAAAAGAAGCTGTGACCTTAGTCAGCCGAGCCCTCGTGGAGAAGAAGAACAATATCAGCAGTCCCGAAACACACCTGAACCTTCACACGCCCGCACACACACCCTCAGAGACTCACTGATAAATTACATTGCGATAGTGGAGAGAGCGAAAAACAGCTTTGTGTTTATTCATCCCACTGCCACCGCCACAATACTGCAGTGGCATAAAGAAATGCCTTCCCGACATCCCCACACCTGACCTTCAGCGTTATTAAGGAGCCTGCTTTATTCCTGACACTCCCGCAGCCCTTACCCAAAGAAAGCAATTCATCCATTTTCCAATAACTTATCCCTCTAGGCAATTACGTCTGTTCTTCTGCCACCTCTCTGCTTCTCAATAAAGTGTTCATAAATGGGGGGATAAAAGATCCGAATCAAGGAAGTGAGTGTGAAAAGATTGCTCGGAGTGTGAGGAAATGAAAGATTGCGTGTGTATGTGTGTGTAAGAGAGAGAGAGTGAGGAATGGCTCCGTCAGGAGAAGTGTGAAGATAGCGAGAGTGATATTCAAAAATAGGAAGGGTTCAAAGAAGAGCCACTGTTTGGAAGAAGTGGTGAATTTGACGTGCAGTGGGTGCATCAGGCTCAGCTGGTTCTGAGATTGTCTTAGAGACGCCTGTCGTTATACAAAGACTCAAACAAGCCAACGAAAATTGCACAAGCTGAAGTGTAAATGTTCTTTGTCATGTCCCTTATTCAGGCAGTAACTTTACTATCACAAGGATGTAATCACCCATCCATTTAGTCTTCTTGATATATTGCACTCGATGTCTCACTTATCTGTGAATCCAACAAAAACCCACTAGAGTGAAATAAACCATTAATAAAGAGCACATTGTCTATAATTTGTCCAATTTTATTGTCAAATGCCAAGCAATGGCTGTTTTTTTCTCTGCAATTTTCTTCAGTAGAATTATTAACCACTATAGCTGATCAGCATTAGATGAAAGAGGTCCTTGTGTGTGAGCATATGCACACCCACCGTTGATTTTCTATGCGTGTGTGTTTCCATAGTGATGGTGTGAAAAATCCCCAAGTCATTTCAAAGAACAAATGCGCAGTGGGAAGTAGGGCTGAACGATTTTAGGAAAAAAATGAATTGCGATTTATTTATTTTTTCTAATGTTGCGATTTCGATTTCATTTGCGATTTTCTTCACATTCAGCTTTTATTCACAATGTACAATAACATTTCCGAGTATGACTGAAAATGACATGCCATCAAAATATTAAAAGCTAGTACTTGAATAATGCAAGAGCACAAAAAATGTTGTGTGAGAGAGGTAGTCCTTTAAAATGGTTCAAGATAAGGCAAGACCTATAGTTTTACTGTTTCTACTACCATGATATGCAATTATGTGTACTAGTGGATGTAACCAAAAATCTTTTACATTTTGTACTAATGTACATGTTCTTTGAGAATAAATGTAATATTATATGTAAATAAATATCTCCCCCCCTTACTCACATATTTTTGCTCTAGACTTAACTGCTTCAAACAGAGACTGAGGGCTTTGTGATATAGCGTGAAATTCATATCATGGTATTAACTCTTTTGGTCTTTGTACTGAAATGGTGAGTGTAAAAGTGTAAAAATAGAGTAATAATAGATAATAGAGTAGTTCTGATTGGCGTAATTGTGAAAAGGTAAACACTTTTTGTTAAAAAAAAACCTCAGAAAAACATTCAGGTAGCTCCAAGAGTTTATTTATTAATTTATTTATTTGTTAATTATTCTGCATGGATATTAATTATCAAATGACTTTTCTTGTTTATTACAAATTTAAGAGACTTAAAATAATTATCAATTTCAATCAAAAATAATTTGAATAAAGCTTTCAAGTTTCGAAATTTACATTTATGGATATAACATTTTCAATAACATGCTGATATTAATTTACTTTAGACCTCAAGCTTGATGTCATGGCTGACGTCAGCCGTTAGCGTGCTCAGTCCAACTGTAAAGGCTTAATGTATCCGTCATCTTATTTTCAGTCTAGAATACGTAATAATTGTTGTACAAATGTGTGTGTGTGTGTGTGTGTGTGTGTGTGTGTGTGTGTGTGTGTGTGTGTGCGTGTGTGCGCACTGTGGAATGCCGCTGATTGGCGAACTTGGAGGATAGAGCCCTTTAAATAAAACGGTTTTGAGATTGTCAAAGCTGCGATCTCAGATCGCAATTTCGGCCTCAAAACGATTTATAGTTCAGCCCTAATGGGAAGTGCAAGGATTTCAGGTTTGTAAATGCTATTAATCAAATGTTTTTTGGGTTGTTTTTTTAAATGCCAAAAAAACCCTTTAAGTTGTGCAAACGGCTTGAAATTCACCAAAGCAAAATGTGCCAATAGGTCATTGAATATGATCTACAGTATAACTTTTAACGGTCCCTACACCTAATAGTCGAAATATTTATTAGAGATGAGTTCATGGACAGGAACATAATGGCCTCACCATGATGTCATAGTTTTTCCAGAAGACCATAGGCCTGATTTTATTTCTTCCTTTAACATTTCAGTTCGATGAGAACTGGGTTGAATGGTGCATGTTTCTTTTCACCACCAGCCAATCACAGGATGCATATAGAAAAACAACCATTCACACTCAAATTCACCGAGTACACCGAGAAAAGTTATGCAAGGAGGAGACAACATGCAAGCCCCAGGTTAAATATGTATATCTTTAACCAAAATGCAACCAATTATTCAATAGGCTATAGATACATTCAGATGAATTAATAATATTTCAGTTAACTAATTGTAGGAACATCCTCATCTGTTGTAGGTATTTGGAATTAATTATGAATCAATATTTATGGATTGCGCCCAGACAAGCCATACTTGCTTCAGGTGTAAAAAAAATTAAAAAAAAAAAAAAAAAAAAGTTAATGTTTGTAACAAGGACATAATGTAGATGTTAAAACAAAAACATAATTTTTGTTACCAGATTAATAATTTTGTTGAAAAACAAAAAAAGAGGAAAAAATTGAATCGAAAATCGGGAACTGAAAATGGAAAATCGAATCGATTTGGTCTTGAGTGAATCGTTACATCCCTAGTGTTTATGCAACGGATATTTCAGAGTTCCTCTCAGGGTTAACTTAGAGTTTTCATATAACCTGCCTTCTGGAATACCACGTTTGGCCCCTTGCTCATGCTTTATTGTGGATCTGTCTTTTTATGCTGCAATAGTTTTCTGTGCAACAGGGGAGTTAGATATACTCCCTCTGTGGTTATATGTAGTGTGATGGATATTTATTGGAAATGCAGTCTGACAGAACAAGGTTTGAGAGGGGACAGGTAGAGAGAGAAAAACAACAGAGAACAATAACAGTATAAAATGGTAACAAGCGGTATTGCCACATTTACCCTAAAAAAGTAACTTAGTTACTTTGCTTGATTTTAAAAGTATTACTGATTACTTGTTACATTCAGCATCCGCCAACAATTTTGCCAATATGTTTAGTGGAAGTGCGTTTAAGAAAAAACATACGAAAGAGGACGAGTGGGGCTGCCAGAAAGGGAGCCAAAGGTGGGGGTCGACAGCTAAACCAGAAGAAGTCTGACCCCAGGAGACATGCCATGAGCGTTAGTAACTACCCACATCCCATCCCTTCACTTTGCTTACCAGGTCCTCGACTGGCAATCTTTGTCCTTGCGCCATGTTGGATTCTCTTCTTCCTTTTTCAAATTGATAATATCTTATTGTGCCCTGCCTGCGTTGTCGCACCTGTGTTGTAAAGGCTTTGAACGCTATCCAGCATGAGGTCTTTTGGTTATCTTACCACAATGCCACCTCCACATGACGCACAGTGGGAATGCAGTATCATGGATACATCCGCAGCAGGAGGGTAGCTTTGAAATAGTACAAACAGTTAATGCTTAGTGACAAATTAACAGCACACTCAGGTCCTGAAGGTTGCTAAGACATATCAGGGAACTGGGTGTGATGCGCTTAGTGGGATTGTGTATTCTCTTCCCACACTAGCTCTTCTCACTCACACACACACACACACACACATACACACATACACACATGCTCTTGTTCCATTCTCTCTCTTTTTTTTGTGTGCGTGTGACTGAGTGTGATTGCCTGTGCGTATTCATCAAGGTCAGTTATAGCAGGACCCATAGAAGCGGTGCAGGTGTTGTCAGTTGGCCTTTCAGCAGCTAGCCTGTAGTCATGGCTCCTATTCTGGCTTTTCTCTTTTTTTTCTTTTTTGAGGGGGGGCTAATTATACCAAAAACAAAAATGCTAAAAAAAAACTATCGATAGCTTATGTGGCACAGCAGGGTTTGTAGAAGACGTCACAGCACCCTATAAAGGTCAAGCATTTCAAGGGCTCCTTCTTGATGAATATTTTTTCATTAATTAGCTAGTCCAGATTCATTCGCCATCTGAGGGCCTCAATTTTAATTTAACCTCTCTTGTTGATACCTACATTGCTCGTGTCTCCGGGGAGACTAATAATAGCCACTGGAAAAAAAAAGTCTGTCGGTCCATCCATCTTTTGCTTGAGCTATCTTTCTATCCTTTTATGCAGCTGTCTATAATCTGTCTGTCCGTTTTCCTCTTGATCTGTCTTCATTTATCTGTCAGTCCATCCTTTATAGTCCTGTCCCATCCACCAATCAAAACCTTTAGGGCTCTATTTTCATGCCCAGAGCAAGTGTGGCAGAAAGTGTAGTCTAATTTGACGAGTGGCATTTTGTGATGTTGTGTGATGGAACGCAGCCGACTCCTGGTCAATTGAAGGGGCTCCCCTCGTTCCCATTAAAATCAGGGCGGTCGCAGTGCACACAGTCCTTAACATTGCAGAAACAGAAACCGTGAGTTTAGATAAACTTCAAGATCTCCTCTTGGATGATGTACAGTAGTTGGACACGCATGTGACATGGGCAATTGAAGGTGTGGTGTTGGGCCGTTGGGCGCAAATTGATCAGTCACTGTATTTTTGGGGCTATTTGTCTGACCAATTATTCATCTAAATTAGTGCTGTCACTATTGAATATTTTTAGAATTGATTAATCTATTGATTAATCAATTGATTAATTAACTAATAGGATTCATTTTTTATTTGGCATTTAAGTGTATTACAAGAGCTTTTTTCCCCTGATTACTGTTTATTAACCAGTGATTGGTGTTTATTTCAAACTTCATATTTGTATAGTGATTAAAAATGGGGGTGGGGATTTTGCTGTCGTACTATGTTACCGGTTCGGTTATTGTTTTCCAAAGTAAAAACAGATGTTTGCAAATGTCTTATTTTGATTAAAATCGGAAGATGTGCTGAAATCACAGGATTTGGACAACGTGGCTCCAAACGATGACTCAGTTATCAAAATAGTTTTTGATTAATTTGATAATCGGTTACGAGCCAAATAATCATTAATTTTGACAGCTCTAATTTACATTATCCATACTCTGTAAGTCTATCCATCAGACTCTTGAGCAATCCTTATGTCTGTCAGTCCATCCTCATATTTCTGGGTCTTTCTGTTCATCCATTAATGCATTTCCCCTCTTTTCATCAATCTCTTGGTCAAGTTGACCAGCCTTTCTTACATCTATCCGTCTTTCTGTCCGTCCTTACATCTATCTCTTCATCTGTCACCTTGTCTATTTGTCTAACCTATTAATAATTGACTGCAAATTACCATTTGTCTATTCATTCATCAACCTGTTGATCTATTGATCGATCCATCTGATCTGTCAGTCTTTGTCTGCCGATATCTACCTTTTGGTCATCCATCTATGTCCATCCATTCAATTCTTGATCTGTCTTCTATCGGTCAGTCTGTCCATCCATGTTTTATCTTTTGATCAGTCTGTCCCATCCATCAATCCAAATATGCAATTATCTACAGTCAGTTTGTATATCTATTTCTCTGATGTGTTCGTTCATTCATGCATATATCCATCCACGAACATCTATCTCTCCATCTTTTTATCTATCTATCTTGGTCTATCTGTCCGTCCGCCTGGCTATCATTCTGTCTTTATTGTTCCGTCTGTCCACCCATCTTTCCATGCACAACCTATACATTCCGTGATAATGGACTTTTCATTTCATTTCATAGTAATTTACTGCACTGTATACTTTTACTTTTACTTTTACTTTTCACTCTAAAAAAAAATAACTAAGGGACATCCTTATATCTGGGTGGAATATAATAACCACGCATCAGTACTCAAATACACTTTTCCCAAGTGCAGCAATTCATAATCCCTATCAAGCATGTATTTTTTCCGGTTAGTTTTGGCATCTCTGGCACTCGTAAACACAAACACACTAACATGGCTTTCATGTTTCCTTCACTCTCTTCCTGTGATGCTCAAGTGTCACATGATTGCGGCCACCGAGCTGTATTGATATTTCAGGCTCTCTGTATGTGAGCATTAGCAGAAGTGCTCATCTGTTTGGGATGCAGGTTCTCCCACATGTAAGGGTGATGCAGCAATGAATGAGTTGTTAGTGCGTCATCTTCACACAGACGCGTACGATCCAGGTGGAAGGCGGTCTCCAAGTGCTCACTTCACAAGAGCTGCGCACTCCCCGGCCAACTTTAGATCATCCGCCCGTGGAGGTCTGCTTCCTCCGCCATGTCAAGGACTATCAGCGTGTGATACTTAAATGGAAAGTGTGAATTCACTTTACAGAGTCTTTCGCTGATTTGATGTATTTATTATTCTCCCATTCCGAGTCATTTTCTATTCAAACTAGTCTAGTTTGTGAAGATATTGATGTAAAAACGATAAAGTTGAACAAATAGCTTTTTAAAGATTCATAAGTGCAAACAACAGATAGATACGGCATGACTTTACTACATGTTTTAAGGGACTGCCTTTATACCGCCATATTGTCCAAACCCAAACAGTGGTTGCCGTATTATTGGAACAGATGAATGGGATAAAAAGTGAAATATCGTGCCAGATAGAAACTCATTATTCAAATGGTTTTCCATTTTGGTCTGGGAATCACTTATGAGAAGAGAAGAGGATTATGAGAAAGTAACGGCTGCCATCTGATATCAGGGGAATCCCTGAATAAATGAAGCACACAAACACAAACTGACCCTCCAAGTTCCCATGACATCTGCTACCACACAGTCCAGCTGGTCAAAGCTAAAATGATCCAACCTCAAGCAGAGGAATTCATCTTTGTGAATTGGCTACGAACAATCGAAGTACTTTAGCAAACATTATACGCAGGAGGCTGATAAAGCAAGGTCAACCTTTCTCTTATTATTGGTGATGCAACTGAAACCATGAGTTATATTTGTCTAATACTCGTGAGAACTGCCTAAGCATATTGAACCCTAAGACTGCAAATAAAATAAAATAAAGAAACAGAAGGATGAAGCGGCTTTAGCCTACTGTAAATGGTTATTTCATACAATATATATTTGGCTTTGACTGTCAGGCTTCATCTCTAAGTCGTCACTCAATAGCATGACATCACTTTGCCTTTGGAGATTTTACATGTTCAGTTCATTGGCGGCTAATGTAAGCTTGCTAATTGTAATGCAGGTAATGAAGGCTGAGGTATTGTTAGCTAAATTAATCAATAAAATGAATGATTTGTGAATGTCTTAATTGGTATCTGAAAGAACACATTTGTATGTTCAAGGTACAGTTGTATATTGTGGCGGTGATGAGTCGCATAGGAAAAACAGAGGCTCTAATCTTCAGTCAGATGAAGACACGCTAGCATCTTACGCAGCTGGTAAGTTAGCAGGTAACTCTTAGCCAGTGTTGCCCTGTTAAAGTAGCTTAGTTACTTTAGTGATTATTTGACTTTAAAATCAGTTTTGTTTCTTTAATAATTACTTGCTAACGCTAACTGTCTTTCTAAGTAAACAATACAAATGTTTTAAACAAAATATTATTATAATGTATCCTAATTAGTGATAATAATGATGATTGGAATTCTACTGCAATGCTATTGCGTTTTTAAATGATGTAATTCTTTTTTAGTTTACATGAACAATTTGCATATTTGTTCTCCCAGTACAGTCATTTGGGAGTTGTGTAGCGGTTGTGGGCGTTTTGTTACTCTAATATAAGCAATATTTTTGCCCCATGCGTGTGATTTCAAACATCATTATTAAAGGTTCTGAGAGAAAGAAAACCTGTTGTGCTATCGTTGTCATAGAAACCAATTCCGAAACCTCTCTCGCTCTTTTCTTCTGTATTTGCCGAGCCCTACCACCCCACCGTTGGCGGCCTCCCCACCTCCTGCCGAGTTTGACTCCACTGGCTGTAAATATGCTATTTTTTACTGCCGCATTTCAAAACTACAAAACCCCACATTTTGTGCATGTGCATTTCAGCAAAGTGGTGTTTATCGATATGAGACGTGTAGTATGTGGATGACTTTTTGAGAAAACCACATCTTGGCGGCATAATCAATATTTTATTACGGACTACCTGCGTGTTTGGACAGCATAATCATCAGTGTTTATAACTCAAATAATAACTTGTCAAAAAGAAAGCCGGCTCACAGAGCAGTGGGGGAAATAGAGCGAGAGAGGAGATAGCTGAGAAAGAATACATCAAGCGTGGCTTGTTTGCTGTTGTGCATTGTCTTATGTTTTGTGCAGTCCCAGCTGGCAGAAAAAAATTGATGTGTTGCTGAAAATTTCCCATGGAAAATAAAAACAAACATTAGCATCGTAAAGCAACGCTTGGCATATTCTGTTTTTGGTTTCATTTGGCAATGATGGCCAACAATCCTCAAGTGCAAATTATGGATTTGGATCTCATTTAAGTGAATAAGAAAGGAACAACTGGTGACAGACTGTAGGCGGACAAGCCGAGCCTGCATCCAGCATCGCACTTGTTTTGTTTTTCCCCCCCACACATATTACTCACATGGGCAAGGCATAGATTTGAATGATAAAATGTAGATTTCTGATTTTTTTTTTAAGCTTTGTAAATTATTATCAGAATATAGAATGTTTGTTATAGTTGATGGTGAACTATCAAAAGAAATATAAGAGAATTAGGATTATTTTTCTTTTTTGCTTGTGGAGCGCAGCTTACTAACAAGACAGCATTAAAAATCATAAAGAAAAAAAATGATAACATAATGGTGATGTTATTTGGAATGTATTATACCCGTCTCCCCGTTCTATATTATTTACTTTGTTGTTACTAACATAACTACGAGATTCATTTTTCAAAAATAATTTCTCGTTTAATAAATTTGGTAGAAACTTTATTTGGACGTACGCCGCCATTGTTATTCAGTGCGTAGTGACGTAGAATGGCGGCTCGCTCTCGTCTATAAAGAAAGCAAGGTAAGCCTCCGTAGCGTTCGGTACGATCAAAACTCTTGAATGCCTCTGATGAATGACAAGTGCACGACGTGGGGGAGGGTGACTCTCCCAATCTCATGTTGTTTCTTTTGGAAAGTTACGAGGCTTAACTTGCTTCAGAATGGCCTTTCATTGTGGGCACTAAAAGGCACACCTGTGCACTGATCCTGGTGTCTAATCAGCATCTTGGTATGGTACACCTATGAGGTGGGATGGATTATCTCGGCAAAGGAGAAGTGCTCACTATCTTAGATTTAGACTAGTTTGTAAACAATATTTGAGCGAAATGGTGATATTGTGTATGTAGAAGAAGTTTTAGATCTTTGAGTTCATGGGAGCAAAAACAAAAGTGTTGCGTTTCTATTTTCGTAGGTGATCTAGTGTTGCCATGACAATGATATAGACACAATTATTCTCATTACAAGCCAGTGTACCAGTTTGAAACCTAATTTTCAAGGCTGAAATAGTGCAGTCGTTTTATCGTTGCCTTTCGAAACAAAATGTAACTTTCATGAACTGCACTCTGCACGCTCGCTATTAAAGATGCACTGAGAGAATCTGGAATAGGATGCAGAGGAGAGTCACTGGCCATGCGCGCGCGCACACACACACACACACAGATGAATGCACGCTCAAAGATCACTGTGTCTATGTGTTTGAAGTGTTTAATGCTGCAGATTAACAGTACACAAACACACACATGCACACACGCATCGTGTGTTGGGCCCACAATATGGCCCTGCTCCTCAGGAGTTGGCCCATCTGTGACATTTGGAAAGGGCAAGAGAAGCATCACATGCACACACACGCATACGCACACACATGCACGTTCGCGCGCGTTCACCCGGTTTTGACCTCTGTGCCATCAGGTGTCAGCATCCCCTCCACCCCATACAGAAGCTCAATACCCAGATTAGCATCAGGAACCAGGATTAAATGACACCCGTGGAGTTTGGACACGACACAGTCGTTTTCACCGAGCAGTTCGATAGTGACACAGCACCAGCCTTATTATAGTTTGGGAATTATTCATTTTAGTTAGTTTTTATTTTGTTTTGAGTTTGTTGTTGTTGTTGCTGTTGTTGTTGTTAGGTTTAATTAGTTTTCAGGGTGGTTCTGTTTTTATTAGTTTAGATTTAGTTAGTTTCAATATTAGTTTTAGTTTTTTTTTTTTTTAAAGTGTGTATTACTTGTGCGCAATATTTAAAAAAACACCATGGGAGAAACGTCATCTGAATGTGGTTTTCTATTGGCTGCTGCTAGATGAGGTCACTTTTGAGTGACACACTTTCAAATGTCCTTATTCCGGTTCATATCAAAATAAATCATCCCCAAAGGCTCATGCATTAAATTGATTACCAAAGACTAAAACAAAGGACATTTTTGCTATAATTATCGTTAGTTTTAGTTAGTTTTGTAAAATGTAGTTTCAGTTAGTTTTCGTTTTTTTAAAAAGCATTTTTGCTGTTTATTTTATTTTAGTTTACAATATTTAACAAAATTATTTTTTTATTTTTTGTTTTAGTTTTTTTCCGTTCATTTTAGTTAACTAAAATAACCTTGCACAGCACCACATGGAGACACTGAAATTGACCACTTAGATGGCAACAATATTCTGATGCATGCACATTATATACAGTGCATGCAAATGATGAAAAGCTTTTGCAGATGAAGACTGAACAAGAAAAAAACAGTACGTATAATAGAGAGTTTTCCTGTGATGTCACATACGTCTGAACATGGCCACAGTCATTAGGTCCTCACGTTACAACATGAGAAAACACACTACCGTACACACTGTGCATATTATATATATATATATCTATTTTGGGTTCATATTTTTATATCCGACTCCATAGGTGTCAGTGTCTCACCGGTCATGAACCTGACCTCCACATTTTGGCATTAGTTCATCGCATAAGTCTTCCCAAGCAAACTGGCTGAACAAGTTGTCACAATATGTCAAGCATAACCTTTTTTCCATTAGACTTTTTTTCACCACAAGTGAATTTTGACTTTCTCTAATGAAGGGAATTGTGTGAAGCCTTTGCTCAACCAATGATCAAGCAGTTTTCAAAAATAGCTCATCGCAAGAGGTGATGTTTGTAATGTGTGGCCCAAAAGCCAGGAACATCAACTGTAAGAGAGTGTAGGCTACTGTAATTGCTCCAGCACCACATGAACAAGTGACATGTTCACATTTCATCATTTTTTTCCCCCCATTGTGATGTGCAGTACTGTATTTGCTGTTCTATATTGCAGTTAGATGGTCTGTCAACAAATTACATTGCAAACAGTAAATGTGAATCGTGTCCATTATCCTGCAAACAATCTTACACATACATACACGAAGGTGTAACTTACAATTCATAATAATGATCATCAAAACTTGAGCCGCAGTTTACATCAGAACATCCCTCCATGTGCAATGTGCTATTTTATTGACACCATGACCACACAATTTCACAGTTTTATCCGTACACAATGTGCACAAGGACTTGTCATTCTGATGGCAATGACATGTTCATGGTCAGATATTTACTTTTGTGAGATGAAGTAAGGATTCTGAGCAAGAAACTGCCTTTTGTAGGTAGTAATCTATCATGTTTTGCTATTTTGAGAAATGCACTTGCTGTTTTGCTAATTTCGTGGATGATTCAAGAAATGAAGGAGTCTGCTAACTTCCTCTGTGCCAGAGATGGGAAAACCAGGTCAAGAAAGTAAAAATCCTGCCTCAGTTTGGCTTTAACCACAGGTGCTTCTCGTAATGACTTCGTTTACCTGCCTGTTGAGTACAAGCACCAGTAGCTAAAGCCAAACTGTGGCAGGGTTTCTACTTTCTGGACCTGGATTTCCCATCTCTGCACCGTGCTAACCGCTATCTACCCATGAGGCTAAAATTTGGCAAAGTCAATGCTGTTTAAGATTAAGCCATGGTGTCAACTATTCCTTAACTTTGCACACAAAAATATTTAATTAAAAAAGAAAAAACAATGTAGCCTGGTGAAGTGGTTGATTTCCCACAAAATTTGCTCACTCATCTCCACTTTTACTGTAGCTTTGCCTTTATATTCATGAAAACCCAACTTCTCTAAAGTACATAAATGTTATTTCACTCGTATTGCCCTTTTCCATCTTCAAGGTACTCAGGATATTTTAATCCAGTCCAAAATAACCTACTGATGTTACAGTGTGGGTGGAACTGGGGATTCAGTAGCAAGGACAGTAACATGGTCACAGGAGATCAGCATTGAACCAACAAACTTTAAGTTGGGCAACGAGCCACGCAGTCCCGTACACATCATTATCATCATCTTCGTCATCTTTTCAATTCAAACCTGTGAGGCATCGGTACTCTGCTACAGAGAATGCTTGGAAAAAGTGTCTCTGCTTAGAAATTCTCCCTGCACCATACTTGTAGTGCCTGTGCTGTCTTACATAACGATGCCTCACCAGCCACCTCACAGCTTGCCCTGAAATCCATAAGAGGCGTCACTTCCCCACTTCTAAATTGTCCGATTTAGCCAGGGATCGCCACCTTTGGATTATGATAGCACATTAGCCCTTTTTTGCCTCCTCCATAAAATATGCCTCTTGTTGTGATCCGTTTATTCTTATTGAGCGAGTGAAACCGGGATGACGCTCTGCTGCAGACAGGCGGTGCTTTTATCCTGGAAGGTTAGCAGAGGAGTTGCAGCTCCGAGACCTGGGTCAGTTGAGCAGGTTGGCCTGTTTTGTTTTGATTTTTTTTTATCGCCTCTGTCCGTCTGTCTGATGCTCCTCTGTGACCTGTGACTCACTCGGCTTGCTGCAGCCGATTATAATGCTGTGCTACTGCCATCTAATGGACACTGAAGTTAAAGTACACTCTGGAGAGAACAGTCATGGTCACAATTTCCAACTAAAATACAACCAAAATTAAACAAAAAGTATTTCATATAATGTATTTTATTTGTATACAAATGCATTTGTAAGTACGGTACTAATACTATAGTGTCCATCCACTTTGCAGTTATATCTTTTCTGCTCAGTGAAAAGCCTTGATGTTGCACTGAACTGGTTTAATGAAACGTTATCAACCAAGCGTAATGGTAGTCTCACCTGACTTCAGTGAAGGCAGCAAGGGTGTCATTCTATTACAGATGTGTATATAGGGTGTAGTCTGTTTTTGTAATGTCCTAGAATTCTAATTCTTTATTTGGGTACCTTTATCAGATATGAGATTCAAATTGATTAATTAGATTAAATAATTAAAAATCATGTAACTAATTAGATTAAAATTGTAATCGCCCTAACATATGTATGTATGTATGTATGTATATATATATATATATATATATATATGTATGTTTCCTTATGCCACAGATTAAAAAGGATTTAAAAGCAGCAATGCAAATTCTAGTTAAGGTAAGCCATTTTTCTATGCATTTTTTTCCCCCCGGTCTTTCTGAATAATGGAATGGTGCATGTGAACAATGCTCTGAGTTTCTGAATGGCTGGAGCGAAGCAGTGGCTCCAAGCGTATTTCCAAAGGCACCTGAATATATATCGCAGGACCGGTCAAACTATTAAAAAAAAAAGAGAGACTTATTGTCATAAAATAATGGCATGTTGAACATACCTGTTGAGACAATTTTTTTAAATACAGCTTTTGTTGAATCTTACTGCATTGTGCAGGTTCTGAGTACACGGGAATTTGTATTCTATATTCATTTGGATGAGAAGACTGTAATGATTTCCTTGTTTCCAGATAAGGATAAACAAAATACTGCAAAATAGTCTGAAATTCCAATCAATAGGGGCCTGTGGACCATTCCCTGTTGTAAAATTACAATGACCTCATGCCCTAAGCGAGGTCCATAATGAGCACTTTTCCAAGTTTGTTTTGGATAA